>NC_088602.1:129414304-130103470 GCF_036013475.1 Columba livia
TGGTAGTCCTTAAAATATACATGTCCTCTTCCTCTTAAATTCAAACATGCTCATGTTGAAAAAAATGACTGGAATGAAGACTAGAAAGCCAACTCTCTGTACCTATGCCATGTAAGGTAAGAATCAGGCTGCCTCATGCTTCATACCCAATGCATTCTTAATTATTCTTTGTATGGGGATGTGTCCCACTGTCTGACCCAGAATTTCCAGCTGCTAACTTCTTAGGGCCTACACCACTGCAGTTGCCTCCAGTAATGAGAAGAGCTTCCCAAAAGCACATTAATCATCACTGCATGTTGTGTCTCATCTAGAAAGGATGCAAAGAGAATTTTCAGAAATAAAGCAATGACAGAATTTTGCCTCCAGTTTATGATAGCCACTGAGTGTGTTTTGAGGGGAACATGTTTTTTAGGTGTGGTTTCCTAAATGCTGCTTATATCTCTTTTCAGATTCAGAAGACCCTGCATTGAAGTCTGTCTTAAATAACAAGCACTACACTACCTGTTTGTAGAACAAGCAGCTGAAGGAAGGGTGGGTGAACTATGAGAGACATTAATGTGGTCCTGGGAAACGCTCTCATGTGTGCATAGACAGTGGTAGGGTATGGCCTGTTTAGGCTTCCTAACTTGAGCCCGCGTCCTGGCACTACAGTCACTGTAGAACTCATTTTCTCCAACTTTAACTCACATCTGTTTTTCTAGATCTTCTTGTGGTAGCACAGTGAGACAGAGAAATGGAAAAAGGGATGAAAAAGAGTTGAAGCAAAAAAAAAGGGAACAAAATATCTATCTTACAGAAAATTAAGGAAGGTGAGGAAAAAAGAGTGAGAGAAGAACAAGATGCAGGTTACGACAATGCGAGAAAGGACTAGTTGTGCAAAAGAAATATATTTGTGAAAGAAAGGACAAGAACATAATAAACATGAAAAGGAGAAACAGCAACGGCTGATATGGAAACCTCTGTCTTTCTAGTATGTGATATTTTTCTGACTTTTAGAAAGTAACTGGGTACAAGTTGCATGACAGGGTAAGGGAAGGATGTTCTTGCAGCATTTTTGTGTGATATGAAGCAATTAGTGCAGCACTGAGTAATGGGGACAGAAGAGGTACAGGATTCCTCCACTGTCCACAGAAGAATTTTCTTTTTGGTTGAAATCCCAGTACTTCAGTAACTCAGTAATTTTCTCTTGGTCGAGAAATATCTCCTGCACTATCCCTGACTTTAGCTGCAGGCTTTGTGCAGCTCTTTGTATCACAAAGGTACAGGGCACCACAACCATTCAGCCTAACCCATGCCAAGAGTTCAGGTTTCCCTTGGAATTTGGGACCCCGAGCCAAACCACCTTTAACAGGTCCAGAGACTTATCAGATAACACATTCTTCAGGCTTTCAGAAGAATCAGAGACAGACAGGACAATGTGCTAGTCACGAGACCCTAAATTGACCTAAAAATGCAGTGAAGCTCAAAACTTCATAAATAACATTTATCTGCAATTGATTCCTAACCGAGGGTTGTTGCAAGATTTATGGGAACACCTTAAATGGTGGGGCAAAATGGAGTAGCAAAATACATGTCTGACAACTGTTGCCATTATCTGAGAAAAATAGATGTTCATCCAGCAGAACCAGGCCTCCCTGAATCCCATCCTGTGTCAGGCTCAGCGTAAGATTTGGAATTACTTCCCCATGGTAGCCACTCCCCTGTTTCTTCCAGAGTTTACTCCAGAGAGCTCAGAATATTGCAGAAACCAACAAAGGAAACTACTGATGATATTATCTTCAGAGCCTGGAGCCAGCTAGGGATCGATTATTAATGGGATTAATTAGTCCTCTTAAAATGTCCATCTTAAACCAGGATGACACGTAGAAAACACTATCTAAACTGTAGGAGATAGCCGTGCCTTGAACAACTATCTCAACACCCGCAGGCAGAAGGGAAAACAATTTGTATTAGCTCTGGTTTGCTGACATGGGAACCAGGCATGTATCAATTACACGTTTTGACGCAAGAGAAAATCTGTGATGGAGCCATAAACTAAACCAAATATCCAGAGGCCCAGTGCTTCACCAGGTAGGCAATCCACAATCTTCTTCTGGACTAAAAGCAGACTTTGTGACACAGGTAGCTTCTAGGTCTGCTAAAAGGAGCCACTATAAATGCTGTATTTTCAATGTGTTTCATGTTCATCCTAGATTTCATGCTCCTTTACTCACTTGAAGCCTCTGGCACCAAAGAATAATTTGCTGGGAAGCAAGAAAATGTAGTTATGGATCATAAACCCTCACTTGCCTGCTGGGAAAGTGCACAGCCGATGCTATCAGGAGAACCTACACATGTCAGATTCTGTCCACTTAGCCCAGATCAGAAACAAGAAAATGACCTTTAGAGCTGCACTCCAAATTTTTGTGCTTAGGTGACTAGGAAACTGATGTTCCACTAGGACAATCACCCTAAACTGGGAAGAACTCACTGGGCAGTGTTAAGCACCAAAAGAAGCTGGGGTACAGTCCTTGGGATATTGCTGCACAGAAAATGAGAATATCATCATGACTGCCTACGTGATCCCAAGCATGTTCTTGCTTTTTACTGAGAAGAATAAGCACTGCTCAGTACTGTGACACTGTTCCTAAGCTGTTGTTGGCAGGACACAATCTGGTCAAAGACAGGACCAAGCTAACACTGAACAACACAGACTCTTGGAAACCTATCGACTGTTCTCTCCACGGAGACCTTCAAAAGGCTGAACAGAACCTTGGTAGCTGGTAGTGCACTTGACCCCACTCACAGAGAATCGACATGACATGCCTGAACACCATTTTTCTTTTTCTGTCTCTAATTCTGGCCTCCTAATCACCTATTTTCTGGACCTGATGTAAACTGTTGTGCTGAAACAGGTTTATACAAGTTTATGCTCTGCAGACATCAGCTGTCTCCTGCCAGGCAGCAACTGTGGACATTGAACCTGCCCAGCCTCTTCCATCAGTCAGTTTTTAAGGTGCCCAGAAGACAGCAGGGAGGTAAGTTTGGGTTCTCTGTTTTCTAGTACAGAAATGGCTACAGAGATCCAGAGAGAGCTGTGGTCGACAAGCACGCACAGCTCTCAGGCAATAAACCATGCCCATGTTCCCCAGCAGACACCAGCCTTTCTAGTTCCACTCTGCTTTCCTTCCCCTATCACATGCTCAACTGGTGGGCAGTCATGTTTCAACTCCCACCAAACCAATGGAAGTGTCCAAGATACCTCAGTGGGGTAGAATCCCTATTGTGGGGACATTTTCTCTTCCAAATTCCCATTTGAGACTGACTTGTCAGCTAGATAAGCTATTCCCTATACTCCACGGCAAGTTTCCATGATGAAATAGCTTACCCTCTCTTCTGTTGCCTCTGTACCCCTTTCTGGCAGCCTTCAAGCAGGCAGGTACAATCAGAATGGGAGCAAATGCATACATACACAAAAGTTAGTGGCATGTTAAGCAGTGGTAGTAGGACTCATAGAGCAGATATGGATTTTATCCATGGCAGGGAGGATCTTACAATTGCCTCGACTTCACTCTGGCTCTTCCCCAGCTGGAAAGATGCTGCAATATTTGACAACAATCAATGGTATTCAAGTCCTCCCATTCTGTGTCCCCTGTACCCCAACTTCCCTTCAGCTTTGAAGAGCCGCAACAATTGCTGCACTTTGTGACTTGACCCTGGGAGTATGTCAAGCTCCACCAATTTGAAATTCAGACAGAACCACAGTAGTTTAAGTGACAATAAATTTAACCCCTTTTCAAAGGGAACAGGAAAATGTATGTCACCTATCCCACTCACTGCACAAATTGCATGAGCGCAAACTAATACAACCTGGAAAACTGGGTGGAGACCAATCACAGCAATCCAACACAGACAAGCCTATGTCTGCTCACCCCAGATACCACCTCTGTCATTCCTACCTTGCACCACCTCTCCCACAAGCCTCTTTTCCTTGGGGGTCCCTCTGCCTGCAGCATCCCTCTATTATACACCCAGATAATCCTCATGGAGGAGCTCTGTTACCATTTGAAATCTTTGCCCTGACCACTTGCCCTGTGACATTTTCTTCAGCTGCTTTCCCTGACATGCAATCACCCTCCCACTGCCAGACCTAGAAATAGACTTCAAGCCTTCTAATTTTGTCATCCCATTATCCCCTGGTCCTTCTTCTGTTCTCTTCCACCTTAGCATCTCTGCAGCCAAAGCTCCAAGATAAGTAATATAATGTGAATGTGCAAGTGGCTCCTCCAGCCTCCCCTTCTCACCACACACTCTTGCATCTGCCCCATACGCACTCCCCCGTAACAGGTGCCCTCTCACGCCCAAGCTTCAGTGCTGTACTCTGTACCTAGCACTGCCCACCTCCTGCACTCCCTCTCTTGCACATTACATGTTCCCCTTGCCTTTACAATAGTTATCTTCTGGATCATCTCTTCTCCATCATCTTTCTCCTCCCCGGCCTCATTTTTTTCCAACATCTATCTCCTCCTCTCAGGCATAATCTAGACTGAGTTTGAGGTGTGATGTTAGCCACAAAGGATAATCTGGTCATTTAAGCAGTCTAACGTGGACACAGCATACTGGCTTTAAGTCATGTTAAATGGATCAAGTTAGAATCTAAGAGGTGATTTAAATCCTAATTCAGGCAAGAAAACAGTGTTTATTTGCACATCTCTCAGTTTTTATCAGTTTCTGACATCCTGTCCAAGAGTCTCTCCTCAGTTTTGTTCTTTTGGTACTCATCTCTTTTTCCTTCCTTTCTGTCCCAAAGAAGCTCCTTTACATGGCTTCTTCATCATCCTAAACAGGACACAAGTCTTGTTTTTCCCTTCAGACTCATCTACCCACAAGATGGATTTTTACTCACTCCCATGTGAATCAACATGGCTTTTCGGTGCTAGTTATAATAGAGTACTTCCCCTTGTGGCATGTTTTATGTGTTGAACATGGTATAGACTTCCTTGGCTGTGTACTGGTGTCGTTCCAAGTTTATTGCTTCCGTCTCAAAGATGGTATTTTTTTTTTTTTAGAACAACAAAAAAGTTCTTTTCTGTCTTGGATATAGATAAGGTGAGGCTAGGATCCCAGAGGACTGTCACTAATCATACAGGGAGGCAGAAAAGGAACAAAAGAGAGACTAGAAAATAATACTGGAGTTAAAGCATGAAGGCAAAAGGTCACAGATAGGGCTGAGTAACAGCTCACATCGAGGACAACAAGAAGGCCTGATTCCACCTTCCCAGTGGTGCCTCTAATACCCAGGAAAGGGCAGGTTGTAGCAAAAAATGGATTGCATGAGGGGAGCAAACCCGCTCCAGCACTCCCCTCTGCCAGCCACTGCCTGGGGATACCGGATAGGGTCAGGTCTGCTGGGGATTCCAGATTGCCCTCCTTTTCCTTGTGAGACAACAGGCCTCGATGAGTGCCAAAACTGTCCGTGTCAGCTGAAACACAATGTTCTTGTTTGAGGCTGAGGATGGCTGATTTATTAGGGAAACTTTAGCAAAATTCCAGATATTTATTTTGTGTTACTCATTCAACTTTAAGGTCAATTAGTATGTCTTTTATGTCTTTAAATGCACACTAATATACTGCAATGCTTTTGGCTCGTAATGGCACCTAACTGTTTCCTCCAGTGGCTTGGATTTTCTTTCCTTGCTGCTGCTAAAAGAGGGCAGAAGCTACCAAAAATGACAAACAGGAAGCCGTAAAAAGCCAGATCATTTACAAAGCCACACACAGGCACACATATCCATAATGTATCATGGATAATGTTAAATAGCACAGAATTATTTGTTTTGCTGTATCCTTTTGTACTTAAAGAAATACTGATGCATGATCTTGGTTTAACCAGCATAAAGAGCTTCTTAGTCTGCTCCCCAGATGTGCACAGATCTATAAAATTTCCTACAGCTGTTCTGTTGACAGTGCACTATAGAAGGCACTATTATTTGTCTACAGCAGAGCTCTTGTTGGTTTGTTGCAGGGGATCTGCAATGTATGTCACGTCTGTTGCATGTGCACTTGAAAACAGTTTGCGCATTTCCTTCCTGTTGACGTAAGACTAAAGATTTACAGCCAAGTCCCATCCTTCCTAAGGTTCCCAGTTCTAGATCTTTTTGCAACTTATAATTTCCTTTATCTTGCCTTTTAGCTACAAGCTTCAGATAGATTTTCTGGGGTACTTAAATATTGGTAAGCATTCATTTCAACACTCGCCCACTCCAAATCCTCCCACCTTCAGCTGCATCCCACTCTTCCCTCTGGTGCCCATCACGCCACTTCCCATCTGCCCTCCCAGTCACCCAAACCTGCTGTCTCTCCTTGCCCCAGCTCTCCCACCCATTCCCTCTCTTTCTTCCCCTTTTTCCCTTCACCACTCTCCCCTCCTTCCTCTCCTTCCTTTCACTTGCTTTTTGCTTTCTCTGAACAACTGGAAAGCTGCCAGGACTTGGTAGATGACCCACCCGTCTCCAAATTAGCTAAATTAACTATATTAGCTACAATAGCTGTGTGTGCTACAGGGAAACCCTCTTTTGCAAGCTCACCTCTTTCAGTCCTAGGGCCATTTTTAGGGATTCAGTTTCCTGCAGTCATCTGGCGCCTGAAGCTGTTTTTGCTCCTGAACCGAGCCCTGGCAAACAGCTAGGGCGTGCTGTGAGGTGTGTGGTGATGTATCCAAACAGCTATTTATGATGTAAAAATGTACTCATTGCCCCTGGAAACCGGCTCTCCCGCTTACCTCAGGCAGCAGTTGCTAAGCAATGGGTAGCGGGGAGCAGGGCTAAGATCTGGCAGCCATTCTCTTAGGAGTAACCTGTTGCAAAATAGGAGGGCAGAGACAGGCAGGGGGCACAGAGGGGCTGGCTGATTTATTGTAATGTTTGACTGACAGTTGCTTGCCAGAAACAATAAGTGGATGGGATGCAGGAAAGAGCAAACCGGTTCCCATGGCAACTGTGCTCAAGTCATCTGAGGTCACAATGGTGACTGAAGCTGCCAGAGAAAATTAATTTTGATGTGAGGATAAATCTCACAGCAGTGACTGCATGACTCAGTTTGCCAGTTCAAGATGCCTGGGCAGCCCTGCACCCCTCTTGCCCCCCACTTCCCCACCCTAAACTGCACGGCATTGGTCCCAGCTACGGTGCTCCTCGGGGCTCTCCCGAAGTCAGATCATCTATCTCAATGCCTGTCCTGAATTCTCTCCTAGCTATTTTTGTTTCTGGGTCACCGAGAATACATCTGCACAGCCAGCAGAGGTTGATGGCAGTGTGGGCTGGCACATCCACGCTCCTCTTCACCGGGAGCAAGGGCTGCCCGCGGCTGCGGAGCCGCTTACACCAGCTCGCCACCCACCGTTGTGGACGGCTCAGCTCTCCAGTCGCCACCCCCTCACTGTCCTCAGGTACCCAACTTCACAAAAAGCCAGCGTATACGTGCTTACTGACAATAAAATCACGTAGGCTTTTTTTTTTTCTTTTTTCTTTTTTCTTCCTTTTTTCTTTTTTCTTTTTTCTTTTTTTTTTTTCTTTTTTTTCTTTTTTTCTTTTTTTCTTTTTTTCTTTCCCCCCCCCCCTTTTTTGTGGGGTGGGGAAGCGGCAGGCAGCCTTTGCGGACTTGCAAACGTTTCAGCCAGGAAAGCGCTGGCCAGGATCCTGCTGCGCTGAAACGGATTTTTGTTGCCATCTGGTGGCATTTCAGGAGCACCTGGAAATGTAGAATAAATACCAAGATCCAGGCCCTCGCCATTCTCCAGGCGGGGCTTGTTCGTAATTGATTCCACAGGCGTTTACTCTGACCACATCACAATTTCTTCACTTTACAAGGGAGTGGGGGAGAATGTTCCTGTTATTAGATTATTTATTTATTAGTTAATCTAATCTAGATTCCAGGTTTTATCTGTCATTGCAAGCCTTCTTCAGTTTTCAGTTCAACACTGGCAATTTTCTTGACTACTGCACATGCTGTAGTCAAGACTCTCTCCTAACCTCTGAAGTTTATGGTTTAGCTCACCCTAGATTAGAAATCACTCTAGCTCTGAGAGTTGCTGAATGAGTCATCCACAGTGGGTCAGTTAATGAATGTAAAATTACCAACCCCATCAGCCTGTTGCAGAAATCTCCTTGTAAGATTGCACTTCTACTTACTAAGGAACTAACAAAGCACCAGCCAGCCCCAGACTCCCTCTCTGTCTCGCCAAGGTCCCCCTTTGCTGGCTTATGGGCAGAGGCCTCATGGAAGACAGACATCTCACATCAGATGGTTTGCCCTGACACATTCCTTTTCCTTCGTGGGCACTATTGCAGCTTCTGCTAAAGCCTGGCTTGAACTACAACCCAAGAGTTTCTGCAGGTAGTCACAAATTTACCCTGTTGTCATTGAATTGTTCCCTGGTTAAAAAGAATTTTTTCTCCCAAACCTAAAAACTGCATGGGTAATTCAGAAGCAGGGCATTCTGATGGCATTTGATTGTAGTCCTCCTTAGGTTTTTGCTCCCACCTATGCTTACCTCCTTGTTCGAACTCTGCCTTTGTGCTTCTCTCTGTGCCAGCCTTGCTCTTGCCCCTGTTCCCTGCTCCAGCCCAGCTCCAGCAAACTGACTTTACCACTCAGGCACAGAACACCCACTCTGGTGTTCCCAGAGGCAGAGATGACTCATGACATCTTGTCACTCCCAGCAACTTGGCTGATGAAATCCCGGGAGCAGGCAGCCACACTAAAGCTCCATGTGGATGTTGGTGCACCAGCACCAGCTTCTGCCCCATGGGAAACTATTTGTGGAAGTGCAGCAGCTGCTTCACTAACCCAGTCTCAGGGCTGAACCTTCTCTTGCCACACAAAACTAATGAAGACCATCCACGTTGTTTTGGTACTTTTCGCCTATATTATATGTCACTTTTGACCCAGAGTCCTGTGTGTGCTGTTGATGGTGTCATGAGGGCCCAAACAAGCCCTCCACTGCAGAAGGTGAGGCATTTCTTTTAACAGTTTCTGTAAACCCCAGGAGAGGGCAGTCAGTGGAAGCTGCACTCATAACATTAAAGAAAAGACAGAGGGACTGTGTGTGGATGTTTGCTAGTACTGTGACCCTCAGCGTGGTCCCAGGAAGGAACTCTGCAATGCAGCATCCCCACTACCAACAAGAGCTGATTGGAAAAAATCCTGGTGCAGGTGTAAACATCCTTTTCTTTAAGCAAATAATTTTTTATTCTCTACATCTGTAGTGACACCCACCAGCAAGACAGGAAGGGTGTGTGTTTGAGGGGCTCTAACCAGCAGAGATTCTCTCATCCAGCTTTCTACTGCTGCATGTTTCAGCTTCATGTTCCAGCTTCATGTTCAGTCCAGTGCATTCACAACTGTTACCTCAGGACGCAGAGCAGAGACAGGCACTACAGCGTTGTCTGCCATCATACTGCTGGGAGGCAGTCGGGGACAGATGGTGTTCCACAGCCATTTTGAGTTAAACACCTGATTCCACAGACATCACAAACCTAGGCAGTCTGAAACACCCCACCAATCTGTCAGCCCACTGCTGTGCTCCAAAACAAGGTAACCTCATCCCACCGCAGTATGATGGCAGTGGGTTACATAGGTCTGAAAGACACAGGAGACTCTAGAAGCTTAATAGACACAGGCTTTTATTAAGAATATATATATACTTTTTTTTTTTTTTTACAACTTAGGACAGGAGCAGATCTTCATTGACTGCAAACTATTTTGTGACAGAGATTTGGTTACACAGCCACACTAGTAAATGAAATGGTGTCTGAGAGCATTCCCCAGCACTGAAATTTGATGTTCGCAGCCAACTAGCCATCTTCCAAACAGTTCTGATAAAGTTTTAGGAGTCAGCACATGGTAAGCAATGGTCCAAAAGGACATCTGCATGCAGCCAGCCTGTTATGGAGGGTGAGTTTAACAGTATGGTCAGTCCATGCTCATTAGCTTTAAAGCTAGAGAAGAGTAATTTAATTTACTACTACCACAGAGTCAGCCTTTCTCCATGAGTGGGCACTGAGCCAATTTATAGACACGTTGTTCACTTTTCACACTTCCAAACTACTTTATGCTCTCTGCATGGCACTAAAATCATTTGGGGCAAGGGACTACTGCAGTTTAGGTCCAAACACATCTTTCACAAGCATGTCTCTACATGTAATGCTTGATTCCCTATGATGACATAGCCAAGTTTATTTTTTTTTTTTTTTTCAGCATAATTGCCTTAGAAAATGAGAGCTTGTTGCTGGTTTTCAGGATCCAGGTTATTGGAAACACAGGTTAATAGGTCAAGTGCATTGCTCTACCAAAGTCATGCTTTACCACACAACTCCCATTGACTTGAACTTAGACACGAAGACTCCCTGTCAGAGCCAAAGCCAATGCTGCTTTGAAACTAAGCCAGGTTACTCTGAATACTTAACAGAGGGTTCCTGTGTTCCCAGAGCTTCATCTGCAGATCTCCACATTCTCTCTGAGCTGGAAAAGATAGCTTCCTTATATCTAGTGCTGCCTATCAAGAACTGAAGAGGAGTAATGGGAAATACAAATATCTCTTTCATTGTATCCTTGAGCTACTGGTTTGCATGGCAAAAATCAAATGGTAAATAAGCCTTCCAGCCCAGAATTGGTCATTTTGAGTATATGGTTACTCATCTTGCTGACAGCAATTCTTCCAGAGGCTGCAGGCTAACTTAGCTCTGAATATTTTGCATCATCACCAAGTGCATGTCATAGCTGCAGCAATGCCATTTGGAGCAACCCAGAGCAGAACTGGCTCATACCAATTCTCAAGAAGGGCTGAGGATGATTCACAGTAAAATTTCAAAGCTCACAGACTGAATCAGGCCTACTGGTGTTTAGGGACTCTGCAAATGTTTACTACCAATTTGTTTGTCATCAAGTAATCTATCTCCCTGACACAGACTCCTTAAGCTGAGGGCAGTATTTTCAGAACAGCAGCCATTCAAAAATCCTTCGAAAACCTCACATAAGCCTTTCCAAATACTGTTTCCCCCTCCTTGTATTCATGCTGTGTCTCTTCAAATGTTTGAGACAAAAATCTTCTGATTATGCACAGGAACACAGTTATTCCAGTTCCTCTTTCATTGGACAGAAAGGCATCTGATGTTGACTATTCCTATAAACCAACAACTTCAGAACATAGTTAGCAACATTGGCAAAAAAACCCGCAAGTAATTAAAATTGTGGGTGGCCAACAGTAACACCACTTGAAGGAGTATGTTGTGCTTTCAAATGTGGACTGATGAGAAAGCTTTAATAGTTTAGAGAAGAAAAACAGAATTAAGTTCAAGTTAATTGGCTGTTTCCTTTTCCTGTTTCCACTCTAACGCTTCAGGCTGAGTGGCAGAGTAGGACAGCAGATGCCTGTCCATGAAAGGAAACTTTAGTCAGCCTCCGTCTCAAGCTCTGTATCTTCCAAATTCAGTTATGTTTCAGCATGACTCACACAGCTTTGGGACATCTTCCACTACAGTGTCTCCTGGGCATCAGTCACCTACCAGATAACTGAGCATCCTCAGCCAGGATGTTCCCCATCACAACCTCTCAACAGCTCATGGGACATAACCCTATAAAATACCCTGACCCAAATGTATTGTCATTGATGGCAGTGCTAGGAACTCACGAGAACTACATATAAGTCCAGTTCTTTCTGAAAGCTAGTGAAGTCTCTGGCTCAACCACTTTCCTCAGCAATGAATTCATCAGTGTAATCTCAAGACATGGAGAAGTGTTTCCCCGTTTTCACTCCACAGTTTCATTGAATGGTCCCTTTGTTCTCATATTATGATACAGGAAGAACAGAGGCTCTCAAATCTACTTTTTCTACTCTAGTGATTTTTTCATAAACTAAGTGTCTTCTATTATATTCCTCCTTTCTGAGATAGCGATCTCAGTTTTATTAAACTCCCAGAGTTTTTACATGCCTTAATTGCTCAGGTCACTATTTCCTGAAATCTCCTCTTTAAGAGCAGACTTCTGTGTCCTCCCCAGAGCATTCAGACAAGATTGTCCACACTGGCACTGAAATATCACGCCTGTGATTATTATAGAGTTAATTTAAACCCCACAAGGGGTAACATGAGCCTAAATGTTTCCCTTGCCATTGCACTGTTGACATTGAATTTCAATTAATGTTGTGCTGCCTAGTCACCTTCCCTGTTTAGGTCCGACTGAAGTCTTCCAGAGTCCTCTCTGATACGGGTATACTGAATTACTTTGTCTTCTGCAGAAGTTGTTGCTTGACTGTTTGCTTTTCTCTCCCCTTTCCAGATGAACAATAAACACAACACAGGGCACAGGATAAATCCTTAAGATATATTGCTTTTAACCTTTTGCCATGATGAAAATTAATTTTTCAATTGCACTCTTTACTTGCTGCTTATAGGACAGTTCTTGTTCAAAGACAATTCATCTCATCTTACACTGTAATGCTTAAAATTTTTTAACATTTTTTGTATGCACAATTTAGGGAAGGCCACTTTGGAAAGTCCATACTTCATTCTGGATTGTTTTTTTCCTACTGTTCAGCCTAACTGAGGCCACTCTATACCTATTTGTTTTTAAACCAGTAGCATTCTTTCAATTAAAAGCTCATTTCTCTATCTGATGATTACTGTTAGGTGTGTTTCTGGCTACCCATCAGATATCTTCCCTGTTTCAATTTTACTAGTCAAGGTTGTTAAGCCAAAACTACAGTGACACAATCTTCATTCTCCAGAAAATCCTAGAAGACATTCTGACATCTGTTTCACTTTGAATTAATCTTTATTGAGAATGACTGATCAGAGCTATTCACAATATTCTATAAGCGATATTTTAAATAAAACATTCGCTTGATACTTTCCTGGATCCCATTTACCTTTTAGCAGTTCAGGGTGTGTGATCAGTTAATAATTAAAGGTCCTTTTCCTCATTCTCTCTCATTTTCAACTGGTGAGGTCCCAGGGAAAAAAAAATAAAAGACCGTAATTCATGGCACTAAATTTTGCATAGCTGAATCTCATCCAAAATTCAATTTCATCCAAATCTCAGAGCTCTTTCAGTATTCATTTATAACATCCTGATCATTCTGTCCTTATGCCATCAGCAAATTTCATCCAAATGCTCTTTTTATTCATGCCAAGGCCATGAATACAAATATGAAACAAGATAAGGCCCCAAAGTGACCTACATTAGTAATCCGTTCTCCCTATCAAGATTTTGTCTTTGTGAAGCAGTCTCAAAGGCCTTTTAAAAATCGAAATATATCAGATTAATTTTTTCTCTTTTAATAACTTCTTTATTGGCACATCCAGAAAAGTGAGAAAGGGATTTAGGAGATACTCTTTGCTTAAATGATTCATCTTGGTTATCATAGTCTTCCAGGCATTTTGACATATTTTTAATTACCAGTTTTCAAGAAACAGATGAAAGTTTCGCTATTCTGCTTCCTCGCTTCATCCCTAGCACCTTTTTTAAATTGTGTGTACAGTCTGTATTGCCTCTCCTGATGCTCTAGAAGCATGGCAGCTTTCTATGAGAGACCACATATTTTCCTTACGCAAGAAGCCTAGGTGCCCAACTACTTCTTTCTTGAATTTATCTGGAACTCTTGGAAGTATGCCATAATATGTTTTAAAATCTACCATGTTTCCTTATGAGATCTCAATCTCTAAAAATTACTTCATTGTAAAAAATAGAATGGATGCAGGACAAGATTATAAAAGCCTCCTGCATCCTCGAAACTGAAGGTGGATATGAAAAAACCTCCCTTGATCCAACACATCCCCTAATTCTTTCATAGGCTTACTGGTTCTCACACCCTGGAAGACTCTCATTTATACTTTTCATTTATTTCATTGCTTTCTCTGGAACTCCCTGTTCTAGCTTCCCTCCTAATTATTACTTGCTGCGAATTCAAGCTTCTTCCTGCTGTAAATTTTGAAACCTCTTGTGTGACTCCCAGTTTCTCAGAAATTATAACTTAAGTCACATGGGTATCATTTTTTCCCTTTGGTCCACAGGGATGGTTGTCATTCAAGACTATTGCTGATATCATAGGTATCCACTGTGCTTCTAAGGATTTTTGTCTTTTACTATTAACTCTGATGTCTGCTTCTCAGTCAGAATGCAATGGCATGAACTGCTCATTAGTTCGAGCTATTGTGATTAAACTTTTTATCCTGTCTGCATTTTCACAGCATCTGCTTTTAAAGTGGTAGACAGACTGTTAATCAGACTTACTATGCTTCAGTGTCTGTGAAGTGTAGTGGCTCTTTGAAAAGTGACTTGAGGTGGTTGTACGTTTACTGTCTCACAGCAACTTCTGTCTGCACTTACAAGCAGACAGAGCTCTCCTCAGTTCCAGCTCTGGGATGTGACCACAGCTTTCCTTTCCTGGCATTGCCTAATATGAAGACCCAAACTTTGAGGCACAAAACATGGTTTGTCTTTAAGGACAGCTACTAATTGATCTTTTGGTTAGTTCACTTTAACTCTCTGAAACAGAATACAATTTTGTCAATCCAATACAGGAAGGAGTAGTATCCAGCTTCTTCTCTCAAAGCTATTTTAATTCTGAAGGGCTAACAAGCAAGAAAAACAGTAAAAATTATTTCAAGTCAGAAGATTACTCAGAACACACCTAAGCATCTTAACTGCTGAGTAAGACGGTACCTTTTCACATACAGCTTTTTAGTTGAGAATCAGTTTATAACTTTCCTGCACATTGCTTTGTATTCATTGAGTCTATAGTAACATAATGTGTAACAATACCTCTGTGAGCTCTTGGGCCCTAGAATCTGATATTATCAGTTTGTCTGTCTAACTTCTGAAATGTCTTACTTGTAAGTACTTCATCATCTTTAATGTAGTAACACTACATACACCTTTTGAGTCAGTAAAGTGCAAGGTCAAACCGAGCAACTCCCTAACGGAACTCAACCAAAATGGAGCAGTACTGGAACAGGTCTCCATTTCTATCTCCAGCCAGAAAAACCCAGTTCTCCCTAAATATGAGTCATGATGCTAAAGGCATGGAATATTCTTATTGATCAGTCTGGATGTCAGTCAAGCTCTGCCCCATCCATTCCCGCCCCGCCAGCTGCCTCACACCTCTGGGCAGGGTCCTCAGAACAGTCCTTAGATCCCAGACAACAGCTAAGATAACAGTAAGCTCCTGCATTCTCTTTGTTCCAACTCTAATACACTGGAAAGCCACTTGAAGAAAAACATTAACTCTGTGCTGGGGTGTTATCTTCTTGTTCTCAAACTAAATCCAAACAATGACCATGCTAGCTACAAAAAATAAGTTTATAATTGCATGAAGAAAATTTACTTCCTTTCAGTCCAACCAGCACAGAAGTTTTACACTGAAGGAAAACCAGTATGAATTGAAAACATAGGTAGAACAAATCTACTTTGTTCACTGACAGTCCTCTTCCTCAGAAAGCTGCTTTTTCTCATCCAAGTCTGCTAGAATAGCACATAGCAGACCCCAGACCACTGGAAGTGCTCCAGACGACCGTGATGCCCTGGTCTGCTGGACCGTGACAGCCAGGAATCTTGTCCCTAAAGGTCCCCCGCTCTCTGGCCTTACAAATGCTGAAATCACAAAGGAGTCAGAATTTAACTATTACTTATTCTCATGTAAGCACTTGCTGACTCTTTCAGCTCTGACTTCATCCTCCAAGATTTTCAGCTTGAATTGAAGCTCCAGAACAAGACTCCTCCAAACGATTTTCTCCTACCCATCTGTCTAGAAGACGTCACTCCCAAAGGCCCACTCAGAGCACAAATCGACCAGAGGGAACCTGTAGGAAGGGCTGGGGCAGACCAAGCACATCATGGTTAAAGCATTTTCTCCAGCTTGTAGGAGCAGCTTTCCTGCCAACTCCTGCCTCCCCACATTGTTTTCTGTCAGAGATATCACAGTATGAACATGCAATTACTTACAGTAAGTATTTGTCATTTTGTATCTCCCTGGTACCTCCCATTTACTGACTCAATGTCCTGAAAACCAGGGTTTATAATCCATCTATTTTTGTCTCTATGCATATTTAATCATTCACACAAAGAAGAGCTTCAAGAAAAAAAAAAAAAAGCCTTAAGAAAGCAACTGCCTCCAGTTATCCAAAGCTGGGTAATGAGAGCATTTGCCTGGTATATGCTGGCACGTCTCTAAAACAGGCATTTGACTTTGGGCAGACATAGAAGGAGCAGCCTCCTCCTGCTCATGATACTTGGAAATGAGCCCTGATCTGCTCTGGTACCTACCTACAGCCACTGTGCCTGTCTGAAAGATAAGGGGAAAAGCAGGTGACCCAGGTTTAAACCTTTGCTATAAAGCTATGAGAAGAATCAAAGTCTCTTGTAGAGATCTAAAAAAAACCAAGAACTCCTGTAGGGTTCATGAAAATAAGAGACAAAATACAGGATACTTCCTTTTAGTCCTTGCAGACAGAAAGGTCATGGTTCAGACTAAAGATTTAAAGGCACAAGAGAACCAGAATGAAATGAGACATTACAAATACACCAGTTAGGGGAAAAACTTCAGTTAGAACTTGTGCCTTATCAGTTGTCAAAGAATCCAATCAAGAGACCAGAAGTAATCAGGAACCAGGCTTTGTTAGTTCTGCAATTCACAGAACTACCAGCTTCAAAGCACATTAAAATGCAGCTGTAGCCTGAAAAAATTACTGTCACAACAACGTGTGATGGCATGGAGCACGCACAGAGTCAGGCTTGGAAGAAACAAAGAACAAACCACTGGTCACTAAGAAATGAAGTCTGGGACTTTCCTTCTTTCGAAAAAGACTTTCTGTATTGAAAGCATAGCCAGCGTACCTGTCCTAGACTTCTGAGGATTTCAGAGAACGATTTATATGGTTGCAGGTCCTATTTGATAGCAGCAGTGGGCCCATGGCAGAGACAGGATAGTCCACGTAGAAACTGTACTCTTCCGGATGGAGAGAGACAGAAGGGATTCTGTCCACCTGAAAGAGTCCGTTATCTTTCCCAGTGACCAAAACCTCTGGAGCAGGGCTGATGTGATTTTTTAACGTAACCTTGCAGGGTTACACTGGCACGCTCCTTTAACAGACACAGTTGTTAACCAATAAAACACACTCCACTGCTGAGAGCCTGAGTGGAGTTTTAAGGATACGCTTCATACTGTGAATTCAGTTAAACCTGCTGTTAAAGAAATGTTCTTGACCCTAGGATTTCCTGTAGCATAGTCCCAGATGTCTCTGCTTAAAAAAAATAATCAAAAGATAAAAGATAAATGGAAAGGTACAGCAAAGAAACAGTCCAGACTTGATGCATCTCAAGGAGGGTGACCCTGAGACAAAAAGTATGCTTGGGTTTTTCAACCCTCACAGTCCATGCACCTGCTCTTCACTTGTCCTTCATGTGCTGACCACACTTCTTTTAGTCCAATGATAATTCTGCGTCTGGGGGTTTCTTTCTTATTGGATTCTCCTCCTCTGTCCTCCAGGCAGCTTTTTTTACTGTTTTTGATGGTTTGTAGTTTCTACTAACAGTGTTTCCTCTTTATGTCCTGGTACTGGTCTTCAGTGCGCCACCATCACCAAGCAACCAGGTCGTGACAGGTTCACAGTATGTGGCATGGAATTCCAGTGATCCTAGCCACTCATGCTAAGTTTGGCTACTCATGCTAAAACAGGTTATTCAAACAAAACAGCACAGCTGAATAAAATTTAAAAGTCAGTTAGATTAAACATATCCTGAAACACCTGCTGAGCAAGGGATAATATCAGATTTAATGGCTTCTTTTACTCTCATCTACAGGGGGACGAACACCACTCTGACAGTAACAGCATCACTGCGCTCCCTCATGTGTCATCACCACTACACACCAAGTGCTACACTGGAGTTGGTCACAAAGCACGAGAAAGGCCTGGCAGATGGGAACAGCCCCCTCCGCTCGCACATATCACAGCGTGGGCTCTCCTGCCAGAAGACAACATGGATCCCATTCTGCCATTTTGCAGACGCCGCTCCCCACGCGTGGGGGGGGTGACAGAGGTGTGGGGAACGGACGCCCCCGCACGGCTCCAGCGGCAAGGATGCTGCGGAGGGGAGGTCCCCGCCGCAGCCCGAGTGTCAGTGCATGTCGGCAGGGCCGCAGCTCCCGGAGGAGGCGCCGGGACGCACCGCTGCCTTCCCCAGCCCGCCCACGGCCGCCACACGCGCCGCCCAGCGCCGCCGGGCCCGGCGGGAGACGGCCCCACGCCGCGCGCCCCGCCACCGTGCGCGATGTGACGCGACGTGACGTCCGCCGCGCGGCGGCGGGAGCAGGGGCAGGCACCACCACCCGCGCCGCGCATGCACCAGCCGAAGGTCGACGACACCCGCCCCAGACCGCGGAGTTAACCGGAAGCCGTCGGGCCCGGACAGGAAGTGGCTCTTACGTACAGTGACAAACACCCCACCGCTGGGGCCCGCGTCCCGCTCCAGCCGGACGCGCGGCCCTTTGTGACTCGTTTGACTGACGCAGGGGGGATGACCAATGGGAGCTACTTCTCCCTCGCTGTCTGGACCACCTTCTCTCGGGCCACGGCCAATCGGAAGGGCAAATTCCCCTCCGTCGCCGTTGCTTTGATGGATGGAGGCAGAATCCAACCAGACAGTGGACTATGGGCTAGCCGTGCCCACACCTTCCGCCAATAGGCGCTGTGGAATGAAGGCTCTAGCGGGACTGGGGGGAAGGAGGCGGTGCGGTAGAGGCTCTTGTCCCAGTGGACCTGTGGCCGCCCGCTGCGAGACTGTTGCCCGCGCTTCGCTGAGCGGGGGAGCCGCTAACCCTGTCTAGGGGGCCGCCCCCGGGCCGGGGCAGCGTTGGCGGCGCATCCCCGCTCCCCGCCACACGTTCCCAGGCTGGATGCGACACGGGGCGAGGAGGAGCCGCCCGACCGCTGCGGGGGGGGCTGCCTCGTGCTCTTAAGGAGGCGCGATGGCCGCCGCCGCGGGCCCTGCGCTGCCTGGCGCTGCTCGCCCGCCTGGCCGCGGCGAGAAGGGGAGCCGCCGGTAGTGGGGCCTGTGGCCTTTGCCCGGGGTGCGAGGGGACTGTTCCGGGGAGGTGGGGACGGGAGACGCGCGGTAACGGCGGCCGGTCTCGCGTCAGGCGAGAGATGCCTGGTGTGAGCGCGGCGTGCGGCAGGGCCCCGCTGCTTCGTTGCCCCAACGGGCTTCCAGGGCGGGGGCGGCAGGGGGAGAGTGAGCCCGTTTACCGTCAGGATAAGGGGGTCGGCTCGGGGAGAAGACCAGTCCCGTGGCTATGTACCAGGCGATAAGAGTCTCGCAGGAGCCTTCCTGCTGTGGGAATGGGGAGCTGTCACACCGAGGCAACGCCAGGCATCTGCCTTTGCAGGTGTGCAAGGCTCGGCCAACAAACACATCCCTTAATGCTTATCCAACCTTTGAAACTGCGGAGCTCCCAGTAGGTGTGTCTGTGCTGGTAGTGATGCAGAGCACATATCCTAAACACATAGTTTTGAAACGTTTTTAGCCTCTTGATTGTGTAAGACACATAATTACACGGGGCTACCTGGAAAAGGGGGCAGATACATAATTTCCTTATAGCAGTCTGAGAAATGGTTCAGGGGAGGCAACAACAGCAACTAAAGTAATTTTTTTAATATATGTTTACATAAAAATATATAAAGGAAATATTTTCTTGGGTGAGAAGATGGTTTGGAAAAAAACCACCAACCACCAAACCCTACTCTGGGAGAAAAATGTATTAGGATACCTGTATGTTACACGGGATTGGTGAGGTGTCTGTTTATTACCAGTTGCGAAGGGAAGGGACAGGCTTTCAGCCAGGATGTGGAGATAATTCCTTTCCAAATACCATAAGTTTCGGCATTCTAACTGCCAAAAAACAAAGCCACCTCCTACACCTTCCTGGAGACCAGAAGCATCAAATGCCCGCTACCCATCTGTCAAAATTTGTAGCTTTCCTTAGACAAATATTAACAATTTTGTCATTCACAATGCCAGTGGCATCTTGGAAAAAAATAAGAGAAGGATAAAATACATTGAATGTAATGTAAAAATAAGTTATGTGGTGGCTACTTCACATTTTTTGACATGTCTCCATCTGCTATATCTTCTACTTAGCTTGGAAAGGCTTTGGGATGGGTCTTTTTGTTCTCTGAATGCTAAAATATGATAATGGATCATGGTTCATTCACTTCTGCTGTTTCTACAACACTGATTTCTTGGCCTGCCTCCCAATGGCTTTTTTTTGTGTGCTGGATGGCATTTTTGTGTTTACATTCTTTCAAGTAGTGGAATAAGTTACTTACAGCATATATTTTTGTTTGATTGTTTTCATCTATAAAAAGCTGGCATACTTCAGACATTCATTTGGGAGAGAGGATCCTGAAAACCAAAAGGAAAAATAAATGGGGAAGACACACTGGATGCCTGGCACGTGTTCAGTTCGACCGCAGTTTTCTAACACCTCTGCAGTTGGCTATAGATCAAAGTCACAGACACCACCCATTAGTGCCTCCCAGCACAGTGGTGCTTCTGCCTTGTCTGTCTGTAGAGTTAAGAGGAGCACAAGTCCTAGCTAGAGGGAAACTGGAGAACTTGCTGTGGAAATACCAGGGAGACCCAAAGAGAAGTCCAAGTAGAGGCAGAATGACAAGGGAACTGGAGCAAGATGTTTACCCAGGACTGGAGTGAGAGTAGGGGAAAGGACAGAATAGGACAGAGCTCTGCTGTGGAGGTGGGAGGGGAAGAGATGGTTGTTGGCCCTTGGTAGTGACTAGGAACACTGTAATGGGATCTGTAATGAGATAACATGAATAATATGGGAAAAAGGGCAGGAAACCCTCCTTGACAGAGAAGCGCAGAGAGGACAGCTATGCCCAGAGCTGCTGGCCTAGGGGCAGAAGAAAGTTTTGGTGTGGGAGAAGACAAGACAGTATCCTGAGAGGATGGAGGTTGAGCATTCATTCTTGTGACTTCCTGATACGAGGGCATGGGACTTTGGTACAGCTTTTGACCTGTTGAAGAAATGCAAGGAGTCATTGCAGGTGCAATGGTCAAATAAGCCCTGCAAAAGCAGCAAGTCTTACAACACTCCCTCTACTATCAGAACAATTTTCATATTACAGTTTCCAGAAGAAAAAAAAAGCAAACTCAGAAAATGTCATTTTCTTCCAGCATGTGTCCTATCCTCCACTCCAAGCCTTACAGCAGTGTTACCATTTGGAGGCATGTGAATGCAAAACTACTCACAGAAAGAAGACCTTATCAAATACAGCGGGTCTTTCAGATAACTGGGGTAGGGGCCCCAAGGGAGGCTCTTTCATGGTTGTTTTTCAGATTTCCATGTAGAAATCTGAGCTCAGATGTAGGGGGAATCTCAGGCAGTGGCTGTTCATCCTCATAGATACGTTGTGTAGCATTTGATCTAATTAGTTTACTTCACTACACAGTCCTCTTTCACATTGTAAAATAATGGATAGTTGCCTCTGCCTGTGTCCCTAAGACCAGCCTTGCAATGGACTGACAGGAGACTCACAGTTTTCAGTCAAATAGGTGAAAGCAGGACAACACTGTAATTCACAATGTTTTCTATCTGGTTTTAGTTGGTTGTAACACGTTGGAGAGATAGCAATGAGACTTGTAACAGGGTTGCAGCAGAAATGCTTCTTAAGATCTGGGGATGTGACTGCAATAGGTTTTTGGCCAATACAAGGCACCAGGAAAGATTACCAAGGATGGAGGGTCTACTTTTTTGGGGGGCTGGAGAAGGGTGCAACCATTGCGGGGTTGGTGCAAGTTGCCCAGGGCGGCAAGCCGGAGCTGCAGTGGTGGCTGCCAGGCCCAGGCAGCCATTTGGGAGCAGCATCCGCGGATGGAACGGGGAGCCCTCTCGGGCCGGAGGAAATGACGGCCGGGTGAGTGCGCGGCTGCCGCAGGGGTGGCCTAACACCTGCCGCCGCCAGCTGGGAGGCAGCAAGAGACTGCTGCTGGCAGCGGCCTGGCGAGGCGAGGGCCCCACGAGCGGCGGCCACCTCCGGGGCGAATTGAGCTCCCGGGATGGGGTAGGCTGTGATCCCGACGGGTAGCCTGGCTACCTGGGCGGAGCCGGGCTCTCCCTCCACCGGGTACCGTGCGCGCCCCCGCGCTGGGCAGCCATATCTCCCGCAGACCGGCGCCTCCTTAACCCGAGGAGGCGGGGGCGGCCGCGGCCAGAGGGTGCCGGGGAGGCGGAGCGGAGGCTGGGGAGGAGCTGGGGCCTGCAGTGGAGCCGCAGCCCGGAGCAGCAGCCGCGGCAGCGGCGGGGCCTGGAGAGACTCAACGCCGCTCGGCCGGGGCCCCCCGCGCCGGAGCCCGGAGAGCCCCTGGGGAGGAAGCCGAGGCCCGGCGGAAGTCGGCGGAGGCGACCGCTCAGCCCCGCGCAGGCCCGTGGGCCGCCGCGGCCTCCCGTGGTAGTCGGGCCCAGGCAAGAGGAGCTGGGGCCTGGGGGGGAAGCCAGGGACAGCCTCCGGGCAGCCGGGGTGGGGGGACACCCTGCCCGCCGCCCCCCTGCCCCATCCGCAGCCGTGAGGGGACACCCCGTTAGACAGCCCCACTCCCGGCGCGAGGGACGCCCCCTCGCCCCTCCCCACCCTTCGCTGGCAGGCCGGGGCGCACCCGCAGCCAGCCGCCTTCCCCGCACCTGGCGAGAGAGCTTAGTACTTGCCCCCTTCCCCCTAACCAGCCAAGGCTGGGCAGAGGCCCCTGACACCAAGCCCTGTGACTTATCTAGAAGCGGGTCTGTTCTTCCTCACTGTGGAATAGAGCCTGCTGGAGCTCTTTCCATACCTGTTGAGGGGAGAGGCATCCTCAGACCACAGATTCTGAGGGCTGTGAGAACAACCCTTACCACCCACTCCCCCCTGCTACTGAGGAAATTCCTCTCTCAAGCAGAGGAGACAGCTCTTACCAGACCAGATAGTAACAGGTGAGTCTCCGCAGAAGAAATTGCATGTGCCAAAGAGAGGCAGTCCTCAAGGCAGAAATAAGTAGCACCTCTAGATACTTACCTAGTAATTGTAATCATATTTGCTCAGGAGGCAGCAGAGAAAGCAAAGGAGAAAAAGTAGAGCCAGTTTTAGATATTCTTCCCTTTTCCAGTTGCTGTAAACCACTGGAGATAAAGGTAATTTCCAATACTGACCTCATTCTTCTTCATCCCAAGGAAGATCCCTCATTCCCCAATCCCAGGAGGGTTTTCTTCAAATATCCTGTGCAAGGAGAGAAGACACACCTCCCAGTTACAGGGAAAGGAAAAGGCCGTCTTCACTGTTAATAGTCACAGAGATAGCACGATTTTTTTCAGAGAAAGAGGTTTGCCCACTGTTAAGGACAAGGTGCAGCTAGAGGGAAGAAGAAATTTACAGGTAGAGAGACTGAGGAAATTGATTTTTGAAATAATCTGACAATCAGTGAAAAGGCTGCCTCCCAGGGGAATACCTTTTTAGTCCTTAGCTGCCAGAAGGGAGAGAAGATCTCCATCCTGGGATAAAACCAGCAGTTTTAGGGGACTGACAATCCCACACAGATTGTTTTAATACTCAAGATCCTGAATTCATCCACGATCGCTTCGCCCTCAAAATATTTCTTGAAGAAGGTCTTGGAATATTTGACAGCAACGGTCTGAGGATGGGCCTTCGAGAAAGAGTGTGAAGGACAGTACCCCAGAAACCAACACTGAAGATAAGCCACCTTCCTCCAGAAAATCTTCCAGACAGGGTGAGTGACCACATTTTATCATTTCTCTATTCCTAGCTGTCCTTCTCTTTTGCCTTAGCTCTTTGTTTTCCATGTCTCTTCTCTCACTGTACCTGCTTTCCTTTTAATCTTTTTTCTCTGTTCCTGAACCTCTCCCTAGCCTTATTTTTCTGTATGTCTTTCTCCATCTCTCTCATTTTCCCGTATGTGCTGTATGGAATTGACTTAATTCTTTCCCTCACTATTTAGCTTATGGGAGACCTCAGCCCTGGTTAATTGTGAGAAACCTCTTTGCCCATTTCCCTCTTACTTTCTTTCACTGGTGTATTCATCCTAGGTACAGCCTTTATCGTTGCTGGTGTGAAATTAATTTCTGTCATTTGGGGGCCATTGAGAAGGATAATACTGGCAAAAAAAACCTGTTGAGGAGACAGGAGCGGTGATTTGTACCACTAGTGTACACGAATCCACCTGTGGGGTTGGAGTGTCAGTTTTTCTCCATATGGGTCCTTCTGTGTTTGTAACTGTGGGAATAACTGTGTGATGCAGACCTCTACTGTGACTTGGAGCTGAATGTACAGATCCCAGTGCTAGAGCTCAGAGATGTGTGTCGTGATGTACCTGGGGGCTGTGGGATGAATTCTGGAAAGAGTACCCTTGACAGCGGGTCCTGTGGTGCTCCAGGGCCTGGGAATGAAAGTGGTGACAGTGCTGGTAGAATCTGCTCTGAAAGCCAAAAGAAGCCATTTGTTGCCACTAGTCTTCATCTGTGTTTTTTATGCTGTGTTTAGGGGCTAGGAATGTGACTCCTAATGCTAGTGATATGGTAAGCCAAGCTGGCTGCTTTTTGTAAATGAGGCAGTTAATTTCAGTCACAAATGAATATTCTGATACTAACTTAGTGATTTCCTGAGAAATCAAGTCCAAGGGAGACTAAATCTCAAATGAAGCCCAAGCAGATTCCTGTACCAGAAGAATCATGCCTAAGGATGTCTCACCTGAGATATTCCAGTTTATGTTCTTGAATAAGATAGCAGTGAGGAAATCCAAGACCAAGGGGTCCTTGGCCCAGACGGAAACCATTCTGGAATCCATTTGGGAACATAGTGGTTAACAGGGAGTCCCTGGAGAAGGAACTCCGTGGTGTAATTTGCAAGCAAGATCAGACAAAAGGTGCCAGGGCCCTCCAAAGTGATTTGTCGTTTTGTCAGAGAATTTTTACAGTTATCCCTAGCTTCAGAAGGTGCCTCTTTATAATGGAAGGTTGAACCATGAAGCATACATATGTTCTGGGGGTATTGTTAGATGCCCTCCTACCTGTTGCCCTATAGTTATGCAATCAGCCTGTTTTGAGTACAGCTGTGTTATCTAGCATGAGGGAAGAGATAGCTGTGGCATTTTGGCCTTTGTACATCCAAGGGGATAACTGACTTTTCATGCTCTTGAGGTTAATTTAGCTCACGCTGCCCCCTTCCTCACAGTAGTGACTTGACATTTTTTCAAGTGCTTTTGGCTCTGATGGATGCCAGGGTACTTTACAGAATATATATGCCAGCCTTACAGAATTCTGCTCTTCCACAACAATTATCTTTCTGTATATGAAACTTTTTTCTTCATTATTAATGATAAAAATTAAGATTTTGTATTTGCTGCTTGGGCTTTAAATATTCATGACAGACATACAAGGGTGAAAGTCATATGCTGTAGAATAACTGTTATTTGTTAATTGCTGACAGGGTATTCAGTGTTGACTTGGACACACAAAATTAAGACAATGCTCTGCAGATCTCATAGTCTAAAACACAGCTATACAAAAGCAAGGACATACTGATAAATTTAAGGAAGGGACTCATTTTTAGAGGACATAGCTCTTCAGTGTGATCGTGGTATTTACATCAAACTTTTATCACAAGCTAAAATGCATCTTCTTAGGTGGAATACTGTAGCTGTTCTGTACCATTTATTTTATACAAAAGTACCCATAAAAGAAAAAGGGAGAGTATTATTTATCTTTTTAAAAATGTGAGATACTTTATAGACACATTTAAATGAAAGTGCTACGTCTTTAAAAGTTTCCATTAAGAATGTGAAACCAGAACACCTAAAATTAGGCTTTAAAAACCACATTTAGGTACCTAAGTAAATAGCCTAATTCTTTTAAGTGCCCAAGAATGTAGAGTTGACGTGAACAGAAGCAATGAAGTCTTCAACAATTAAAAGACAGTTATGTGTGTACGAGTTTGTAAATTTAAATTTAGATATTCATGCTTCTAAAAGCTGACTTGTAAAGTTGAATTAGTCTGATCTTGTCCTATGTGCACTCTGGTCCCATCTGAGAATTGAGTGTGTGGCATTTTTAAGGTCAGTCCCTTAGGTAAAATGAAATGAGGTGGTCTAGAGAGTTATAGGAAAAGGATTATGTTACTGAAAGATCATGAGGTTATATTAATGTTTAAGTATGTGTTCTGTAAGTTCTTGGGTTTTATATTGAAATCTGGTTCTGTAGGCAAGTTTCTAGGGTAGAATAAGGAGTCAGAAAACTTGCAGTGAAATACAATAAACAGTTTGAGGAGTTTGGATAGAATTTCTGAGTCCGAGGTGGTGTTGTGACTGTTATAGTACCTTTTTTTTTTTTTTTTTTTCTTTAAAAATATGGCTGATGTCTCTGGCTAAGTTTTATTCTTGCCCAAGAGGTACAAATGTCTTTGCCTACTACCTCCTCCCCTAAATTTCAGCTGACCTTCATAGAGTGGGAGATTCAGTGTACATCAGGGTTTAGATTTTTGGCCCTTTATTTCAAGTGTCAGAAAAGGGATATGGTTAATGGCAGCTGTGATATGGACAGTTGTCCCTCAAGAGCAGGACTGCACTGATTATCTCATTTTACACAGCTGTCAGACAGGAGTTACATCTCCATCATTAGAAACCAAAAGATGCAATCCTTTTGGACTCATTTTTCCAATTGTTTCTCCCAACCTTGGGTAGAACTCTAACTGGTGCCTTTCATACAGAACCTTCTCTGTTTTATAGTACTTAGTTTGCAGAATCTATTGATGAGTGATGCTTCAGAATTGAAACTTTAAAAACTATTGTTTCTAGCACTTTCAGTCTGGAAGACAATTTTCAAAATACAAGTAGTGCCCGGATTAATAGACAGCCTAAAATGGTATCTCCAAAATGTTTGACCTCTCCAGTCGTGCTAACTCTGAAGCCTACAGAAAAGCATTTAAATCTATATTGCTGGCTGTTGCACATCATGTTACTTTAGCAAGGATATCCAGTTGATGTGTTCAACCTTGAAATGCTTATCATCTTGGTAGGTGTCAGTATTGCTATCTATTCTGCTGTTGTTTTCTTCTTCATTGATGAACTTAGAAATCTATAATATATTTCTGCCCTGTAGTCATGTTTTTTCTTTTAAAGGCAGTTTGTGTGTGTATTGCTGAGGGGAGAGCAAGCATGCTACAGTATGTTTTCACAATTAAATAATCACAAGTTTTCATTTTAAGTTTGAAATGAAAATGTGAAATACTGGAAGTGTTTCAAAATTTGGAGACCTCACAACAGAATCTAGGACAGATTTAACGTTGTGTCCTGTGGTGCTTTGCCAAGATTTGGACTAGGCTGTCGTTTTATCATTCTGTCTTTGACCTGCCCCGTCCTCTACCCCATCCTACTATGAACATTGGAGTTGGTGTCTTAAAGGTAGACCATGAACAGATTTTGCTAGTTCCTGACCTTTGTGAACCCTTTCCTGAATCCCATCTTGGGCTTCCTAGCATCATGTCACAGTCAGTTTCCTTCCCTGCACCTTAAAGGTCCAGCATGTTTCTACCCCTCTACTCTCATTTCCTCCTACACCCCGCTCCTCCTCCCACTTCTCTTTGTACTGCCCTTTACATATAGTTTTGTGCTACCCCTTTGGCATTCTGTCCTGTGGTCTTGTAAGCCTAAAATGCAACTTCTCGCTTCATCAAGCAAGCATCCACCTCTCTAGGATTCTTCACCGGCAGGAATTCTTTCTTACTGCCTCTCACAGGCCCCACCCTTACTTCCACATGTGCATTTTTACCTGTTTTTGGTTTGGCTTTCGTTAGATTATATGGTTGTGGATATAAAGCATTTTTTTTTGGTCTGAGATTAGGTCAAGAAACCTGTTTTATTTTTATCACTATACCAGGTGTTTCAAAACGATGGGCCCATCCATGGAGGTCTATGGAGGATCAGTACTGCCTCTTATAGTGAGTGTACTTGTAAGTGGATCTCATTCCCATATAAGGTTCGATAGATTTGTACATGGGTTTCTTTCCCAACTTAATGCAAAGTGCATATAACCCCACTGTGGGGGTTATACTTCAGGTCCATCTTTTGAAACACCCTGTATAATAGATAGAATTTTGTTCATCTGAAAATTTCCTGTTCCGCTAGGCTGGGAAATGGCACTTTGTCTCCATAATCCAACTCATTTATTCTCTCACCCTCTCTTCTCCTCTACCCCCTTCCCTTCCTCAGGAATAGCTGGATGTTAGTTGGTTAGACTGAAAAGCCCTTGCATTACATTTTCTGGTTCCTTCCAGCACTTCAGGATCTTGGTTTTGAGAACTGGGGTGAACAGTTTGTGCAAGGTGCAATACCTCGTTCCTCATCCTTCTAAGCTGGTCAGTTTACTTGATGTGAAGTCAAGAGGTAAGGGGATATGTGTTCTTTTTCTCTTTTTTGTCCCCTTTTTGTACATAAGAGAGACTGAGTAATGAGGGAGAGGTAGAAATGACAAATGAGAGCTTTTATACCTCAAGGAAAAAATATTTGCCTTTTTTTTTTTTTTACAATTAGCAATTCAGATTTTGTTTATGCTCTCTATAAAGACTGTGGCTGATTATGTCAGAAATATGTAATTACTGTTTAAAGTTCAAATCTGAATAATTGGGAAGGAATCTGAACTTTCTGTGGTCACAAATTAAAGGAGCAAAGTTTCAGAATTCTCAGTTTTCCCAAAAAGCTATTGTTAAGTAGAACCAAAACAATGCTCCCTCCCCATGAGGAACTTGCAGAGAAAATAAACAATTTGCTAAAATAGTTACCTCTGAAATTCCCTTTATCTCTACCTGAACAAAGCAGATGAACTATGAATGTAGGGAACTGGTCTGGGATTTGGGAGGCATTATGTTCTCTGCATGGTTCTGCTTCTCCTTTCCTGGCTGACCTTGGGTGGCGCACTTCCCCATGCATGGCTTCCCATTTGTCCTGAATAGGTTATTGATCTTTTGTAAGGGTTCCAAAGTATAAGGATGAAAAATACTTTATAAAGGCTAGCTGTTCTTCTTACTGTTGATTACCTTAATTACAGTGTGATATTCAACTCAAAATCTCTAGATGCAGCTTTTCATGGCATTACAAAACAGTGAATTGGGACATGATGCCCCAATTAATTTTTATTTCATGGAAGGATCTGTGACTCCAAAACTGAAAGATCCTGTACCATGTCTGCCACCTAGAACTGTTTAAGTTTCTTTAAGTATAGATATTTGGACTCCCTTCAAGCTTCTTCTAAGATCTCTAATGACCTTTTCTTGGCCAGGTCTCAGGGTCTCTATTCCATCTTCATCCTTCTTGGCTTCCCTGCTGTTTTTGACACTTGATCGTGCCCAGTCTTGAAATCTTGTCCTCCCTTGACTTTTGTGTCAGTATTTTCCTGGTTTCCCTCCTGCTTTTCTAGTCATTCATTCAGTAATTTCTGCATTAAGCTGTTTACCTTCCTCCATTATTTTTTTTTTGTAAGTTAGACATAAAGACCCACCTCCGGTATCCTCTCTTTTCTTTACCACCTCCATGCCAGTGATATTAAATTATGCAATTTGGCATACTGTCTTAACATACTTTAGAACAATTTGCAGCAAGTTTAAGACTGCTGAGGCCAAGATGGAACTCCAGAAAGCTCCTCTGAGATTTCCCTTTGTTTCCCGCTTTCTTCTGTTGTGAGTCTCCACAGTTGGGCCTGTAACATGGGTTTTCTTGCATTCTTCTTGCTCTGCATATACAGGGTAGGGGTTCATCTTCCAGGTTCATGGCCCGAATCTCCTTCTGCTTCTTAGTCTCTTTGAGTAACCATTATGCTTCTTCATTTACCATCTTGGTTACTGCTAGCTGTTCTTGCTGGACTCTGACAATTGTGTTACCTTCTTGTCTTGTTAAAACCACGATTACTGAAGCTATCTTCCTGTTGTGTTTTCTCAGCACGTTGCCTTCTCCTCCTTGACAAGCCTGTTTGTTGGCTATCATCCACTACATAAGATGCCAGCTTCTTGTACTCAGTCTAAGTGACCTGCACATTTATGTTTTTCCCCTATCTGTCGCTGTCTCTTATTGTCCTTTGCTCTGCTACGAACACAAGCATGACATTGTGCTTTTCCATTTCTTGCATGAGCATCTTTCCACATTCTTCCTAAGCTGACTCATACCTTGATACATATCTGAAAATTGCCAGCCAATAGAGGCTGGATGTACTGGAAACTACTTATTTGCATATTTGAAAATTATTCAAAAGGTCTAACTGATACTCGGAGGTAGTTATCTTATTACGTGTACCCTCCTCTCCCTGGATTCTTTTGTAAAGAAGGATGATTACAAAAGTAAATGAAGATCATCATAAGCAAGAGACACATCGTCTCAAAGACTAGGAAGGTCAGGGCTGGAGCAGAATAATATTTACTTGCAGTTGCAACTATGTGTGTGGAAGTAAGGGGTGTCTTTCAATATCTGGAAGAAAATGAACAGGACGTTTAGTTTGAGGATGATAGCCAAAATGGAACATTTTATGAGTAGGGTGCAGAAAGGCAAATAGCAATATTAGCTTTTTAAGCCCAAAGACACTGTTAATGGGTGTGTGTTCCTTGCTGATGTGGTTCTGAATCCTCTTCACCTTCAAGCCTGATACGAACCTTTACAAGGTTTGAACCTGGCTAGGGATTGTTAGGTGTTTTGTCTCCTAGAAGACAGTTCAGTCAGTTTAGTTCAGAATAACAACTAACAGAAGAGTAAAAAGGAATTATGTTAAAACAGCAGTTGAGACCTGATTTAGGAGTTTCATACAGTATTTCTCAATTCTTCTGATAGTTCTGCAACTTCAATTTCAGCTGCACTTCCAAACTCATCTTTAACAGTCTTTTCTGCAGTACTTTGGTAATCTTAACTCTGGAAGCATCTGCTGTATGTACAGTTTGGGCATGTGGTATCCGACTAATCTGCACTTGATGCTAGTTTCCTTATTTTCTATGAATTCAGTACATAGTTCTTACTAGTGCTTGATACCCATTTCCACAAGTGGAACAAAATGGGTTGTGGCTTGTTTCAGCAACTATTGCAGAGTTCATATTGACTAATCTGTTTTCAGTGGTTCAGCCTTTGGTGAACAGGTTCTGACCACTTGCAGATTTTCATTTTCACTATGCCTGACTGGCATTCATTTAGCCCTGGGAGCTCTCTTACACAGAAACTTTGTAGTAGTATTATTATTAAACTGTAAGCTTAACAGTAATTTTTCACTGATAGACCCATTTTTTAATGGGAATAAGAATACAGTTTTCATTTGTAGGTGCATGTTGCATTCTTTTAACCTGGCTTTCTGTACCTATCTGCAATTATATGAAGATCATCTGAGAGAGATATTCTGCACACTGAGCTACTTCTGATGTTGTCTCTAATTTCAGAGACAGTCTACTTATCGTATCAGTGTTTGCATATCCTGTACTGAAGGTTTAGTACTGAATGTGATTCTGATAGGCAGCTAAAATTGAAATCCTTCTATTAAATCTGAGTATTCCCAGGAAATACCTTCTCTTAAATACAGCTTCTCTACCACAGACTTCCTTGTTGCCAAGGGAAAATTTCATTCCAGATATGTGCTTATAAATTCGAATTATTCCGAAACCAATACCCAATACCTTTCTCAGTGTAGGAGTAATTGCTCTGTTAATGTTCTTAAGGCAAATGCCAAAGATTTCTCTTGCCTGCCTTGGCATATGTGTAGAATTACAGCTGCTACTTCAAATGGTAAAATATTGCATAGTGATGCAGAGGATGGAGGGATGCTGTAGACACATTTCTGCTGTGGTGATGTATTTTCATTGTGCTTCTTCGAAGTGCTTGGATTACTTTTACTTCAGATCTGTTATTGTGAGGGTTGTCATGGGACATTTGGCTTATTATTAGAATAAATCTTTTATAGTAGTCTCATTACAAAGAAAATAATTTTCAGCTCAAAAGTATTTTAGGCATACCAGTATTCTCAATATCACTTGCTATTTCTTTTGACAGGTGTTATATATTCCACACTTTCACTTACACAGCACCATAAGTAAGTAAGCTAATCTTAACTTTGAACACATGTTTTTCAGACTCTCTGAGGGGTCTCTTCAACATTTGTGTAGTATTTCTCTCTGCATTTTTTACTCCATGTTTATATGGCAGACAACAAAAATATATGATTAGTTGGTCTTATTAAAATCTGGCAAGGCACTGGCTGTGCTTGATCCTAGCCATTTATGTCTGTAAAGATACTGTCCCTTGACATGAGAATATTTTAGACTTTAGCTGTAATGCCGTCTATTGACAAGTTTGAATAAGCAGGTCAAGTCTTGTAAACTATACTGGTTTGTCAGTTTTTGTACAAGAGGAGTACATAATTGCTTTTGGAATTGGATCCTGATGCTCTTCCAACATGGGGGTTTTGGTGACTTTATAGTCCCCATAAGACTGCATGCTTCATTTGTACCGAGAATGCATGCACAGTCAGTGCTGTTCATTCACTAAATTGAAAATACAAAATTATACTCTTCTCGTGCACCTCTCACAAAATGGAGTGAATCGAAAAATCCTATGTTAAAATATGCCATTATGATATTTATGTAATTAGTAACTACTGTGAAAACATTTGTTTTCATTTTTTCTTGAGACTTAATATGAACCTTATGTTGCCGAGATTACTGTTTGCTAAAGGAAAACTGTACCTGTATAACAACTTAATTGTAATAATTACATCAGTGAATCAGTGATTTTTATTAGGCTATATGTGATCTCAAAGTTATTGTACTTCTCTAAGTCTGACTTTTCAATACCATCTTCTAGTGTTGTGTTGTAACTTTTAGCAGATTTCTAATTCAGGATGCCGTAATTACTGAACCACCTGTGTTCTTTTACACAAAATAGCACTGAACATTCAAAGCCATTCCATCTTGCACACTAAGTAGTTTTGAGTAGGGGTATAGAGTCAGACAACTGTGACATGGACAGGCACAGATTGTGACACTTTGTATTCATATAGGTGATACCACACTATGTGCTCTTAGGTGACTGTGTGCTTCCTTTGGTTGAAATCTTTCTTCATTGTGGTTCATGACTAGTGACAACCATGTGCCCCTTATTATCACATCTGCATATCTATAGTTTGTTGGGAAAATGTTTTTGGCTTGTTCTGCTGCTCCCAAAGAAAGGAAGCATGGTTCTGGAGTATGATGATTTCTCTTCACTCTTTACCACAGGGACTGGTTTCCCTCCTTTTATATGGCATTGCAAACAGGAGTGTACTTTCAAACTGCACTGTGTTTCTTTGGTTTGCTGATACACTAACATGACACCTGCCACTCCTTCAGGTCAAGTTTCATTTTATGAATAATACCCAGCAGCCTCTCTTTTCCTTCTGTAATTGATTGCAGAAAGATAAAAATTTTCTGAAGGCTTCTCACAAGTAGTTGCCAAAATGAAGGATAAAAATTTCAGACTGTCCAGGGTGATCAATATCCTTTTGTATGACTTACATGAAACAAATATCCCTCAGTTAGGATGTTTGCTTAGAGAAGGTAAGATTTTACATGTTTTGTTCATGCCCTCTTAGTTCATACCTCCTAATTTTTGAGGGGGCACGTGTTAAAATGTAAAAATTATCTTCTGCCAGAGTTAGAAAAATTGATTCTTTTCCCCTTTTCTGTATTGGCTTAACAGTACGAGTCTCTTGCATGTGTACTTTACACAAGTATGTCAAAATTGCATTTTTTCATCAAAGTATCATAGAATCATAGAATGTCCTGAGTTGGAAGGAACCCACAAGGATCATCAAGTCCAACTCCTGTCCCTGCATATGACAACCCCACAGTTCATACCATGTGTCTGAGGGCGTTGTCCAGTCACTTCGTGAACATTGTCGGGCTTGGGGCCGTGACACCTCCCTGGGGAGCCTGTTCCAGTGCTCCACCACCCTCTGGGTGAAGAACCTTTTCCTAATGTCCAACCTAAACCTCCCCTGGCACATCTTCCTGCCATTACCTCGGGTTCTGTCATTGGTCACCAGGGAGATCAGCACCTGCCTGTTCTCCTCCCCTTGTGAGGAAGCTGCATCTGCCATGAGGCCTCCCCTCAGTCTCCTCTTCTCCAGGCTGAACAAACATAGTCACTTTAGTTGCTCCTCATATGGCTTCCTCTTCAAACCCTTCCCCAACTTTGTAGCCCTCCTCTGGACACTCTCCAGTAGCTTTATACCCTTTTTATCCTGTGGTGCCCAGAACTGCACACAGTGCTCCAGGTGAGGCCGCACCAGTGCAGAGCAGAGCGGGACAATCACCTCCCTCGCCCGGCTGGCAATGCTGTGCTGGATGCACCACAGGACACAGTTGGCCCTCTTGGCTGCCAGGGCACACTGCTGGCTCATGTTCAACTTGTGGTCAACCAGAACTCCCAGATCCTTCTCCATGGAGTTGCTTTCCAGCATCTCATCCCCCACTGTGTATGTACAACCAGGGTTGCTGTGTCCCAGGTGCAAAATTCAGAACTTGCCCCTGTTGAACTTTATGTGGTTGGTGATTGGCCAGTTTTCCAACACCTTTGTGTTTCAGAAAGTGTGCAATCAAATGATTCTTTTTTTTGCCAGTTAGTTGGGTTTGAGGTTTTTTTGTTCGTTCATTACCTCGGAAGCTAGGTGTGTTTCTGAATATATTACATGGATATCGTTAGGTAGATCACTGGATCTGTGTTTCAGGAATGTAAATAGAGGTGACCTTACATTTATAGATGTTCTACAGCAATGTCTCTCGCTGCTTGAAAGCCTGTTTTGCTGTGCTGTTCCCCACATTTCCTACATTTTTCGGTCCCGATATATAAGTAGTAGTGATCTTGGATAAGATCCGACTGTCTTAGAGCAAGCATTTGCAAAATAGCAGGGCAGGCAAAGTACAGATTTCTTCAGTCTGGCAGGGATAGTACAATATGATAGAGAGAAGGCTACCTTTTTTTGCAGCCTGAAGTTTGATTTGCTAGTTGCAAATGTTCGAAGTAAGGCAGTAGCTTTCCTGGAAAGCTGTAGTGGAGTATTACTAGTCCCAAGTGGATTAGTGGTTATTAAAAGGTATTAAATGCTAGGATTTTCTTTAATGATTAATACATTTCTTTATGAGTTACAGATTCTCATATGTTTAATTGTAGTTTTGGACCAGTGTTTGGCTGTCATTTTTGCATCCCTGTCTTGACTTGGGGTTGTACTGGAACTAGTTAGCGCTTGAGAAATGAAGGCTTTGCAGTCAGTTTCCAGCTGTTGATGGTGGTTATGACTTGGCTATCTTACCCTTGGTTTTAAAGGCAGCCAAATACATTAACAGATACCATTTACTATGTAAAGTCAGAGATTAGAAATTCTGGACTTCCAACTTTCTTTTTGCTTCTTCAGAGTTAATTCTGGTTTGCTAATGTGGTAGGATTCTTTTTCAAACACTCTTGGTTTTAGTTCAGTGTGTTTGTTAGTCATAAGGTTTTTTTTTTCTTTGAGTGGGATCATAAGATAATAGCTTGAAAGAAGATTTGACAGGCAATGAACTGGGAAGGGAAAGTTGGAAGAATCATCAACTGTTCTGGTTTGGCTTCAGTCTTGTTTTATCATACCATTAAGTAGTGTCAAGCTGGTGTATTGCTTGGATCAGGTAAATGGGATACGCAGTACAAATTATAGCAGGTGTTGCTGTTATAGTAAGCATTATTTCAAATAACTTAGTAGTCAATTACACCAAATATATTTTTGCACTGATAGTGTTCTGGAATGCCACCTTACCTATGTTTTGACTATGCCTGATTATTACAGAACCCATATTGCCAGGATCCAGTGGCATGATCAAGGTTAATGAAAAAAAAATCTTATTCCACTGCTTCAAAATTTCCCATGTGATTGTTATTGGGTCTAAGTCTTCAATTTCTGTCCTAAATTACTGTCTGGTGTATGTGTTGTTAAAAAGCTGCTGTTTTTTTCCTGAAAAGTAGTTCTTTCAGATTGGTATCTTAATCTGCTGTAGGTTTTTGTAACCTAATTTTCTGGATTTCTGTGCTTCTCTTAAAAGTGAAGGGGTGGCTGGGAAATTTGTATTTACTTTACTTTGTATTGGTAGCACAACTGATATTTCATAGTGGTTTAACATACACAGGATGAGCAGCAGTAATTTGTTCTCTGATTGCACTGTGGAAATTAAAATTTATATGAGGCAATGAGGCATACTTACAAAAATAAGCATTCAACTGATATTTAGTTCATGTTTGTTTTCTTCCAAGTTGAATACTACTTTTAGTGATGGCTAATGCAAATGCAGCTGTGTTTCAGTCACTGGGATGCCTCAGTGGTCTGGCCATGCCCACTGGATAAAAATACATTGTTGCTTTACTTTTGCATAATTCCAGAAGGAATAGTGCTGCTTAAAAAAAAAAAAAAAAGTTTGAGATTAGATCAATGCAGTCAAAAAGAGCTATATTCAATAAACAACAACTTGAGGAAGGTGGATAATGGAAAGCCTTTTGCAGCTCTGATCATCTAGTTAGCTGTGTAGCAAGCAGTCATTGCTGTCATATGTGATAACGTGGCAGATGAGTAGATAGATAAGTTAAAAGCAGTTGGGCTTTTCCTTTCCTCCACAGACAGAAGTATGTTTCCACTCTTACTGTACTGTTGCAATTTTACTTTTCAGTCTGTACATGCACGTGAGTGTGAGTGATAATGTTAGCTGTGCAACTACCTTGTTTCCCTGAAAATAAGACCTACCCAGAAAATAAGCCCTAGTGTGATTTTTCAGGATTTTTGAGGATGCTCCAAATATAAGCACTACTCCAAAAAAAAACCCTACTTACAGTTCATTAAAAAGTCAGTTTAAATAGTGTCCAGGCGGATATACAAGTAAAAAAGTAAGAAGTTTTGGAGCAAAAATTAATATAAGACCCTGTCTTATTTATGAGTAAACAGGGTAGGAGATGCTTTCTGAGCCCAGGGCTTTGGAACCACTGCCTGTGGTGGTTGAGGGGTGGATTTTGTTGTGGCGTTGTGTAGGTATTTTAGCCCTAAGAGCTGTGATGAGCCCATACATGAAAATGGAAGGTTTAGTGCATACAAATGTGTTAGAGTGTAGACTCTTGAGTGCTTTTGTGCTGTGAGAGCACTTCAGTGAAGAAGTGCAAGGTGTAATGCGTGTAGTTGTGGGGGAAGAACAGGGAGCTTCTGTGTCAAAATGCTGGTTGGTCTGTCTCTGGATCTGTGCATCCACACTGTATTATTGTCAAAAACCTATTTTTAGAATGACGATCTAATTGGTATTCATGCAGATGGGTGTCTCCCTGTCTCATCTGATCCACTCATCTGAGTGATGCACTTAGTGGGAGGTGTCTGCTGATGAATCTTTCCAAAGCATAGTGTGTTCATGTGCGTCTTTTCTCTCCTACATGTATGCATGTGCTTAATGTGTTCCATGACCGTGTACGTGTGTTTGTGCATTTGCCTTTTGTATGCACTAGCATGCTTAAAGATAGTATCTAATATTTTTAAAAGATTAATTTCAGAAATGAAAGATGCAGAACTTACAGCACTTCAAGACATGTTTCTTCTCTTTAGGGAAAGAATAAGTGCAGAGCAGGGCAGGTTGTGTCCATAGAAACTTAGCTATCTCAGTCCAGACTTTAAGGGATTGCTCCTAGTATAGGGATGCAGCCAGTTATGAGTAAGAATTATGATCTCTCTGCTTGCCTTGACTGCTACAAAAGACAGCATACAAGCTTGTGTGCTAAGTGTACGAGTTTATGCTGCTAAATATTTTCTTCATATAAAATAACTGTGAGGTAGAAAACCTGTGGTACAAGTGCTAGCCATGTTGGACATGTGTGTTTTATTTTTGTGAGGGGAAATATATAATACTTATGAGAGGAAAGATCCTGAGTCTGTTTCCACCCTGTGACAAACTTCTTATGTGACTTTGGACAAGTAAGTTTTTATTGTGTCTCAGATTTGGGGAAAATACGTGCCTGCTACATTGTGCATTAAGTGAGATTTAATTCAATGAAATGTATATTTAGGAAAAACGGGTTATGGTAGGCAAAGCTTTAACTATTATGAGCTTAATATAGTCTGTTCCACCTTGACATGGTAGATGTAATTATCTGTATACAGTACTGCGCATGATGTTGGCATTTTAAAATAATATGTAATCCTAGCTCTAAGGAATAGTATTCATTATAATGTCACCTGATGCAAAAAGAGAGACTAGGCCTTAGGGAGAAGTGAATTTCCCCACAAATTAAGATAGTCCCAGTTCTGACTTTTAGAGATGATCTAATTAAACTGTGGTTTGTATGTGGCATGAAGGAGTATTCCCTTTTAACTATAATTTTCCTCTTACCTGACACAACCTACTGGATCACAGGTACTCTTGGTGAAGGGTCACAAGGTTATATTGCTTATATAGTAACAGAGCAAATGTGATACAGCTGCTGAAAAGGCTCAACTTCCTTTGACTAGTTCTCAGTTCTTTACCTGGGAACAGTTGGGACGCTCTGGGTAGGACTGTCCTAGCAGTGTTACCATCATCACTGTCCTGGCTAATATCAGCAAGGATGGTCCTTCCAGAGACAGTCATAAGGCTTTTTGGATTATTCTGTCTGGCTGTAAATAAGGTATATGAAGTAGGATAATCTTTACACAGGTACTTCTGATGGGGGAGAAGCAGAAGAGGAATGCAAATGGATGCTTCTGTTCTTAAGGTTCACTTTGTTTATATCTCAGGAGTTCTCTTTTGGCTCCTTTCTTCTCACAGGTACTCCTGCATCCAGCATCATGGCCTCCGACCTGGAAAGCAGCCTCACTTCCATAGACTGGCTGCCACAGCTTACTTTAAGGGCTACTATAGAAAAATTAGGGGGTTCCTCACAAGCAGGACCTCCAGGGGCTGCCCGAAAGTGTCCCCCAGGCTCACCAACAGATCCCAATGCCACCTTGAGTAAGGATGAGGCTGCAGTGCACCAAGATGGGAAGCCACGCTACAGCTATGCCACTTTGATCACATATGCCATCAACTCATCACCTGCCAAGAAGATGACGCTTAGTGAGATCTACCGTTGGATCTGTGACAACTTTCCCTACTACAAAAATGCTGGTATTGGTTGGAAGGTGAGGACTCGCATTGCTCACAAAAAGTACCCATTTTGTCTGATTACAAGAATTATCTTCTTAATTCTGTGCAAAGTATCCTCACTGAGCAAAATAAAAAGACAGATGTGAAACTAAGTTGACCAACTGGAGAAACTGCAGAGCCAGAAATCCCATTTTCTCTGAGAATTCTGTTGTATGTGGTGGCCCCTGAAGAGGGAGCCTGCAAAAAAATCACCAACAACAACCAAGAAAAAGAAAACAAACCCCCCCACAAAACCTACCTCACTAGCAACCTCTGCATCACACTAATACTATTTTCATTGCACCTTCTGTAGGTGTATATGTGGTTCAGCCCCATATTGTTCATCCTAATCCATCCCTCTCCCTTCCGCAGCTTCTGTTCTGCTCTGTTCTGTGTAGATGTAATGAGATTTGGCTTTTGAGTATGCACCGTTCTTCTGTTTTCTCTACTTGTTACCTGGACATACTCAGAAGGCTGTATGTTTTTGTTGTAGCACTTACCTGTGTCTCTTATTCTTTCATCAGAACTCTATTCGTCATAACCTCTCTCTGAATAAATGTTTTCGGAAGGTGCCTCGACCGAGAGATGATCCTGGGAAGGTAAGAAATCTGCATGCTCCTGGGCACGCAATTTAAAACTGCAGAGAATAAGCCGGGGTTGCCCTTTCTAACTCATGGCTGGAATTTGAAACCTGAAGTGTAGGCAAAAATGGAAGCAGCAGTAAGATTTACTGCAGTGCTTTGGCTACAGAGGCATTCACTTAAAGGGAACCGGTATAGGGGCCTTAATGGTTTTAGCAATTGTTTTTATATGTGATCTCTGGTTAACTTTAGAGATACTGAAATAAGGAAAAAATGGGGTTGAATATATTTTATTAGTTTTGTTTCTTTTTCTTGATTTTTGTGTGTAAAATGTGGGTCTAGGCCAGATTGATCTATTATGGAAAACTGTAGTTGCTGCTGGTGAATGGCAGGACTATGATGTTACATCATGGGTTTCATGGAAGCAAGATAATGGAAGTGAGAGCAGAACTGCTAACTATTTGGACTGTAAAATATTTGGTGTTGAGGAAAAAGTGTCACTGCCAGTTTGAATCTGCAGAAGTCATTGACAAGTAAAACTCAGGAATTTAGGAATTTTTTGGCTAAGTAAGGGCTAATAAAGTTCTGTTAGTATATAGAGATTGTAAAGGTAATTGCTAGCAAAACCAAGACTTGGCATCTTGGTATACAGATATTATTACTGTTAAAAAAACCCACAAACAAGCAGGAGGAGATGATGGGGACAAGAAAGATTGTCTCCTCTTCCTCCATCCTAAAGTTACCAGAAAGGGCCACTTGCTCAAGCCTTTTACTTCAAGTTATATTTAAAGGACTAGGTGGTGCTCAGTTGGCATCTATAAATGGAAGTAGTATATCTTTGAAGATCACTGCTCAAAAGTGCAATTTATTATATGGCTTATTCCAGCAAATCCTAACTGATTTCAGGGTATATGTTTGCAGGTGTTCATTGGCATGTTCAGCTGGATTTATAATGAAAACCTGGCCTGTGTTTGTCACTGATTATTCAGATTGGAGGTTAAAATGGGCTAAATCAGACTCTGGAGTTCTCTTTATACTTAGTCTTTAATTTTGTCTGCTGTTTTCTGAATATTTTATGTTGAAAGGGACATCTGGAGGTCAACATGCACCCCAACTCTCTTCCCAGAAAGGGACAGTTAGATTGGGTTGTTGATGTCTTTGTTGAGTTTTGAATGTCTCCAAGGATGGAGATACCACAACTGGGCATTTATTCCAGTGCTGCACCACCATCATTGTGAATAATTATTTGTTTATATCTGATTGTAATTTCCCTTGCTGCGACTTGTGTTTGTTGCCTCTGTTTCTTGTGCTGTGTATTTTTGAGAAGAGTTTTATTCTTCTTTATAGTCTCCTTACACAGTTGAAGACAGTGGTTAGATCCCCTTAGCCTTCTCTTGTCTGGGCTAAACAGATCTCTCTATGTGAACTGCTTGTATATCATGTGTTTTGGTTCTTAGCCATCATGGTGACCCCTCTTTTGATGCATTCTAGAGTGTCAGTATCTGTCTTGCACTGGGAACCCTCCAAATGGGCACAGTACTCAAAGTGGAGTCTCACAAGCATGGACAAAGTGTGATCCTTCTAGCTGTTTCTGCCCAATCTAAACATTGAGTTGGTTCTCATTAGCCAATAACAAATTTGTGTTGTGAGGAAGGTACTGAAAGGGCTGTACATGCCCAAAAGAATTGACCTATCTTGGGTCAAGACATCCTTTGTTCTTCATGGTGTCCTGTCTTGGAGTGGTGGAAATGTAGAGCATTCTGCATTCCACCAGTAGCATCAAACCTCATTGTTCAATACAACCCAATGCAAGAGGGAAATCTCTTTGCAACACCCAAGTCTCAGTTGTCTGATGTTCTGGAGGGTGGTCCTTGTGGTCCTAATGTTTGGTTGAGGCTGCATTCTTCTAGTGGGTAACTCCCTGCTTCAGGAAGCTCTCTGATTTAATCATACATTCACCAATTGGTCTTCTTTCCAGGGCTCTTATTGGACAATAGATACATGTCCAGATATATCTCGCAAGAGGCGGCATCCTCCAGATGATGACGTGAGTGTTGTTTTTTCCAGACAGCATGGAGTGGGAGGGGAAATTCCCTCCAGCACCAGACCATGGTATCATTTTGGAGGCAGCATGTACAGATGGGGATAAAAAGGCTAGGGCCGAATAAACTAGCATGTATGTCCTGCCAATTGGCTGTTGTTGCTGCTGCTGTTCAGTAGCAAAGTTAATCTTGTTTAAAGTCCTTTATCCTGGCTCTTCAGTGACTAAGACCCATTCCTCCTCTTTTCTAAGCCATGAACTTCCACAGTGGGGGAGCTGGCTTCCCATCTGCAGTTTCACTTCTCCCTATGTTCTTGATTTCTGCTCCTTTCCTTTTCTCTTTCTTCCCCATCCACAGATACCACAAGACTCTCCAGAGCAAGAGGCCAGTAAAAGCCCCCGAGGGGCTGTTCCAGTTAGCACAGAAGCCTCTTTGCCACCTGAGGCCACTCCTCAGCTGTCACTACAGACCACCACCCCCATTACTAACTACAGTCAGGTGAGCAGCAGGGTAAAAGGTACAAACCTTATGGTGGGGAAAAGTGAGAGGCGGAGGAGAGTGTGAATGGAAAAGCGAAGCGGTGAGAAGAGAGGGAATTGTGAAAATGGTGACATAGAGGCAAAAAAAAAAAAAAAAAGAGAAGGGAAGAATGTGAAATAGCAGAGTCAAAAAATAAAGAGGAAGTGAATTTTAACAAAGGGCTGGATGGGGATAAGAATAAAGGTATAACAGTATTAGATAGCTGAAGAAAAAGCTGGAGCCAGTGTGCTCTAGAGGGAGAAGGTGGTGATTGGTTTTCCTCAAGGAAAATGGTATTTGGGAAGACTTGTTGGAAGATGAGCTCAGTGATATGGGTTGCCAGTACATGTTCTACCTGTATCTAGTCTCTGGACCCTGGTCTCAAGTTACAAAACCAAGTACAATCTAAAGTCATTACTTCTGACTTCCTTAGCAGGGTGCAGGGCCTGTGGATGTTGCCTCTACTGTAGCAGGGGGGCAGGGCCGTGAAGGGGCTGATGTGCCGTCCCCGCTGTACAGTGCCAACCATGACTTCAAGTTCTCCTACTCTGAGATCAACTTCCAGGACCTCAGCTGGTCCTTCCGAAATCTCTATAAATCCATGCTGGAGAAATCATCTTCCTCTCAGCACGGTGAGTAACTATACATATCACGTCAGGTGGGGAGGTATCTGCCCACACACTGTTGTTGACTTGATCTACCCTTGGTATCTTTCAGATCTTTCCTTGTTTAGGAGCCTGTGCAAACAGACTTTTCTTCTTTGGCATGTTGTCTTTATTTCTGCCAGGACCAGATAAGAAATCTGCATGTCCTTTATCTATTGCTCCCCCTAGTTGTCTCAGAATAAAGAGGATAATGATTTAAGAATACCTTGTGTTGATATAAAAGCAAATACTAAAATGGCAGAAGCTTAGCAAAATGAAGTCCTAAAGAAAAGCGTGTCAGAGAAGTATTCACAATCTATCAGGCTAGGAACCAAAAGAGGGACGGGACTGTTATATGTAGAATTTCTTCAGAAGGAGAGTGGAAAGTCATTATTGCTCAGATCTGTTAAAACTAGGATTGTACAAGGCATTGGAGAATTGAGTTTTATGGGTTTGGAGCACAGAAGAGAGCAAGCCTCAGCTCCATTCACAGCTTGCCTTTTTGGAGTCTGGGGGAGCAGCCACCAGAGGGCAGAACGGCTATAGGGATGGGTTGTCCACAGAAAACACTCCAGAAAAACCTCCAGTTGTCCTGCCTTTAAACACTCTTCTAAATATTAGTCTGGTGTAAAAAGGAATATATTGTTACATGAGCCTCTTGTCTCTGTTGTCAACTATGATATAGTGTAGGCAAAGTTTGCTACTCTAGGAAGAGCCTGAACTGACCTGAACTTCAGTAAAATAATCTTTTTTTACTTTTACTGCTTTCATTGTGCTGGCACTTGAGATTCCTACTAGGAGCCTGTTGTGTGAGATGTTGTAGAATAAGCAAGCTACATGTATGTAGCCATAGGTAGAGAAGAACCTTGACTGAGTGTGTACCTCTGTTTGTAAAAGCTTAGCAGCAGAATTTTTTTTTTTTTTTCCCCCAAGTCTTCCACTGTAAGGTAGTCTAGGAAAACTTGTGATTTTGGAGGAAATTTTGTAGGCAGTGTTTGAGTCAGGATGGCAGTATTCATCCTTTTGCCCCATCACAGTAGTAGGATGCTCTAAGGGTTGATTTTGGATATAGTGAAAAACTGAAGCTTGCTTGCAGATGGCCAAGTAAGGGTGCTCAACGTAAGAAATAGATAGCTTAGTTTAGTGGCTTGTAATGCCTTTCACTGTGATTTTTCACTGAGGTCCCACAATGTAAGGGGAGAATGAACTGGGGAAGGAGACCTGATGTGGGGAAGAGTGGAGAACACCTGATGCCATTCCGTGTAGTGGGATACCTGAAATACAAGAGGACAGAAGTGAGACTCCCACTGTGTCAAGAGGAATGAAAGTGATAAAGGAGCCCTGATGCATGTAATATGCTCTGTGTATACAAGCAGTAGAATGTGTGACCTCTAATGATCTGTGTGAGAAAAACTGTGAAGGTTCCTGACCAAACTTCTTGAAAGACAGGAACTGAATAGAGCTTTTTGGAAACAGCAAGTCAGATTTATCAAGTTATCTGGTTTCTAAGTGTTTTATTGTTTGCTTAATGGTCATTTCTAGGAGAACAGCACGTGTGTGAAATTTCAGGAAAGCATGGGTTACTTTGATAAATACAGGAAAAATCCAGGGAGGAATTTAAGTGCCTAACTCTCTATTAGAAGTTTAAATCCTGCTGGGGCTTTGTTGTAGGGCCTGTTGTTTTGAAGAGAATCTGGAGCACAGTGAGGGCATAACTGTGCAGGTGATAGTTGTTGGCAGCCTGCAGAGGGCACTCCAAAAGCTTCATAAATAGCAGAATAGGCAGTGTGAAATTAGAGATGGATAATTTAAGCAGAGGTCTGATCCAGGCAGCTCTTAAAGCTCCCTCCTCTTTTTTTTTTTTTTTTTTTTTTCCCTCCTACTCGGCAGGCTTCTCTTCTCTCCTTGGTGACATGCAGCCCTCCAACCACAACTACTACATGTACCAGCAGCAGCAAGGTCCCTCATCAGTGGGTGCTGCTCCCCCACTCCACACTCCAACCCCAGAGGGTTGTCCATCCCAAGGGGGGAAGCAGCAGGGTGGTGAAGGTTATGGCCTTCCACCAGTGATGTCCATGCACCCACCCCCAATGCAGCATGGAGGCTACCACCAGCATCAACATCACTCGCACTCCCACCCACAGCAGCAGCCACACCAGCAGCAGCAGCAGCAGCAGCAGTCGCAGGCTTCAATCAACAATGCTGGCTTTGGTGAGTCAGGGTGATGGAAAGAACAACTGGGGAAAAGGCAGCAGAGAGGAGTCCCCAGACAGAAATGCCACAAGTGAGCTTTTACTATGTAGTGCCTGTGTTTTATGTGGAAAAAGGGCAAAGGCCAGTTATGATTGAAATCTGAGGGGGAAGTTGCTTCCTTACTGAAAGAAAGGAGGATACATCCACACTGGGTTTGGAATTCTCTTTAGGGATGCAGGATAAAGGCAGGGGCTAAATGAAAAAGGCCCCATCCTTGGTCTTCCAAGGGAAAAAGGATTTCTAGCTATTGTAGCATTAGGCTAAAGATGGTGAAGAGGGGCCAACCATTTTATAATAAGGAATGGAGGGAAGGAGGCGTTGGTATTGGAATAATCTTGTCCCCATTTCATTGCAGCATTTCCCCCTGATTGGTGCTCCAACATTGATTCCCTGAAGGAAAGCTTCAAGATGGTAAACCGGCTGAACTGGTCTAGCATTGAGCACTCCCAATTCTCAGGTCAGTGTTGGCCTAGTGGCTAGATCTAGTGACTCTGACTAGGGCTGTAGTCTAGAATATGTGAGTGCTGTGGCCAGATCTTTTTTTCAATGTAATCGTGTCAAGTGCATGAGTTTCTCAGTGACTCAGCTCTTCTGTTTGTAAAATGAGGTTCTGTTAAAGACCCTGAAGTGCTTGGACACTGCAAGAATTTGGGGCAGGGGGAATTAATTCATAAAAGTATGTCAGAAATCTAACTGAAATTTTTCCCTCTTACTCTTCCCTTCCCTACTTGAGTCAGTGAGACAGTATCCTAGATATGGAGTTCTCCAGGAGTTTGGTGACAGATTCAAAGCAATGAAGTTGGGTTTGTGGGAAGAAGGTAGGATTTAGAGGCAGAAGACAGAAACTCTTTGCAGGGAAGACCACAGTGTGAGTACTGTGTTTGACATTGCCCTTTGTCCCCTGCAGAGCTGATGGAGAGTTTGCGCCAGGCTGAGCGGAAGAACTGGACACTGGATCAGCACCATATTGCCAACCTCTGTGACTCCCTTAATCACTTCCTTACCCAGACTGGTCAACTCCCTCATCTGGTTGGCCCACAGCAGACCCCCCGAATCTCTGATTCTTGTGCCCTGAACAGTGGCAAACAGGAGCAATCTATGAACCAAGGTAATGAAGATGGAGACTAAAGTGACTTGTAAATAAAGGCCCAATTCTACGAATATCCTAAACTACTTCCTGCCTTCCCGGGCAATGTAGCACTGAGCAACCCAGGGCTGGGCTGTTAGCTGTTTGTAGCAACTCAACTCCCTCTGGCTTTAAAGAATTAGGCTGTCCTATGTCTGTGGCCTAGACAGACTGTTATTATGTGATGCATAGCATTGACAGGCAACTTCTCCAGGCAGAGATAAATTTAAAAGGTAAACCCATAAAAGGAGAAGGAGGTGGTGGTGTTTGTAGGTTACCAACCAAAAGGAATGGCAAGGTAAAGAGGTTGCTGTTCCAGGTGGCAGGAGCTGTAGGAGGTGTAAAGAAGAAATCTCTTGCACCCAGTGTTGCAGAAAATACTAACTGGACAAGGAGTAGGAGGAGAGCACAGAGGATATCATGGCCTTGATACAACTGTGATGGTGTGTGTCATCTAGTACTGAACTAAATGGATTATATTGAGCCAGCTTGTGGTGTTTCTGGATGAACATTTTCTTATTTTACAATAATAGATAAACTCCTGCTGGTTCCAAAAACAAGATCTCTGACCAAGCTATAGCTTGCAGTTAGGACCTAATAGCTGAACGTCTCTTCAGTATCCCATGGGTCTGAGTGAGTTGCTCTGTGGCTGAGCTGCCACTCAGTTGGGGCCAAGACATCTGACCTGAACATTAACAGGTTTGTTGGTTTTGGTTTTTTTATTCCTTTCACAGTGAACTCCTATGGTCAGCCCCAGCCTCCCCATCTCTTCTCCGGGCCATCTCCTATGTACCAGATGTCCACCCAGGACTCTCCAGGATATAATCGCCCAGGTAAGGGGTGACAGTAAGGCATATTATACCAATGAACATTGAAGAACCAGTTCCCAAGCCCTTTGTGCATTTCTCTAAGCACTTACTAATCAAATGGAGTACTGAGGGTAGAAAGGAAGCTTGCAGTGCAAGGGACCCTCCATTTAGGGCTCTGCCATGGCTTTGGCATGGTTTAGGATTTCAGTGGCCTGATTTCTTTCACTTCACCTGAATAGTCCTCTAGCTCAGCCTCACCCTCAGTTGGTTGCTTGAAGGCAACTTTACATGAGAAACTTCTTTTGATGAAGTCCTTTTTGCTCTATCAGCAGACAGCTGTAAGGAAAGTTAAGGAGACTGAAACTTAACCTTGGTAGAAGCTGCTGTGGAGGATTTTGTAGCAGACCACCTGCAGACATTGGTAGGTGCTGTCTGACAGGGAGAAATTCATGACAGTAGTGTTCTTGCTTGTTAGGTTTTTGGAAGGGAGAAAGCTGGAATCCCTTATGTGTTCTTTTGCCCAAGGGCCCACTGTGAAAAAGCGTGACATTTTTAATACTAACTCTCTCTTGTCTTTCCTGTCTTGTCTCTTTTTTTTTTGTCTTCATTTTTGACTCAGCTCACCATCTGGTCCCTCGGCCTCCAGGGCCTCCTCCAGGTGCCAATGAGGAAATCCCCGATGATTTCGACTGGGACTTGATCACCTAGCAAGTTACAGACTCGTTAGCCCGTCCTTCGTGAAGGACGTGGGAGGGGAGGGGGACATGGGGTGAATGGTGCCAGCACCACCCTCCCCAGCCTCCCTGCCTTGTCTGTATATAGATATATATTCTCTATCTCTGCCAGAGAAGCCACCGCAAGATGCTGCCGAAGATAATCCTTCCTTGCGTCCTGTTTTATCTTCTTTTTCTTCTTTTGTTTATTATTATTATTGTTATTATTATTATTATTACCAATAATTGAGCACAGCTCTCCCCCGCCTCTGGTGGCCTCTGATGCATCAGATCGGCTCTTTCATGTTGTGTGGTGCCCTGTGGAGGGTGGAAAGATGGGTCCTTGGTGCCATGAAAAGACCTCGGAAGGCTGAATCCTTGAGTGCTTCTTTCCCTCATCATTTTGCGTTTAACAATCCCTCTTTCCCTTCAAGGTGGCTGGTGAATCTGTTGTATTGGCTACTGGAGTGAGAGAGCCTAGTGGACCCTGGGAGCCTGTAGTTATGTTGTTTCATAAATGTCGTAAAGGTCAGGGGGCTAAAGGGACACTGGAGGGGTGATCTTAGCTCCATGAACTTCCTTGCATGAGCAGGAAAAGCAAGAAAATAATTACAGTTTCCAAGCACAGAGAGAGGTTAGTCCCTGAGGGCAGGGGGAGCTTCAGCTGGGAGGGTAGACCTGAGTTTGGAGAAAGGAAAATGTAGCAGAGATGGCGTTTCAGCAGAGAAGTTTGGTTTCAGAATGCAGTGCCATCTGTGAGGACTGAAAGAGATTCTGAAGGAATCCTGAACTGTTTCTACACTGCCTTTGCAGTCTCCAGGTGAAGCTTACACATCCATCACTAAACAAAGCAGTCAGGGGTGTCACATGTGATTCAGCGAATTCTGTTTTCCAGAGCTTTTGATTTCACCTCCCAGCCCTTCAGGCCGTTCTTCAAAATCTGTGGTGAGGCTCTTACTTGCATATGCAAATTTGGAAATTTTCTCCCATCAGTATTTGTTCTGTTGTTATTCGGCCCTCTGCCCCTCGTATTTCTTTGAAGACTGTCCTTGCCTGTGGTTTGGGAGTGCCAGCAACAGGAGCCTTGTTGTGTAGGTGCCAGTTCTCAGTCAGTGGTTCCCACTTTGCGAATGGGCTGATGGTGGGAAGAGGAAGCTGCTGCTCAGAGTGGAGGTGAATTAGAGGACTTAGAGATCAAGGGGCTGGACCCTCTGGTCAAGTAAGTGGGTGGCCCTCACAAGTGTGTTTTTTTTAAGAGGTGCATTAGAAGAGAGAGGATGAAGTGGGGGCAGATTTTTAAACTGAACAGCCAAAGAGCGTTGTATAAAAGGGAAAAGGGTGGGTCAGACCCCTTGTAGTTCAGCTGGGGAGATGATGGAATCTAGGGTAAATCCAGAAGGATGAGTTTTGTCAGCACTTGCAAATCAGGAAGGTGGAAAAGGTTCTGGAGCAGGATTGAACGTTGAGATGCCTCCTCCCCAAAGCTGTGTCCTGTGTTTCCCTTTTTTTCTGGTATGGCTCTGTTCTGTCAAACCTCTTGTTTCCTCTTAATAAAGCCTTCCCCCCACCCATATTCCCTGTTTACCAGTGAAGAGAACCAAGCTGGAAATAAAACATCATGGCTATTTGACAGACCTGGAGCAGGGGAGTTATAACCTCTACTCTGACTGCAGGAGGGTAGGGAACTAGTACTGCTCTTTAAATTTGCTGTAGGAATAGATCAATTGGATCTTTGTCAGGGAAGTGGACAGAGTCTCATTGTGTTGCAGGGGTGATGGGACTTTTTTTCTTTCTTTTTAAAGTGTGTGTTTGGGGGAGTGTTCATCACTGAGTGTTTCCAAGAGAAATTAATCCCAGACAACTACAACATGGAGTCAGTTGTTATCTCTGCTGCCTCAGGATGGGAATGATAGAGCTTGGAAGCAGGTGTGTTGGGTTTATGTGGAAAGTGGTGCCAGAGACAGCCTCTGGTAGATGCCAGTTCATGCTTTGCAGAGGATGTTACTGAGAGACGGCCCTGTAGAAGTCTGAAAACACCACTGGAAGGAAAACAAGATGGCTCCTTCGCGTATCCAAGTGTCCCTGATTTGCATATTCACATCATTTGCATATTAAGTTGCATCTCATTTGCATATGTAAATACATGCCGGTCAGTGTGCAAATTAGCCTCGTTCCTCTGCCCCTGAAATAAATGTGTGTTGTTAGTGGGTGGGAAGGCATCGGGTGGGTCGCGTGGAGCTCTGCAGGGTGCTTGGGTACCAGCCTGTGGGGAGGGGAGGGGAGGGGAGGGGAAAGCAAGGCAGCCTGTTCTGGAGAGGGGTCCTGCAGGCCCTTGCAGTGTGTGGTGTCCCCTCCAGCATGGTGTGGCCCCTTGCGCTTTGTTCCAGTGGTCAGGGAAAGAGGGGCGTGGTCTCACAAGTTTATTTTTGTGCATGCTTTCTTAATAAAAAGAAAAAGTGAATGTTTATGGTTTAACTCTTTTGGTGCCAGTATTGATTTCCCCCGCCCCCTCCCCCAGTCTCGTTGTTCAGGACCCCACTTGAAATGGTTCTTTTTCTGAGTCACTCAACAGAGAGGGCTCACGATCTGGCTGTAGTCAGGAATATGCATTCTCCAAAAATCTACAGTGCCCAAGAAAGGTTTTATTCCTAAAACCTGGATCTCTTGTGCAGGTCCCTTGACCTTGCTTCGTTTTATGGCAAAACCAGCATTCAAAAGAATCTGAATTATTCTCTCACCTTTCTTGAAGACTTCTTTTGCTGAGTCGCCCCATACGATGATGTCATCAATATATTGCAAGTGTTCTGGAGCTTTACTTTGTTCCAGCATGGTTTGAATCAGTCCATGGCAGATGGTAGGACTGTGTTTCCACCCCTGGGGCAAGTGATTCCACATGTACTGGACGCCCCTCCAGGTGAAAGCAAACTGCGGCCTGCACTCTGCTGCTAAAGAAATAGAGAAAAATGCATTAGCAATGTCGATTGTAGCATACCACTTAGCTGCCTTTGACTTCAGTTCAAATTGCAATTCTAACATGTCGGACACAGCAGCGCTCAGTGGCATAACTGCATTCAGGCCACGATAGTCTACAGTTAGTCTCCACTTGTCACTATACTTACGCACTAGCCAAATTTGGCTGTTAAAAGGTGAGCGAGTCTTACTGATCACAACCTGACTTTCTAGTTGATGAACAACTTCTGGATAGGAATCAAAGAGTCTCAATTGGTGCGATATTGCCGGTGATGCACTGTTGTGGTAGCAGTTGGCACCTGCTGATCGTCAACCATCAGCAGTCGTACAACAGAAGCATTGTCTGAAAGACCAGGCAAAACAGACAGCTGTTCAATATTCTCAGTGTCCACAGCTGCTATACCAAATGCCCACCTATACCCTTTTGGGTCCTTAAAATACCCTCTCCTGAGGTAGTCTGTGCCAAGGATGCACGGAGCATCTGGTCCAGTCACAATGGGATGCTTTTGCCAGTTTTTCCAGTTAGGCTCATTTCAGCCTCTACAAGAGTCAGTTCCTGGGATCCCCCAGTCATTCCAACAATATTGATGGATTGCGTTCCTTTATAATTAGAAGGAATTATTGTGCACTGTGCACCAGTGTCCACCAAAGCTTTGTACTCCTGGGGGTGTGTTGTACCAGGCTATCATACCTGCACAGTCCAATAAACTCTGTTATCTCTTTCCTCCACCTGGCTGGAGGCAGGGCCCCTCTAATTTGTGTTTTGTGCAGTCTCTGGGTATGAATTAGAGGTTCCTTCAAGAGGATCAGAATCTCTCTACCCCTTCTGGAAACTGGAGCAGCCATTTTCCTAGGAGTTTTTCCTTTTAACTCACATGCTCATTCCTGAAGTTCTGAGGTAGGTCTTGTATCACACCTCCTCATGTTTTCTCCCTGGTCATGTAGGAAGAACCACAATGTGCCTCTTTTTGTGGACTGCTTCTATCCTCTCTCTTGAGATTGGAAATGCCTTCTCCTAATAGGTGAAACTTATGTTCGTACAGGTTGTGAATGGAACCTGTCTTCTCTCAGTGCTCAGATTTCTTGCAACAGCTTTTCAAACTGGTCGTCAGGTTTTTCACACAGTTTCTCCACAGTCGAGACACAAGCCTGTAGAGAGACAGCAGGGCTGTCCTCAGAGTCCTGAAGCTGCTTAATCATGTCAGAAATGCTTTGTCTACCTCCAGCTAACCAGACGATTGCTGCCAGTGACTTAGCATATGCAGGTGGTGCGCTTCGTACAAACCTGCGCCACATAGGTTGTGTACAATTTATTCTATCTGGGTCTGTCCTCTCTTGGCTGTTTGGCCCAAAATAGATTATTTCCCGCACAGCTAATTCTCTCAGGAACTGGATACCTCTCTCCATGGTATTGCATTTCCCTGGATTACATATAATATCTTCCTTGAAGGGAAACCTTGCCTTCACAGCTGTCAGGAGTCAACTCCAGAGGGTGGTGGAGTTGTTCTCTCTTGAAATTGCCCTCTCAAGGGTAGCAGCCCTTGTCAGAGATGCCAACGCTTGGCTTCCCCACCTTCTAGTTCCAGACTATCAACTCTGTTATCCCAGCATCAGAGCAGCCAGGTTACAACATTCTCACCTTCATGACGACTAAAGTATTTTCACATATCTCTCAGCTCACTTGGAGAAAAGGTTTGGGTGGTCACTTCCTCTCCTCCTTGTGTTGATGATGCTGCCCCTTGGGTTGATGGTGCCCCTTGGCCATCATCTGCAGCACAAATAGTGTTTCTTGTGAGTCTCTTACAGCTGGCAACTGATGCTGATATGGGCTCACCATCTCTTGATTTATTTCCAGAATCTAAATGACTGTCACTGGCATTGGTATAATTACAGTGGCTGTTGTGGTTACAGCAGCAGCAGTGCCCAGTGTAGGTGGTTACAGTAGCTGCCTTGTTAGTCTTTGAGGCTGGAGAAATAACAGTATCTGTGGCTGGCGAGGCAGCGGCCTTGCTAGCTTCACTCTGTGTGGGAGCTGGAACTGCCTTGGCAGTTGCTTGAGAAGCCACAGTGTCTGTGTTCGGTGGAACAGCAGCAGCTACCGGGGCTGTAGCCATAGCCTTGGCTGCCTTGCTCTCCATTTGGAGCGGGCAGACGCAAGTCTCAGGACTCAAAAAAGACACAGTCCTCCCACAGTGTCGAGTTAAAAGCTGTCTTAACTCGACACTAGCACTCAGTTCCTGAGATTAGCTGATCGGAGCCAGCTCGGTGGGTCCCAATTAAGCGAAATCTTCGAGGTACAGAGAAGCCTTTTTCTGATTTATTTTCTCTCTGATTTGGGCACTTTCATTCTCGAGAGACCCGGAAGCTCTTGGCAGCCCTTGCGAGAGCAGCTGACATGGAGTGGGCATTACCATGGCGAGGGCCATCACACCCCCACCCCTCGCCTTGAAAAAGCCTCAGGGAGGCCAGCGACGCGTCACTGCCCACCAGGCAATGGAAGGGGCAACTAGTTTTTGGCGTGGTTGAGTACCAGCCACGCTGTGCTGCAGCAGCGGTTGTGGTAACTTGTGCACTAGAGCGCAGAGGTTGTCACTTTTTGATGGTTAGACTCTCTCACCTATTGCCACTGTCTCATACTGCTGCCAACCATGGTCTTGACCAGAAAGAGAGCTTGTCTCAAAATGACTGTACCAACTCAGACCAACCGCCTGCCCCGAACCGTGGCTGTTCAGGTTTCTGGTTGCAGGGAGTGCCAGAGCCTGCTGCTGCCAGGGGTGGGTGGCCAGCATCCCATCTGTGTGAGGATGAGCAGGAAACGCAAGAAAATAATTACAGTTTCCAAGCACAGAGAAAGGGGAGTCCCTGAGGGTAAATGGGATGTCTCATGTGGATGGGATGGAATACTTAGTTGGTCAGTTTTACTCATCTGTTCAGTTCACCCCTTCTTGCTTATGGGATGTGCATTCTTAACAGTGACCTTGCATACCATTGCTATGTCTACCAAAACATGTAGCCAAATTCAGAAAAGTACAGTTACTAAGAATAACTTAGCTGAAAGAAAAATTCACTAAAAGAGAAACTTTAACAAAACCAGGACACCCAGCAGTGTGCCCATCATGTGGGCTCAGTTTCCACCAACTTACCTTAGAAACAGAGTTTGGGCATGGACATGGCTAAATTGCCAGCCCACACTTTACAACCAAGACTTGTTAGGATGGTGAAACAGAAGTGTTGAAAGTTCTCACAGCTGGCAGTACTCAGGGCACTGAGATCAGCAAGGCTTTAAACTCGTGCTCACCAGAAAGGCAAAGTGAAAACTATATTGATGCTTAGTGGCTGTTTGTCATTCTATTTGTTGACCTTACTCCTTTAAGGAAGGACTAACATAAAAAGCAGATTTTAAACCACTTCTTTAGAGTACCTAGTAAACATGCTTCTGCTTTTCAGGAGCAGGGGACATTCAAGTTTGGGAAGCACAGCCAAATAGCCTGACTGGATGAAATTTTTCTCTTCCTCTACTGGAAAGACAGGAAAAGCACATTTCTTGTAGAGAGCAGGACATGACTATGCAACAACAGGCTCATTCACACCTTCTTGGGGTCAGACTAGAGGTTATCACTTCTCAATTCCAAGTTTTTATCAAACAGCTGATAGTCCAGCAGCCACCTAATCTGGTTTATCAATGATTGCAGTTGCTCAAATTGTGCTCATGTGCCATCTTAAAATGCAATAGGTACATTTGGATAATCTTCGACAACTTCCTAAAAGGAGGATTTGGGACATTGGTGGTGGAGGGAGCATTAGGGAGACAGTGAGCGCACACTAGCAAAGATAGCTACAGCATGTGCATTGGACCAGTTACTACTGTACAGTGATGTATTTGCTGGGACAAAGAAATACCTTGAGCATCTACCAGGGCATGAAAGTCAGCTCAATGCAGCAGCTGACAGGGGCAAGTACTGTAAGAAAATGTAGCACTGCCCTCCAGGGAAATCTTCAGAAAACAAACAAACAAACAAATAAACAAACCTCAAGAAGATAGATTTGAATGAAAGATATCAAAGTTAGTTTAATCTCCAGTTTATCAAAGATGGGAGATGTAGAACATAGACATGCAAATAGCTATAATGACATTCTCATCTAGCAATTCAGAGGTTAAACTACATGATCCCACCATAAATCATTCTGCAGGTGTGCTTTCTTCTTTAAAGTGCTGTGTCTCCTGCTTCACCAGGGTCTTCCCTGGTATGCCCTCAGATACTCTTGGTACTTCCAACTTCCCAACTCTCTAGAGCAGGATATAAAGGGTCTTAGCTGTTCTTATCAGAACTGTCTCAGTGTGCGGATCTGCAGATTAATCAAATGTGTTAGAGCAAAAAAAGCTGTTAAATGTAGTGACTGATGTGCAGGGCCAAAGCTTGCTCTTTCTACCGTGGGGATCAGAAGTCCTATATTACACTGTGCTGCTACCGTCCTTCTCTGTTGAAGTCTTGCTTCTGTCAAGGGCGGATGGGATTGCACGTGTTAGTTCCTCAGTAAACGCACCTTCCAAGATTCCTTTCACTGTTTGCCGTGCCTTTGTCCTGAAGTCTTGTCCCACAAAAACATAGAGCAAGGGGTTGATGCAGCTGTTGGCATATGCAAGTGCTGTAGAGAGGTGATCCCAGAGGATCAAATTTTCCCTCAGTCCTGTTCCAAGAGTAGGTACAAGGGACAGAATCCCTACTACATGATATGGAGCCCAGCAGATGAAGAATAGAGTTACTACAAGCACAATTGTTCTCAGCATTTTGTTGCATGGCTTGTGAAACTGACTTGTACGCATTTGGAAAGCAATAAGGGCATAGCAAACTGCCATGATGCCAAAGGGGAGTACAAAGCCAAAGACAGCCCTACTGGTGTTTATTGCCACTAAGGCAGGGGATACAGAATAATCACTTTCATAGAAATTTCCCCATGAGTCATTACCGTTGTAGGTTAAAAGTGAGTTTTTTTCCAATAGCTCATATACAGCATCATCCACGTAATCCAGCACTTCGTTGTCTCCAAAATTGTACCCACACTCAGTTTTGCCATCATGAGTGCTAGTCTCACGGTAGTGAAATACAGGACAGCAGAAAATTAAGGCCAGGATCCAAATGCCACTGCATATTAATGATGTACATTTCACTGTTCGGTGATTTTGACACCAGACAGGTTTCATCACAAGGAGGCACCGGTCAATGCTGATGGCCACAAGTAGGAAGACACTAGTAAACATAGTAAACACTATGACTGAAGGAATGACTTTGCAGAGGAACCAACCATATGGATAGTGTTCATAGAGGGCCAGGTGAGCTATGGAAAATGGCAAGGACAAGCAGCACATGAAGTCAGCCACAGCAAGGTTTAGGAACCAGACAATGTTCACAGACCTTTTCATTTTCAGACCAGCTACCCAGATCACCAATCCATTGCCTGGGATACCTATGATGAAAACAATGGTGAAGACAGCAATAGAGACAATGGATTCTGATGCATAATATACGGCAGCCTGTCCATGTGAACTGCTGTTACCCAGGAGTTGAGGCATTCTGTACCTATAAAACAGAAAGCAAATTAGTAGGCAATTCACACCCTTCTTCCAAATTATTCTTTTTATCTTTACTGAAGCATCTCTGAGTCAGGTGACAGTACAAAGCTGTCAGGGTACAAAGGCATCAGTCTACAAAAGTTTTTGCTTACAAATCTGACCATTACACACCAAAATTCTCATGGTGGCTAAGCTACATAAGCCCCACTATTCAAACAGGGAGATTGTATACACCTAAGTTCTCCTGCCTCTGTCATCCCCTTTGATTTCTGTTCTTTTTAGTCTCAGCTCTGGAGTTCTCTATTCATATGCCTACACTATCAACCACTAGCTTTCGTGACTGACTTGCAGCTTTGTATACAGTTAACTTCTTCAGAAAAGTGAGTCATCATTATAGTTCCTTAATCCTTTAAAACAAATTAATTTATTCTAGCATAACCAGTGAAATAGGTTTAGGTTAAGAATGCAATGCTTGTCTTAATGAAATAACCCCACTCCATTTTCTGGACATCTATAAATAGAACAGATGGGACAGCAATTCTGTTTGCTAAGGGTATTTTTAGGGAAGTCTCAGAAAGCACTTCCTTCTCCCTGCTTTTGTTCTGAGCTCTCTCCTGGTTCTTTAGAAGGCTAGTCTTGATGAGCAGAAAGGCAATAAATGAATGCTTTAAGAAGAGCAGACAGAGATTTAGTTATAGAAAGAAAAATTAAAATACAGAGTAACAGCACTAATGTTCTTGATCTATTTTGGATGGCTCATTGCAAGACAATGAATCTGAGCCACAGAATACTGTAGTGACATTTTAAAATTATGAGAATAGTAGTGGAAAAACTTTAATTGCTCAGTTATTCTTGGACTTAGATATTAGTAAATTTTGAAAGAAAAGTATAGGAAATATAGCAAAGTCAAGATAGAACTGAGAAAAAGAGCCTGATCTTCATCCTGTAGGCATTAATAGAATTGTTTATAAAACCCCTGTTAACTAAACCCTTGCCAAATCAACGAAGACAGTTGTGTTGCTGAAAGGTTCCTAAAAGGCTTACCGGAATGCAAGGAAACTGCACAGGTAAGAGCTGAATACAGTCTGCAGAAGCAACCAAGGAGACATGAATAAGGCAACCCAGACTGATTCTATTTTAAACTCCATTATGCTAGTACTTAAGAGCCAGTCAGGGATTGTTGTGTGCAGGACTAATTATCAATATTGTTAAAGAAAAATATTAGAAATCATCAATCTCTTTCTTGCATAGCATATAGTCTAAATGTGGAGTGATGTATGAATGTTAGAACCGCTTCACCACAAAGAAACTGAAATAAACAGTTATAACAAATGTCGGTAACACTTTTCGGTAACAATTGCTAAAAGGTTGTTAGGTGAGGGTGACCTGCAGGGAAAGCTATGAAAGCAGTCACTGTAAGGCAGCTAGGGACTTAGCTTGAAATCCTAACAAGTTTGCTCCATTTTGCGTGGTCTTGCTGATATATGCAGAACCGACTTTTACAGGGACAACTGGAGAACAGTTCTGCAAGAGCTGAATCTCGCTGCCTCCCCATATAGCTACAGAAGGTGGTTACGAAGAGGACTGGGAATCAAAGAATGCTGTAAAAATAGTAATACAAATCCTACTCCACAGCAAACTGAGGGATAAATCAGTAAGAAGATACTGCCCACACTGTTTTCAAGAGTGCTGAGAGGGCTGCTATGTGGTTATGAAGGTGGAAGAGGGAACTGAAGCAGGGAGAGAGGTTTTCAGGTGTGAAGAATAAGAAATTGCAAGTTGAAGAGGGAGGCAGAATTCTGCATCTTATTATACCTACCCAAGTGAAGCAGATGCTCTAGTGTGTCAGGGAGCAAGTACCATCAGTTCTGTCTCTCGAGTGACTGAAAACGGAAACTCACATGCCATTTTAGGAACTGCTCTTGTTTCCTGTGTTCGCAAGCGTGTGCTAAGCATGTTCTTGCACCCTGACGGAAAGGCTTAGAATGAATCATATTTTCAGTTTTAGATATGATCTGCTAATAAAGAGTCAAACCAAAAGAAGCTGTCTCAACACTGTCAAAATAAAATAGTGCCCTGAGACAAAGAATAATAGAAAGCAAGGGAATGATAGGCACAGACTATAAACTATATACTTTACTACAGTTTCCATAAGACAACTGAATCAGATGCCTGTTGGTAAAATGCTGGCCTTTACTTGATATAATTCACAGTTCCAAACCCTGTCATGCCACCATCAGGTGTCTGATCTGTTGTCTTGTAGCCACTTTCATGTTTTATCAGAACAGCACATTCACCTAGTTAATCCAATTTCTGGGATGTTTACCAATATATATCAGCTTCTGTCCCAGCTTAGTTCACCAAATACAGAACATTGTGCTCACAGAATCACAGAACGTTAGGGATTGGAAGGGACCTCGAAAGGTCATCTAGTCCAATCCCCCTGCCAGAGCAGGAACACTTAGATGAGGTTACACAGGAAGGTGTCCAGGTGGGATTTGAATGTCTCCAAAGTACTCCACAACCTCCCTGGGCAGCCAGTGTTCTGTCACCCTCACTGAGAAGAAGTTTCTTCTCAAATTTAAGTGGAATCTCTTGTGTTCCAGTTTGAACCCATTACCCCTTGTCCTACCATTGGTTGTCACTGAGAAGAGCCTGGCTCCATCCTCGTGACGTTGCCCTTTATATACCTGTAAACATTAATGAGGTCACCCCTCAGTCTCCTCTTCTCCAAGCTAAAGAGCCCCAGCTCCCTCAGCCTTTCCTCAGTAGGGAGATGCTCCACTCCCTTAATCATCTTTGCTGCCCTGCACTGGACTCTCTCCAGCAGTTCCCTGTCCTTCCTGAACTGAGGGGCCCAGAACTGAACACAATATTCCAGATGCGGTCTCACCAGGGTAGAGTAGAGGGGAAGGAGAACCTCTCTGGATCTACTAACCACCTCCCTTCTAATACACCCCAGGATGCCACTGGCCTTCCTGGCCACAAGGGCACAGTGCTGGCTCATGGTCGTCCTGCTGTCCACCAGGACCCCCAGATCCCTTTCCTCTACACTGCTCTCTAATAGGTCATTCCCCAACTTATACTGGAATCTGGGGTTGTTCCTGCCCAGATGCAAGACTCTACACTTGCCCGTGTTATATTTCATTAAATTTTTCCTTGCCCAACTCTCCAGCCTGTCCAGCTCTCGCTGGATGGCAGCACAGCCTTCTGGCGTGTCAGCCACTCCTCCCAGCTTGGTGTCATCAGCAAAGCTGCTGGCAGTCACTCTATTCCCTCATCCAAGTAATTGATGAATATATTGAATAACACTGGGCAAATAATACTGCTCAGCAAACCATAATTGGTCATGTCAAAGGGATTTTTATCTGGTTCTTTATCTTTCAGGGTATTGGTTGCTTGTTTTGTTTTGTTTTGGGGTTTTTGTTTGTTTTTAGAGAAGGAACTTAACCAATGAAAACTTAGAAGTGATTAACTGAAATGCTGACAGCGCAAAGTGTGGCAAGACTATAAAAATAAAAGACATCTGGGCCAAGGCATTTCGAATGTGCAACAATAGGATTTCCCCTCACTCCTCCCAGTTTGGGAAATCAACACTGTTAGCAGAAATGACAAAGCTCAGACACACAATCAGCCTCAGTATTTCGGTTTTGGTCTGGAAAATGAACCAGAATGGAGCAGAGTCCCGCTCCTGAGCATGTCTCTGTGAAACACATGAATGCTGCCTCCAGCATAAAACCCATGAAAACTGAGACAGGAAGGCAGGTCAGGGCTGGGCTGTCAGCAGCCTGCCAGGAAAATTCCTCCAGCTGCATCTTATTCTCAGATGCCACCTTTCCTGGAGGACTACTCAGGCCCAGACCGACAGTGCTGATAGGAGGGTACTCCTATTACTTCCATTGGTCAAGGGACACGCAGCCTTTTCACCACCATGTGACTCACTAGCTCTAGTCAAACTTTCCTTTGCAAGAAGGGTCTTCTCCACCAGTTGGCCAGCTCTGATCCTCCCAGTTAAAACCTCTCTCCTGCAGCTGACCTTGACATAGCAAGCACTTTATCTTTAGTCCAGCCAGCTTACCCTGGACAGTGATGAGATGATGTGGTACCTCTGTCTATAGGTTTCCAGATCAACAAAGATTTTAAGCAGTTTGACTAGTAGAGTGTTTTGGACCTCAGCATAAAGGGCCTGAAAATGCAGACACTCAAACGTGCAAGGAGGGAAAAAAAAACCAAACATTTCATTACTTTCATAAAATGGTTACTTAGATCAGACCAGACCTTTGACTTGCAGCTTTGATGGTAATCCCAAATCACCACACAGCACTCTGTTCTTCTCTTCACAAAATCACAGAATGGTTGGGGTTGGAAGTGACATCTGGAGATCATCTAGTCCAACCCACCTGCTAAAGTAGGCTCACCTAGAACAGATCACCCAGGAATGCATCCAGGTGGATTTTTAATGTCTCCAGAGAAGGAGACGCCACAGCCTCGCTGGGCAGCCTGTTCTGTTGCTTCTCTTCTGGATCTCTCCCTTCCCCTCACAAAAAATGGACTGAGTTAGCATACAAAGGCTCTGATTCACAGAATCATGGAATAGTTGAAGTTGGAAGACTGTCTGCAGACAATCTAGCGCAATCCCACTGCTCAATGCATGGTCAGCTAGAGAAGATTGCCCAGGACTGTGTCAAGTCAGGTTTGAGCATCTCCACAGAAGGAGACTCCACAAACTCTCCAGGCAACCTGTTCCAGTGTTCAACCACCCTCACAGTGAAAAACTGTCTGATTGTGTTCAGACGGAACTTCCTGTGTTTCACTTTGTGCCCCTTGTCTCTTGTCCTGTCACCAGGCACCACTGAGAACAGTCTGGCTCTGTCTCCATTAAACACTCCCATCAGATGGACGATAAGATTCCCCTGAGCCTTCTCCAGGCTGAACAGTCCCAGCTCTCTCAGCCTCCCCTTGCATGACAGGTGTACCAGTCCCTTAATTACCTTAGTGGCTCCCCACAAGTAGATAGCACAGGAATGCATCCAGGGGGGTTTGGAATGTCTCCAGAGAAGAAGACTCCACAACCTCTCTGGGCAGCCTGTTCCAGTGCTCTGTCACCCTTAAGGTAAAGAAGTTTTTCCTCATATTCAGATAGAACCTCCTATACTTCAGTCTGTGGCTGTTGGCCCTCATCCTATCGTTGGGCACCACTGAAAAGAGTCTGGTCCATCCTCTTGACAGCCACCCTTCTGATTTTTGTAAACACTGATAAGATCCCCTCTCAGGCTTCTGTTCTCCAGCCTGAACAGACCCAGCTCTCTCAGTCTAGTGCACTAGGTTCCTAATAATCTTTGTAGCCTGCCACTGGACTTCTTCAGTTCCTTGTCCTTCTTAAACTGGGGAGCCTAGAACTGGACGCAGTACTCTAGATGCGGCCTCACCAGGGCAGAGGGGGAGGAAAACCTCCCTCGACCCTGTGGTCACACTTTTTTTAATGCACCCCAGGATACTGGCCACAAGGGCACATCGTTGACTCATGATCAACCTGCTGTTGACCAAACGTCCAAGTCCTTCTCTGCAATGCTGCTTTCCAGCAGGTCCACCTGTACTGCTGCCTGGGGTTGTTCCTCCCCAGGTACAGGACCCTCCCTACACTTGCCCTTCTTGAATTTCATCAGGTTCCTTGCCTAGTCCTTCAGCCTGTCAAGGTCTCACTGAATGGCAGCACAGCCTTCTGGTGTGTCAGCCCTTCCTTCCAGTTTGGTGTCATCAGCAAACTTGCTCACGGTGCACTTGGTCTCTTCGTACAGGTCATTGATGAACAGGTTGAGAAGGACTGGACCTAATACTGACCCCAGGGAACCCCACTAACTACAGGATTCCAACCAGACTTTGCACCATTGATCACAACCCTCTGAGCTCTGCCATCCAGTCAGTTCATAATCCATCTCACTATGCATTCATCTAGCTCACTTCCTGAGCTTGCCTATGAGGATGTTGTGAAAGATGGTGTCAAAAGCCTTGCTAAAGTAACAGCAATACAACAGCAAGAGTTACAGCAATACAACATCATCATTTGCTGCAAAGCTACTTTCCAGGTGGTCACCCCCAGCATGTATTACTGCATGGGGTTATTCCTGCCCAGATGCAGAACTTTGCACTTCTTGTTGAACTTCATGAGGTTCCTGTCTGCCTAATTCTTCAACATGTCCAGATTCCCCTGAATGGTCACAGAGACACCTGGTGCACTAGCCACTCCTACCAGTTCTGTATCATCTGCAAAGCTGTGAATGTTGCTTCATTATCCAGGTCATTAATGAAGAGTTAAACAGTACTAGAACCAGTACTGACCAGAGCCAGACAGCGCCAGTGACTGGTCTCCAGCTGGACTTTGTTCTCCTGATCAGCAACCTCTGAGCCCCGCAGTTCAGCCACTATTCAATCCACCTCACTATCCACCTCTAGCCCATACTCCATCAAGATGCTAATACTGAAGTTTATCTAGATGTACAGACTCAACTGGCCACCAGAACAAGAAGGTCAAAACCTTGATTGCTGTTTCAGGTTTGTTATTACAAAAGTGCATCAGCGAATCAGTTACTAAATAGTTACACCCATACACAATTATAAAACTGTGATCAGTATGTTTACAAAAGCCACCCTCCTGCAAGAGTATGCAGGTTATCCCCAAGACTTTGGCAAGAACTGAGAATTCCACTTGTATTTCCTATTTCTACTAATTTTTTTGCAGTTCTACAAAGCTTTGAAGCCCCTCTCAGATCTCCCATCCTTTTCTCTGCAGGTAGAGTGACTAGATAGCTATGATCTTTCACAGATCCTGCATGTTCCCTGAGAATATGGCAAACCCATCTTCCTAAAAAAACCTGCCCAAATCTCCCCCTATAAAGCTTAGCTGTAACTAGAACAACTGTTTCTCTAGAAAGCATACTGCAGTGGTCTGGTGGCCATTCTTTGCTATGTGCTCATTGTCAATACTGTGCATGTACTTTCACAGGGATGCTACGGTAACATCCAGTATCTGCAGGGTTGCCCTATGCTGGTATTCCTCAGACTCTCCACTTTAGAAAATCCACTGAGTGACCCAAAGGCATTTCTGTACGTTGCTGAGTAAGCTCAGGTAAGCACAAGCTTTGGATACCAAGCAGGGAACAAAGCTTGGCAAAACTGGTAGATCATAGATTATAACTAATTAAACAGTAGCTCTTCACAGTAGTGGATTCTCAGTACTGAGAGAGTTGCTCAGGTCAGATGTCTTGCCAGGGAATATTCAGTGAAGAAAGCACAATTTGAAATAGTATTTTGATTGTTTAGTAAAAATGCTTATCTTGGGATTAACATTTAAGTTATCTAATGGTCATTTTGTGCGACTGGCTTCCCCTGTACCCCCTGTGCAGAGAAGAAAAATTTCAGATGTTTGGTCCATCCACTAAGTACATTCCTGAACAATGCCCTATTTTTTTTTTCTTAAATAAGCAAAGCAAAAAGTCAAAATTATTCTTCTGCATGATTATCAGGCTACCTACAGATTGGCATGACCGTGCATTTTACCCTACTTGCGTAGGTCTTTTTATTTGCACATCTCATATGATTGAATATTGTGGAGCTCCATCCAAGATTTCTGTTATTCCTTAGTTTTAATTAATTGAAGATTCCTGTGTGACAATAATATGAAACTTTCATTGCTTTCATAGTCTGGTTTTAAAAATGTTCTCCTTCAATGTTTCAAACTCACTACTTGATTAAAACATGTTAGCTGTTATTGGCAGTGCTTTCTATTTTCTTGGTCCAGAGATGCTTGTTTGAAAGAAGACAGAAGAGTGTTATGTTCTCTGCTGGTTAAGTCTCAATGGAACTGAATGGGAGATGTATTCCTGGTGTCCTGGTGCTGCTTATGCATCTTTCCTTACATACCTCATAAAAGTTGGCCCTTTGCCACTCTCTCGTCTTCGATGCTCTCCTTCTAGAAGAACAGTAGGAGGACTGTGGCACACTGAATGACACCACAATAAAGAAGCAGACAATTTAATATTGCTAATTGTGAATTATTGAATTTGGAAAATGTTGTGGTTTAACCCCAGCCAGCAACTAAGCCCCACACAGCTGCTCCCCCTCCAGTGGGATGGGGGAGTGAATCAGAAAAGTGAGAAACTTGTTGGTTGAGATAAAGACAGTTTAATAAGTAAAGCAAAATCCACACACACAAACAAAGCAAAACAAATAATTAATTCACTACTTTCCATGGGCAGGCAGGTGTCCAGCCCTCTCCAGAAAGCAGGGCTCCATCACGCATAACTGTTACTTGGGAAGACACAATCACTCTGAACATTCTTCCCTTCCTTCTTCTTCCCCCAGCTTTATATACTGAGCATGATGTCATATGGTATGGAACATCCCTTTTTTCAGTTGGGGTCAGCTGTCCTGGCCGTGTCTCCTCTCAGCTTTTTGTGCACCCCCAGCCTGCTCGCTGATGGGGTGGTGTGAGAAGTAGAAAAGGCCTTGACTGGTGTGAGCACTGATCAGCAATAAGCAAAAATCCCTGTGTTATCAACACTGTTTTCAGCACAAATCCAAAACAGTGCCTCATGGTAGCAACTGTGAAGAAAATTCACTCCATTCCAGCAAAAACCAGCACAGGAAAGCAACCATAACCAAACATACCAAGTGATGTACTCTGGAAAAGTTTTTACCATCCAAAGAAAAAACCTAGCAGTCACTGCAGGAAGTTCTATGAAAAATCAAGTCAACATGCAATGCTATTCAAAAGGTAAACGTAATGGGAAGTATTCAGTTGCTTCTTGAATACAGAATACTGTGGTGGTCCTCGATCTTAAAAACAATTATAGAATCAGAAATTATAGAGAAAGTAATGACTAGACAGCCATGGCTCAAAATGGCTTCTGTTGGTGGACAAGCTAAACAGATGAGAATGCATTACTTTGGGAAAGAGACATCTAAGTGGCAGTATGAAAGACACATGGAGAACATGACACATGAATTCTTATAGCACAAGAACTAGGAGGTATCAAATGAAATGATCAGGTAGAAGTTTGTAAACAACAAATTTACACTTTTGCGTATTGCATGATTCATGGCTCCAGGGATGCTATGAGTAACCAAAGGCATAAATGAGTTCAAAAAGGCAATGAGATTAAGACAGAAAGTCTATAAAATGCACTAAGTCTAACAAATGCACACTGACAAGAGGAACAAAGTCTTTTAGACATCTGACTAGGCCTAATGTAACAGGAACTTAATAGAGAAACAATAGCTATATGGAAACTGGACAAGAGGCAAAGTGGGATGACCTTGGTTTGCAAGCTGGGAAAATGGAATGTTCCACTGAATTAAGAAAGAACTACGTGACTTTTGCTGTGTAGTAGCACAAAACAACAACACGCATGCTCAAGAAATCGGGTCAAGAAGCTGACACTGGGGGGGGGGCACCAGGCTGCAAAGACCACGGGGGCCACTAGAGACCCCTGATGAAGACTCTCGAATACCATAGATGGACTTCTGGCAAAGGGTGCGATTATGTAAATAATTTATGCTTAATGCATGAACTAAGCAGTAGAAACAAATGAATATGCAATTGGTACATGTAATACATACCAAGAAGTGCGAATCATGTGCACTTTCGATTAGAGGAACGATCCTCTGAGCATCCGGTGTGCTGCAATAAAAGTGCCTGCTTTTTAACACTATCAAAACAGTGTTAAGGAGTCTTTTTGCCAGCTTTTTGGTATCAGCACTAAACCCCTGACCCATAAAGGCCTTTACACTACAAATATTGCTAGGCCAGTATACTAGGCAAGTATAACTCTGTATTGTTTTATAGGCCTTCTTTAAGCAGCTCTGTTCTTCTCCAAGGTTTGCCTCTCATTAGCCTCTTTGCCTTCACTCTGGCAGTCTGGCAAACAACATAACACCAGCATATAGCAAGCAGGCAGGCAGACCCTTCTTTAACACTGTGGCACTTAATCTGCATCAAGCATTGGTGCAGTGTATTCCTACTAGTTCTCAAGCAGGCTGCGTGAAAAGATTCAAGTTTCTTTTCCCAAGCAGGTATCTGTCCACCACAGCATGCAGCCTGGCAGGGCACCCACAGATCAGGGTGTGGGCCTCTGCTCCCTAGGGCATCAAGATCTGCCACAAACCAGAGTGTCTCAGAGTCCCCTTCTGCTGCAATGAAGCAGTGTAACCCGGCAGAGGGGAAGGGGAAAAGGAAGCTGTGCATTTGCATCATTCCGTATCTGTTTGAGTACTTAGCTTACACTGGTCATGTATCTTTCCTGTGTATCTACTCGTACAGCTGTCAACATAATTTCTGGGGAAAATTAAGCCAGGTATACTTAGTTAAACAGTTAAACAGCTAGTTAAACAACAAGTATCTTACTTTGTTAGTCCAAATGACCCAAGACTATTCCTGTTCTTGGCTTTAAAACAGCTTCACTTGCCAGATCTATTGAATGAGTAGTGCAGACTCTGTTTCTCTCTTTCAGAATTTTTCTGCACAGGGCACTGTCAGACATACAATGCAGGTGATGAGAACAGCTGTCCCATATCTGTACAAAATGGAGTGCGACAGACTTTCAGGTTTAACCAATCAGTTAACAGGGAGTGTTGGTCGGGAGACATTACAGGGGGCGTTGCTGGGGCAATATGAAGGGTGGATCAGAAAGCTAGTACCCTCCAAGTACCTCAACCAAAGGGAAAAGGAGGAGAGATCACCTGAGACGAGGGATTAGGAGGCTGTGTCTTCCCGCACTTTCGAGAGACCCTGTAGGGATTCCTGTGGACTTTATTCAAATAAAGTTTTATTTTATTTTTGTATTCCTCTGTCTCCTCTTTGAACATTTACCTCTAGTGAAGCCAATTTTCACACACTGAGCTAGTTGGATGTTTGACCTGACAGGAGAACAGCTTGTTTGACTGCTATGATTACGTTTCATTACCATCCTGTTCCACTTATCTCTGGAAACGGCAAGAAACAAATCTCCAGATACTGTTTCAGCTCTCACTGCATTAAGTAACATTTTTCCATACCAGAAAAGAAACAAAAAAAAAGAATAATTCCTCAGACTTAGTGCTGTTTCATTCACTTGTTTTACTCTCAGCAATAAACCGTGCTAAGTCTTCCACGGATAACTTAAAACACTTCCTAGCACAATCAGCTCATGCTATGCCCACCCTGGCTCTGTGGATACATAACTGTCTTTGTAATGTTTCTTATGTCTTTTCTTCCAGTTTTCAGAGTAAATATTTAGTACTTTAGACACTCAGTTGCGCTACCACATAGCAGTACCCTTAAACACTGGAAAGTCACTATTAATAAAATAAAGATGCCCTGCTATTAATAAAATAGCAGTTTAATTGCTACTAGTCTTTCTCTTATTTGGTAAATAAAGTAGCCACTTATTTTGGCCATGTTTCTGGGAAGTGGCATTCCTGAAATTAACCTTTACAAAGCAGGCATTCTCACCACTTACAGCTGCAAAACTTGTAACGGTTTCTGCTGTGCTTTTTTTCCAAAGGCCTCCTGATGCCAGCACCACAGGCCGCACATAAGTATTTTTTTACTTAAAACCTAAGCTTTGACCCAAGCCTGCAAGAAAAACACACAAGGAAGGACAGAAGTGCCCAGGCCCACAGCGGAAGTCGTGCAGGGGCTGCCGAGCCCCCCCGGCTACTTGTGCAGTGGTAAAAAACACAGCTCCGTTTTTCAGCAAGGCTCAGCTGTGGCTTCCCAACTCTCGGTGCAACACCAGCACCTTTTGCTTAGAGCCACTGCAGCCAGCAGCCCCTGTCCTATGTACCAGGCTGCAGGAGGTCACAGCCCAGCACCTCTTGCCCTTCGTGCCCTCTGCCGTGTCCCCGACGGGGCAGTTCACTCTCCAGCACCCAGGACAGGATCCCGACCTCCCCAGGGGCGCCTCAACCCGCCTTTCTCTGCCGACTCCCGGCATGGCTGCGCTCAGCTCCAGGATGGCGCCCGGCACTACTTCATCAGCCCGAACCAAACATGGCCGTGCCAGGTTCTGCGGGTGACCTGCCAGGGTCCAAGATGGCGCCAGCTCCCGCTGATGTGTCAGAACCGGCCCCAAGATGGCCACCTCCCCGCCCCTGCTCTTTGCTGCCAGGAGCTAAGATGCCTTCCCCTGCGCCTTCGATGTGCCTTACTTCCTGCCCAGCGTCCCTAGGCGGCGTCTAGCCCTTATCAAGGATGGCGGCCGGAAGTGCCTCCCGTTATTAGGTGCCCACCCCTCACTCCTCGCCCGGTTGTTGGGGGTTCGCGGCCGAGATGGCGGCGGCTGAGCTGGAGTACGAGTCAGTCCTCTGTGTGAAGCCTGATGTCAGCGTCTACCGCATCCCGCCGCGCGCTTCTAACCGCGGGTACAGGTAAGGGAGCGTGTGGTTCCCAGCGTTGACCCGGCTCGGCACGGTCCTTAGCCGCTCTGCCCGTGGGACTGCGGCCGCAGCCTCAGGGGCTGGGCCTGGGAAGGGGAGTCCTGGGGCGCCGTGGCCTGCGGCCGGGAGCACGTTGAGGTCTGTTTCCCGAGGCCTTAGCTCTCACTGGATGGAGCTTCGGGGGAAGCTTGAGTCATCACTTACAGGTGCTGTCTGCCTAAAAGCAGCAGCCGTTGCTCTGTGCTGTGGAGGAGCAGGGGCTGCTCTGTTAATCGTGTGCGGGAGGTGAGAGCACTGGAGCCATTTGCTCTTCCAGGAAGAGCTGACCTCTGCTCCCAATTTGCCTCATTCCCTGGGATGTGAGTCTGATGTGGTATAATGGCGTGTTGAATTTGGCCTGTTGGCTTTCACAATAGCGGGGAAGAAGCCAGAAGGAGTTCAGTGTAATTCTTAGGAAGAGATTGCAAGACGGGGAGTTAGAAATCCTTTCTTTCTCTTGACCTGAAACTGCTGGAGTGTGACTTTGTAAGCTGTGCCCACAGACTTTCTGGAGGAATGGGTTTGTGCTCTGAAGCACTGGTGGATGTCAGTGGTGGTTTCTGAACGTGGCAAACTGTTGGTGCTGTGGATGCTGTGCCTGGTCACAGATGTTTGTTTCCAGTTGTAGAATCCTGTAGGTTGTTTTGGGTTTTTTTTGCTCAGTCTCTTTTTTTTTTTTTTCGTCTTCCCACCTTTACAACAGTGTGTAGCAAAGAATTTGGTGGGCTAGTCAAGATGGCTGTGTGTATCATGTTTTACCCAGTGTAAGCTAGCTGCCTCTAGGTTCAGAGGTAGTTGGTATTATTTTACATCAATAGGGGACAATAATGGTGTTGCTTTTCAGCATGCTGTTAATTAGTTTTGGGGGTTTCCCTGGTCATTTATTAGTTGCTTTTGAGTTTACTGTTTCAAGCGAATTTCTGGGTTTCAGTCTCCCCTCTTCTGCAGGCCTGTAAAGGTAAAGACAGAGAGACAGAGTCTCTATTTCCCTTTACCCACATGTGTCAATTGTCAGCAAGGAAGAGTAACTGAGACCTCATATATTGCTTGGAGAAGAGAAGTATTGAAGGTTTAGGAGCTTCTGTTGAGATGGTTGGGCAGAAGTGGAGGGGTTTGTGTGTGGTCAGTGAAAAATTGCTTTTATTTTCAGGGCATCTGACTGGAAACTGGACCATCCGGACTGGACAGGGCGACTTCGTGTCACCTCCAAAGGCAAAACTGCATATGTAAAACTGGAAGATAAGGTTTCAGGTAAGGGAAAGGCTGTGGCTTGGCAAGACTGTGACTATGATTGCTGCATGTGAATATGTGCTTCTAGGCCCTTTCAGAGCTGTGTGTGGCAGTCTGGGCCATGCAAGAAGTTGCTCTCCTTAACACCCAGTTAGAATCATAGAATATCCTGAGTTGGAAGGGACCCACAAGGGTTACCAAGTCCAACTCCTGTCCCTGCACAGGACAACCACACAGTTCACACCATGTGTCTGAGGGTGTTGTCCAGTCTCTTCTTGAACAACTGTCAGGCTTGGGGCCGTGACACGTTCCTGGGGAGCCTGTTCCAGTGCCCCACCATCTTTTGGGTGAAGAACCTTTTCCTAATGTCCAGCCTAGGCCCCCTCTTGCACATCTTCCTGCCATTCCCTCAGGTTCTGTCATTGGTTACTAAAGAGAAGAGATCAGCGCCTGCCCGTTCTCTCCTTGTGAGGAAGCTGTAGGCTGCAATGACGTCTACCCTTAGTCTCCTTCAGGCTGAACAAACCAAGTGACTTTAGCCGGTCCTCACACAGCTTCCTTTCCAAACCCTTTACCAACTTTGTAACCCTCTTCAGATACTCTCCATTAGCTTTATATCCTTTTTATCCTGTGGCACCCAGAACTGCACACAGTGCTCCAAGTGAGGCTTATCAGTGCAGAGCAGAGCGGGACAGTCACCTCCCTCGCCTGGCTGGCAATGCTGTGCTTGATACGCCCCAGGACACAGTTGGCCCTCTTGGCTGCCAGGGCACACTGTTGGCTCATGTTCAACTTGCCGTTGACCAGAACCCCCAGATCCTTCTCTGCGGAGCTGCTTTCCATTGTGAGTTTGTTGTTCTTGCAGCCATGGTTCTCTGGCCTTGGCTATGGGGCCCCCAAGTCCATCTTTGGTGTTGAAGACTGAGGTGAAGAAAGCATTAAACGTCTTGGCTTTGTCTAGGTCCCTGTTTATAAGGTGACCATGCTTGTCAAGTAATGGGCCAATGTTATTTCTAGCTTGCCTTTTGCCATTAACTTAAAAAGCCCTTTTTATTGTCCCTCACAGTACTGGCCAGCTTCAATTCTAATAGAGCTTTGGCTGTATGAATTTCATCCCTACAGTGGTGCGCAGCACGACTGTAGTCCTCCCATAACACCTGACCTTGCTTCCCCTGACTATGTATTTACTTTTTTTGCCGTAGTTCAAGAAGATCCTTGCTCAGCCAAGGTGGCTTCTTGCCTTGCCTGCTAGATTTTCAGCATTTTGGAATTTCCTGCTCCTGTGCTTTTAGGAGGTGGTACTTGAAAAGTAATCAACACTGGTGGACCTCAGCATCTTCAAAGGCTTGTTCCCAGGGGACCTTACTAAGTACTTCTCTGAGCAACCTGAAGTCTGCTCTCCTCATATCCAGAATTGAGGTCTTGCTGTCAGTTTTTCTCCTGTTAGCATAGATTTTAAATGTGACTGCGTCATGGTCACTGTGGCAAAGGCAGTTACCAATCACCACAAGACCTTCTCTGTTAGTGAGTAGTAAGTCTAGGAAAGCACCTTTCCTGGTTGGTTCCCTTAGTACCTGTGTCAAGAAGTTATCATCCAGGTGCTTTGGGAATCTTCTGGACCTGTTGGTGCCAGCTGTGTGATATTCCCAGTTGACATCTGGCAAGTTGAAGTCCCCCATAAGGACAAGGGCAGATGACTTAGAGGCTTCATTTAGTTTCTTAAAGAATAACTCATCAGTATCATCATCCTGGCAGGGTGGCCTATAGTAGATGGCCATGACAACTTCTGCTTTACTTGTCTGACCCTTAATCCTTACCCAGAGACTCTCAACTTTGCCATCGCCAACTGCCAGTTCCATGGAATCCTGCCCCTCCACTGCATACAGTGCCACCCCCCTGGCCTCTCCTACCCTGCCTATTCCTTCTGAAGAGCCTGTAACCATCCATCATGGTGCACCAGTCACAGGATTTGGCTCACCAGGTTCCACTAATGCCAGTTATATCCCTGGGACTGGGGCAAGGCTTTCAATTCATCTTGCTTGTTCCTCATTCTGCACACATTTGTGTAGAAGCACTTTAAGTGTGGTTATGGTGCCCTTCACCTCATCATGCAGTCTGAAGAATCTCACTGTCTTGCAGCTCCTTGAGCTTTGATGTGCCACCTGGTTGCTCATCACTGACTAGCCTGGTACGTCCCCCTTCCAATCCCCTATCAATCAGCCCTGCTATCCCCTGAGCAAACACCTTTTCCCCTTCTGCAAAAGGTGCATCCCATCAGATCTCAGTAGACCTGGTGAAGAACAGGCCAACCCATGTTCGAAAAACCCAAAGTTCTGCCAATGACACCAGTCTTGGAGCCACATGTTGATCAGCTGGGCTTGTCTGTTCCATTCTGTAGCATCTACCAACTGCCCCAAGGTTCTGAAATCTATTTGATTACCTTTAGACTTCTTTTTCCTACCTCTTCCCTGCCAACATGAAGGGCCAATAATGGATAATAGTCTGAGGACCTTACCAGCTTAGGGAGTTGTTGGATAGCATTTCTTACCCTGACCCCAGGGAGGCAGCAGACTTCCCTGGAGGTTTGGTCTGTGGTGGATGCACTTGACCTCCGCCACCCTACACCCCTGTGACAGGGTCACGTTGGCATATTGGGCCCTCCATTCCCTTCAGAAGGGAATCACCTGTGGCAACTACCCTTCTTCTTGTCTTTACGTCTGAGGTTTTAATGGTTTGATGTGTTTCATGTGGGGTGTAAGTTGCCTAAAAGGACACTCCTTCCCAGAAGAGTTTTCCTCAACAGCATCAGTTGTCTGCCCATCCAGTTCCAGGGCCTCATACCTGTTGTGTACAGGCACCTGGGAAGGTGGGCAGGCTGAGAGTGGATTCATCTGCTGCCCTGAGCAGTAACCTGTTTCCATTCTCCCCCATCTCCTGGGTCTTCTCTTTCTGCCTGCTGGTGAGAAGGTAGGGGGTCCTTTGTCTCTAGTGCCATGGTTGGCCTCTGTACTTGCCTCAGGGATGGTATAGTGTGAGTCCACCAGTCAGTCTCCTTCTCTGATTCCCTGGTGCTCCTCAGCCTGGACTTCTCCTCCTGAAACTCTGTCACCAGGTTGAGCAGCTCCTTTACTTGGGCATATCACCCATAGGTGAGCTCACTGCTGCCATCAGTCGTGGAGCAGAAACTCAGGCACATCCTGCATACTGAAACCTGGGCAGCTACATTTTCCCTTGCAAGCTCAGTTTGGGTGTCTGCATCAGCTCTCGCAGATGGAGGGACCATGAGGGATGCTGAAGGCACAGCTCTTTGCCAGGTGGATACCATACCTCCTGCTGTTCTTAGCTCCTTGCTAGTGGGTTATGGCCTTCGTTTGAAGTGGCAGGGTCCTCCCTGCTTGCTCTGCCTGTGCGAACTGCCACACCCCTATTTGCTGACCCTGGTTGCTGCTAGTCTGGTTGCCTGTGCTCCCTAGAGGCTGTATAAATCTCTCACCATTGCTCCTGGTAATGCCCCCTCTGCATCAGCCTCTCTTGCAAGATTTGCTGGTTGCTGGCTAGTTCCTCTACCTGTCTGCAGGTTTCCCTGCCTCCAGGATCTTTGGGATCCCCCCCTTGCTTCCTCAATTCATGCTCTGCAGGAGAACTTACCATAGCTGCTGCTGTGCTCATTGCTGACTCATCTATTCATTCTTTGTCTGCAGGAGAACTCTTTGCCCAGGCTCCTATAGATCAATACCCTGGCATTGCAGTGGAGACTGTGACGGACTCCAGCCGCTATTTTGTCATTCGAATTCAGGATGGGACTGGTGAGTTGAGGGGTCATGTATGTGCCAAGTGCTAGGGTTGGAGGAGACTTAGCCTGATGAAGCTGGATGTGTGCCAGGTAGATTGAAATGATGTTGGGAGTGCTGAAAAGGCTGGGTAGTGTGCCTGGAGGGGTAGGAAGGCAAGGTAAACAGAGGAGGGTTCTGTGCATTGTGTGGAGTCCAGGGGCTGGGAGGGAACACTCGGTTTTATGAGAGTGCTATGTGGGAAGAAAGGTGCATCCTGAAGGCTAAGAACAATTAACTGCTGTGAGTTGCTGGTGTCCAGTTGCAGGTGTGTTGGAAGGAGATAGCACAGAGTGGTTTAGGAGAAGCAGAAGTATTTTGGAGAGAATGAACACAAGAGCCCATTTCCAGGGCACCTCCAGTGACCCCTTCTGTCTCCTTGCTAGGACGGAGTGCTTTTATAGGCATTGGCTTCACGGATCGTGGTGATGCCTTTGACTTCAACGTCTCTTTGCAAGATCACTTCAAGTGAGTTGTGCTTTTCTGAAATGCTGTTTTTCCTCTGGCCTGTAGAACATGGTCGGTGGTAGTGCATGTTCATTTAGCACAGGCTTCCTTGGGATGGTCATGAAGCCTTGCTTTGGTTCCATCAGGGACACTGGAGTGTGCTGCCAACTGTTGTGCAAGCTTGGAGTCTTACAGGGTCAGATTTGTAAGCCTTAAGCTTAGGTCCTGTGATGCGACAGGTGCAGTGTTAATCTCTTGGGTTTGTGGTGTTTGCAGCTTTTTACTGTACTACATGGGGAGTAGGAGGTAACTGATTTGACAAGGCAGGAATTTCTTTGGTGGAGTGGGGAGAGGAACCACTATTTCCCTTTGCCACAGGCTCTTATGTCTTCCCCTCTTCTTTTTAGGTGGGTGAAGCAGGAGACTGAGATCTCAAAGGAGTCGCAGGAAGCTGACACACGTCCCAAATTAGACTTAGGGTTTAAGGAAGGGCAAACCATCAAACTGAACATTGGGGTGAGCAGCCCAGTTTACCCTGCTTCTTTCTATGGGTATACCAATGGAGACTCTTCCTCACTAGGCCTTTCTTTTTATACAGAACATGACGACAAAGAAGGGAGGAGCAGCCAAGCCTCGGGTGTCTGGATCAGGGGGCCTAAGCCTGCTGCCTCCCCCACCAGGAGGCAAAATTTCAGTCCCTCCTATACCTCCTCCTTCTTCCACAGCCATTTCCAACCATGTCACACCACCACCCATGCTGAAACCCAGTAATGTGAGCAGTGCAGGTAAACATTAGCATAGAGCAAACAGTCTGTCAGACACTAGTCAGTGCATAGAGAGGGCTGAGGCCCGCTTCAAGGAACTGTTGTTCAATCTCGTGTCAACAGCAGCCTCTGAGACATGATGTGTCCTGAGGGCTTTGCTCTCTTTGAACTGAGGATCTCCATACCTGTTTAATAATACCTGCTTGTTCTTGCAAGGAGGACAATGTTGTAGCTCCGGTCCTTGCAAAATGAGAAACCAAGCAATTTGGTCAAAACTATCTGGGAGGGGTAGATATGAAATTTAAATAGCTGGATTTTTCTGAACTTATATGTGCCTTAGGGACACTGACAGAGCTGTACAGGGTGTCCAGAAAAGTACTGCAAAGTCACTTGCTTTCCACAAAGAGGAGGCTTTAGTATGAACAGCAGAAAGAGGTGCAAAGTATAGTGGAATTGTGGGTATAGTGGGTTATTTTAAAATATGTATATAATTTTATATAATATTATTTATATATTAAAAAAATAATAGAATATAAAAAATAGATGTTGAGCTTCTTACATGTGTATGTACCAGTTCAACAAGGCCAAGTTCAAGGTGATGCATCTGTGGTGGGGCAATCACTGGTATCAATACAGACTGGGGGATGAATAGGTTCAGAGCAGTCCTGTAGACAATGACTTTGGGATATTTGTGGTTGGAAAAAATGGATATGAGCCGGCAACATGTGCTTGCAGCTCAAAAAGCCAGCCATATCCTGGGCTGCATCAAAAGGAGTGTGGCCAGCAGGTCAAGGGAGGTGATTTTCTACCTCTGCTCTGCTGAGGCTCCACCTGGAGTCCTGTGTCTGGCTCTGGAACCCTCAGTACAGGAAAGACATGGACCTGTTGAAAATGGTCGAGGGGAGACCCACAAAAATAATCAGAGGGCTGGAGCACTTCTCCTGTGAGGACAGGCTGAGAGAGTTGAGGTTGTTCAGGCTAGTGATGAAAAGGCTCCAGGGAGACTTTATTGTGGGCTTTCAGTATATAAAGGGGCCTTGTAAGCAACATGGAGAAGGACGTTTACCAGGGCTTGTAGTCAACAGGACAAGGGGCAATGGTTTTGAACTGAAAGAGGGGAGATTTAGGTTAGATACAAGGAAGAAATTCTTAACAAGTGTATTTAAACACTGGAACAGATTGCCCAGAGAAGTTATGGATGCCCCATCACTGGAAGTGTTCAAGGTCTGATTGGATAGGGCTTTGAGCAACTTCATCTAGTGAAAGATGTCCCTGCCCATGGCAGGGAGGTTGGGCTAGATGATCTCTAAAGGCCCCTTCCAACTCAGCCCATTCTGTGATTGTGTAACAGAGAGGTTGCTGCAGTCTGCTGGATGCTGTACACGCTTTTAGTGTGACCATACAGAGATGTCTGGAGAGGCGATTATACTCTTGTGAAGGCACAGATTTTAGCAGTGCTGTACAGAGATTAGAGTGAGAAGAAACCATAAGCTTCTGAATAAGCCTGGGCTCCAGTGCTTGATTTATACTTTTAAGTTGATGCCTGCTTAGCAACTGTTATGATTGCTGAGCTTGGACTGAGTCTGAGCCTTATTTCTACTGGGAGAGCTAATATATTACAAATCTGCCAGCTGATATGCTAGGTGACGACTGAATAGTTCTTGAAGATGATGTACCGCTGTAGTAGAGGCTGGAGGCTCAGTGCACATTCAGCAAAAGGAGCCACTGTTATAATCAAATCCTTATAATGTCTAACTTCCTTCTGGAGGGAGAGCTGGAGTCCCTTCAAAGATTCTCTTTCCCTGTATCCAGCAGTTTGTGTAAGGTGACATCTTAAATGCCTGGGGTGTTTTCTTCATCATTAGTTTGATTTTGTTTTTGTTTTGTGGTTCTTGGGGTGTGGTGTGTTGTTGTGGTTGGTTGGTTTGCTTGTTTGTTTTTTCTTCCACCTTAGATATTCTATTAGACTTAGATGCCCCTGCATCTGCATCCAAGCCACCAGCATCAGCTGCCACAGACCTCTGGGGAGACTTCAGCACTGCATCCAGGTAAACTGTGGTGAAGGAAACTGTACACAAGGGTAGTGTCCTGATGGCCACTGGAAGAGCTGTAAGTTAAGTCTTACTAGATCTGCTCTTTTGATTCTCCTTTCTTTATTTCAGTGCTGTTCCAAATCAGGCTCCTCAGCAGTCTAACTGGGTCCAGTTCTGAATGGTCAAAGCAGTGGAATGGGACAAACTGATGACCAAGAGGCTCTAGAGGCACCAAATGGGATCAAATGAGGCACAAACCTCTCTAGTCTTCAATCAAAAACAAATCAGGACAATCCTTCCTTTTAAAACCAGATCTTCACTTAAGTTAAAGCTTACTGTTTTTGATCCCACAGTGAAACTACTGGACCTAAAGAGAACATACTGACTCTCCACAAGATGGACAAGGAGGAGAGGGGTAGCCTCATCTCTTCCACCTGCTTGACCATTACATGGTACATCCTAGCTCTTTTTCCCTGTCTTTCCATACAGGGAAAGTAAGAATCTTGAAGAAGGTAAGTCCAGGAGGAGGCTGGGAGGTGCCTCTGGATTCCTTGCCCTTTACATTTTCTCTGGTTAGACTGTTGCTTTTTGTGGCTGTTTTCAATAGTGACTCAAGTCTCTGCAGCTTGGCCTGCAGTGCTGAGGGCAGCTGCATTTGGCTGCAGTTTGTAACTGGAAGCTGTAAGGAGATAGGCCTTGTCTCAACACAAAACTCCAATTAATTATGTCTATGGTGAGGAGTGAACCTTGCCGTGCATGCACTACTCTTCCTCTCTTTGGTGCAGACCTTGGTAGTGCTGGATGTTCCTGTGCTCTTGTGGGAAGGGTCATGCAAGTCCTTGAGTAGACCTGCTGCCGTTGTGCTGTAGCCCCAGGTGGGCACCCCATCATAAGGCTCCTTGCCTTTGGCTTGCAGGTTCACTGGAGGAAATTCTCGAATTTTCAGTCTTTTCTCCCTTCCTGCCCCATGCAAAGGCCTCTGTCATTGAGCTGTTTTAACTGGAAATGACATTTAAAAAAAAAAAAGCTTGTTTTTATAATTTGGTAGTTATTTGCACTAGATGACAACCAGGTAACCCCACCACTTGACATTTCATGTTCCTGCATCACTATCCTGAGCACTGGCCTTGTGTTGTGACTTGGCACTGTGTTACAAGTATTGCATATCCATGCCACAGTAAGGACTATGGTGGGACAGTGGATTATGCGCTGGCGAATTGAAAGTTTTCTTCCCTTCTCAGCTCACACTTATCATTTGGGCAAGAAATGTATAGTAAGCCCAATCTTGAGAACTGTGGCAGTAAAATTCTCCCACCTGTGTTCCTTCTTGTGGCTTTTTTCCTGAGGCTAGCTTTCAAGGGATGTGAGCTGTTTATTGTAATTAGGATTTTTTTTTTAATTATTATTTTTCATGTGCCCCAAACCCCCTTTATTTCCTGTATGGTTTAGGGGGTTAGAAAGAGGTAGAAGGCCCTTACTTCTGTTCTCTTTGGGAGAGTTTCATAAGGCCCTTTGATCTCGGCACTGTTCCATCTTCAGCAGCTGTGGATGGGGTCTGGGTTGTAAGTCTGTGGATTACTCTGGGTAAAGCCCATGGGCAAGCTGGAAACCTTGCAGTGCTAGCTACCTTATGTGATAACTGATAAGTCAAAACATTAGCTGGGAAGGTGGTCTCGGTGACTCTTATCCAACTGCAATAACACTAGGGTTTTGGTACTTCACTGGAAGGCTTCTTCCTGTTTTGAACACTCAACCAGCAGCAATGCTTTTGTAACTGGAATATGCTCTGTTAGCACACCTGTGCAGTAAATTTTTCTCATTGGGCAAAGATTTCCTGGTGAGGCTTTTAAAAGAGAGTAGTTAGCTGTATGCACCTTGTACTTGTGAAGGTCCGTTGTTCTTTTTGTCTTCTTACTATGCTGAGGGCATTCTGGAGACAAAGTTTCACTTAGGCCATCCCTCTGGGAAGCAAAATGATTGAAAACAGCTATGAAGCTGCTGCAGTTCCTCTTGTGGAAGTGGGAACCAGACTGCTCTTGGATGTATTTTAAAGAATAATTTAATCCTGACCCCCTGGTTTTTGTGGTGTTTCCTCTGCCACCCATCCCCCACCTTCATAGTCACTCTTGCAGTCTCATTGTACTTAAACTCCCTGCGTCCTCTGAATTTGTGGGTGGCTATAATCTGCTAGCGAAGTCATGGACTCTGCTGGTTAGCTTTTTGTTTACTTTTTTTTTTTCCTAAAATCATTGTGAGGTCCTGTCATTTCAACTGTGTATGAGTTCTGGAAACCAAGAAGGTTCATGGCACCAATTAACAACTAACTAGGATCCTTTTCTGTATTGTCTTAGTTAGTATTCTGGAGATAATATATTATGTATTTGAAAAGCTGAAGAAGCAAAAATTGAAGATGTATGTATATAAAGCATAAGATGTACTCGTGCAAATGGTAATTAAACAAGTAGTCTTTGGGAAAAGAATATAATGAGTCTTCTAAGTTGTCAAACTGTTGTTGCTTTGGAAGCTCTTCCTTCAGCAAGATCCTAGTTAGCCTAGGAGTGTGGAAGGACACAAAAATTACCTATCGCTCTTCCAAATAAGGTAAAACCAACCAAACAAAACCCCCCAAAAACAAACCCCCAAAACCACAAACACCAGCCAAACACCCCTCCAAAACTAACCAACCAAAGGCAATGAACAAAAAACCCCAACAAAACACCACCATAAAAAACCCCAATGCATGGAAACAGACTTGAGTGTGTGTGTGTGTATGATGCTTGAAAAGAATGGATAAAACTAGCAAGTGAGAAAACTTAGCTGCCCTGCCATTTAGCACTTCAGGTATTAGAGGCTTCTACACAATGAAAATGTTTTCAGAATTGATTCTTGCCGTGCTTCTAAATGGGAAGCAGTCTGTGCTGACTGCAGGGATGTGCAAGGTAAGTTGAGTGGTCCCTTTGTCAAGGAGCAGCAAGGGCAGGCTGCTCTGAAAGGAAGAGCAAGCTGGAAGCTGAGTCACAGCAAGGCAGACAGAGGCAGTGGCCTTGCTGACAAAGGAACAGCCCCACAGTGCCTGAGCAGGAAGGTCAGAGCAGGTCAGGATGAGGATTTACATCAGCAGGGTTCACGTCCAGGCATGGTCATGGCTGCACTAACTCGGGCAGGAATCAGGGGTAAGAACCTTGGCTGATACAAACTCACAGGCAAGCCTACCAGAGGCTTCTCAAAGCCAGACACCTGTATTATTTAAGATGGACCTCAGTCCAGGCAGCCAGTCCACCAGAAGATGAAAAATATGCTCATGGCCCTGATGTTCTGTCAAGCCTTGTGGCAGCCATCTCTTCTTGCACAGCTTGGTGTTCCTCTGCCAGACAGCAAAGCTCTATGTATGTCTGTGTTAAAAGTACAGTCTTGTGGCCTTGGTAAAGATGAGAAGTCTTAATCTTTTAAGTCAGCTGCTTGAATGAGACTGGTAAATACAGGTGTCATTGTCAAATATTCTAGCATCTGTGGTGGCAAAAAAACCCCACCACAACAACAAACAAAAAAAACCTCACAAAACAAAACACACTACATTTCTTTGGATCTAGGAGCAAAGCTGTTATCCAATTTTGGTGAATATGGTGGATATGTTGTGTAGGTCCTGGCCAGGCAGAAGGTGAAGGGTCTTGTCCATGGGCTATGGTGAAGCTTATCTGAGTTTTCAATAAGCACTTGTAGCAAAAAGCCTCAGAGAGTATTTCTTCAGAGTAGGATTTTCAGGTGAGGTATACCTAAGGGATGTGCTGGGATATACTCCTGTTTGTGCATAGAGAAACGTAGAGGACTGGGATACAGTTCATGAGGGAGAGTTTAGACCTGTCTGGAAATTCTCCTGGTCCCCATGTCTTTTGTCACAGTGAGGCTTGCTAGAATGCAACAACTTAATGTGTCTTATGTAAATCTTCTCCTATTTGGTGATGATCAGGAACAGTCTTCTTGTCCACAGTGGGAAAAGCTGGCTATGACTATAAATCACTAGTAAAATGATTTGGCCTGTGACTGGAAGGGCTGAATCCTTCAATCTCTTCCTGCACTCTGTTGCTGGTGGTTTCTTGTAATGCAGCAGAAGCTAGTATGCAGGCTACTTGAGGCCTACAGTCTCTGGTGTTGCTAGCAATCAAAACCAGGGTAGCTGCTTGCTCACTCCAAGCCCTCCTGCCCCCCAAGTAGAGGAGAGAATTGAAAGGGAAGAGAGAAACGCATGGGTTGAGATAAAAATGGTTTAATAATGTAACAGAAAATACTAATATCCTACTAATAAGATATATATTAAAAATATATATAAAGTGATAATGCAGTCCTCATGAACTCCATCCACACTGATCAACCAGCACCCTTGTCTTGGAACAGCCGGAGCTGGGGAGAGAGAGACATCAAAAAGGCAGAAAAGACCTAAAGGCCAACTGCAAAATGACAGAATGGCAAAAGGCTGAACTAATGGAACGGAACTGAACCTGAATGGATCTCACAAACCAGAAAAGCTGACTCCGATTATATATGTAGCATGATGCTAATACTATGAAATACTTTCATTGGTCAGTCTGGTTGTCAGTCAAAGTCTGTCTGATCTATGCTTCCTTTCCTAGCTGCCTCGCACCTGACAATAGAAGTGCCCCAAGTGAAACTCCAAACCGTTAGGGGTGAGAAATCCTCTAGATATGTGCCAGTGTTCTCTGACATGCTCTGCCACCCATGACCATCTAGCCTCAAGGCAAATCTGTGGGTGTTATTCTTAAAAAATCTTTGTGTAACTTTGTACATGATCTGAGATACATTCAGGAAACACAGCAATAAAAGCATGCTAGCTTGAATATCCCCAGGATATGCAAAGTTCTCAAAAATGGTTGTACCTAAGCCAAAGGAGAAAAGGGAGGTGATAAAACGGGGGAAAATTCCACTTCCCCTCCATCTTCCTTGTAGGTCGGGTGTGATTACTAATCAAGTCCGAGAGGTGGTGCCTGAGGTACGTGAATGACAACAGTGGTATGTAAAAATAGCAACATAATCATGAAACAAGAGAAATCAGCATCTCGTAAGTTGATATTGCACAGGACATTAATATGATCTCCCAGAGATCGTAAACAGCACTGCAGGGGATACAGAGGGCATGTAAGAATTCATGTAGCACAGCCATATAGAGAAACAAAGCAACATCATGACCAGCGACTACTAATATATACTAACATAGTAAATGCATATTTTAACACGCTCTGGTCAGGTGGGTTGTTATCCCAACCCTTCACATCTCCTACCAGGCTTGCCAAAAAGGACTGTTGTAATTTAGCCTTAACCCCAGATGGCAAGTAAAATCACTTACTGGTTGCTCACCCCTCCCCTGCCCCCTGTGGGATAGGCAGGAGAATCAGGAAAGAAAAGGCAAAACTCCTGGGTAAAACTACTCCTTTGACTAGTTTTGGGTCAGCAGTCCTGGCTGTGTCATTCCCCCACCTACCTGTGGAAATTAACCCTATCTTGGACAACCCAGCACAGTTACATTTTTTTCTCTCCTGTCTAATTGAGGAGGGGGAATCACAGAGTAGCTTTGGTGGGCACCTTGTGTCCAGCCAGGGTCAACTCACCACACTAGGCAACCCATTGAGTGCTCACTATTATATGAACAATAGATTCTCAGTCTAGAGACTGGTTTGGGTCTTTTTCTTCCAAACTAATAGCTTTGTCCATGCTAATAGGAAAAGCACATTGCAGGATGTAGTGCCCTTCTAGTTTGATAGCATAATTTTGCTGGCTGCTATTAGCTATAGCTGTGTGTCCTCGTCCAGAGTTGGAGCTATGACAGACATTCCTTGAAGCTTCTTCTGAGCATGGGAAAATCAGTCAGCAGGAGCTGGTGCCTGCAGTGGCTCCTGACCAGAGCCATGTTTTGCCAGCTGTCACTGCTGGGAGCCTACGTTGAATTTCCTGCATCACTTGTGTTTGGGGCAGGCCAGCCAGATAATTTGCAATGGTCTGCTTTCCCTTTTCTTTCATAAGCATTTTAGAATGGCAACTCCAGCATGTTGAGGCAGAGTCAGCTGTCTTGGAGACCAGGTTTTTAATCCTTGAAGTAGTCTGAAGAGACATTCCCTGAAGGAGGAGGGAGCTGCCTGTAGCTTGCAGCCTTTGTGTTGAGTCTTGTGCTTTAGGGATGTAAAGAGTTGTGGTGCTACCCTGCTCTTCTAGCATGGTCTGGAAAGCCTAGGTTGGTGACACCTGTGACAGGGCTTGCAAATCCAGTCTCATCTGTGACCATGTGCTACCACCTGCTGCCCTTTGTTGCAGGACTTTTGGCAATCCCTGGGCTCAGCCACTGTCTCCAGGAACCAGCTGGGCCCCCCGCAATCGGGAGTTGTGGGGGATGCAGGCAAACATCACCTGCAACCTAGCTAGCACTGGTGAAGAGCTCTCTTAAAAGAAATTGCAGCTGGCATCTGTCAGCAAGAGTATGCTGACTCCTGAGTTGGCTGCCCGCAGTGATCTCCCCTGGGCAGGGGACATCTGTGCCTCAGGGTCGGATGTGAGCAAGGGCTAGATCTGGGTATGGAGGAAGCCACAAAGCAGAACTGCAGCATCTGGAGGTGTCCCCAGGAGCATCTGAGATGGGAAGGGAAGGGAAGGGGAGTCTTTCTCACACAGGAGGCACAAAGGAGGAAGGTAAAATCATAAGATGACGGAAGAAGGACTTTGGTAGGTCTGGTTTAAAACAGTCCAGAACAGCTTTGGGTGACAGCAGAGTTTGTAATGGCTTTTATTGAATACTTCCTTCAGTCCAATAGCAGCTCTGCCTTCATGGCCACCAGTGCCATAACTTGTCAGCAAATGCTTTCCTGAATGATTTAAAACTGACTCCTGCTCAAGTTTACAGAAGCATGGTTTAAAGATTTTTTTTTCTTCTTCTTCCCTCTTGGGAGTTTGACAGTAACAGAACTGGAGCTTTCAAAAGCAGAAATGTTCTGCTATCCTAATGCCCTCTGAGCTTCAGTGCCTTCATGCACTTTAGCTTAGTGTAGGGCTTGAAACTGAGATGCCCCGGTCTTGTGGTCTGCCATTGCATGTATGTCTGTGTATGTGTGTTGTCTTTAAAGTTTGGCCCATACAAACTGAACTCCTCCTGTTCTTTTTTGAAGTGAAGTTTGAGCACTTGTCTGTGAGCTTAGGTTATTAAGCTAACTGCTAAAAGATGTGTGGAGGTGCTGCATCAGTAGTGCCACACAAACTGTGTGGAGGATTGGAGAATATGTATTAAGGGGCTATAGATGTGGCAGCATAGGCTACATGTCTGGTGCAGTATTAGAGGGTACTGTCACTAGTACCTGAAGCTGAAGCCAATACCATGGGTACATGTATAAGGCATGCTTGGGAAATGACAATGAAGCTGTGAGATAATGGATCTGTATGTGTCCTCTGTTGGCTTTGGCTGGATAATTTCTCAGTTCTGTTCTGAAGAAACAATCCTGGGTTAATGGTATATGTAAAGAGGCATGTTGGGGCTTCTTGTCTGTTGGAGGGCTCCCTGGATACTGTTCTTGCTTCTCTTATTCCTTCACTTAAACCTGAGGAATTTTGGGAGCCTGTCATCACAGGTGAACACATGACTTGCCATTTCTGAAGCTGAGTTTGAGCTCCCTCAGCTCAGATAGCTTTGGGACATGGTGTGTTCTACTTGAAACCCTCAGGTCTTCCAAAAACTTGGCAGAGATGAGGGGGAGGAGGAATGCAGAAACCCTTTTGGGGAGTAACACCTCTTTCCCATCTCTCCTACTTTTCTTTCCTTTCACCACATTCTGCATGGTACTGCAACCATAGCATTTTGAGTAGCTGCTGGGCTTCAAAATGCTTCAGTATCACTCTAGGTGGTTTTGTTCAAGACAAAGTGTTGCTGCTGACAGGGCTCTGTGTGGTGATGCGCTACCACCTGCCAGAAATTAGTGTCCTTGCAGTGCTAGCTCCTCTTTTATACCTCCGACTCTTTGCTCTCACCTCCCTTTCTCACTCCCAGTTGAGTTCTTCTCTGTTTCTTTTTCACCCTTGGATGTTCAAGTGTCCTCTTCTCTGAGCTTCCTCAGCTCTGTATAATCCATCTCCTCCTAAGTCTCCTGGTGTATGGCACCCTGGTTCACCTTCTGTCATCAGGAGAGGTGGCAAATGACCTTTCAGAAGGGTTCTCTTCTCCCTGCAGCTCTGGCCAGTGTTGTCAGCCACGCACAAGGGCATAGGATGCCTTTCTCTCAGGTCCCAGCAGGCTGCAGTGCTTTCACACTGTCCCCTAGAGTTGGGGGAACCCAGCTCCTGCAGTAAGAACTGTAGCATCCTGCCCTTCCCTTCATTAGCCAGTTCCTTGCAGCAGGGTACACAGTGGGATCACTTGTTGCTAGATCCACTCTAACCAGTCAGATCGCTCAGAACCTCTCAAGAAACTCTGGCTGCCTGAATCCCCTTTGATTAGATATCTGTCGTCCCTTACTAACCACTCAGTGCCAGGCCTTGGGGCCCCATTCCCCAGGCTTCAGTGCCTTTTTATGTTCTTCCCTTGACTGCAAGGGCTCTGCTTTCTCTTTTTTAGCTCCATGGCCAATTCTGTCTTAATCCCTGGGAGAGGATTAATGCAATGTGGAGAGGGAAGATTCACTTCTGATGCTGTTCCTCACTCTGGTGCAGAGACAAAAAGCCAAGACTGGGTTTAGGCTCTCTGAGTGACCTGGAGGACTGCACTAGCTAGAGGTTCCATAAAAGGAGGTGATAGCAGGACTGTCCTGTCAGTGGCCAGCTAGGGTCCTATTACAGACATGGTAGAGTTCTGTAGGTGCTTTCCATCCACTGAGAGAACTGACCATTAATTTATACTGACCTTTCCTGTCTGCTTACAATGAAAACATCAACCTTCTTATCTCATGGCTGTCCACTTTCCTCAGAAGTGTTTGCTGAGGAACAGGTAGCTGAATTATTCTCATACATATGATTATTGACACTTTCTAAGAACTACAAGAGGCAGGATTCCTTACAAGAGACTTAAAATTGACCCTTCCCAGAGTACATCATACTTATACACATCCAATAACTTTATTATTTTGTTATAGTTTCTATAAACTTGGCCACTACAGATGTCAAACCTTTAGCTTCCTAGTCTCCTTAGACTTTTCCCCTTCTCCTTCTTTGTTATATTCCTTGCCATCCTGTGGTTTGGTGATTAAAAGATGGTTTTAGGCAAGAGGCCATCAACTGCTGTTAGCAACTGTTTCACCCCCAAATTTCTTGGGAACCCATGGGACTGCCTTGCCCAGACCTTCTAATTCTATGCCTTTTACGCAATCACTTTTATTTTTGACATGTCCTTTGGTTTAATCCCCCACAAAAAAGTGCTTTTTTTTTGAGATAATTTCTTGAGTTTCTTCCACTGTCACAAATAATTAATTTAGCTTTGTTTCCATGAGAGCAGAGCTCTTCAGTTTTCTTCAAAGCTTGGGTAAAGGTTTCTGGTTTCAGTAACTATAGCAAAGGGTTTATTTACTAGTTCTGATGGTTTCTGCTAGTTGCTTTTCAGACTCTTTTACCTTTGCTTTGTTGTGTTTCTAATAACTGATAATTTAATAATTGAAGTTGTAGTCATTTCAGTTTTTCTCATTTGAATGCAAGGTCAGCTTGTTGAAGAATACATACAGATAATCCCTTTGTCTTGACATTTTGGAAATGTCAGCTTGCTTTTGCCATTTTTCAAATCTTCTAAAGAGGTGGTAGGTATTGGCTTTGGGCTGCCAATGCAATGACCCTGTGTAACCTTTGTGCCACCTATGATGACCAAATTCCCTCAGCTGCCCCTCTCCATTCTGGCAGGCTTGTAAGAAGTACCTCACTTCCCTGCAGCTTCTACCACAGCAGTGTTCAACTTCTGAAGGGGATTTTTTTTTAATATGTGGGGTCACAACATTAGTCCTTCTCTTTGCTTATGAATTCAATTTTAAGTCAACTGGTTCAGCTTGATTTTCAAAAGAAGTAAGGCACATGCAATGGTGCTGTCTCCTCTGCCATTACATGGACCTGCTCACTAAATTGGGTGAAACCACCTATGAGATGAAAGGCTTGCCGATATACCTTACTTGAACTTCACTGACAGCGAGGGACGAAGAGCGTTAGTGCTTCTGCTGCCTTCTTTTTGGGTCAGCTAGCCAAATTGTATCTGCACAGTTTGCAGAGCAACCACCTAAAGGCAGCAGCTGGAGCATGAGTAAGGAGAGAAAGCAGGACTGTTGTGGTGGGCAAACATATGAGTCCTAGGAAGAAGCTGGGGCTTGTGAGGTATGAGGGAGTTAGGAGCATGGGAAGTACCTGGCAGTGCTGAGTGGGGTTGAGATGAAAGATGTCTGTGGGGAAGCACAGGTATTGTGGGAGGACAAGGGTATACTGCATGGGGGCAGGGCACAACATAGGTGGAAGTGGAAGGAAGGAACTGAGGAAGAGCAATGCAAATACAAGGAATAACTCCAGGCACTAGTACAGCCTAGGGGTGGACCTGCTGGAAAGCAGCACTGCAGGGAAAGACTTGGGAGTTCTGGTCGACAACAGGTTGATAATGAGTCAGCAATGTGCCCTTGTGGCCAAGAAGGCCAACAGTATCCTAGGGTGCATTAAGAAGCGTGTGACCAGCAGGTCGAGGGAGGTTTTCCTGCCCCTCTGCCCTGGTGAGGCCGCATCTGGAGTACTGCGTCCAGTTCTGAGAGAGCTGCGTCTGTTCAGCCTGGAGAAGAGAAGGCTGTGAGGGGATCTTATCAGTGTTTACAAAAATCAGAAGGGTGGGTGGCAAGAGGATGGGACCAGACTCTTTTTAGTGGTGCCCAACGATAGGATGAGAGGCAACAGGTACAGACTGAAGCATAGGAGGTTTCATCTAAACATGAGGAGAAACTTCTTTGAGAGTATCAGAGCACTGGAACAGGCTGCCCAGAGAGGTTGTGGAGTCTCCTTCTCTGGAGACATTAAAAACCCTCCTGGATGCATTGCTCTGACCTGCTCTGGGTGAACCAGGTGAGTTGGATTAGATGATCTCCAGAGGTCCCTTCCAACCCTAACAATTCTGTGATTCTGTGAAACAAAGTGTGAATTGTTTTTTTGTGTGTATGTGGTTGTTTTGGTTTTTTTTTAATTAATGTTTGGTTTTTGGGGTGTTTTTTTGTTTGGTTGTTTGGTTTTTCTTGGTTTTCGTCCCTGAAACTAACTGCTGGGCTTGATTCTTCCTATATCACAGCCATTGACATGCCGTCAGTGCATATGAAATTCAAAGCACAAATTTTACCTTCAGAAATATCAGCTCACTGTTTATCCACAAGAGACCATCATTGTATCCTATGGAAGTACAGTTCAGGGTCGATTTTTGACAGTAAATAACAACTCTGATGGCTGAGAAGGAAGAACTGAGCTGTTTCCTGATGTCTGAGTGCAGTCTACTTTATTCTAGTAAAATCAGGAAATGGATTGTGAATTTGCATTTGAAATATCTCAGCTGTGTTTGGAGATGTGTTTCAATGGCAAAATGCTAATGAAGCCACACTGTGACTTCTTTCTCTGTCTGCTGATTGTATTTCCCATTTCTTCCGAGTGGAAAGTTTGAAACTGCCAGTAAGTAAGTCTTTTCCCCATGAGACTGAGAGTCTGCTTTGGTTTGGTTTGCAAGGGACACAAGGGAAGCACACAGAGGATTATTCTAACTGAAATCTCCACATGAAATTTGGGAACATAACAAGGTTTCACCAAATGCTTAGGGAGGCTTAGTTCCAGTGAGAGGCCCAATCCTGAAGATGAAGGAAAGTGCTGGAAGGATGTTGGAAAGAAAAGCAGGGAGCATGTATCTTCTCAAGGGACCAGGCTTCTGTCCTGCTGCTGCTCTTCTTGTATAATAGTCACCCTCTTTGCACACAATATAAAAAGTAGAAGTGAAGCCAGCTCAGAATACATGAGACATGAGGAGACTCCTTGGTAATGAAATCCAGCTACATATGCTCCAGTCTGTTTAGGAGCAGTTATCCATAATCTGTGTTCAGATGTCCACTACATCCCTCCTTTACCTTCTGTCACATTGTTCTCCTGTATTGTCTAATTGTTGTTCTTCCTTGCACTGTCCTATCTCACCTCCAGCTCTGCCCTGTGTACCGTCCATTCTGGTGCCCTGGATGTCCTGCTAGTGTGTCATTCTGATCTGCCTTGAGGAAATTCCGGCTAGACAAACTAGCCAAGAATAGCTTCCTCCTTCTTCCTTCTGGTTGTTTTGGATACCTTATTGTGGCTTTTCAATACTTGGAGGGGACTTACAAGGAAGATGGAGAGAGACTTTTTACCAGCACCTGTAGTGACAGGACAAGGGGCAAAGGTTTTAACTGGAAGAAGCTAGATCTAGATTAGATATAAGGAAGAAATTCTTTATGATGAGGGTGGTAAGACACAGGAACATGTTGCCCAGAGAAGCTGTGGTTGCCTTGTCATTGGAAGTGTTCCAGGTGAGGTTGGACAGGGCTGTGAGCAGCCTGGTCTGGTGAAAGATGTCCCTACCCATAGCAGGGGCGTTGGATCGATGTTTTATTAAAGATCTCTTCCAACCCAAACCATTCTGTGATTCCTGAGTCCTGTCTGCTGACTGAACCCTTTACACCCTTTTTCTCCAGGGTGTCATAACTCATTGGCATTTCTCAGCACATATCTCAGCAGCCATTTCTCCTAATTGTCTCATTGTTTCCTTTCAACATCTGCCTCAGCTTGAAATCAGACTAAGCTGTAGCCTTGACATTTTTCCCAAGGTAATATCAGAGACCTTTACCAGAAAGCAGAAAAGGGAGAGAAATTACAGTGTTGGACCAAAAATATAAACCAGGTCTTTTCAGCCTCTTTTCAGAAACGGAGCCTGACTCCCTGAAGCAAGCACTGCTCTGAACTTGCACAGGCTGTAAATCAGGTGTGTGCTCTCTCAATAACCTCTCAAACCATCAAACCCAATTTCTTTTTATTCCACTTTGCTTATTATTTTCCCTGATCTGGCCTCATCCTTTTCTGTTTATCCTTGGATATATACAAAATCTGAGTATTTCTATTCCTCTGCCTAAGGCTGAAATTCCTCATGTTCACTTCTACAGGAACAGTTTCTTGTTTGAGATTATTTTTCTAGTGTTAGCTGCCCACTGGGACTGACTTCCTAGGATGCGACATAGCATGCAGTATTTTATGTAGCAAATGCAAGTTAACTGCAAGAGACAAGTAAGGGCAGAATGCATTTTGTATTGGACTGTGCTACAAGTTAACCTGCACTAAGACCCATGATAGCTGCAAACCTAAAAGCAATGACAGAATTGCTAATGGACAAAGAAAGGCATGAAGATAAGGGAAAGAAATAGGATAAAAAGAAGGGTGAAAAAGGAAAAAAAAAAAGATCTTAAAACTTATCAGCTGAGATTTTGATATGAGGAAGGAGAAGTGCAATTTCCTTTTTGGTTTTTAGGTTCTCATTTTTCTTTTCTCTCTCAGAAGTTTCCATAGTGCAATTTCCTGGGTGATTTCCTGGGCTTAGAAACAGAAAAACTGTTCAGGGCATTTCTTAGCTCCAAGGAATTCTCAGGTTATTGCCAGTGCTTCCAGTGTTCAGCACAGCCTTCTTTGACAGACAGGCTGAATGAGTAGATGGGAAAGGCTCAGTAACTTATTGGTGTCTCTCTCTGGACCAAGGACCAAAAAGGACCACTTTTTACATAGCAAAACTAAGGACAGGGATCAGTGATCACACTCTGATTAAATGGCATCAGAAATCACCTATGCTGAGGTGAAGTTCAAGAATGCATCACCGGCTGCAGTGGTTGAAGGTAAGGAATGGGTTGGCTATTCAGGGCAGGAGACCTGGAGGGAGGGAGCTGAAGAACAGGGAATGCAGACTTTGCCTTCTGTGACTCTGGTTCCTACCTGGTTTTTATAAATTGGTGAGAAAAAGGAGTTCTCTACCACTACATGAGCAGGAGACTGTAGGAGTTCTGAAGTAAGAGGGTCAAGGAATGTCTACAAGAGGAGAGGTGGGAATCTTTAGGTGGTTGGTGTTGCAACATGAACAAAGATGACTACTGGGAGCACATACAGTAGGTTTCAACTGAGCATTCAATAAATAAGGTATTTGGGGTGCCTTAGTTCCCTGTTTGCAGTACCAACTATAGTAAATGGTAGAGGGTCCAGGACGAGTGCTTAGCCTTGGCATGTTGCAGGCAGTAGCTGCCTTGGATGAGAGAGTCTGTTTTGGACAAATACTAAGTACCAACAATAGACACTGTGTTTTATTACAAACGGTCTGATCTCTCACAAAGGTGGAGGGGGTCCCAGTGCAGCAAATGGCAGCAAATTAGCCAAAGCCCTAACTGCTCATGGAGAGAGCAGGAGTAGAGAACCAACATGCCTTTTTACAGTAGATCAGTCAGTTGCCATCTGCAGCTTCATGAGAGTTGGCACTGTCTGCAGAAATTTATTAGCCCTGTTGTCCCTGGTTGATTGAGAAATGGTCCTTGGAGAAGAGAGACCCAAAGACTAAAAGGAAGAATGGTCTTCAACAAAACACAGAGACCCAAAGACTAAAAGGAAGAATGGTCTTCAACAAAACACACTCAAATACACAAAGGAAGAACTGTCTAAGATCTGGAGGAAGATTCAGTTCTGTGGCTGATGTCTACCACTCCAGAAAAATAATTCACACACACAAATTTTTGCTATTAAAAATCACAGTTGTAAAATGGTGTCTTTACTAGGCTTTGTGCAAATTTAAGATGTTCTGATTGGTATGTATTCTGTAGTTATAATGTCACAAGTAGGAACACATAGAGATGTTCCATGTATGGCTCATTGCTTCCACACTTAGATACAGGATGCTACACAACAGCAGGTTCCAGACGAATGAAAGTATGTATGCATAAATAAATGAATGAATTGCCGCTAAGGATATTAACTTGCCTATTTACCACTTTACCTCAGTTCTACAACCCCAAACAGAGCAGGGATCAGCTCCAGGTTATTCCCTGTGTTCTCCGAGACATGAGTCATGGAAATAAAGACGGTACATACTCCTGACTGACTTGAAAGCTCACTGTTTCCAGTGCACCAAGATTAGCTGGTTCTGGTTATAGCTAGAATTTCCATCATGGTGAGGTGAGGGTGGTGGAAGTCATTGTGTTCCCAGTTACCTAATCCAAAGACACCTGATCCAGCCATGTTTGCTTGAGCTGCTAATGCCAGGGTCATGCATGCTGTGTGTGCTCAGGGTATGTCTTTGAGTGTGCCCGTCCAAGTGATCACACATTTAGCTTATACTTTTAATTCAGATAAGTGTCTGCTAGTAACATTGAACACTGTGCTAATGTCTCTCACAGCCTCATGGTATGCTCATACAATTGAAAATTATTGAAAGATTGAGGGAGTCTCCCAGCTCTGTTGTCCTTCTGAGCTCTTGCTATGCAGACTCCATGTTGGTAATGTCCAAACTCATCTGGGTTTTCCCATTTTGTAACATCTTCTAATTGGGCTCTAGAGATAACAAAATTGGCAGTCATTGGAAGATAGAGAAGAGAAGGCAGCAGCTAATCAAACACCACCTATGGCAGGAGGTGGCAGATACTACTGGCATGGGGTCCACAGCACAGTGCAGTTAAGGTTCCTGTATTTCCAACCAGGATATCCCAGGTAGAAACACAGGCATCTGTGCTGCACAGCCCTTGTTTCATGTGCTTAAGAGACGCTGGATTTACATGCTGAATAACCAGCATATTCTCATCAGATCTGTTGTGTTGTGATTATGCTGGCCACATTGCAAGCATGCAGACTAACTGCAGGAAGCATTTTGCAGGGAGATTAACCACTAAATATGCACAAAATCTAGTGCACTTCACTTCTGTTGGTGAGGTGCATGCATATTGGCAGTGCTTTCTGTGCCACCTGGGTATGAATGTGGGATGCACAGATCTGGCTAGCCACAGGTAGAGCAGTCAGTCTGAGGACATCAACAACACATTTGGATTGGTTAGATTTATTATCTAAAATTGATGGCTGTAACTTCCACATCAGAAATAAAACTGCATTTTTTTGAGCAGCTGTCCCTTGAATTTGTACATCCTTGGTATGTGGGCTGACTGAAGCATAGTTGACTGTGGTGCTGTGTTTGGTGTATTCCTTCACTATTAGTACCTCCTGAAATGAAGAAGCATGAGCACCATCCCCAGAAATACCCGCCTTGGCTCCCATGGCTGATCTCACTACTGCTCGTCCTGGTGTGCATTGTCCTCATTGTTCTCCTTGGTGAGTATGTGCAGGCCGGTTACAGAAGAGAGGTCTAGGGGAAGTGCTGGGAGAAAAGCAGACATCAGAGCCAGAGGGGGACATCTTCCATCTTCCAACTAGGAGGGGGTACTACTCAGGAACTGTTTTGCCATGAGAAAGGATGCAAGCACCAACATTTGGGCTCGGAAAACCTAAATGTTGACTATTTGAAAGGTATGTTTATGAGCAAAACATTTCCCAACTACTTAAACACTGGGGATTTAAGGGTACATGACACACATCTCCTCTCTTGCAGACCAGCCAAACCATAATGCTGTGGTAGTCCTAGCTCCCACATACCAGTTGGCCAACTGGTATGTGGGAGCTAGGACTACCACAGCATTATGCCATATACTTCCGTTGTAAACATCCTCTTTCTTAGAATGACAGAAGGATTTAGGTAAAGCATAGCCATCTTCAGAATTTCGAGGTAGCTTGGTCTTGGGCTTTTCTGCCTGGACTTCATACATTTCTGCATACATCCCCCAAATCTTCCACTGTTTACCCTGAAGACTTTTCAGTGTTCCCAGATTCTACATCCCCATCTTGCATGACCTCTTTGGGATTATGGAACAATTCTTTATCTACATACCACACAAAAATAATTTATTTGATTACAGCAGAGGAGGAAAAGCCTGAAGATGGCAGCAAAGGTGTCTATGCAGGAGCCTGACTTGCACTTGAGCTCTTTAAGATGCTTTGACACACTTGGTGTCCTAATGGAAACTCTCACCTTTTCAATGTTATCTGCATTCTACTAGAATAATTAATTAAAAGTGATTCTTGCACACACAGTTTGTGGATATTATGATCGCTGCCTCATTCTCATTTTCCACTAAAGATCATTCATGGCATGCTTGCACAAATTGTCAGTAAAAGTGACAGATTCTGGAAGAAGGCATGTTGTCAGGCTAAAATGATGCCCTTCCTTTTGCTGTCATTAGTTCCCAAGTCCCCAAAATTTGTATTGCTTTGTTCCCAAATGCATAACTTTTCATGATACTCTGTTAAATGTTTGGGAAGGTTTAGGGTAGGCTATTAGAGTCTAATACTGTCTGGGCAGGTTCCACACATGGAAGGTTTAATCTTTAATGGCAAATTTACTTATCCAAGTAAATTCATATTATATAGGATTTTGATTTAGCAGAGTGATACAGCAATGCATTGGAATAAAAACACGATTACAAATGGCACTTAGCAGAGGGTAGCAGACGCAATGCACTGCTGAATCGCAATACAAATGTGATTCTCCTTACTAGTCTCTGTAATATCCTTGATGTCAAGACACCCCAGTGACCCAGAAGGCATATGTGAGTTAAAGCCATCTCAGACCCACTGATTTATTCAGACATGTTTTTGTTAGTAATTGAGGTTTTTATGCTATTTTGGGCTGAACCATGTACATACTTGCCCCATGCTAGTGTGGCTAACTTAGGAAGATGTTGTCATCTTTTCAATTTTTTAGAGGGTCAGTTCACTTGGTTGATATAACTGGTTGTTTCACTCAACTGAACTAGAACAAAGGCCTCTGTCTGGTCCCCTTTGTGTTAAGCTCACCGTTTCTTTGAAACGGTGGTGTTCAGTCATGCATCACTCCTCCCTGCCTCCTCTGAGCCTTCTTCTGTTATAGGGATCCACTTATCAGTCACAGAGGCCACTATAATTACTCTGCTCTCCTCACTACAATATATTGTTACTACAGTGTTTCTAAATGAAATGGTTGACAAAAATAGACATATGTATAACTTAGCACACACTGATCAGCTTCCAGTCAATATACCTGAGTGTCTGAGTTAGTGATAAGTACTTCAGTTTGTGGATGTGGCCGGCTGACACTTGTCCTCAACGCTGCATTATTCTCCATAGACTGGCTAGTAAGTCCTAGGAGTTTACCTTCTACCTTGGTTTCAGAAGGTCTAGTTGTATGTGATTACCTTCACCTGGATTGTATTTGTTGCTGATGGAATAAGTACATCTATGGGTTACTTATCCAAACTACTGTTGCTGCCTATCTTAGGAAGAGATAAACCGTTCCACTGAAATGCTGCTTTTTATTCACTAATTGTAAAGAGATTTAGACTGGCAGCTTGGCTGTAGATATCTACATGCTAAATGCCTGTGGTTGGGTGAAATTCAATCCCACCCTGTCTAGCATGTCCTCAGCGTGATGTCCTTCCAGCAGTCCTTCTGCTCTGTGACATGAAAGATTGTCTCTTTCTGCCTGGGAAGGCAGCCATACCACTTGTTCAGGCCGATTTTCTCAGGCCCTTGGACCAAGGATACACTCACCCCACATCTTTATCTCCACAGCACCCGAGGAGGCATGTCAGCTGGCCTATGCTGGGACAGACTCTGCTGACAAACCACAGGCTGGCTACAGCCACCAGGCACTGCTTGGGGGGGTCACAGGCTTCTCTAGCTTTGTTGTACAGGTAATCCTGGCTAGATCTTTTCAGTCAGTGGATGGAGTAGTCCTTGTGGGCAGCTGTGGGATGGTGGGAGAAGAAAGGCCTGTTCCCTTCACAGAGAGGAGGGCAGTTGCCACTTGTGAAATGGAAATAGCCTGAGGAGAGGTAATGATGAGACAGTGCTTGGTGGGGAAATGGGGAAAATAAGAATGAAGCCCGAAGATGGTGTGTTGTGGGCCAGCAGAAAGGGGTAATCCTGCTGCTTTTCCTCTCCCTTTCCAGTCATGATGCCCTTCACCCATATCACTGACCAGCCTGCAACCCTACAGCAGAAATTTATGGAGTGGTGGTGCATTTCAGCAGTGCCACAAGACAAAGGTCAGTAGTGATGGCAGGAGTGGGAGAGGTCTTTCAGACAGGGACAATGAATGGTGGGGTCTGCTCTGACAGCAGCCATTAGTGGGACCAGACTCTGAAGGGGCAGACTCAAGAGAAGAAAGTGGAGAGAAAACGGATTTCTTGCTAACAGTTTAAGGGGAGGAGAAGGCCATGTTAATGATGTCCTGGAGGGCAGGGTGGCTGTGACCACTGACAAAACAAAAAGGAACAGCACACAGCAGTACAGGGAAGGTTAATAATAGAGCAATAGTAAAAGTGCAGCTCCAGCTAGGGAAAGAAGCAATATTCCCTGTTCCCTGGGGCTAGAGGCCTAAAGGAGATTATGACCGAAGTCAAACCAGATCACCAAAATAACTTTGCATTAGTCAAGTCAAGACCTGAGATCATGTAACAAGGATTACCATGGATTTGTGTACACAAAACTCACTGGTCACACCCCAAAGCAATTGGAAGAAATATCTGTATTATCCTTGTTTATTCAAGCCCTTTCTCTCAGAAGTGATCTAAGGACAACGTGAGCATTGTACCTGGAGAACAGGGATCCTTGCAGTCACCATCTCTGTTGTGATTAGCATTCATATCTGTGATCTCTCACTGCACAGGGCGAGGCTGGATGTGCTGCCCAAAGGGGTGGAAACGCTTTCAAGAAAGCTGCTATTATCTGTCAGATGATAAGATGGGATGGGCTGAGAGTAAGCAGAACTGCACTGGGATGGACTCCCACCTGGTGGTGATCAACAGTGAAGCAGAGCAGGTATGTACAGCACTGAAGAGAGGCACAATAGGCAGAGACACAGAGCCAGGTCCTAGAGGGGACTCAGAACCCCTCTTTGCCTGCAGGGGCGGGAGGATCTCCTTTCTGCATCCCTTCAGCACTGGCTCCCCTCTGCCACCAGCCTTACCCCATGGGGACTCCTGCTGCTTCCCTCTGCCCAGTCCTTCACCTTATGGACATTGAACTCTCCCTGATTTCCAGGTTTTCCTCACTAAGGATCTAGAACATTTCTCACAAAGAAATTACTATATCGGTCTGAGTGCACAGAAAGTGGGCCAGTGGCAGTGGGTGGACCAGACTCCACTTAATGAGTCAGCAGCGTAAGTATCTCCAGATTTTAAGTATTTGATGCAGCTCCTGGTAGTTCAAGAGAATATGTGAGGTTGTCTGTTGGTGCATAAAAGAGAGGTGAGACAAATCCCTGTGAGATGACAATGATGGAGCAGGAGAGTGCTGTGTAGTACACCAGGTTCACATGGCCCCATCCATCTTGGTTATTGGTTGTTAGTTAACTACCTGTGATGTGGCCATCAGTGTTATAGAAACAAATGAAGCTGCATCTCACCAGCAGGAAGAACCCTTCAGAGATGACCAGCTTTGCCTGACCTCCATACTGGCCTCACCATGCACATGTGCACAGGCATGGCCAGTGCTGTGATGCTGTGAAAGAGATGGAGCACAGAAAGAGATCACCAGGGCTGTCCTCACTCCATCTCCTGGAGTACAAACTTGTACTGGAGGCAGACACATGCCTCTGCTTAGTGTGAAGTCCATGGGCTGAATGGTGGTGAGCATATCACCCTACCAGGACTGTGGAGGTCACTGTTGTATTGGCTGTAGGAAGAAGGTAGGTTTCCACATAACACTGGTGCCAGTGGTATAGCAGAGTGAGAGGAATGGTACTGCTTCTGTCTATGAATCATCATCTGGAATTTTTCTGTCTCCTCTCCAGTCCTTGCATCCTGCTTTGGCCTTTTCCAGCAGTGTTCTCTGGGGCACAGCAGGGAGTAACATCTGTCTCTATCTCAGGTTCTGGCGGACAAACGAACCAAGTAATGTGGATGCTGAGATGTGCGTTGTAATCCATACGATTTCACAAATACACAACTGGAATGATGCCCGATGTGAGAAACATTATCGAATTTGTGAAGCTGCAGCAGTAACTGTGTGATGGAGTCACCCTCATGCTGAGTAAAACTGAGGGATGAATAGTGAGCTGGGAAGAGCCGAGGGCTGTGTTGGGAGGGATTTGGGGCCCTGAATCCTGTATCTTTACTATGTTGAATGGGACAAAGTGAGCAGAAGTGATATTGCCCTGTGTCCAGCACCCTCAGTGCATGTATCAGCTCAAGGAACTCACGAAGGCTCAGGATCATCAAAGCTTCTGTGTTGTCTTCCCTCTGAGTCAGTCAGGCAGCCACTGGCTGAAAAGAGCTTGACTTCTTCAGGAGCAAGAAAGAGGAATGGAACACATGTTCCAAACTCTGATTTCCTTTGTTTTCTTGAGCAGATGTGTCTGTTTTTTCTTGGGACACACAGAGAACGTCCTCTAGTTGCATTGGTTTTGCTGAATAAATGTGGATTTCCTATACAACATTCAATCAATGCAAAAGTCTGTGTGTGATCGCTCTCTTTTTCCCTCTCTAAGCTGCAGGTGTTTTGTATAAGCAGGATCAAAAGATATTGCTGTGCCAGGACAAAGCCTTATGCAACTACCACAGTACACATTGTGTCTACCCAGTAAGAGTAAACCCTTCAGAGGCAATCTGGCTATGCAGTCCCATGGCACACAGTCAAAGATCTGCAGGGGACTGGGCACAGGAAACCAGCTCTAGGGATGTTATGACTATTTGTTTCCGTGGCAGAAAGTCTTGCCCAGGAGAGTAACAGAAACTTGTGTCAGGGGTCTGACCTGCTCATGGTTGATTTAATATGAGGAGAATCCTCTCTCTGTGCCTCAAAGAGAGGGGAGAATTTGTACTAGAGACAAGGTAACCAGGAGATTTGCCTTCCTAAATCAATTAATGAGAGTAGTTCTATGAACAACAGTGGGTGGTGGCAGGAGCTGTTGAATCCCGTAGCCCAGCAGAGGCAAGGCTGCTGCAGCTCTCTGTCCCCAGCTCCAAATGGTAGTGAGACCAAACACGTATGTACAATATGTACACACCCAGATACATATAGAAGAAAAAGAATATGTACACATAAGAAGCCACACAGGTCAACACAGATAGAAAGCACTGACATAAAAACAAGTTCATGTTGTAATCCACTGGAAGGCAGAAGTACACCTGAGCTGGGACAATTTTCCACATGAATAAGAGCCGTTGTCTTCAAATTTCTGAAGCTGCAGCATCAACTGTCTGATGGAGGAAACCTCACCCTGAGTAAAACTGAGAGACCAGCAGTGACCTGACAAGAACACAGAAGATTTTTTGGAATGGGTGTGTATGCTGGAGTCTGCATCTTTACTCTGAAAGGTGGGAATACGTGAGTGGAAGTGACATGGTCAGGCAGTTGGTGAGCACTGAGCTTCTCTTCTCCAGGCTGAACTGATCTTTCTCAGCCTCTCCTCATATGGAAGATGCTCCGAAAGATGCTCCAAAATATGCTACATTTGTCTTTTCAAGACATAGGAAATGTCCCTCAATTACTTGTGCCTGACAAAGACACTGGCTTTGCAATGAGATGGGCCTTTTCCTGTAGCTTATTTGGACACACGTTTAATGGTATGGTCAGCTGTCTGGGTAAGAACCTGCAGAGTACAATCCAGCATTGTCCTCATGACTTGGGTGATTCTCCAGACAGCAGACCGTATTCCCTCTCTGTCCTCTTGGCAGCATTCACTCTGTGGCCTGTTACCATTACTCAGTGCGAGGATGTGCTGCATGATGGGCTGGAGATGCTTTCAAAAATGCTGCTACTACATAATGATTGAACAGATGTCCTGGAATGAAAGCAAGGACACCAGCACATGGTTGGGGTCCCACACGGTCGTGATCAATACAGAAGCAAATCAGGTAAGTGGGAATCTTCCCATAGGAGATCCTCAAATTAGCCAGGGTCTTCTCTCCTGAAGTCTCTGGTTGTGACCCTGGATATTGACCTGCTACCTCCTCGAAAGATCCTGAACTCAAACATCTCGTAGTCATCACAGCCAAGCCTGCCGTCAGCCTTTACATCACAAATCAGTTCTTCCTCATTTGTAAGTGTGAGATCCAGCAGAGCATGTCTCCTCATCAGGTTACCTCCATACCTGAGTCAGGTTACCACCAACGCACTCCAGAAACCTCCTGGATTGCTTGTACTTGGCTGCTGAAAACCAAGCTTGGAAACTGCTGCACGAACTGCTAAGCCTGCTGTCTGCCTCTGTCAGCTGTGCTCTCATGCATACTGCTGGGGCTCAGAACTGTGGAGCTAGTCTTCGGTCCTTCAAAGTGCAAAGAAAGCAAGCATATTGGGAAGAACTTCCCATGGGATTAAGTCTCTCTTCCTGTATTGGCACAACTGGTAGTGCTTCCTCTGTGTTTTCTGCCTTTCACTTTGACAGTATTCCGTTATAGACTGCTTGCCTTTATTTGACTGTTGCAAATCATTCTGAATTCAACAAAACTGGAAAGCAGGAGTCCCCAGGGTATCCGAGTTGATGGAGAAACTGCTCTCTACCCTGGAGAATGAGTTCCATTCTCCAATCTCCAATCCAACAAGTTCGTTTCTGAATGTGAGCACACTTGCTGTTCTTTGGTAGTGCTTGGAACCCTCTCATGCATTCTCCATCCTATTTCAGGTGGCTGGTTGATTCTAAAACCAAGCACCTTCAGTACTCCCAACATGTGGTTTGCTGTGTTTCCACCTCTTAAACAGAAGCTGCAGCTAATTTCTTGTGTGCTATAAATTTGCAGAAATTTTGATGAAGTTTCATCTTCCAGCTTCTTTTATTCAGCTTCTCAGATCCAGAGTACCTCTGAGGGAAGTTCCATTCTGTCTTGTCCTTCAACCTTGAGTCCTGCAAGACACCTTGTAACTGCAATATTTTCCTTAGTTCATGTCCCGTTGATCTTGTCTGTGTCCATGCTGTGCTTGTTGACTCTCGTCTGTACTGAAGGATCCGTGAAAGTAGATTCAAGGTTCTCAGGTGCCTCTTCCAGGAGTGCACTTTTTATAACCGAGTACCACTGTCTTCACTGGTTCAAGGACAGGAGTCCCTGGCAATTCTGCATGGCCAGGTGGAACCCTGTTGTTCCAGCACACTGATCTGACACATACATTTGTGAAGTGAAATAACCAAGTGTCCCTAGTGAAGTTCTTCAAGGCTGGAGCAGGTAGAGAGCAGCTGAGAGTCTCTACTTGCACAACTGTGGGAAGACACACAGGAAGACTGAGGTCATTGATACATGCTTTCCCCAAGTGTGCTGCTGGTGTTTATGAAGCAGGAAAGAGAAATGAGTTCCTGCCATTTTGGAAATATAGGATACTTGCAATGGTACCAAAGCCTTCCACTGAGGCCCAGCTGCCTGGCACCAAGACTACTGAGGAGTTTCTGTGCAGGCCAGTGCAGACTTTGGCTACCGTCAGCACTTTGAGACTATTTGTCCCAGAGTGGGACAGAGCTGTTAGTCACCTGAATGTTGTAAGGTCAGCTTTTGATTTGCTGAGAACAGTAGCTTGGTTTGTGGTGCTGAAAAGAAAGTTTGCTGTCTCTCTGCTTCAGACCCTGTGCACAGACTGAAGCACTTTCATGGGAGGGTGCTTGCATAGACCTTCATCTTGTCACATGGCCTGATGGCAACAACTGATAAAACAGGAATGTGAATATAAATAGCTGTGTGAATTGAATTCCTGAAACTATCCGAGAGGCCTTTTGCCCCAAACCCGCTAATATCAGAAAGGAATATAACCATCAACTGGCTTAACAGTAACCAGGGAATTAGTGAAAGGATTTTGAGGCACAGAAGAATCAGTCTGAAAGAAAAAGTTTAGAATAAGGAAGAACATTTTTAACAGAGAATAAAGAAGGAAGTGGCAGTCAAAATCTGTTTTGACATTTGCTCTGCAACATTTCAACCTCTGTCTGTAACAGAGTACCTCCTTGTTGGATGCTGTGGATAGACAACATTCCCAGCAGTAAAGAATGGAACACACACAGACCCACAACTTCAGTGTGCATATGTGACCTTGTGGTTTCTCACTGGCCTCTGGGTTAGCAAACTGCAGGAAGTGGCACAGGTACATGAACCTCCATCTTCAGCAAAGTGTGTGAGAACAGGGGAACCTCTGGTCCCAGCAAAGGGGATGTGTTCTTGCAGTCTGCACGTACTGTGGCAGGGGTGGGAGACGGGAGGTTGCACGAATAATCATGTGAATCTGTGTGTATGTGAGGGTTAGAGCTTTTGGGAATTATTTACTTAAAGATGTTCAGGAATTTGTAGATGTCTGGTATTGTGCTTTATCTGCTGGATTGCTAATACTGATCTTCAATATACAGGTCATGGTTTGTCAATTAATTATGTGGCATGAATAAATCACTAAACTGCTTAGATCCATCCTGATTAGATTTAAACCACATAAGCTGAGTACATTTTCCTTCTAACTGTTTTGCATCCATACTGATCAGCTGAAGTCAGCTCCCTGCCTATATCACAAGAGCAAGTATATTTTAGAGCAATAACAGATAAAATGCATTCACATTTTAGGGTCTCTGTGGTGCAATTCTATTCTGTTCTGCAGCATGACAGCTGGAAACTTTTTACAATGTCACTTGAGAATCTCTCATTATGTTGTGAATCCAGTAGCTAGTGACTTCTAGAAGCTCATACCTTCTACAACAATACAGCAAGCACATGTATGGATGATCTTTCCAATGCAACAGAGCTGTTGGATGGTTTGACTCTGCCTGCAGCCTGTTGTGCACAAAAATCATTCTCAGAGGATGTTTTCTACACACACTTTAGGCTTGTCTTCCTTTGTAACCAGCTTTGTGCCCTGCTTTTTTGAGTCTTCAACTGACGTGTTTGCGCTATTATGTTAGCTATCCCATTCCTTCCTCAGTGCATCTGTGTCTGCCTCTTCACAGAAGAAACTAGCTGAGGGAACATGGAAGAGCAAAGGCTGTGTACCCACCCTAGTCCATTCAGAGTACAACAAGGGACATTTTATCCTCCAGAGTTTTGAATCAAGTCACCTTAAGCAGTGCTAGAAGTACCGTGAATGGCTGTGCCTTTTGTAGTCATTACCAAGTAAAACTTCGTGATCTGTAAGGCACGGGGATTCTGGCAGCATCTAGTCATCCCTTCTGACCTTCAGGTCTATAATGACAGGTCACATGCAATCCCTCCACTCAAAGTTCCATCGTCTTTTTCTGAGCAATTAGTTAAAAACAGTGATGTCAAGTTCTCTGGGTTACTGGGCTCAGGCTTCATACGAGGACTTGTCCAGATCAAGTCACAGATGTGCTTTCCTGTCATTTTCTGACTCCCTTTTGCAGGTTGTTTTGAATGGGTATAGCCCTTTGCTGGCAAATACCAGCAGTGTAGACATTTTCACAGACATATCAGGGAAGAACAAACACCAAAGAGGTAAAGTCAGTAGTATGTCCTGTGAAACTGTTTGAATATGTGCAAAAGGAGGCTGTCAGAGCTGAAATGATACTACTCTTCATCTGTTTTCATTTGTTTCTGTGATTTTCTGTGTTGCAATGAGCATCTTGTGAAATATTCTGGCAGAGAAATGATGAAAATTCCCCCATCTCCATGTGATGTGGGGAACATCCAGGATACAGCTTTTTCTGCATGTTGAATTAGAGATTGTGAAGTCTCCTCACTAGTGTGGGAGCTGCTCTACTGCAGTCTTCTGTACAGGAGGAAGGCAGTATTCATGGCCATATTGTCATGTAGAGTCTTGGTGGAGAAGAGTGGTACTACGATAGAGATAATGAATCATCGAGGCAGAGTCTGTCCTGGAACTGCAGGTAAACACAAAGCCTTCCTTTCTGTCATCTTGTAAAAGGAGGAGGAGGTGGGTGAAAATAGAGGGCTGGGATAGGTAACGGGCACCTTAGAGTGGCTTGTCCCCTATCAGCAGAAGGGGTTTAGGACAAGAGCAAAGCAAGACATGAGGAAACTGAGGAGTGCCCAGGCTGGGAGCATGGCGTTTTTCCCAGAGCCAGGGAAAATGAAAGTTTTTCCTTACAATACATCTATTAATTACTAGTAAAATATAAGCTAAGTATTCTGCTTCTAAACAACACATTACTTAATCTTCTGTCTCTCTCTTGTCCTGCTGAAGGATCTAAAACTTGAAAAATATCCCCTTCTTTTGCAGGTGGTTAGGAAGAACTTATCATGTCAATAGGTTAATGATGGGTATGTCCTTTGTAACTTAGTCACAGTATACATTAATTTAGCAGCTTTTCTTCACCAAGAGCTTCAAAGTGCCCATTCTTCCTGTGGAAACAATCTCCTATGTGTGTCTGCCTCTGCAAACACTGAGCTGGACAGTCACTCTTTGGGTGACTATACAGTATTGCATAAAAGGGCTTGGAGGATTGAGCCAAAATATAGGTAGCTGAGAGAAAGAAGCTCTAAAGAGAGATGAAGGGGAGGGAGGTTACAGAAAGAGTGCTCCATGAAAGAGTGTTCCATCAAATACAGGAGTAATAGAGGACAAAGAGGAAGATGTGTTGAGGAGAAAGGAGGACAAAGAAAGAAATGCGGTTTGCGAATAGTACGGGCAGAACTTGTGATAAAAAGTGAAATAAAAGAGCAGCTTTAGGGCAGCCCGTATTGCCCTACTCTGTGAGTCTGATCAGCTGCTAATGTAGCAGGACATGGTTACAGCAGGACCTGGTTACAGCACCTATGGTGTTCCCCAGTCTTTGGAACAAAGGTAGCAGCAAGTTGTTGAGGTATAGAGCACCTGGGTTACCATTCCCCCATCTCTGGGCTGGGAAGTTCCGACTCTTGCCTTGTGTTTTTCAGCTCCGGCAGAAGATAGAAGCTGCTCCTGGCAGAACCCCTGGGTCTTCCTTGTTTCTGTCCTTGCCATCAAAACTGTCTTTCTGACCATCTGCATTGGTGAGTTCCAGGGTCTCTTAATTCCCCTGGAATGAAGAGAGCTGTTGACTGCCTTTTGTCAGATGGAAAAACAATATCCTAGTCTCCCTGCCAGCAGGCATATGCCCTTCATCAAAACAGCCTGTTCTGCTGCCCTCTCGCACCTCTGCCCTCTTGGATAGCAGGGTCCCTTCCATAGTGAAGGTTCATTCCCTGCCAGGCCTTCCCACTGCTCCTCTCACTTTACTGCCCGCCTGAATAAAGCCAGACCTGGATGAAACCAGTCAGTTTCTTCCCTCCCACCAAGAGCTGAGAAGTCTCTTCGGTGTCAGAGGTCACCTGAATAGGTTCCCTGAAGGCTAATTTTTGGATGTCGGTTCTCCTGATCTGGTTTCTGTCTCAGAGCTCCCTGTGAACATGTTACCAACAAAGAGCCAGTGTGATCTCCTTGGAAATACTCGTACCAGGCTGCCCATATTTTAGCAGGGTGGGGCTAAATCCATCAAAATGCTCCAGCCCACACTGGCTGCCTGGACTGACCAAAAGGGAAATCCTTTACTAATTTGGTCTGTGATGACTCCTCTGTGTTTCTTAAGTCCCTTCGTTGAGGCCTCAATTCTCAACAGTTCTACCCCTTCTGGATAAAGGTAAAAGATTAAGAGAGAATGTATATTAATATTCCACTTTTATTAAGCTTATCCAATGACTTTTTTAACCCTTTCCTGACCCCATCCTCAAAGGATGTCTAAGCTGGTTTAATCAGTTGAGAAAAATGAGTCTCTCAGTCAGCAGAGGTGAGAGGAGTTTATCCAATTAATGCCTGTTCAAAGGAGGCAGTGACCAGTAGTGGGAGAAATAGCTTGCTGTTTCTTATCTCCTGATTTGATACACATTTCAGAGCTTGTCAACATAACAGAGTCTCTGTGGGGGCTCTAAACCAAAAGGGGGAGGGTAGGACATGTTGCTCATGAATGAGGACAAACGGGTGGCAGCAGTACTTTCATTCTTTTTCCTCTCTTCCCAGTTGTTTTCCTTCATGGAAGCGATGGCCAGTACAAGACTCTGCTCCAGAATGCTACAGAGTGGTGCTGCATCCACAGCATATCTGCAGACAAAAGTGAGTGATGCTAAGAGCCTCATAAGAAACACTATGAACCTCACCAAAATTTACTCTGGCATTAGTCAGTCCTTGAGGTTGGAATGAGGCTGTCAGCCAGAGCCAGATTATTTTAAGGAGGGAAGCTGGAGAATTCAGGGGAAAAGAAATGCTGCATTGCACAATTTTACTTAGGATGCTAAGAAAACATGTTCTGCGCTAGTGGAAGAGAGTGGATTGTGCCAGACCACCCTACTCTTCCCCTCTCACTGACCCTCACACAACCCCTTAACTGCTAGTCCAGCTCACTAATCTAGCTGAAAGGGCTTCATCCTTTTGTAAGTGCTGGTTCAATCCAACTCCACTCTCTGTGCTAGTTCACTGCATGTTCACGCAAGCATCACGGTCAGTATGAGGGACAGCGGCAGGCGTGGTAGGAGGATGTTGTCACACAGTTTAGAGTAGTTGGAGAGCTGGACTGCAATCACACAGGAAGTGATGGCAATGTCAAGTGCTAGAATTCCTGCAGTGCGAATTCCCAAACTCAGCTCATAGGTCTGTTCTCACTTGTGCACTACATTCACAAAGATGTTGCAGTTTGCACACCGCATAACTCCTACATGTTGAGTACATTTGAGCTAGCTGTTCAGACTTCCCTTACAGTTCATGATAGAAAGCTGTTTGCAGGTATAAAATAGACATAGTCCACCTATTCTTATGGTGGACATCTATGGAAGGCCAGGCAAGCCGTGTTCTACACGTGGTCAATTTGCTGTTCCCTGTTAAAAAAAAACCTGCCGAGCTCCACAGGGCACAAGCATGTCCATTGAAAGCAGACAGATTGTCCCAACCAACACACCTAAGAATCCAGAAGAAATTGTCCAGCATTGCTTAGTCATGTGGGAAAACTTTAGCTTTCATTGTGGAATTATGAATGGATGGAGTAGCTTTGCAGAGTACATGATGGCTATAGGCTGTCCTCTAGCAGTTCAATGGAGGATTAGGGTGGGTAGCATAGAGACAGAGAGCTCCAAGTTCCTTAGACTGCTTGAACTTGATTTTACATATTTTGTGATGGTCTCCAATACCACAGTCTCTCTTTCTACAAAGGTACATAATGGTGCACCTTGAGTAGATCTCATGTGTTAGAGCCACCAGCAGGTTAACAGAAGTTTTTTTAGCTCTTCCATTCACTGGAGTCTATTCCCTTCATTTGGTGCCAAGAATGGGATGTGAGATTCTGTGTTGTGAAGACAACACTTGAAGAGCCAAGTGATCTCCTTTCTGCATTCCTTCAGCACTGGCTCCCCTCTCCTACCAGCCTTACCCCATGGGGACTCCTGCTGCCTCCCTCTGCTCAGTTCTGCACCTCATGGACATTGTGCTTTTTCCAGGAGTTCTTCTTCAATTGGGCGAAAGGAGTATTTATGAACACCTATGAAACAAAATACTATATAGGCTTAACTTCTTAAAATGGGCAATGGCAGTGGGTGGATCAGACTCCATATAAGAAGGCAACCTCGTAAGTATTTCAGGGGAGTGAGGAAAGTCACTTGGTCAGTCCAAGTGACCAATACACTGTGTAAGGCAGATATGTGTCAGAGGGGGATTTTTGTTTCCACCTGAGCCAGAAAACTTGGCTAATTTTCTAGTCAAAACAATGACTTCTGATCTCTACCACAGTAATATTACCCTTTCTCTTCCACAATTGTTCGAGGTGACTTCACCCTCATTCCAATTCATTCTCCATAGAGGAACTTTCTTTTACAGGTTCTGGAAACTTGTGGAACCCAATTTACTCTTTGCAGAAAAATGTGCTGCAATTTGCACCAAGGGAAACACAGACTCCAGCACTTACAGTAACTGGAATAATGTCCTTTGCTTCACAAGTTGCTATAAAATTTGTGAACTGACAGTCAAATTTGTCTGCGGAAGGAAACTCCACTTCGGATGAAGGGCCTAAAGGAATATCTTTGAGAAAGGGCAGTTCATGAAAGAGCTGATGAAAAGCTGGCCTGAGCTCACACAAATGCTTTATCTTGTGGTGTAGGATGAGCAAGCTTTCCACAGAATCCCAGCTCTGAATAACCTCAGTTTCCAGCCTGTGCCCATGCATCTTTTTGCAAGCTGGAGTTCAGTCCTGGATGAAATCGCTCAGCCTGATGTCAAGGACCTGCTGTGCCCCTTTTCACTCTCCTTCACAGATGGGTGCCCTGATCCTCCAGTACTTTCCTTGACTACTTGTCCAGTCAAGATCTCAATAGTGTGTAAAAGTCCCTCTTTGTTTCATGAAAATATAGGGTCCTACAAATCACTGGAGCAGAAATTGAAAGAAAAGCATTCAGTGGAGTGTGCTTGACCCACCCCTGAAGGGAACAATTGTTCATTCATGGCTTATCTGTAATGTTTCCTTCTTGCTTCAGCATACTCTGTGTTGATAAGTTTAAAAAAATCCATATCAATAAATGTTAATTCTGCTCTTTGCATGAGTTTGTCTTCTGAGTGACAGGTCCCAGCCCTCTGTCAACCCAGCTTCCTTGCATGGAAGTTTTCACTTTTCAATGTGTTTGGCACCTGCAGGTGAGAATATCACTGTGAGTGTGCTGGACTGCCCAGGAGCAGGAACAACCCAGTGTTCATCCGCAAAGCATGTGAGAAAGGCTCTGAACACTCTTGGAGAATCATATGTGAGGTAAGCAACAGAGCAGGCTGTGTAGTGGTGAATGCCAACAACTGTTTCCCCAGGATGTGGCAGAAAGGGGATGGATTTTGGAGGTCCTGCTGAGACATATGGCAGGATTAAGCACAGCAATAAAGGGAAGAGAAAGCAGTCAAATATAACATGAAGGATAAAAACCAGAGTCTCCCCAGGAGAGGTTTCTAATGTGAGAAAACGGTAGAAGATCCTATCAGAGGCATCACTGCCAGTCAGACACACAGAAGTTTTGAGCCAGCTCCCTGCTTCTCTCGAATTCCACAAACCTCTGTCTGTGTGTTCCTCCCCTTTCATTAGAGATATCCACACTCCTTGAGGAGCTGGAAGTTTCCAGTTTGGGGCTAAAAATATACTCTGAAAAATCAGTTTTGTGTGATTTTTATTATCCATCAAAAATCTGAGCACAAAGCAATGTATTTGCCAGGCTTCTCCTTTAGCCATTGAACCAAGGTCTTTGCCTTCTGATTTCTAAGTTTGCTGGGATCTTTTCATAATAGAGGAAACCTTGTTGTCTTGTCCAACGTGACAGCAAAAACATTGCAATGGACTTGTCTTTTCAGTTTCCCCCAACTCAGTCTGGAAACCACAGCAGCAGGGTTTTGAGGAAGAAGAAGATGCAGATAAAACACACAAGAAAGGAACCAATGTTCTGCAGGAGGTTTTAGAGGCAACTTGCAATTATGGGTCCTGGGCGGTGGCATGGGGCAGAGCGAAACTCACACCAGAAGACTGGTTGTGAAAATGTAACTTGCTAGAAACACTCTCCATGGCTCAAATTTGGAACACAAAGTTTTTCTTGAGATGTCCTGACAAAAGAGGGACCTTGTGAGATGATGCTGGATTTGCCTGTAGAATCACTGAAGGGAAATTCCTGATCCTATCTCCCTGCAAACATATGCACACATATACATGCATCCACAAGTACAAGCCCATTCTTTTTCATTAGTTGTACAACACAGAAAATGAAGGGAAACAGAAATTGGTCCCTGTCCCTCCTTTGTGCACACACTGTGGAAGGATAAGTGGTGAAACTCTGAGCAAGAGTTTCAGCCATGTCTCTGAGTAAAACCAATGCCTTTGACTTGTCCACCTCAATAGCAGCACTCAGAGTTTAGGCAGGGATGGACTCTGTACACAGTAGGTGTTTGCACAGATGTAGAATATGCAAAAGCCTTCCTCTTAATGTATTTCTCTTCAATACGGATTTATCTGAAAGAGGTACCTTTCTCCAACATACGAGAAATAGGCATTATGTCTCAAACTGATCTTGCCCCAGGAAGTAGCAGATGTCATAGCAAGAGGCAGAGGTAAAGATATACAGCCAGGTGTAGCACTTTCAGAAAGCTTCAGAAGGACAATCCCTGCATATTGAACAAGGAGGTTGAGTGGAAAGGACAAAAAGTTTATCAGATTAGCATGCTTCATTATGACATCTGCAGTCCTTGTTTTCAGGTAGACATCCTGGCCACATCCCAACTGCCTGTCAGAACAAGACCTGGATGCTCACTACTCCTTGACACATTAGCTTTTCCTTTAGAAAGGAACTCAAATCTGAGGATAGGGAAGGAATCACAGTGACATTCAATTCTGAGGATATATACACTGAAGACATGGTCTGACTGTAGCAAAAAACTATATGTTGTGATTAAAACTTGAGCTAATTTCTGATTGAGCTAACTTCTGGTTTTCCTCAAGAAACCGTTTGATGTCCAGTTTTTGAGATGCTGTCTTCAGCTGGAGAAACATTAGAAGAGCGATATAGGAAGGACAGCCTAGGAATACACCTCATTCCCCTGCATATGACTTCCTTCTCTTGAGGAAAGCACAACCAGTTCTACTCACTCCCTAAATTCTACTCCGCAAGTCTTAGAAATTTCCCAGTGAGAATCTTCTTGTTGGGGAGGTGGCGGTGTGCCCTGTTGGTTTAGCTCATCTGCTCAGATAGCAGGGCAGGTAGAAAGATAAATCGGTTTTGTTTCTGCTGCTGGCAAGCACTATGTCCATTGATGGCATAATCAGCAAGAGATGGCAAGAAAATGCCAGGTGTTACCATGGAGAGAAGCAAGAGTGGAAACAAATGGTACTGCATTCTGTTTTCAAAAAATGTCTAATAAAAATGTATGTTCTGTGTGACCTGGAATATTTCTGCTGGTACAGGACTTGAAGAAGACATTGATTGTGTCCATGGATGACATTAGTCAGGAGAAGGCAAGATTGGTGCAGGTGCCTGTTGCAGATGAGTGATGTAGGGTCCTGCTTGATGCAGAGCAGTGTTTCGATCACTTAAGTAAAGTGTGAGTTAACGGAGTTCAATAGTAAGGTTCACTCTATTACTTACTGCATGGAGGAAATATGCCAAGGTGACAGTTGTTTTAAAGCAATTTATATGGGGACAGGAGAAGTGAAAGGGTAGAGGGAGGCCCTCCCATTGAGTTACAAGGTTCAGAATGGACCCTCTTGCTTTCTAAACTCCTTTTCAGAGAGGAGTCTAGGTGTTGCTGGATCCAAACTTAGTCCCAGACTTGGTCAACCATTTACGTCTAAGAGACATAAAGAGTAAGAGAAAACAGGTAATGGGTTATATGTGTTTATAGACAAAGGATTATATGTCCAGACCTGATTATTTATATCATTTGGCTAGGATTTCAAAGTTTCATCATTCTGCATCTCAACCTGCTTACCTCCCCTCCAGGGATCTGGTGCCAGGTCCCTCCAGAGTATGGATCCTAGGTCTCTGGAAGCAGACTCTCAGTCACTGAAGTTCACTGGCAAAGAAGATGGGATCCTAGGTCTCTCAAAGCAAACTCTCAGGCATCAAAGTTCATAAAAAAATAATTTAATGGAATAGTATAGCAGCTGTTTTGGCTTGAGTATCAAAGAGGTGCCAAACTGAGCATAGAAATGACAGAATCACAGAATGCCAGGGATTGGAAGGGACCTCAAAAGATCACCTAGTCCAATCCCCCTTCCGGAACAGGAACACCTAGATGAGGTTACACAGGAATGTGTCCAGGCAGGTTTTGAATGTCTCCAAAGAGGAGACTTGGGTAACTATACACTTCCAGACAGTTTACCCACCCCTCATGTGATGATTCAGTCCAATAGATATATCTGAGTCTGGGGTGTTCTTTCTTCTCATAGAATCATAGAATGTCCTGAGTTGGAAGGGACCCACAGGATCATCGGGTCCAACTCCTGTCCCTGCATACGACAACCCCACAGTTCACACCATGTGTCTGAATGTGTTGTCCAGTCTCTTCTTGAATACTGTCAGGTCCAGGGCTGTGACCACCTCCCTAAGGAGCCTGTTCCAGTGCTCCACCACCCTCTGGGAGAAGAACCTTTTCCTAATGTGCAACTTAAGCCTCCTCTGGCACATCTTCCTGCCATTCCCTCGGGTTCTGCCATTGGTCATCAAAAAGAAGAGATTGGCACCTACCCTTCCTCCTCCTTTTGTGAAGAAGCTATCTCTCCTTAGTCTCCTTTTCTTCAGGCCGAACAAACCAAGTGACTTTAGCCACTCCTCATACAGCTTCCTCTCCAGAACCTTCACCAACTTTGTAACCCTCTTCAGACACTCTCCAGTAGCTTTATATCCTTTTTATACTGTGGCGCCCAGAACTGCACACAGTGCTCCAGGTGAGGCTGCACCAGTGCAGAGCAGAGCGGGACAATCACCTCCCTCGCCCAGCTGGTAATGCTGTGCTTGATGCACCTCAGGGCATGGTTGGCTTGTCTTTAGACAGGCCCTTGTTTTGTTTTGCTGCAGACATTGTTGATAGTTCATAGTTACTTCATGCTGTCCTCGAAGGCATTATTTTGTCCAAGTGGATCCTTTTTTGCTCAATAAGGTACAAAACAGGCCTTATCTTGCACATGTTGTTGGTTTGTAGCTGCTTTGGTTTGCTCAAGGAGACACAAGTTTAGTAAATATGAGTGGAACTTTACATGGTACAGTTTAAGCATTCAGCAAATTTAGTGACTAAATAACATGAAGTGGACAGTATACTAAAAATCACACAACCTTAATAATAATTCTAAGTAATTAATTCTATTAAAAATGTACTTATTTAAGCTAAACCATTAATACAAAACTTAAATTGGGCTCATCCAATGAACTGTGAGTAGTAAAGGATCGTCACCATACAGCCATGGCTGTCTAGAAGGGAAGTCTCAAAGTAAGCTGTCATATTTATGAAATAAAGTGGTTGTCTCATAGTCAAATTGCACACAGTGGGAAAGGTATGCATGAGACTCCTTGCACCCACAACTTATCAGTGTTCACTGTGTAATTCTGCTCCTACGGCTCAGGCCTTTCCCTCCTCTGGAGCCTGAAGCAAACTGCTGCTGGTTTGATTAAGTGGGGTCAAGTGCATCTGTCACAGTAGCAACATCTAGCTTGTAGGATCACACGGAAGAGGAGTCGTGTTGCAGAGTCTATCTCAGTAACAGTGAATTCACTCTCTTAAAAATTCCCTATTGCTGTAGAGAGCATCAGCACATGCTGGTTTACCTTCCTTGCCAAGAGAAGGGACAGGAAAACCTCCAGGAGATCACAGTAGTTAGTATTGACATCAGTTGGGCAGTGGACATGTAAAGCAGTCAGTGTTCACAAGTCTTCTGGTCAGACTTATTAATCACATCTGTACACTGTGCATGCTGCTCTCTTTTTGTTTAGTTCTGACAGCTGATTCTTTTTTATAGGGTATATCTGGCTGTCTCTAATAGAGAATGATCCTTGCCAAACCAAGTGAAGAAATAAAGTGAAATTATGACAGCCACTGCCTTTTTTTTTTTTAAGGACTTCTTGAAAAAAATTTCCTCCAAGTGTCTCTGATCGTTTTTCAGACAAAGCAGTAATTTTCTTCCTACCCTTGCTCACTTTTTCTATTTTATACCACTCAAATTCTTCCATGTTCCCTTACAACATTGATTCCTCCACTTATTTATGTTTCTTTGCACTCCTGCTGTCTCTCATACTGTTTCCCCCTTTATTACTTTTATTTTTATTTTTAATTCTGTTTCCTTTTTTTCTGTTTTTGCTAGAGCACAGGTGAGGAATGTACAATGTTGTTTTGGGGAAAAAATAGAAAACTAATGTTTAAAGGAGTTCTGACGCTGGAAACATGTGTTCTGGCTTTTAAAAGTTTAAAATAAAAGAGGAAAGATAGTGTTATTGAATATACGAAACTTGGCATTCCTGTATACACTGATAATGAGAAATAATACTCAACTGAAACCTTTATTCTGCAGTGATTTGCTTTGATGGTACATTGGGTTTAACCATTTTTCCTTTTCTCCAATCTACTCCTATAGCTCTTAGAGGCCTGGGTAGTTCCCAGAATCAGTTACTAGATATACTCTTAAAAGCAAGAAGGCAGCTCCTGCTTGCAGTGTAAATGCAACAGAGAAAGCAAAGGAGGTGAAAAATAACAAACATCTGATACTGTTACTTCTGAGCTGTAAGTTAGAGAGTGGCATATAAGGGAACCACTCTCCTGTGACGGCTTGTGTTAGGTTGGATGAGCTTTCTACCGAGTTGCTACACAAGGAATCATAATTTATACCATGCTGCAGTATGCTACTGAAAGTAACAGACCCTGTAGCTACTCCAAAACTAGTGATGGGCACTGCAGCTTCGTCAACCCTGGCAACAGCAACTGCGGTCACTTAAACCCCTGCAATACGTTCTGTGACTACTCAGACTCTAGCAATAAGTTATGCAGCTGACCAACCCGTGCCTGTATCAGTCACCCCTGTACAGAAGAAATACACAAAAAAAATCATCTCACATGAAGGAGAAAGGAGAGTCAGGCCCATCATCACTGTGAGAGGTGTGGTCAGAGATAACCGTCTGATCATGCAGCTGATGCTACATGGAATAAGTGGATGGCAATGATCACACAACAGGCTTGAACAGGAAACCCCAGTTGTCCAGGAATCTTGGCAGTGACCACAGACTGGCCAGAAGGCAAAGATTTCAGAATATCACCAGAAGAGGAGCTGATGCTTGCTGAAGAGGCCCCATTATATAATAAACCACGAGAGAATGAGAAGTGGTATGCCATGTTCACTGGTGGGTCCTGTGGTATTGTGGGAAAGCACCGGAGGTGGAAAGCTGCTGTGTGGAGTCCCGCACGATGAGTCGCAGGTGCCACTGAAGGACAAGGTTATGCAGAAATTGGCTTTGCTAGAGGTTAATGTTCAGAAAAAGAGAAAGAAAAACAAACAAACAAACAAACACCAACTTTATTCCAATAAAAGGAAGTCTCTTCCTCCCTGCGAGATCTCCTGAAAACCCACAGGAGGGCGCAGTCATCCTATGCACCGTCGTCCGCGGCCGCAAGTGATCCCTCCTCCTTTCCCCATTGGCTGAAGTACTCGGAGGGTACAGACTTTCCGATGAGCCCATTTCCTGTCTCCTCATTAGCATCCCCTGTTAGCTGATTTGTGTACAGCCGCAATTTGCTGTGCACTGCTGTACACTGCATGCTCACGAGTTTCCGGCCACGATGTCTCCATTTTTCCGCCACGAATGCTTGGTACGCGCGGGTCTTTGTGCGCATGCGTTGAGCGGCCAGTAGGGGTCCGGTCACAAAGAACCCTTCCTCCACTTCTAGGCAGGCAAGCCCCTATCCAGTGTATCAGGGTAGGGACTGCTGCAAATGAAAAGCAATACCTTTAACAAGGCTAATGCCTTTTCTTAATAAACCAATTAACCAATTAACAGCACACCAATTAACAACGGGAACCTGACGACATATTTTTTTGTAAAGGCACGTGATAGTTATTCCTAACAAGGTGAATTAAGTCAGTTTGCCAAGGTGAAAGCCATCCAGCTGGCTTTAGACATTGTTGAATGAGAAAAAGGCCATTAGTTTATACAGAGTCATAGATGGTGCCAAATGTTCCGTGGAGGTGGTTACAGCAATGGAAGCTGAAGAACTGGCAGCGTAGAGGAAAACCCATCTGGGCTGCTGAATTGTGGAAAGAATTGCTGCCTGGCTAGTGATACCAAGAAAATGGCAAAAAGATTCCTTAACACTGTTTTGAAAGTGTTAAAAAGCAGGCACTTTTATTGCAGCACACCGGACACTTGGAGGATCGTGCCTCTAGTTGAGTGTACGCATGATTCATACTTCTTGGTATTTATTACACATACCAATTGCATATTCATTTGTTTATACTGCTTAGTTCATGCATTAAATATAAATTATTTACATAATCTTGCCATTTGCCAGAAGCCCATATTTGGTATTTAAGGATCTTCATTGGGATTCTCTAGTGGCCCTGCTGGTCTTCGCAGCCTGGTGCCCCCCAAGTGTCAGCTTCTTGACCTGATTTCTCAAGGATATTGTCATTTTGTGCTACTACACAGCAAAATTCAAGTAGTTCTTTCTTCATTTAGTGGAACATTCTGCTTTCCCAGCTTGCAAACCAAGGACATCCTGCTTTGCGTCATGTCCAGTCTCCATATAGCTATTGTTTTTGATTAAGTTCCCATTGCATTATGCCTAGTCTTGTTACATTAGACCTAAGGGTTTCTAAAAGACTTTTGTTCCTCTTATCACTAGAGAACCTGCCTGTAAAAGTGTGCCACATAGATGCCCATATGCCTAGAAGTCAGTCCACTGATGAACATCAAAACAACCATCACATGGATCACGCTGCTAAGATTGAAGTGTTTCAAGTAGATTTGGACTGGCAACACAAATGTGAATTATTTCTAGCTCAGTGGGCCCATGATGTCTCAGGTGATCAAGGAAGAGATGTGATTAAAACCTGTATGGTATGGCGGGCAATGGCTAAAAATAAATACGGGAAGGCCTAGTAGATTTATTATATCACACTCCCACAAACCTGTCAAAGAAAGTGCTATGTGCTCACAATGGTGGAAGCAACTGCCGGATGACTGGAAACATACATTGTGCCCCATTGCCACTGTCTGAAACACTATCCTGGTGCCTGGCTTCCCTTGAGGTTGTTCTGCCTCCAGGGCCCAGTGAAAAGGGCTGCTCTCCTTGAGGCCATCTGGTGTATCCAGCCTGGTGGGGGGTCCACTCCCCTCTTAGGCACCCTGCCTCTGGGGTCTGGTAGGCTGGAGTGGTGTCCCACTCCCATTGAGGCTGCCCTGCCTCGAGGTCCATCAGAGAGCCCTGTTGTCCTCCAGGTCACTCCAGACTGTCCCACTTCCAGGGTCTAGCAAGGAGGCCCACTTCCCTCAAGGCTGCTCTGCTTCTGGGGCCTGGCCTGGAGGTCTGTTCCTCTCGAGGCTGCCTGGTCAACTTGTCTCAGGAGAATGCCCCACTGCCCTTGAGGCTGCCTTGCAGCCAGGGTCTGGTGTGGTGCTCCACTCCCCTCAAGGCCACCCCAACTCTGGGGCCCGACAGGAAGACGTGTGCCCCTTGAAGCTGCTCAGTCTCCTTGTCCTGGCAGGTGGGCCAGTTCCCTTTGCCTGGTCTTCAGGGCCTGGTGTGGTGCTCCACTTCTCTGAAGGCCAACTATCCTCCGAAGCTTGGCAGGCTGGTGTGGTTTGTCAGTCCCCCACACCTCTTAGTCCTGGCAGGCTAGCATGATGTTCCACTCCTCTTGAGGCTGTCCTGCCTCCAAGGCCCTGCTCTCTGAAGTTCAATGCCCTTTCAGTTGGAATCACTACATTCAATCTCTTGATCGACCCTTCGAGATACTATAAGTTGCAGATTCAGTAAGTGATTACTACAATTAGTAATACAAGAGTAGCGATAACTAAAACAAGTATTGGTCGTGAGTATAAGTGTGCAGTAGCAGCAACATTAGAGATAGGGCCACCAAAGTCTTAGTCAAGTATGTTGGCTGCTCACTACAGCCTCTGGCCTCTCCATCAGGGAGAGCCAGCAACCCGTCAAAAGTCTGTCTTTACAAACCTAGAGAAGAACAGTGATTCCTGTGAAATGGACACCCTGTCATGTGACAGCCCTAAGAGGGCCATTAGCTCCACTGATAATGTGAAACCCATCAAGATGTTTCATCAGGAGCAACTCTGATCACATTTTCTAACTGAGGGAGTGTTTATTGCCTGAGGATATGGTGTGCAATAGGGGATGCTGCAGAAGAGAACTTTTGAATTGCACAGAACATGCTATGGGATGTTTAGAAGAGGAACTAAACGTGAGGAAAGAGATTAATTTAAGTGATTAATGGAGGAACAGGTGTGTGAATATAGATGCATAGGGAGATAAAAAGGGCTGGTTGTTTACCAATAGTTTGCTGTTAGGTACACTTGTCTTGCCATGTCCCATGCCTGATCAGTGTAGTCACTCCTACCTTCTTATTAAATTCCTTTCTCACTCTTTTCCTGGGTAAGGGATTCTGCTTGTGTGTGTCTTTTGGGGTCTGAGAGCAGCAACTGGAATCAGATCACAGGTTGGAGAGACCTATTTTTCTGTGGTACCAGCAAATGGAGAGACTGGAGTGAGTGGAACTAGAGTGCTAGCAACTGGAGTGGGACCATGGGTCATAGCAGCCCATGTGTCTGTGGCAGCTAGAGTCAATGCAAGTGAGCGAGTGCATAAGCACTAGTGAAGATCAGGCTTGGCTAGCTGGTGTGTAAGTGAAGTGGTCTGGGAGATACATGGTGCTTGGCTATTGGGATCAGGGGAGTCCCAGCCAGCTCTGGGTATGCAAGTGTGTGTGAGCAATGGACTGTACCAGCAAGTGGAGTGGGGTTGCAGCCTCAGGGCTCACATGCTGGTGCTGTCTGTGACCAACTGTATGTGTTGTATACATGTGCTCTAGCTGCTTGTTCCTACTGATAATATGTTTTCAGGCTTGCTGCTGATTGGACTTTGGGGCATGGAACTTCAGCCCCTCAGCTCTTTCATGTTGTCAGAAATGGCATGATATATTTTTCTCCTAACACACCCTACCTATAAATGGTAAATATCCTTCTAGTTGCAAGGTTGTAAAAACTTCTCTGTTCAGTTCTTTAACCTCTCTGAATATGTTAATATTCATTAGTTTATTTTTAGGGTAACAGGATGAATTTCCTTGACTTAAGGTAATTTCTTCACGGTATCTGCAAAAACCATAGCTTGTTGCTTATGATGGCAGCTCCAATGTATTAGAAGTCCAATGGAACATATGGGTGACACACCTGCCCAACTAGCTGTTTATTTGCCATACTGGAGAAGGGCTACTCATTCTCTACTCTCATTTCCAGGGAGAAAGGTCAGAGCATATGAGAACAATTGAAGAAGATGTATCTTCACTGTCTACAGAGGGTGGTGCAGGTGGCACTGTTGCTCCAGTGCTCTACAGTTTCCTTCACCCCTTCTCTGCTTTTACTTATTTATACAAGCCACACAAGCACAGAGTTGGTTTGCCATCTATCCTCCCTAGGCACTCCTGCCTGTATTAATGCTGGAAGGATATCTTTCTGAGTGACCTTTCTTTTGGGAACTTTTAGGTAAAGACAAAGACTTGCTGGGGGTGTAATTGCTGGCACAGTGGCAGCTGCCTATAGACTATTAAAATGAACAAAGTTATCCTGCGGCTGGGGGATATGTGTTGCACAACACAGGCCTGATGGTTAAGCTACACATCCAGCCTAGCTATGTATACAGCCAAGCACTGCACAGGCTTGTGCCTTACTCAGGTTACCTGTTGTGTCGATCGCTAATTCAGCGTTAAGTCACTACAGACCCTTCCTCATAATGCTCTCCACTGGTCCTCAGGGGTGGCTTGGATCCTTCCCCAACACGTTTGTCCAGACTTGAGGGCTCCTCAGGGGTGGTTTAGTCCCTTCCTCACCTGGATCCTTCATCATTAGGCCCTCCAGGGGTGCCTTTGACCCTCCCCCAACCATGCTGTCTGGGGTTGCCTACGGACATCAAGAACCCTTTCCAACCAAACCTGCCAGGGCTTCTAAGGGTTAGTTCTCCCCTTTCAAGCCAATCTTGGCCTCTCAGACTTCTCAGGGTAATTTTGGACTGCTCTCTGCCAGATCTGCTGGGTGTCTCTAGTGGCAACTTGAACCTTTCCCCACCATGCCCACCTGCATCTGAGTCTGCCTGTGGGGTGGTAACTTGGACCCTTTCCCACCAATTTCATTTGTCACCTGAGGGTCCGAAAGACTGCAAAAACCCTTCTGCACTGTGCCCTCTGGTGCTCCCCAGGGGCAACCTGGAATCCTCCCCACCAAGCCACCTGGGGATCACTAGGCATGACTTGGATTGTTCCCTGTCAAGCATGTTGGGACTTCCAAGCAGGGTTATGGATGCTTCCCTGCCTGGCCATGCTGCTTTCCAAAGGTGGCTCAGACTGTTTCCTGCCAAGCCCCCCAGGGCTTGCCTGGATGGTGATGCCCCTGGCCTTTCAGCTTCCAGCTGTGAGCCAGCTGCCAGCCTTTCCTGGTGCCTGACAACCTCTTCTGGTCACATGATCAGCTCACCTCACTTCCTTTTGCCCTTGGAGGACTCAGTTCTTTTGAAGTGTCATATTCCCAGTTGGTCTCAAAGTGTCCTGTGATTAGACAAAAAGACAAGCAACATCTTCCTGTTCTAATGCAAGTATTTCAAGGCTATGGAGTCACTTCTGGCCCTCCTGTACAGTACACTCTTAAAATAAGAGATAAAGAAATTAATACTTCAAGATTAAATATTACTAGAAAGAATGTTAAATAGTAATAATAATAAAAAAGACAGGTTTACACTCTCACTTTACAAGTTTGCTGATCACATCCTAAGAAGTCTGGGAGGAGGTATGTTTTAGAGGAGTGGGCTGCACCAATAACATGGGCACCATGAAGAAGTTTCGATGGGAACATCTGTCCCATATCTGTACAAAATGGAGTGCAACAGACTTACAGGTTTAACAAATCAGTTAACAGGGAGTGTTGGTCAGGACACATGCAGTGGTTGTTGCTGGGGGAATACGAAGTGAGAATCAGAAAACTTGTACCATCCAAGTACCTCAGCCAATAGGAAAAGAAGGAAGGATCAACTGCAGCCAGGGTTTAGGATAAATAGGGGGACTGTGTCTTCCTGCGCTTTTGAGGGACCCTATAGGGACTCCTATGGACTCTACCTTTATTCAAATAAAGATTTATTTTATTTTTTTACTCCTCTGCCTCCTCTTTGAACATATACCTCTAGCAAAACAAATTTCCTTACAGTTTGAACTTGTCTGTGGAGCCAGGGGTCAATAAGGCTGAACAAGAGGCCACCTCACCCCGAAATGTTGTTCATGTTCTGGCCCATCTTTAACTTAGTGTTGATGATGTAGATATTCAGTTGGTTTTCAGGCATGCAGTGTCTTGTTGTGTGTCACTGTAATGATCTCACTGTTACTGGCAGTTAGAGCACAGCACAATAATGAAGTAAAAAGTACCCATCAGTTGATGCTCTACAAGATCCATGTAAAGGTAGAGAGGTGATATCTATCACAAAGGGAAATTTCTTAGTGTCAACCCGTGGACAAGCTCTGAAGCACTCACTGCCCTAGTGTACAAAAAGCGTAAGGATTTTAATGTCTTTTAAGCTTTGATTTCCTAAATCTGCATGTGAGTGGAGAGTCAACAGTTGAAGTTGTGGAGGTCAATAAGACTGTTCACATATTCCTTCAACATGGAGAGGAGTGGATGGTGGCCTTTGTAAAGTATCATGTCATATTTTAACCAGTAGCTTTATTTCAAATCTTCACTGACTTTATTCCACTGCTGTGGATATGGTATTCCTGTCAGCCCCACTCCTCAATTGCTAGGGAATTCCAGGTTCTTAATCTGCTGCATGGTAAAGTTTGAGCTGACATTTTGTGGGAAAGTTGTGATGTTGGTTTTGATGGGTAGCATGCCATAAATTATTTTCTGCCCACCTGAATCCAAAATACTAGATGTCATAAACTGGCTTCTGTCCAGCTCTTACATCTTGGGCCATGCCACACTACTTCACCAGTAGCTGTTTCTTTCAGAGATGGCGGAAAAGTTCTCTTACACATGCGGAATCTTAAAGAAGAGCTTAGAGCTAGCTAATCACTAGCATGTATTGTGAATGAGTGCTTTTCTCTGTGCAGGAATAACAAAATTTACTGGCTGATTGTAGCCTCGTGTTTTACATTCTTCAAAATAAAATAGGAAAATCGTGTAAAATTTCTGTAGCTTCTAATTAGGGATTGTTTTTTGTATGCAATGATATGACATGGATCTCTTCTGTGCTTATATTATCATCTCAGTTCGGAGTATGGCAAGGAAAAAGAAAATGCATCCATTTATATTATCTTAGAAAATGCCCATAACGTATTAAGTGCTGTCTAAAAACTAGGCAGATTCCTTGCCCTGCTGCCCCTAGTAACTGGCTGTTCCAGACGTACTGCTCAGAGGTCTACTACTAATTTCTAACCTAAATTTAAGCATAGCAACTTTATGCCTTTTTGCTTTTGTGTCAACTTTGTCTTCTGTTTGTTTCTAATGTATTGACAGAGTAATCGCTTTCCTCTCAGCCTCTGCTTTGACATACTAAATAAGCTGAACTATTTTGGTCTCTTTTGTGCAATAATGATAACTAATCTCTACATGATTCTCTAATAGCTGCCATATCCTTGAAGATATCAACTCTCTCCTTCAATCCTGTGTAGTATCTCACATTAACTTATTATCCTCAGGAGTATCTGTACTGTTATTAGACACAATTTCTTTTTTGACTCCTGAAAGCACACCAGTATTTGTGCCCATGATTTTCAGGCATGAGATGCAAGATAACTTGCCTAATGGTCAGCAGTCTTGATGACCTAGCAGTTGTCCTCACCAGGATTCAGAAGTATAATTTTCAGGTTGCTTCTAAATAAAGCAACAACCTTCACCTTTCTAGCTACTGACTGAACATTTAGTCTTTAGTTTAGTTGTATGTGTCTTCTTAGACATATATGGCTTGCTTACACATCTCTAAGCTCCCAAAATTTACACTATGCTCCAGTTCTCAGCCAGTGAAGGGACACTTTTAAATGAAGCAGACTCTATTCAAGAAAAGTATAAATGGTTTTATTAGCTTGAAAAAAAATCTATCAACATTTCTACATCATGTAGCTCAAAAAGAAACTATCATCCAACAGGCCATATTCTTATTCCTATTCCTATTCTATTCTTATTCCTATTGCTTTGTCCCACTGAATCAGCCATAAATGCTGACTTAAACCAGAGAACCTCCAGCAGGCTCAAGGCCTCTTGTGAAACAGTGATGTTTAATACATGCTTGTGGTTATCTAGCCTGTGATCAAGGGCCTGAGGGTGCTTTCAGGAGCTGCAAACAGTCTGAAGGGCTATAAAAACTCCCTTAAATTATACAAGGGAACTGAAGAAAAGACAAAATGTCCTCCAGCATTCTGAGTTTTTCCCAAACACCACACAACTGAGGACAATATGAAGGCATGGGGGTATGCCTAGTGATGTCTTGTCTTGCATGGAAATTTGGCTGTTTACATTTTGGAAAATAAATGTAATAATCTGAAAAAATGATGCTGAGATTTACCCATGGAGCTCCTGCTTGTGAAGAATATTATGGGTGGAGCAGTAAGAATAATTAGCAGAAATGCATCAATATAATAATAATAACTTCATCATTTCAGTATTACTCACAGCAGCAGCATCACTCAGGATGCAAATTCTAAACAGTTAAAAACTGTTCTTTCTTATTCCTCCCCAGATACTATTCCCATACCTTCCCCTGCTGGTGTTCACATAGTAATTCCTTTTAAGAATCTTATTTTACCAGAAATTTCACGTCCATCACTCTGAAATGTCAGCCCTCAGGTGGCAGAATAACATAACAAAAGTGAGATAGCATTTCAGTGGCCACATACAGAAACCTACTGATGTATTCAGAATAATATTGGAATCTTGACTGAAATTGCTGGTACAGGCATTAACAAAACACTACCTCCACCATAAATACAGGATTGAAGCTGTCTGTTTGGTCACATTTTTTGAAGTGCTAAAAGCAAGATTTCTGTACCTATCCCTTTGCACCTACCCTCCAAGAGCCCCAACGTTGTGCTAGTTCAGCTCTTTTTTCAGCTATACAGTGAATTAATTTAGTAAATGAAATGGAAAAAAAGCAAACCCTCCAAGAGCACAATGCCACACTCCCTGGGAAAAAAAAAAAAAAAAAAAAAAGAAGTAGATTTGTTTTGCAATTTTAACCAGTGCCATGATCTGGATAGACCTGCATCCACACAGACAAGTGGGATAGCAAGCAAAAAAGGCAATGATGGAGAACTGGTCTTGCTGTTGAGAAAATTTCCTTGTTGAGCTGCATCTTGAGCTAGCCAATTCATTTAAAAGAGTGGTTCCCATAAATGCCCAATAGAGGACAATTATTTCTGTAACTACCAGCTTCAGCAAATTTCTGGTTCAGTGATCTAGGGATCAAAACTCCTGTGGCTCTCATAATCTCTTGAGCCATTATTCCACTCTGGCATGCACATTCAAATTGACCCTTACGATATTGAAGTAGAAGTCTCAATGGAAATAATTGCATGCCTTTCTGGAAAACAGACCTTCCCCACAAAGCCAGCGCAGAGCTACCCCAAAAAGTTTGCACATTTTACAAAAATAAAACAAAAAAAACCCAATCTGTCACTTTCTCCGGAAGACAGAACATGGGATTTTGTTGTACTTTAGATCAGGACACACTAAAGCATTAATTATTTACTAAGAAATAATTGGATCCACATGAAAGAGTTTGGGTATTTATTGCCTTTGTGAAAGAGTGGTTACTGATGCATAAAATGCTACAATGTTACAGAGCAGTGGTTCTTTCTATTTCCCCTTTCCTTGCTCACAAGTGCAGCAGGTGACTGTCAGTGTTCTGGAGGAGTAGGCTGTTAAGAGTGCCAGTTCTGGCCACATGAGCTTGGTCCCACATGTTCCTGAAGGTAGAGTTCTCCTCCTTTAGGCTGAGGTGGATGAAAAACTTCCAGACTGCTCTGAGGTGCTATACATTCATTAGTGTAGTGAGTTGACAGACAAATATCCTTGAATAGTTCTGTTGTTTCTGCCAATTACATGCATTTTCCTAACACCTGCCTAATTGCACTCTAATTAATAAACGTTACATCCCTAACCCCATAGCAATATATCAAAGGTTGGACTCTGGATCTCCAGCACCAATCTAGTTATTTTAGTCATGTCAGCTCAGTAGGTATTTACCTCTCTGTAAGGAAGTTTGCTTCTGAGCCAAAGTGTTCTCACAGTTCTCATAGGGTTTTGGCCCCACACATTTCCCCCTCTGTAAATGAACTTTCTAATGGAGGTGGTGTACATGAGAACGGGTGTTACAGACACTCATAATACTGATTGTTTGTTAAAAAATACTGTTTTATTGGGATTTTTTGCGTAAGATAGTGTTCACATAGGAAACCAAATCTCTCAAACAGGTTGGTCCGATGGTGTCTGGACAGTGACACCATAAGTCTCTGTTGCAAGTGTCTTTGCAAAGGCATCTTCAGTTGAATCAGATGAGCCTCACAGAATTGCTGCTCTGCTGAATTCTTATTATACAGCTGGCACACAGTCTCATGTGTGTAAACCTAGTCTAGATGTCTTATGTGTGACCACTTTTCTATCTGCAAGAACAGTTCTAGTGACTAGTTACAAGTATCTATGTACTGTTTGGTCAGTTCTACAGCAGTAACCACCTGGGGGCATCTCTGAGACAACACCATACTAACAGTGTCTGTCAGCTGGCTTACACAAAGCAGGAGCTGCCTGGGGAAATCTCCAGGATTGTCTGAAATTCCCACTTGGAGAGCTTCTGCAATGGTTTGTCAAATATTTTGTTGTGAAGGCAAGTAGGAGTTCAGTCAATGACCTCATAACATGTCAATCCACTGTCTCACATTAGTGTCTCAAACAGCAGAAACTATTTGTAGAATTTCTCAGTCACCCAGAGAATGAATAATTGTGCTCAGTATGCACATTGGCACAGCCATGTATTGTGCTGCACAGCTACACGGTGACTGTAACTTCTTGAAAATTAATATATCTGTGTATTTGTAGCGAATGAGACATGGACTCTCTTTAAGGTGCGAAGAGAGACCTTTATTACAAATTCAGGCTTGCATTTATACTTACTATGATGCTTGCTCAAGTGATTGCTGATTTGCTAAGTTAGTCATTACATAAGCAATATATTTTATGTTCTCACCGAAGTTGCTGCCATAAAAGCATCTTTTGGTCTATCACAAGTTACCCCCCTGTTCTTAATGTATCAATCCTGTATCAATCCTGTATCAATCCCATAGCAATCCCTCTGGCCTTGATGTATCAAATAGTATACAGTCCTTGCTTCTTGTATTTTTTCACCAACACTTGTTCTCACACTGTTGACTCTTGTGGTTTCTCACAGGCCCCATGTCAGAATACTGTCACATCTCCCCCCTCTTTGTTTAATAATTGCATAGCCATTACGCAATTAAAGGTTTTTTCAATCATTCGTTGTACACAAGATAAGACACATAGTATACAAATCAGAATAAGCAACAAGACTTCACATATAAACATTGCAAGCATAATTAGTCACTTTGCCCATGGTCCTGACTGCCCCCCCAGCCAAGAGAACAGACTCCAGAAATCACCATCATCTTGTTTTTGCAATTGTTTTGTTAATTCCTTTTATTTGGTTATACTGACGTGAATGGATTCTGAGTGATCACTGAGGTTCACGCAACACATTCCTTTGAAGTCCTGACAACCATGACCTTGAGCTAATAATAACAAATCAATGGCAGCTCTGTTTTGTAGCGAAGCGTGTCTCATAGCACCGACATCTGTGAAAGGACCTGAATAGGGTTGGCTCGTAGCATTAGCTTCTTTCGCGAGCCAGCAGCCTAGTTTGTTTAGAGTTGCAAGTGCATGTACAGTTCCTACAGACAAAAAAAGGCTTGCTGAAACTCTCTGGCCTTTACCCCAAAATTCTGTGTTTGAGTTACAGGAATCTGAGAACTGATGTATGTCTCGTTTTTGCTGTATGGCTTTATTGTGTGGTAAAATGTCAGGGTGAAAGAACGTTAGTTGTCTGTGGCAATTAGAGATGACGCATACCGGGACGCAGACAGAAACTCACGCAGAGGCAGAGGTCTTGTTCATGAAGGAGCGCAGAGCCTGGCCTAGCAGAGAGCTGACTTAGGCCTAGGCTCAGGCCCACTTCTTTATTCACCATTAACAATTTATAGGATTTACAGGTACAGGCCTGGACTAAGATGTTTACAAAAAGGTGGTTTTCCACTAATTGTTATTAAGAACACACTAAACTCATGTGATATTTGCCTCACTTGTTTTTCCACTCATTCACAGACCAGGCCCAAGGACATTCACACATCCCAGACACTTGGGGGCGGTTATCCGGCCCAAGATACCATTCTCACGAGTCTGGGCTATAACTTTTTACAATTATGAGAAAGGTACTTCAAAGTAATCTGTCCAAGGCCTTTTATTATGTTAGTATTATGTCTTCGACCATCTGGATGGTCATGTTAGTATTTGATCTTCCTTTATCGTCCAGGTGGCTGGAACCACACATCTTGTTTTCCCACATTTTACTTTCCAACAGTTGTCCGAAGGCACAAGGCCCTCCTACTGCTTTTCCCGGGATGTGTTTCCATGCTCACTGCCCACAGATCAAAACCAAATCCTCAGATAAACCTATGAGATGTGTTCCAAGAGTGATTTGACCAACACTTGTGATATTGCACCACAGGGAGTGATTGACATATATACATGTAGGGAACACATCAAATCCTAAACTATTTAGATACTGACATGTTGTGAAATTTAGATAAAAGTAAATAGGTGCTTGTAAGGTTCCCATGATGTCAAACTCCTGTGGTTCAAGGGGCAATGCAGGAAAATCATTGAACTTGTACAATTTATCATGGTACCATGTAGCTTTTTCCCCAGCAGTCTGTTTCTAAGCATCCTGACACCACCACCATGGCTGCATAACTCCTGGCTTGGTGCAATTGCTTCTAACAGTTCCATTATATAAAGTACTTAATTGTCGTTCCGTTACTGGCACTCCTACCTAAGCATGTACAAAAAGGATCTGTTGGTGTGGACAAAGAAGCACACAGAGTAGTTGCACAGGTTAAGCTGGCTAAGGTAAGCCATACATTTTCTTGCTGAATCAGTCCTCTGTCAAGGGGCCACCCGAGGACTCCAACCAGGAGGCAACATAAGGTCGTACACATCTTGACAGAATCCACTTCACTTGGGAACCTGCAGAGACACAAGCGTAGCCCCTTCCCCAGGTTATTAGATCAACTGGTCCTGACTATTCCTTAGACACAGAATCTTTTACCATCCCTAAAGGACATTGCTCTTCTGGTATGCTGGTACTATGTTGCCGTTCATACCTACTACACCCAGTATCATTACAATTTAAAAAAATCAGAATGTAAGAAGCTTTCCATAAACACTCCTGGGGCGAGAGGCCAGGGTCCCCCCTCTGTTGTTTAGTAAGCATAGCTTTAAGGTCTCTACGAGCTCATTTGTCCTGTTGGTGAGTGAAGTATTCCTGTCATGTGGAAAATGCCCCATTCATTTAAAAAGAAACAAACTTTGCTGGAGCAGTAGGCTGGACCATTGTCTGTTTTTATATATCACGGAACTCCTAAAACAGCAAAACATGTTAACCAATGTTCACAGACATCATGCGCTCTTTCACCAGTGAGTGTAGTAGCAACATGAAATATTGAAGGAGTGTCTACAGAAACATGTACATATTTGAGTTTATCAAATTCAGAATAATACGTTACATCAGTTTGCAGTAACTTCATTAGCAGTAATCCCTCATGGATTAACACCCTCTTTGGATGACATAGGTGCGAACTGTTGTCAATCAGGGCAGGATATAAGAATGCTCCTGGCCTGATCCATTGTAATTTGAAATGGTCGTTTTAACGACCTTGCATTCTGGTGAAAGAATTTATGTGATAATTTAGCTTGCTCAAAGGCTTTAGGTACAATAAGTGGCATAGCTCTCCTATTGACTTCTGCAAGAGGTCCTGGAAGGGCAGTGTGAGAGCGGATGTGCATTGCATAAAAATCATGATGTCTATGATTTATTAGAAACCATAACATTCTTAATTCAGCCATCAAAAGAGGATTATCCACTTCCTGAAGAAAAGAAGCTTCTAGGCGGTTAAGCGTGCCAGCTGCATAATATGAATCAGTTATAACATTCAAAGGTTCATTACAAAATACCTCAAAAGCAATCCTAACAGCTCTTAGTTCAAGAACTTGTATTGGCCCTTCATCTCTTTCTTCTGCCTTCTGTTCCCAACACTGTGTATCTGAGTTTAGCCACGTAATTACAACTTTACGTGAGCAACCAGAGGCATCAGCGAAAACAATCTTGCCACTCACCGGTCGTTGCTGACAGCGGCACATGCTGTATAACAGTAAATTACCAATTTCAGCCCACAGTCTATGTTGAGGGTAATGAACTGATATGTTCCCTGTGTATGTAGCTAATGCAGTCTGGAAATTCACATCTTCAGTTAATAACCATTGCAAATTCTCTTTTGTTGTAGGAATAAATACACATTCAGGTCTGTCCCATCCATAGCATATGAATATTCTCTGCCTTTGATTATTAGTTTTGCATACATTTTATTAATTGTCCAAACTGTTTTTATTGGTATGTGAGCTAGAAAAACCCATTCCAACACTCTTACAGAATCACTTAATAATTTCTTGTATTGAAATAGTACTGCAAATGGTTGGAATTTACTGGCTATGAGTGCCAGCCAAGTATGCAGTTGCAAATTGCGTTGCCATCCCTGGTTTTGTTCCATAGCATCAGATACTTTCTGTATGGCTGAACTCAGATACGCACTCTTGGTATCTTGTAACCGGTTTTCTCAGATTTCTGAGAATATGATCAGAATGAATATTGATTGTCATGCTGACTAACCACCCTATTAAACCTGTAATGAAATGTAGATCTTTTAACCAGCCTGAGGGTGCTTTGCATAGTTGCTTAAGCTTAGGCCTTGCAAGTATCTATTGTAAACGCAGAAGTGCTAGCACAAAAGTGAAAAATGGTGTTGGTTTTCCTCGCGGGATCAGAAGGGGAAATCTGAGTGCCCTGCGCGCGTAGTGCACAACGAAGCAGCTCAGCAGAGGCCGGTCGGGCCAGGTGGAGGCCGCCCCCCCGCAGGCGGCGAGCCCGAGCGGGACGAGGAGGGGGCGCAGCAGCCGAAGAGCCGCCAGGAGCACCGGCCGCAGGGAGGGGATGGAGCGGAGCAGCCGGGCGGAGGCGGCGCCCACCGTTACCATGGGAAGTGTTAGTTGGCTCCCCTTTCATATTAACCCTTGAGCAACATTCAGTCACCCAGTGCCTGCCTTTTCCACATTTTGGACAATCTCTCAGAGGTACAGCCTTTGAAGTCTGGCATGTATACTTTGTGCAATCTTTGTTTACATGACCCGGTGCATCTCGATCTTAGTTTTGTTCCCAATACTTGTAACTGTGCTCCTAAGGTGTTAGCTAGAGAGCTAGTACACTGTTCACCTGACTGTATGTTTTGACACACTCTCACCATGTCTGCTATAGTACACCTTTCCCTATTCCTAATACCCTGTAACACACATGGGCAATCAGCATTAGCGTTTTCAAAAGCCCATTGTTTTAGTAACAACTCACAACCTGCATCATTTTCTATTTGTGGCTCCAAAGCAGTTTGCAAGTGGTCTAAAAATGGTGCATAATGTTCCTGTTATCCTTGAAAGATTTTTGAAAAGGACGTACTGGCATCTCTCCCAACCTCCGGTAACTTCCGAAATGCTTTCATTGCTAGTTTTGCTATTACACCATATACATCTCTGGGATATGCAACTTGATTCTCTGGCAAAGCATGAGCACCTTCCCCAGCTAAATGACTGCAATCAATCCCTCTTTGCCGATATGCATTATCAATAGCTTTTACAGTACAGTTCTCCTGAAAATCAGATAGCCATACAGTATATTGACTACTCCTTAAGATAACTTTCAACAAAGGACGCCAGTCATGCAGGGTAAGTACGTAGGAGGAGCTTACTGCTTCAAAAAAATGTATAACAAATGGCAAACTCCATTTTCTTTAGCTAATGTCTGTAATTCGTTTACAACATCATACGGTAGCTGTTGAAAGCCTGGAGTTTGCCGTTCACAATAGATTACAGGGCATGCTGTAACCACTTTCCAGTGTCCTGCTTTCAAAGCCTTTTCTCTGCATTTATCCCATATGGTTAAATTAGTGTGCACTTTTGGTTGCAAAATAACATCCCAGGGGAATAAATCAGGCTCTCGCTCCAAGTCCATCGGGCCAGGATCAAGGGGGTTGTCTGGCCATTCCCACAAACCATCTTTTGTCAAAAGGGTTCACTGTAGCGTACATGCAGGGGCTTTGCTATCAGCCAGCCCTTTTTCCGCTACTGCATCTGTGGTTAGTGCATTTTCACCCGATACAGTTACAGGATCCCCCTCCTTCCCTGGCAAGGGAGGAGCAGAAGGTTCACAGTTTGTTGCTACCTGCGTAACTACTTCCTTCTGAGCCACTTTTAAAGTAGTCAGAATTTTCCCCCAACTAGAAAAATGTTCACAAGCAGCATTATCTCTGGTCGCTGCCTGTTCAAATAGTTCTCATCCAACTTTGTGCCATGCCTCCTACTGAAATGCACCAGTTATAGGAAGGTCCGGCACATGATTAGCAATCCATTCTAATAAAGTCACTAATCAGACTACTGATACATCCTGATTTTGCTTTCTTAATAAATGTTGAAGGACATCTAGGCTTTCTTTTTGTTCAAGGGATAACATCCCTCCCATGGTTCCCAATCGCTCACCTCTTCTCAGTGATGGGCATGCATGCTGTGATTTCTGGTTCCCAGTTCTGTTTCCTGGCTCTGTTTCCTGGTCCCGGCTTTGCTACCAGAGTGACTGCTGCCTTTACAGCCACATTGAAAGTCCCTTGTTCAGGGTGCCATTTGTAGCGAATGGAGCACAGACCCTCTTTAAGGTGTGAAGAGAGACATTTATTATAAATCCAGGCTTGCAGTTATACTTACTATGATGCTTGCTCAAGCATTTGCTGATTTGCTATATTAGTCATTACATAAGTGATATATTTTATGTTCCCACTGAAGTTACTGCTATAAAAGCATTTTTTGATCTATCACAAGTTACTGCCCTGTCCTTAATGTATCAATCCTGTATCAATGCCATATCAATCCCTCTGGCCTTGATGTATCAAATAGTATACAGTCCTTGCTTCTTGTATATTTCCAACAACACTTGTTCTCACGCTGTCGCCTCTTGTGGTTTCTCACAGGCCCCATGTCAGAATACGGCCACATCTATTATTAAAAAAAAAAAAAAAAAACAACCAAAAAAAACCCCCATAAAAAACAAAACCAATCAACCAATCAAAACAAAAACAAAACCAAAAACAAACCACCAAAAAAACCCTGAGAAATCAGGTCAGTTGTAAACTATTTTTTTTCTAAATTCATTCACCAGCAACACACTTCTTAGTAACAGTACTTATACTATACTAATAATCATCACTACATCTATAGAACTGTTAGTCTCTAACAAGCATTTTTTTAATTAGCTGTGTGTATATATGGAACTAATGGCACAGAGATCAAGATGACCAGGCTTGAGAGCACAGGAACAAGCCATGTTGGAATATCTGGATTAGTACGTTCATATTTTAAAGTTTTCACAAACTTCTGCAATGGTCACAAACTATAGGACGACCTTGAAGTTCAGTCTTATATCTCAATTAAAACTTAAAATTAATGGAATCCTGTTACAAGGACCATTCATGATTGCTTTCCTTTTAGGGTGTTTTCAGATGTAAGAATTTGTGTGCCTTTCATTCACAACTATAGATGTACTGAAAATAAAACAGCCTTTAGATATGACAGAGTATCCCTCAAAGAATCAAAATAATTTTAAAAGTCTAATCTAAAAACATACAAAGTACATTCAGCCCTAGAGAGTAACCAAGATTAGGCTATTCTATTTGACAATACTCTCTGCTTGACCATGCCCTCAATCTTTTCTGCTCTCTTCCTTTTGCAAACCACAGTTTGAGGACTTTTTGTTCTTTGGTACTGCAAATTGTAAGATTGTACTGGGCAATGAAGCATGTTTATTTTGCAGTGTATGGGATGATTAGTATAATACAGGTTTGCAGTGTATGGATGTTTACAATGATATTACAAATATAATTGTAACACCTGATGATGTCCCATTACAGTAGCTGAAATGATAATCCAAGTGGTCTCTCTCGTCCTTGTGTCATGTATAAGAAGTGCTGTAAATGATACTTTGCACTTAAGGAGACTTTTGTATTGTCTCTAAACATGTACAGCTCAAAGGATGTACAGCCATCAACTGAGTCTCCACAACCCAAAATGCAGGCTAATATTATAGATTAATATTAACTTAGATATTAATATTATAGATTGTAAAACTGAAAGATAGATAAAATCATCTAGTAAACTGGGGCAGAGACAAGTTGAAAATCTAGCACTTCTAACCATGTGTTTTTCACCCGTAGGTGTTAGAAGCTTCAATAAGCTTTCCCATTAAAATTGTTCTTCAAGGTTTATCCTTCTGTTCAATCATAATTTTGATGGACAATTATAAGATTCACTGTGACTTAAGGCTGTTTTTGTTGTTGTTGTTGTTGCTAGGTTTTTTTGTTTGGGTGGTTGAGCTCATACTCTTAGAGATGAACATGACCTTTCACATGCCATTTTAAAGACATGCCTTAAATCGACTTCTAACATGAATCCCCTGTGTTTCAGATTGCTGTAGCCTTCCTTTCTCCTCCTCACCAAGCTGGCAGTTCTTTGGAAGCTGCTACGCACATGGATTTACTACATATAAATAATCATTTTTATGTATTTCTGGAATATACCAGGTACAAGGGAGAGAATGTGACACTTTCCTATGTTTTTCTGTCATTGCAAGTTAAATATTTTGTCAAACCTCTTGTAGGTCCCAAGACTGTAGTAAAGATAAAAACATTTTCATTTGGATTTCTAGTGGTTTACTGTTTATGTTAAACCCACCCATTCTATTCTTGCTTTTCCACACTGTAGGATGTATTGTTCCTAATGAAAAGGAATGGATCACATAAATGAGCTTAGTTGCAACAAGTTCTAATTCTGCATCACTTTTTTTCTAAATCCTCGATTTTTAATTATGTACTGTTTTGATCTGGCAGCTTGAATTTTGTTTCAAGTTTTTTCCAGCATGCCAGTTCTTAGGTTTATGGACAGCAAGATCCTGTCAGCTACTGAAATAGACCTGAAAACTGGCTCTGGCCCAGCCCTCTTGGAATTTGTTATATGTTACATGTAATTCAGTTGAGCTCTGTGGTAAAAGTATAAAAGCAAAAGTCAGGGAAATAATGCTTTGCTCTGATCTATTTAGCAGCAAACTACCAAAGCAGGAACTGAAGGGCAACACCTAGAACAATGGGGTTCGTGCTTGATGGGCTGCTCTAGGCCACTTCTGTAACAAAAATAGCTAGTATCAAAAGTTCTTTCCTTAAGGAAACTTTACCTTGCCTTTAGTGGTACTAGCTATATTCTTCCTTCCCTTTACCTTCTCAGAAGCAAGCTTTCACTGTCATGCAAACTGTTAATACCTCTGCGATACTGACTTCTCTTAATTTCAAAAAATGATACCCAATATGTCTGTATTTCCAGAGGTTTTTTATTATATCAAGCAGGTTTCTGAATCCTAGGAGCAAAACCATTATGCATGAAATACTCATGAGATGTTTTTTCCCTGAAAGAAAATACAAGTATAACACATATCTAGTTAATGTACTTCTCAATTTCAGATCTTTTGTTTCTACCATCTTCAGTTTTATTTAGTTTGAAGAGAGAGGATGGGCACCATTAACACCTAGGTCACACAATCATATCTGCATTATGCAGAGTTTAGTGTAAATGATTTGATCTTCTCTCTGGCAGGCACCACAGACAAACTAGCAGAATCTCCAGATTTTGCCAAAGTCCTCAATCAGATCAATAACCCAAGAGGCTTAGCTCTGTTTGCAGCCAGAAAAATCACCATCTTAGACACCTCAGAGTGCTGATTCTACCCTATAATCTGGCCAAAGCCTGACTGTATTTAATTTATATGGGACCATTATCAGGCAAAGAAGTAAAGAAGTATGACCTCACTTTTCATAAGTTCTAGACTGGTTCTGGAAAAAGTTATGTTGCTCTCAGCTCATGACATACATGAGTACTGATCAGACTTCATTGTTTTCCATGTTTTAGTGGGAGGCAGAAGCATTTTGGCAGTTTTATTTAATGGAAGAGGAAGGAAAATACCAAACTCGGAGGAAAAAATTGCCAACACACTATCATAGTTACAGTTGGTTGTTTGTGGACAGCGACAGCTGAACATACGTGCATGTGTTTGACAAAATTGTTCATGACAGGAAAAAGTGAGACACATAGCAGCATGACTTACTGTGTAAGACAGTTATGGAAAAGAAAGCAAGAAGACAGATGGCTATTTGCTAGACCCGGCAGAGCCATCTAAGTGATTTTCATAGATCTTCCAGTTACAATGCTTTACAAGAATGCTCCCAAAGCCTTATGCATGTCACTAAAGAAGGCAAATAAATACCTTTTCCAATCTAGCAAGAAATCAAGAAGTCTATCCCTCAAAAAAGGTGGGAGGAAAGACAAAAAAGAAAGGAAGTTTGAGAATGGGTGAAAAAACAGAAAGTGACAGAAACCAAGACAACAGTGCCTGCCACCCGGCAAAGAAAGAACAGAGAAGAGTAATCTCAAAAACTCCTTTAACCTTATGTGACACAGCAATTTAAAAGTTTAAACACAGATTGTAGCTTAAGAAGAAAAGAAATAACTAAGATTTTATAATTACAAAGCAATATAACATCTTGTTGGAATGAATAGGGATGCTTTTACTTATCTGGCCTTCAGCTCAGACTTGCGAATCATGCAATTATACTGAATAATCCAGCAGGAGAGAAAATCAGGACAGATGAAACAGAAACGGGTTTTTATTTAAATACAGAAATTCCACCTCAGATTCCAGCTAACAATATAAGGCAGAAGGCAGAGGTTTTTCAGAAAAGAAAGTTTCCTAAAAGCTATCATACAAGAACAGAAAGTTACAAGATAGCTTGAAACTGGTGATTTGCATTTGAGTAAAGATAGGTTCATGATTCTGAGAGTATTACTTCACTTTCTTTCTGATAAGCTGCGTGCCCAGATGCAATATTTTCTACCCATTGACAGCTTATGGGGGATGGCATTATAATGAGGTTTAGCTCTTCAAACAAAATTATACACCTTCTCTTCTCTGAGCACTCAAGAATAGAATCAAAGAACAGTCTTTCACTTCTCTCAACACATTCTTTTCTTTGACAGCATTGGCTGCACTTATCAAACCACTTTGGTACAAGAGTGTACATATATATATTTTCTTTTCAAGGCTTCAGGAGAAATATGAAAGAAAAAACAAAAAGTCAGACAGCTATTTGCTGGACCTGATGGAGCTACCTAAGTGATTTTCATAGATCTTCCAGAATCACACAGAATCACAGAATCATTGACCTTGGAAAAGACCTCTGGAAATCATCTAGTACAATCCCCCACTCAAAGGACTGTCAACTAGATCAAGTTACTTGGGGCCATTTATACTGAGTTTTGAATATATCTAAGGAAGAAGACTTCAAAACATCTTTGGGCACCCTAATATTAAAAACAAGTTTTTCTTATGTTTTTATTTTGTGTATTTCAAGTCATGCCCACTTCCTCTTGTCCTTTTGTTGGATACCACTGAGAAGAGCATGACTCCATCTTCTTTGCCGCCTCCCACATCAAACCCTTTCAACCTATCTTCATATGAGAGAGCTCTCCAGTTACTTAATAGTTTGGGGGCCCTTCAGTGGACTCACTATAGTATATCCATGTTTCTCTTAAGTTATATGGGAAAATACTTTGCATAACATTTCTTAGGCTCCTAATAACTTGAAGAAGACTTTGTCGTCAAACTTCAGAGGTATTTTGTTGTCTGTTCTGAGTGCATGTGGTTTGTAATGGTTCAAAAAATTAGGTGGGAATTGAACAAGGTTGTACTATCAGTTATGCAGGTCAGTGTCTGACATAACATGATATTATGCCCTCTTATCTCTGCCACTGGAGTAATCTCAGTTCTCAATGGCCTGCTTAGCTCTTCTAATCCACAGACAATTGGAGACCCACTTTGGTGGCCTTTATAGAAGTTGTCAGAATAGGACTTTCTTCCAGCTCACCCAGTTAAAGTTTAAGAGTTTAGCACTCACAATGAAAAAAAAAAATGGCAGGAACATTTTGGTTAAAATTATATTAGGTTTTCTGTTTTTTGACTGCAAAATCAGAGTTTCTGTTGCTAAATAAAATTAAGTCTACAACCTTTAGAAAAATACAAACATTCTGGTGATTAATCAGCAAGAGACAAGGTTCTCTGGTGTTTAATTATCTGTAAGCATAGCTAAGGATTCAGATCATGACAAGGCTTCTATAATTTAACACTGAATTATCTGAGCCCTGTATATATATTCTTGGCTTGTGGCAGTGGCTATCTTGAATCAGTTCAGCTTCTGATAGACCCTTCCTCACTCAAACCTAGCATCAACAGTTGAAAACTGCAGTGATTCCCAGGAGTAGACTGGAAAGCTTTAGTGTTCCTGAAGAAGGATAAGAAGATGATACATGGGGGAAAAAAAGTTAATGAGGAAAGCTAAAGGATCAGGAAGGAAAAGTATAAATAAAGTATTTTAAGAATTAAGCTCAAAATCTTCAGAATGAACATGGCCAAATTGCAGGAAATAAGAGAAATATTTAAACTACTAGAAGTTTTGTGAGAAATAGTCAGGATAGAAGATGCATTAAGATATTGGAGAGATTGCCAAACATAAAGAATATTTTGAGGCAAAGCAAGTTGGTGTGACTTTCTGACCAATAATATTACTTTCAATAACAGATAAATAACTAACATCACTCAAAACCAGTAAATGTCTCAAGATTCCAGAAGGGGAGAAGAGAGGAAAGGGGAAAGGGGAAAGGGGAAAGGGGAAAGGGGAAAAGGGAAAGGGGAAAGGGGAAAGGGAAAGGAAGGGGAAGGGGAAAGGGAAGGGGAAGGGGAAAGGGAAGGGGAAGGGGAAAGGGAAGGGGAAAGGGAAAGGGAAAGGGAAAGGGAAAGGGAAAGGGAAGGGAAGGGAAGGGAAGGGAAGGGAAGGGAAGGGAAGGGAAGGGAAGGGAAGGGAAGGGAAGGGAAGGGAAGGAAAGGAAAGGAAAGGAAAGGAAAGGAAAGGAAAGGAAAGGAAAGGAAAGGAAAGGAAAGGAAAGGAAAGGAAAGGAAAGGAAAGGAAAGGAAAGGAAAGGAAAGGAAAGGAAAGGAAAGGAAAGGAAAGGAAAGGAAAGGAAAGGAAAGGAAAGGAAAGGAAAGGAAAGGAAAGGAAAGGAAAGGAAAGGAAAGGGATAGGGAAGGAAAAAGAAAACAAAAGAAAGAAAAGAAAAGATTATGAGTCATCAGATGTGGCAGTTTTTGCTAAAAGGGCAAAAATCACAGATTTATCAGTTTGTATCATGCTATTAACTTGAAAGAACAATGCAAACTAAAGGATCCTGCCCCATATCTTCCTTTGGTTATTGGAGCAGGAATGGATTTTGATACAGTATGTTCTCAGCCAACTAGGAAGTGGATTTACAGCCCAATGATTGCCTCAAGTCTCTGGGTAAAGCCCTTCCCCATTTTTCTAAACAAGAAGAAAGGCATCTGATGCCCAGTTTTTCTACTGAAGTCTGAGGTGAAATAGATGGGGAGAAGTCTTTTCCAGGCTGATTATGCCCTGCCTTATTCCTTTCATCAAGATGCAAGGTATTAAGAAAGGTGAAATTTTCTAGTTTAATCTTCCTCATGTGAATAAGTGACTGGGGAAGAGATGGCCAAAGCTGCCCAATGGAAAGATGCTGTTTTATATGAGAGAGCATTCCAGTGTAATAAATATAACAGTTTAACATTGATTCAGGCTATATGAATTTTATCTGTGACACAAGGTGCTATTCTATTTTACCCTCTCTCTTCAGCCTTCTCATTGCTGCTTTTCTTTGCCTTCCATGGCTACACTATGTTTCCCTGTGTAGAACTTTGCTACACATTTTTTCACCTTCTCTGCCAGCTCTCTACCTGACCTCCTTCCTTTTTAATATTTTCTCTTCTCCTTATTCATCCTTATATTTCCAGTCTATTTTTCAACTGGAGCACTGCTATTGCCTCCTACTTGAAATTACACCAAATTGTCAATGTTTGAAGTAATTCTTACCTACTTCAGCCTGAGGCTGCTGTTATTGGAAATCTGAAGTAATTAATGCTTTCCTTTCCATTTTCTCTTGAACACCACCCAACTCCACTTGTAATACTTTGTGACCTTCACATGTACTTATACATGATATGTTTACGTTCAAAAGACACTTTTGACATCTCCTGGCTTTGTTACAAGTACACTTTTACTACTATAACATTTTCTTTATGACAGTACTCTTCTACTTGAGATCTAACAAAACAGGAGCAGAAATACGTTCCCAAGCTCAGTTCCAATGGCTAGTTATCAATCTTAGGTAACCACAGATGTCATCAGGATTTTTATTCGCATGTCTGGGTGCAGAATTTGTCCCATAAACAGTATGAAAACTCATATTCCTCAAATTTAGTGTTCCTGTGAATTTGAGTATCAAAAGGAACTTGCACTGAGGCCCCTATTCAAACTGGACTGGCCAGATATCTGTATGTGTAAAAGCTGCTTTCAGACTCTTAACTGATACTGCTAAATGATTCTTGCAAGGAATAACTTCTACCCATGACTAGTAAAAGAAGTCCTGAAGGACAAATAGTTTTCTCTTTGGAAGAAAACAGATTAGACAAAACAGTGCGTGTTTTCAAAACAGTTTCCTCAGTCACATGTAGAACATAAAAGGAAGAGTAAGGAAACCAACCATCTGCTAGATTTCCAAAGGCGTGTGGGACCAAAACTTTCATCCTTGTGCTGGAACCATCATAGTGGAAGGTTTTCCTGGTATCTGTAAAGTATCAGCACTACGTTCAAGGATTAGCAGTCAGGTAGCATCTGTGTTGACAAAGACATAGGGAAGGACAAGAATAGGTGGCAGGGCAAGTCCTGCAGTATCTGAAGGAGAAGGAAGGATATATTAAATCTCTGCCTGCCAGTTTTGCCAGTTGCTGAGTGCTTTTGAAAATCTGATGCTTCATTTATCTGACTAAAGAGTGATTGAGCTGTACCAGAAATACAGAGCCAGCTGTCAGAGAAAACTGTAAAATATGTCCTGGAATAATTTTGAAAAATCTAAGTATTTTTTTCTGTATGTCTATGTAGACCACTGTTTATTAAAAGATTTAATTATGCTAAATTTAGCTATGTGCATCAACTGAAAATAGAGAAGACACACTAAAACTATATAGGTTAGCCCAAATGCATGTACCCACCAACCACATTCACGACATACCAGTGAAAAACATTGTGACAAAGATTGCAGAGACATTACATTTTCATTTGCAGATTGTTTTTTCCTTATCCCTCCACCTAGAAACTGAAGTACTTAATAAGTCTCATTGTCCAAGACTGTGAAGGTAGCTTTGGAATACTCTAAACTAGATTATCACAGTATCACAGTATCACAGTATGTTTGAGACTGGAAGGGACCTCAAAAGATCATCTAGTTCAATCCCCCTGCTGGAGCAGGAATGCCTAGGTGAGGTCACACAGGAACATGTCCAGGTGGGTTTTGAATGTCTCCAGGGAAGGATTCTATCAGCAATGGCTGTAGGGGTTTTCATGTTTGAATGGTTTTAAGACCTTCAAGATCTCTATGAATGTCCCAAAGAGGGAATGGCTTGCTTCCACTTCTGTCATCATCAGAGCCCCATGCCTCGAAGGTGTGAAATAAAGTTCTACTTCATAAAGAAATGAGGTGTGGATAATTATTGAAAAATATAGTGGTATGGAGCTAATGAGAGAACTTGGGATGTTAGAATAAATGTGAACTGAAAGGAATAGCAGGAAATCAGAGGCTTGTAAAAAACTGAATGATCAAATGTCTCTTCAAAGTCTCTCACAGAGGTCCCAAACTCAAGATGTATGGCATGTGTGTCTATAACATACTCTACAATTCTGAAAACTTTTTATATGGTGTCACTGTGTCCTATAAGGCGTACTCATTGTCACTTGACATTTCAGCATACCATACACCTTTTGCTTCCCTGGGTTCCTTACTTTTGTGTGATTTATTACAAATCCCTGAAATCTGTTGCTTACCTACAGGTCTGTATCTGAACAAGAATTTGTGAATTGGCCCCACTGCCTCATCCCTGTGGGGCAGGAGAATAATTTTGCTCTCTGCTTTTCAGTTCACATTCTCTACCTCCATTCCTTCACCACCAGGAAAATTTCAGCCTCCTGTGTGTCCAGGGACCTCCTTTTGTTTTGGCAATACCTCATAGCACGCCAGTATTCCAGAGATCAGCTGAGGATAAACTCTAATTAAATGACATTAAAATAGGCTGCAGGGGACAATTATTCAAAACCCTAGATCTACCGTGATCTGTTACTGATGTAGTATCTGAGCTGGCTACATGCTTAAAATATGCATCAAAAGTAATCTTTCAAACCTCTTCTTCAGATCTCCATTGGCACCCCCAGAGGAAATTATTTCAAACTGTTTAGAGAGCAGCAATCCTGTTCTAGTCCTTGGAATCTTTTGAGCAACACCCCCACACACACCAGCATTATTTTCTCACCTCCTCCGTATAAAAACAAAACAGAAACGTGAGAACAGTGGGCTGGAGAGATGGAGCTGTAGAAAGTGAAGTTAGAAGGACTAATTATGTAATACGCCCCCCTCTCCTGCCCTTTCCCACAGCAACCGGAGTGAGGCAAGCCTGATCCTCCCATCTGACAACTCAGAACTAGAAAGTGCCCGGAGGAGTGAAAGCAAGATAAACATGTGGGGAAGGTGGCAATGCACTCCCACAGAGGAAGATATCATTAGGAAAAGGCTAAAAAGAAGTTCAAAACACCTTTAGCCCCTCCCCAACAAGATCTCTCCCTCCACCCCTTCCCCTCGCCCCCTCTCCCTTTTCAGTGGGAGCTGCATCCGGATCGGGACTGTAGTTCTACCGTTCATGGCTGTCTGACGGAGTGTGGATTCTGCTGAAAAACTTCAAGTAAAACAGAAGCTGGGAGAACAAACACCAGAAGATATATTAAGAAAGCAGGTTTGCTACTTAACTCGGAGGAAAGAAGCTGGAGCAGACTTCTTCAGTTGCCCTCTAAGAGCCTTGCTGAGCGTCCTTGCTAAGAAAAATGTTGCTGATTCAAAAAGAAGAGGAGGGATGGGGAAGAAAAAAAATTGTCCATGTCTCTGTGAGAGAGAGATGTGTGCGTGTGTTCGTGTGAATGCATGCTTGTGTGTGAGAGGGTGTAGGCGATGGCTGTGAGGGAGCTTGAAAGAATGTCGTGGGGTTTTTGTCTTTTTTTTTTTTTTTTTTTTTTTTTCCCTATGAAAGACGTGTGAATGCAGTTCCCACAGAAGGGGACCAAACTCTGCCCAAGAGCAAAAAGGGTAGACAGAGGGAGGAAAGGAGGGGGAGCGGGGGGGAGGAGGGATTGCTATTACAGAAGACATTTGTAGAAAGAGGGTGGCAAATCCTGTGACCATCTTTAAAGGTAGTTTCCTGGGACCTAGGGAGCAAGAAAGAAGCCCAGAGAAAGAAAACAAAAGGCTATGATTTCCTTGTCCTGTTGCTTTATCTCTGTCTCCCTCTGCCTCTGGAAGAGTAGCCACAGGACAATAAGATGCCCGGCTGGTCACTGCATGCCCAAGTTCAGTTTAGCTGGTGCTTCTCTCCTGTTTAGCCCGACTGCTTACTGTGAAGGGGAGGACTCACAGCCCGACAGCCTTGTAGTTTATCCTGAAGAGTGTGTGCCGCCTCTCTTTGCCCATCCCAAGAGCTCACTGGAGGTGGAGGAGAGGGGAGAAAGAGGAGGACGTGAAAGTGCCCGAGCTTCTGATGCTAAGAGGAGCCAAACATTTCTGTGGACAATGCAGGAAGGACAAATCTGACTGATTTATTGCCGTTTTCCATAATTTTTTTTCTCTCCCTATCAATTGGCGCACACCAGTGTTTGGAGATCTTTGAAAACACAAAATAAAACACCAACCCTGAAGCCCCAACCCCTTGGCTAGCCCTTATGGGAATGAAACACTCCTCCCGCTGCCTGCTCCTGAGGAGGAAAATGGCGGAGAACGCTGCTGACAGCACCGAGGTAAGGATGCGAGGCCAAGCCTGGCGCCCCAGCTCCCCCAGCCCCGAGCATAGATCCCTTAGTAGACGCGGCAGCCAGAGCAGATAAGCTTTACTGGCTCCTTCAGCTAGCTCCTGCCTCCCCTGCTGCCATGATTTCCTGCATGTCCCCCCCCGCCCCGTCATCCCCCTTCACCCCCCTTCACCCTATGCAGGGAACTTTGCACCTCGCGGAACCGGCCTGTCGCTCGGGTTTGCTTCCCGGAAGCTGCCGCTTTACGGCTGTTTCGCCGAGAAGTTGGGTGGGCTGGCAGGAGGTGAGGCTGCCGTGCGGGGTGCGGGGAGCTGGGAGGAGAGTTGGGTGTGTGCGGCGCTAAGGAAGGGGGCGGTTATTCATGTGCTTGAGGAGGCTGAACAGGACAGAGGTCTCTTGCGACAGCACCTTGGCCAGCTCCGGGTGCTTTTGGCCGGGCAGAGCGCCGCGGAGCCTTTGTCGCGGTCGTTTGGGGAACTTCAGGAGCGTCGGTGTTTCTGCAGCATCTTGGATATAACCAGGCGGAGGTGCGCCGGGGGGGCGGGCGGAGGGCAGGAGGAGTAATCCCCCTTGCGCCCCGCTGGCCTCCGCAGTGCTGAGAATAGCTTTGCATTGCCTTCGGGCCGAAAGGGTACCCTGCGACCTCTTAGGTTTTCTGCAAGAAAGCTACGCTGCCCCATTCCTCCCCCACCCTCCGCCCCCTATAACTTTCCGTTTCCTCAACACTGGGGTGGAGCAGCCCTTGTTTACTTGTCTAGGGCTGTCTTGACCACACTGAGAGTTCTCAAGGAATAGAGCAGTGTGCGAAGTCTCAGATCTGGAAAAGCAGAAAGGTGCAGGATGAAGTCCCAGCTTCTCTGGGACCATGTGAGAAGGAGACAGGGGAAAGTATGAGTGTGTGCCAAACTCCCCGTTTCTATTCATAGACTGTGCCTAGCGCTCTGACTGGACTCTTAACGCATGGTTGAGAAATAGGCAGCACAACCATGTGCAGACCTCAAAGGACATTGCACCCAGCCAGGTTCATGCCCTTACATGCACAGGCAGGTGGTACTGTCCCTTCTGCCCAGTTGCCCTGCATAGATAATAAAGAACAAAAGCACCACTTCAGTGTGAGCACATGATTATTCCCTCTATACTTTCAATGTCTCTGCTAAATATCTCCTCCTTTCAGATAGCCCTCCCAGTAGGTATCCTGCTCACAGAATCACAGAATCACAGAATTGACTGGGTTGGAAAAGACCTCAGAGATCATCGAGTCCACCCTTGGTCCAACTCTAGCCCGTTTACTAGATCATGGCACTAAGTGCCATGTCCAATCTCAGTTTAAAACCCTCCAGGGACGGCGAGTCCACCACCTCCCTGGGCAGGCCATTCCAATGCCTGAGCACTCTCTCTGTAAAGAATTTATTTCTAATATCCAGCCTAAATTTCTCCTGGCAGAGTTTTAGCCCATGCCCCCTTGTCCTATTGCTAACTGCCTGGAAGAAGAGACCAATCCCCACCTGGCTACAACTTCCCTTCAGGTACTTATAGAGAGTGATGAGGTCACCTCTAAGCCTCCTCTTCTCTAGACTAAACAACCCCAGCTCCCTCAGCCTCTCCCCATAGGTCTTATGTTCAAGTCCCTTCATCAGTCGTGTCGCTCTTCTCTGGACCCGCTCCAGCACTTCAATGTCTTTCCTGAACTGAGCGGCCCAGAACTGAACACAATACTCCAGGTGTGGCCTCACCAATGCAGAGTACAGGGGAAGGATCACTTCCCTTGTCCTGCTGACCACGCTATTTTTGATACAGAACAGGATACCGTTGGCCTTCTTGGCCACCTGGGCACACTGATGGCTCATGTTGAGCTTCCTGTCAATTAGTACCCCCAGGTCCCTTTCTGTGTGACTGCACTCCAGCCACTCTGCGCCCAGCCTGTAGCGCTGCAGGGGGTTGTTGTGACCAAAGTGCAGCACCTGGCACTTGGCCTTATTGAACTTCATCCCATTGGAATCAGCCAATTTTTCCAGTCTATCCAGATCCCTCTGCAGAGCCCTCCTGCCTTCCAGCAGGTTGACACTCCCTCCCAGCTTGGTGTCATCAGCAAATTTGCTGATGATGGTCTCAATCCCCTCATCTAAATCGTCAATAAAGATGTTAAACAGGACTGGACCCAACACTGACCCCTGGGGAACACCACTAGTGACTGGCCGCCAGCTGGATGCAGCCCCATTCACCAGCACTCTCTGGGCCCAGCCCTCCAGCCAGTTCTTAACCCAGCGTAGAGTACACTTATCCAAGCCATGGGCTACCAGCTTTTGCAGGAGTATATTATGGGAGACAGTGTCAAAGGCCTTGCTGAAGTCCAGATAGACCACATCCATGGCTTTCCCCTCATCCACCAGGTGAGTCACCTGATCATAAAAGGAGATCAGGTTGGTCAGACAGGACCTGCCCCTCCTAAACCCATGCTGGCTGGGTCTGATCCCTTGTCCATCCTGAAGGTGCTATGTGATTCCATTCAGGATGATCTGCTCGCTCTGTTTGACCTTCATAATTATGCCTCCTTTTCTGTGCCAGGTGAAGAGCAGTATTTTCTTAAATGAATGTGATGTAAGCACTGAATCAAAGAACATGCCTGCTACTGCATTACATAGAGTACTGTTTGCAGAAGTGCTATCTATAAATAGTACGAAGTCTGGCTGCACATCTCTACACTGTCGTAGTACTGACAGCACATACTGCATTAAAGGTCCCAGGATCCTGGGCAGTGTTGCAATGAGAAATGTCCAAGAACAGACAATTCCTTTCAAAGCCATTTTTCAATGGAAATTGACTTTAGACAGGGAAAATAGGTGAGAGGAGCTCTTTATATGTTCCTCTTCTATTTCAATTAACTATTAGGACATTTTTGTCATTTAACTGCCTTTGTATTTCTGCTGGTACAATGCTCCACACACAACAATGTTGTTTTATGGAGAAGGCTCTTAACAAGGACAGTTTCATTCCAATGCTGCATACAGTTTAGGAGAATATTAAAATGCTGTGCTTTCTCTCCTCAGAGTATCCATTAGTGACAGATTTGTGAAATATGAGTGAAAATATTGTAGATTAGGCATATCCTGCTGCACTTTGACCTTAAGAAAATCAGAAGGGATACCTTCATAACATCTGCCAAGATATTTTCTATTTTATTAATTTTCGTATTTGTGATGTTAATATCTGTTATGTACTGAGAGAAGTAAACTGCATACATGCAGACTTAGAAATGCACCAAACAAAATAAGCCAGGACATTTCAAGCTCTGTCGCTCATCAAGCATCTATTTTTAGCAAAGTCATATGATACCATTTTGACCTTCAAACCTGTATTTCTCTAATTTTCTCCTGAAGTTAGCATATGTTCTGTGACGGAATACAGGACAAAGCATCTCACTTTTGAACTTAGCAGTATGAGACAAAATTAGAAATTGGTATAAATTTGCTTCATTTAAAACTAATGGGGTTTCAGTAATATGCACGATTTTATACTCACTAAATATCTGAGGCCCTTTGATACCATGGTGATAGGCATCATGTAAAAAATGCCGGCTATAATGAGAGATGAACAGTTAGAACATTTAACAAATGGTCAAAATACCCCACTTTCAAATAATTCCCAAAACCTTCTGGTTCTTACTCAGATCAATTTGAGCCAATTACTTATGTTACAGCTTCATAGAATTTTTGTTTAGTTGGTTTTGTTTTTGGGGGTGATGGTGGTGGTGGTCTTATTTGTTTATTTTCAATCTACCACGACTAAGAGCTTTAATCAAATATAGCAAGTGTACTGTTTCAGTAGTAGGGCAGTTAAAAAAAATACATTAAGACAAATAATATGGATGCTGCATGAGAAACCTTTTATTCTCTTAACTACCTTCTGATGAACATAGTGCTAGCTCATTAGCCTAAGGAAGGAGCTTAAAGAAATTGTAACAAATACAGACAAGAGAAAAACAAAGCTATGGTAAGACAATACTCACTGTTTCCTCAAACAAGAATACAAAAGAGTCAGAAAGTAACAGCTCACTAGCATTACTTTCCAGTCAAGGAAGACACCTTGTGTTACCAGGGAGCTTACAGAAATGTGCTCCCAAGTACCAGATTGTGCAGGCATTTATATTGCCATTATTCCCATAGCCTTATATCTTGATACAAAACATAGATAAGTGAGTGGAAGTTTTGTTGTGAGTGCTGTTGGATCTTGGATCAGGCTCAGAATAGTTTTGTGCTGTTATTGTATTGATAACAGCTTGATATCAGTCTGCCCGCCAGAGTTTAACTGGAACCAGCATTTTTTTTGTGTTTATAAAAGCCTGAGAGTACACAGTTCTTTGTATAAAAATAAAAGTCATGGGGAATAAAATAATAAATCTTTTCTATTTAGAGCCTCACTGAGGCCCACAGGGATCCCACTAGTGGGAGGCTTGCTAGAATGGTTTTGGATCCCTGTTTGGAGCTCACAAGGAAAAAAAGTCAGAAAGTCTTTATTCCCCTTGGTTATCCAATAAACTTTAAGAGAAGTTCCACTGGAAAAAAGTTGTAGAATCTCTCCTCAAGATACAAAAAATGAAGTTCTCTGTCTTTAGTCATGAAAGAAGACTTGCCTAAACAAAACAGGACAGTTTGTGTAAAAAACAGATCCAGAACTGAGTTATCTGCAAATAATTAAAGCCACACAGAAAACAAAGTGAAAGAGAAATTGTTCTTTGTAGAACATATGCACAAGGATTCTGCAAAAATCATGGTGCTGACCTGCTGTAGATTTCAGTTTCTGGGTCTTTTTATTTTAAATGTATTAAATGGAAGCCATATTAATACTAGGCCTGATATCAGTAATGAGAAACAAACTGAAAGAAGTGAGATTTCGGAAGCAGTGTGCCTGAATCTAGTTTGTGAACCTATGTCAGATGAAGGGAATAGAATCACAGAATATTTTGGGTTGGAAGGGACCTTCAAAGGTCATCTAGTCCCACCCCCTTGCAACAAGCAGGGACATCTTCAACCAGATCAGGTTGCTCTGAGCCCCATCCAGCCTGGCCTTGGATGTCTCCAGGGATGGGGCATCTACCACCTCTCTGGGCAACCTGTGCCAGTGTTTCACCACCCTCATTGTATAAAATTTCTTCCTTAAATCTAGTCTGAGTCTACCCTCTTTTAGTTTAAAACCATCACCCCTCTTCCTATTGAAACAGGCCCTGCTAAAAAGTTTGTCTTTGTCTTTCTTATAAGCCCCCTTCAAGTACTGAAAGGCTGCAATAAGCAGAAAGTGCTGCAATATCTGCATGTCCAACAGACATATACACCTACACGTAATAGTTTAGTCACTGACTGAAACAATTCTAGAACCTGAAACTGGGCTACTTTTGCACAATGCAACTGCACAGTAACTTCATAAAAGGCAATTTTTATGCTGAAGGCTTCACACTGTCTGTAGAGAGAAAAGATGCCAGTTTAATTGCTAAGAATAGAGACATTTGGTAATTTATTAATGGTAGCAGAACAGAGTCCTTCCTGAATGTCTTATTACATAAAGATTGGGTTTTGGTTGGAAAAAATATCTTTTGAAGATTCGGGGCAACAGCCACAGTAGACTTCTAACTGTCACAGTATCATGAGATCCAGGTCTGTGAAAGTAACTGCTCCGCTATCAGAAGTGGGGAGTTTACAATGTCCTATCTGCATGAAATCCAGCCACGCCACTACTGATGGGAGAAGAAATTATAAAATCTGTTAAAATAATGAGCTTGTTTGCATTTCATGAGTGGGAAGAGGGGTTTCTCCTTCCTAAGTTATCAAAATATAGATGAACAGAAGCAGAGCAAGTGTGTGCCTAGCAGAGAACAGTAGACTGAATTTATTCAGTAAGTCTAAGTTTTGTTCCTGGCTATTACACTGGGTGATCTTGGAGATACAGTTTAATCCCTTTGAACTTTCCTATTCATGCTATTGAATTCTGTGATTTATTGCTGAAAGGTGCTGTATAAGATTATTATTTGGTGTTATTAAATTGCTTAGAACACCAGATATGAATGAACATTAATGAGTGGGTGATGTTTACCCAAGAGAGAAATAGCACTGCTACGTGGTGTACTTCTTAGGCTAACAGAAGTCGTGACAGATCTGACAGATAGCTAGCTGAAGAAGCAGGTTATGACATACCTTTTAGCCTTACTGACTGTGCCACATGCCTGTGTCACATAACTTTGAATAGGCAGAGTTGTGGTAGCTGGTATGTGCAGGTAATATCAGTGAGCTATAGAGACCAGCCCAGTGGCCCATGCCCTAGATGTTTTGCACTGCTGACAAGGCAGTCAGAAAGCTGATGTCAGTGAAGAATCACTGTGGGTGTAGTCAAATCCCCAAGGGCTATAGAGATAGCTCTGAATTAAAGCAGTGAGTATTCCACTTCACCACATTTTGATCCTGTACAATGCTTCTACTAGGACTAAGCTACTTAGGCTAGTAACAAGGCAGTTCTAATATAGTTGTGGGGGCTTTTTTGGTTTCTAGACAATTCAGTAATGGGGGAGCAGAAATATGGCTCTGAGCCATCTTCCCCTACCAACTTCAGCCGTGCAGAGCAGTAATTTAGCCCTGCTGATGATCTCAGTGTAGTTAAATGCATTCCATTCCTTTCTCAAATTAATACTGAAAAGTCAAGACATTGACCATAATATTTTGGCCCCATTGAAGAAATAACTTTCAGTTGGCATTAGTAATATAAATAGGATCAAAAAAACTTTATGCTTAAATAAAGAATAAGAGCAATCACCCAAAGCAGAATTTCAAGATAAGGATGTCTTTGCATGGATCATCCTTTGCCAGCATAGGATTGTTCTGGTGAAGAGCATTTTAGTGTCAAGAAGACTGGTATTTTTTAGAAAGGATATCGTTCATCTTGGTGACATCATAGGCCAGATCATATTGTGCCACTGTGGCAATGCTAAAAGAGAGGTTCCCTGCTAGTGACCACTTTGCACAGAAGTTGCTGTAATAACTCTTTTCCCAACCTTAGTGTGTGAAAAGCACCAAATTATTCAGAGGAGAGTATAAGAAGTTCTTAGATGACTAGCTTTGCCATTGTTCTACCTTCCATGCCAAAAGCAAGTTTAACAAGACTGACTGATGCACCTTCCAGAGCTTCACCCTTGTCCTGGCTGTGAAAAATGAAGGCTTGTGCCCCTACTAGTACAAGCAGAGCAGAGAAATAAATAAAGGTAGAAAGCTTTAAGCCTAATATTTTAATAAGATTTTTCCTCAGCCTTTCTAAGTTTTTAACAAAGTTCAGTCCATTGACAGATGAGGTGATGAGTAGTTGAAGGGGGTGAATGATGAAACTGGTTGCTCCTTCTTCTGATTCTATAGAGAATCCTGCTGCCTGCTGTCCTACTCACTAGCTTCAATCCCAGCTTTATTTCGATCTACAGTTTAGGATAAAATGTGATTGTCCTTTCCATAATTTTCCTTCTTTTTTGGGAATAACCTCTAAACAACAGAAAAAAGAAGCACTCATCTCAAGAAAGCAAAGTAGAGATTGCTCACTGTCCTGGTTTCAGCTGGGATAGAGTTAATTTTCTTCCTAGTACTCTGTGTTTTGGATTTAGTGTGAGAACAATGTTGATAACATATCGACGCTTTAGATGTTGCTAAGTAGTCAAAGACTTTTCAGCTTCTCATATCATGCCAGTTGCACAAAAAGTTGGGAGGAGACACAGCCAGGACAGCTGATCCAAACTGACCAAAGGGATATTCCATGCCATATGATGTCATGTTCAGTATATATGCTGGGGCAAGAACAAAGAAGGTGGGGGGACCTTTGGATTGATTATATTAGTCTTCGCAAGTAACAGCTATGTGTGATGGAGCCCTGCTGTCCTGGAGATGGTTGAACACCTGCCTGCTCATGGGAAGTTGTTTTGCTTTGCTTGTGTGTGGATTTTGCTTTACTTATTAAACTGTCTTTATTTCAACCCACAAGTTTTCTTACTTTTACGCTTCTGATCTTCCCCATCTCACAGTGGGGAAGTGAGCAAGAAGCTGTGTGGTGCGTAGTTGCTGACTGGGGTTAAACCATGACACTTAATAAGTGGCTGAGTTAATCACTGCAAAGGGTGTCTTCACTATGCCAGAATGGAGCAATTGCTGACTAATCACAGCCCACCTGGCTCTTTCCTGTGTTCTTGAACAGGTAGTGACTAGCTCCATGGAGTCTTTTGGCATGCTATCGCTTTCAAGCTGTTGCATGGGAGCTGAGGCAATTTGCCCACTTCACAGTGACTGTGAGAGGATGGACAGTATTTCACTCTTAGTATCTCAGTTTTAAACTGAGATTTAAGAAGTGTAGAAAGATGAATGATGGTGGCTTTATTTATTTCTGCACTGGTTTGATTGAAAATGAGTTAATTTTCTTCATGCAGTAAGAAACCTTTCTTTTTCATAGCTAGCACGGTGATTATTTGGACTTAGTTTGAGAATAAAGGATAATACCCTGGGACATTCTGAGTGCTCTGCCCACAGGTGTGAGGCATTGAGGAAGGGAGGCATGGATGGGGCAGATCTTGACTGACATCCAGACTGATCAATAATATTCCACCCCATTAGCATCATGCTGCATATTTATCGAGAGGGGGGCCTTCTAGTTTCTCTCTCTTGGGCGTCCCTGCTCCTGCTTGCTCTGGAGTGCTTTCTTTTGAGTTGAGGGAGTTTGATTTAGGATGTTTAGTTAGGTTTTTTTTTTGCCATTTGCAGAGGCCTCTGAGCCTTTCTGCCTTTTTCCTCTCTTTCTGAGACTGGCTTTGGGACTAGGTGCTGTTTCCTGGGACTGGCTGCTCAGAGTGTTTGTAAGGAATTGCCTTGAGTATCTTTTATTTCTATTATAGACATATATATATATATACATATATATATATGTATATATATATATACTAGTAGTGTATTAGTATTTTGTTATTTTATTAAACTGTGTATATCTCAATCCAAGTTTCTCCCTTCCCTTTTTGATTTTCTGCCCCATTGGGGAGGAAGAAAGAGGGGTTGAGTGAGCAGCTATTGTGGTTGTATTGCTAGCTCTGGTGAAACCACGACAATTTCTTATAAGCTAGGTTTTTCAGGTCCGAGTTGTGAAAAAGCTATCTCAAAAAATCCAAATTTTAAAAGGTGTGTAAAATTTTGTCTTTTTCATAATCTGCATATTCCCATAATTTTGTCTTTTCCGTAATCTGCTTAATAGAAACTCAGCTTGAGAATCTGGAAGAGAAAATCCATTTATCTTCATATTATTGCACCAACAATTTTGAGATTTAGAGACCATAGCTGGAAATAAGGCAGACTCACTTGAAGAAGCACTCACTACTAAGTTTGCTTTTCTGAAAATTCTGTGAAATGGAGAAATTAAAGATCATTTTGCTTTGTATTTTGAGTGTGAAATGATAGGTGATCGTAAATAAAATCTCAATGTCTTCACTTTTAAAAGTGGAGATAATATTTTAGTAATGAAACATTTGTAAGAAAATTATGGTGGGAATAAAACATTTAGCCGAAGTTTGAGACAAAGACACAATAAAGAAGGTGAGAAGAATAGTATTCTCCCTTACTTAAAATATTCTGTCCTGCAGCTAAGACATGCACTTGAAAGTTTGTGTGTACTGGGGGCTACATTGTACCTTGGTCTTTTCTTCCCAGAGTGAATTCTTTAAAAAGGGGCGTTACCACATTTTCTAGACATTATTCACAGAAAAGGAGTTTCTTAAGCTTTTTGGAGAAAGGATGGGGAAAAACAAACAAACAAACAACTTTGGAAGAGGGGGCATGGAGGTATGCAATTTCTAAGACATTGTTTTATACCAGCTGCCTTGTCGGCCTCATCATAGTGGCAAACTCTTCATCATAGTGCAGTCAGAAATCTTCACATTCAGCATACTGTTTGGTCTGGACCATACCCTTATAGTTAATAGGGCTCTTCTTGTCCTGTCCAGGGATCCAGGTATATCTGAAGCATTCTGTCATGGTTCCACCACCCCTTTTTAAAATAAAAAGTAGCATTTCCCTCTCTTGTAACAGTATGATGAAAGTAAACATACTGGTTGAGAAGCTGTGGTATACAGTGGTCTCTAAGGATTAGTATAGAAGTGTTCCTTCAGTGCCCACAATGCATGCTTGGGGCCACATATGGCCTAGCAGTTCTGTTCTTCCTGTGCTTTTCTGGCCATACAGCTTATATTTCATCACTTCTAATAGCAGCAGAGCCCAGAATGTGTGACCAAGCTAGGGCCTTCCAACAATAATCCACCAATCCAAACTTGTTTCTGTTGCGGACCTTAATTTCTCACTTAGAATGGAGACCTTGCCATCTGTTTCAGTTTCTAGTCGTATTATTGTGTTTATTCATTTTACTGTCTTTCTGTCTGATAGGTCTGTTCCTTTCTTGACAGAAAGCTAATAATATTCCTTAGTGCTCATAAAATATGTCTCTGTCACTTTGCAAAGTGGAAGGCAAAATTACTATACTTTCAAGATCTATTTCCACCAGGCAAAACTGAATATTCTCAACATGCCTACTGGAAACAAAGGCATTCATATCTCAAGACAGGCTAACCCTCATGTAAATGCACCAGTTTCAGCAGAATTATTTGTAATTTAGGTAGATTCAAAACCAGCTCACATGTATATGTAAAATTAAAAAGGATGAATCACTAGTGATTTTACTCAAGAATAGAGTTTTCATCATTCTGTTTCTTGATTGTAAAAAAAAAATAAATCAGGAATATACTTTCTTGTATCCCTTTCTTAACTGTATTTAAAAGATGGGTCTGAAATACCAAAAGCTTATTCTCTTGTTAACATAAAGCTATACAAGCTTGATTTGTATCAACATGACTGTCACCAGCTGCTATTGAAATCAACTACATAGGTATCTGTCTTTTTACAGGTGTAGTTCAGAACCTATTGGAGTTAACATAAATTGCTGAAGATCTCTGAGCGCTTTAGTAAAGATTCTATTACTAATGCAAGAAATGCTGAACACACTGGTTTGCTCATTTGTGTCAGTAGCACTCAGCATGATCATTTATTGTAGAATCAAGTTTCATACTGGCAAGATATTTAAAAACACTCCTCATCCACCTTATATAATAGGGAACAATAACAATTCCACTGGAACTAGTGGGATTGCCTTTGTTCTGAATGTTAGATACATATCCAAGCTTCTTAACTGCTGAAAACACATTGAAGTCAATTGTGGTATTTACAGCTTTCTTGAAAACAAATATGCTAGCCAACCCTGGTATTGATGGGTCATTAATCTCAGTATCTTAGAATTAAATTTCTCAGACTAAGTAAACCAAATAATGTTTCATGGTCAAATATGAGCAAGTGTATTTCATTAGGCTAAATTTACAGTATGCTTGAGGACATGTATGTTGTCCTTGCTATAAACGTGGACTAGTCAGTCTGGGAAGTACACACGATTGCCTTAACAGTCTGAAGAAAGAGTAATATTTCTTTGTCCGTTACTAAGCAGATTTATGAGAAATTTTTTTTTACTGGGCCTTTTAATCTTGACATTTAAGTTTTGTTAGCTCCTTCAATGTGGTTGCAAAATACCGTCACCATTAAACAACAACAACAACAACAAACAACCAATCAAACAAACCAAACCAACATTCATATCCAGTGTAGTTCCAGATTCTGGTAATTAATGACTTGTCAACAATATATACAGTCAAATTGACACCACAGTTTCTACTCTAACACCATTTCAAATCAAGGAAGTTACTCTAGTCCCCATCTTAGAACTAAAATGCAAATACAGTGCACAACACAAGTTCTGAATGAGCAACACTATGCTGTTTAATAACACGATAACTGTCTTAACGTTGTGATCATTTGTCATTTTAGCCACACAAAGACGTATCCAGTTCCTTAAACACACATTAATATGCTTAATTACAAAATTGCTTATCATGCGTATGCATCTATATAAATATATACACAATGTTTTGTATTTACCTAAATTCAAATTGCATGTTATGCTGTGATTTTCATTCCTTTGTGCACCCAGATTGTCATTTCTAAAAAGAACTATGTTAGAAAAGACACTCACTACTCCCCTGCCATGGGTAGGAACACCTTCCAGTAGACCAGGTTGCTCAAAGCCCCATCGAGCCTGGCCTTCCAGGAATGGGACATCCATGAAAGACAGCAGGAGAGGACCTGATTCGATAATTCTATGATTCTATTCTCCGGGATATAGGCATCTATTACTGACTCTGGCATTAAACTGGTAGGAGTAGGATAGCTTGAGGTTCCCTCCCCTGGCAAATTTAGTTTAAAGGCCTCTTTGCCCACGTGGCAAGACGAAGATGCTGTTCTCTTTCTCTAACAGATAGACTGCATCAGCCCTGGGTAGATCAAGTTTCTCAAAGCGAGACCCACTGTCAAAGTATCTGAACCCCTGGCCGTGTCCTGAGTCCTTTAATCATTTGCTGATTTGCCAGATTCTTGATACTCCTCAGACTGCTCCTGGTTGTATCACTCATTCCCACATGAAACAGCAGCAGCGGACAACAGTTAGTGGACTGCATGAGGCTTGGTAGTCTCTTGGTGACATATCTGATATGAGCCCCTAGTAAGCAGCGCATCTCACTAGACAGTGCGTCAGTTTGGCAAAGAGTCACCTACTACTATCACCCATCACCTTTTCTCAGTTGAGCTTGTTACACAGGTAGCAGATTGAGCTGCCTTACTCAGCTCCAGCTTCTTTCCTGATGTGGGGGTCTTTCCTCTTCAGTTTGCAGAGTAGTGAAGCAGTTATGCACCTCAAGCTCCAGCGGAAGTCTCTTCCTCCTGTTGATCCTGGCCATTGCAAGCTTCCATTCCTCTGCACTACTGGCCCCGCTCCCTTCTGTGTGTCCTGATGGGGGAGGTTTTAGCTGTTTGTAGGCTGTGGGTACACTGCAGACTGTACTTGGCATCAGCTATCTAACCCCTTCTCAGCCTTCCTGAGGTAAACACAGCCTTTTTACCATGTCCTGTCACTGAGCCATGTGCTGCGTGGGTCCTCCACCTGGGCATACCTTTTGCAGGCAGGTCTGCCACCTATCCTTTCCCAAGGAGAAAGGTCTAGACGCTTCCTGCAGTCTGAGGTTTGCACTACAGTCTCTCCATCAGTTCCATCTGTGTAGAAGCATTGGCCATCACTGGTGTAGATGGTGCAGACCCCCCAGCCAGAGCTGCTGCCTTTGCTCTCAGATGAGTGGCCACCATTCAGCCTTGAGGGTCAGGCAGAACGAGTGCCCTTGTCTTGCTGCAGATGATCACAGAACAGTGCTAGGTTGCTGGGTTGTGTGTACTTCAAGTCTCCCACTCAGCCAGTGGAATGCTCCTTCTTCAAAGAGGCAGCCTCCCTGTGTACCCTCCCAGACAAACTGCCACACAACCCACACCATAACATGCCACATTCTATTTGCTCATCATGGTCATCAGTGCTCTGCTCCCTCAGGCTGCCTTTTGTGGGAGTAGAGGGTGGCCGCTGTTACACGCCTTGTCAGACACTTTTGTGAGAGCTGCTGGCTCCTGGTGGATCTCTGTGCTCCCCTGGGGTTTCCCTAGCTCAGGAATGCCTCCCTGTACACCACTGTGGAGATGCATCTGCACATTGGGAAGTAATCCTCTGTTGACAGAAAAACTCTATGTTTAAAAAGGTAGTTTCACAGAAAAGTCCTAGCTTTTCATCCAATAATATCCTTCCTCTCTATGGGTGTTCTGACAAAATTGAGTTTAGTTGTGTGGAGAATTACAGGAAGATGTAGCCTTCTGTTTCAAGTGGAAATAGCGAGCTCACACTTCAGATACAGTGCTCAAAAGCTCTAAAGTAAGTTTAAATTCAACTAACTTGATGAGCTGTTAGGAATACAAACTCCAAATTCAGAAAGGGAGCATTTAAAAATATTTGTCCTTTTCAGTTTAAATCACTTCCAAGTATTCACACCTTTGATTCAGCAATTAAATATAACTAGTCTAGTTTTCTTAAATTCAGTAACACCTACACATCTCAGAGGTCAGAGAATAAGACAGCACACTTGCAAGTCAGACCAACTCAATTGAAATGCATAAAATGCAGTTTAGTTACTCTCACAGGGGTTCTTGATTTGAACATTTTGGCCAGTAAGAATATATTCAGAAATACGTAAAAATCTGGTTCTCAAAAATATTTTTCTTCAAAACCTCTTCAGAAATTTAGCCACTGTTACTAGAATTCCCCCACTCACTCTGTTCAAGCACCTTTCACCATTACCAGACAATCTCTACTACGCAGAGTATATTCAACTCAAAAGTACAAAGCAATTATTTATTGTCTAACATATCAAAGACAGTTAGGATTAACAAGTTATTAAGTGAAGCACTAATAGGCTTATCATTCCCAACATAAGACACACAAAGAGTCTTTGCTGGCTGGATAGTCATGAAGCAGGAAGTGAAGAGTTAGATTCTGCTGCTGCTGCGAATGTTCATGTTTCATGTTGCTGTTGCCATCTTTAGACTCCTTTAGCATATCTCTTCACATTATTGTTTTCCTTCCTGAATCCTTGAACTTTAAATTTGTAGTTCACCATATTGTATCTTTCATGGCTCTATGCTACAGGCTTTGTCAAAACTCTCCATTACAATTTAGGATCTTTCTCGGGAGTCTGACCCATGGTTACACATCTGAGCAGCTGATCATTGCTAGACCTTGAATCACACTGCTGAACCATTAGGAGAAGGGGATGGAGGGTACAGAGAGTAGGATGCAGCAACTAGGAAGACACTGAGCTGAATGGGTACTTCTGAAAACTGTAGGTGTACGTTTCTGGATATTTCTCTGCCTACATACTGTTGAGTGTTGTAAGAAGCTTAACCCACCTCCTCTAGCTGCTGTGGCCCAGGACCTCTCCTACCTGGCCACTGGAGCCCATGCTGGTGCCCTGGGCCTCTGCCCAGGCTGAGGGACATGGCTGATGTTTTCCTGTTTGCAAATTCATCCAGTGATGAGGCTGCGCACATATCCCAGACACACACACAGAGACACAGACGCATACAGAGGACACCAATATAGCCAGCTACACAGGCTGCTACAGACAAGGCACTGCCTTCAGCAGCACCTACACACAAGACTCACATAAAAGACAATCCACAGACAGCCATGTCCCCATCTCCTCTTCAGTGTGCAAAGACAAGAAGGTCACTAGAGCAGGCACACAGACACACACACACCACTGCCCAGGTTTACAAGCACACACACATTTGCAGATCCCTTAATTCCTGGTGTGGTCCCTCTGCCTGTCCAGCACTCCTGCCTGGATCCTAGGCCCCCTTACTTGCCCCAAAGGGTCCTTGACTTGCTGGCTTGGTGTTTGCTGCAAACACGCAGCATTCACACACTCATCCCTCATGCACTCCACATTCACAAGTTACCCTGGGCATACCAGCATGGACCCTCTGCCCGGATGGACCCTGGCCCAGACCCTAGAACCCCGTACTCACTGTCTAATCCAGGCAGAGGTTTGCAGGCACACCCCAGGCACACCAGAACTGGAGAAGACACAGACTCACCCCCAGCAGCCAATACCAGGCCCATGGGCAGTTACCTATGGTCCCACTCCAATGGCACTGAGCTCCTCGCTCGCCTCACTCACGCTGTCCCCCCAACAGCTGGTTTTTGGAACAGGCACCATTCCCAGCCCAGTGGCTGGGAGTTCAAGGTACCCATTGGCTCCAGTAGGTGATATGGAGACGCTGCTCACTCCAGCTGCCAGGCCAGGGGCGCCCACTCCCTGTTCTGAACCCTAGGAGCTGGCATCAAATTCCCCTCACTCACACACAAGTCTCACCAGTAGCTAGCACCGAGTCCTTGCAGCGCACATTCGCAGGGGACAAAGAGTGAGCATACACAGAGAGATGCTTATGAGAAGATTCAATAAGAAGATATAAGAAGCCAGGCTAGACTGTGGTGATCAGGCACAGGGCTCAGCCAGACAAGCATATTGAACAGCCTCATTTTACAGTGACTGGCCTCTCTTACACCCTTTTCTCTCTACCCCTATTGTTCCCCCTGCTCCTTCTTCCCCTGCAGTTCCCCCACCCCATGGGTCTGTATGGCTCTGTTGATTTCCGCATCTCTCGAAGTCTGGGGCCCCCTAATATGCAGTATCATCATCTGCAAAGTCCTGGCTGATCTTTTGGAAGTGGCACATGTGGTTTCTTGATAGCTCATCAGTTAGTGAGCGTGGTGAGGTTTGTTTCTTGCCACTGTCTCCATGTTTGCTTTGTCAGGTCTATGTGCCTGTGTATTTTTTTCTTGTTTCCCCCTTTTCCCCTTAGTTTCCCAACTGATGGGTCCCCAGTCAGATAACCTTGCTGGAACAAACTTTCTTCACACTTTCACAAGCCCTTATCAGTTGATGTGACTGACAGGTTTTCTTCTCGTCACTGCCTCCCTTATCATGTCAGTCAGGTTTGTGTCCCTGTATTTTTTTGTTTCAGGCTTCCTCCTTTTCTTATTGTCCTGTTGCTTTGGAAAAGGTCCTGGACAGATTCCCATAAAGAAACAGACACTCTCCTTCCACATACCCTCCTTTCACATACCTTTGAAATCGTGGCCGTCAGCTATACTGTATATGCTTGTAATTGCTTACACATTTATTCTAGATTTGCACAGATATTTTGTTTAGGTTAAACTTAGGGATTTTTAAAGGTTTACCTGGGATTATACTACAATAGGAATGGTCAAATGAATCTTGTATTTTTGAATGATAGTTGTCCTGCACACCACACATATTGGTATAATTTAAACCAAGTCTGAGACTTACAGTATACTAAACTTGTAGTATAATTTAAACCAAGTCTGTAGTTTACTTAAAGCAAGTCTTTGACTTACTGTGCATATTGTACAGTAAGTTTGATTACTCACAAATGCACTGGATTTAGCACATACAAACCACAATTTTCTGTGAGCAAGTCTGACATTTCCTGAAACATACATGATTTCAGTCTAATCATGGACAAGCATGATCATCCTATCTTGGGTGGCTGAAGACTCTAAACCATACTGAAATACTTTAGATAGCTATAGATCCACTAAGAATGAATGGAAAAATTGGTTGTATCTGGTAGATTAACTGTGCCAAGTATGGATAATGTATTAAGTCATTATAGTCTTAAAAACTAAGATAGCTGTTTTGCTTCATTTAGAATCTCAATCTCATGAAGTCACTGTTGCGCTTTTCATTGTGTATGACCAAGACTTATCTTTCTTGGAAGCCAAAATTATATCCTTACATAAATCCATGACCAGTACAAACCAGATTACCAGATAAATGCTAGAAGTACTTAGTTATGGTGACAAATTTCAAAATGATTTAGCAATTCTGAATTATACTGTGTTCACTGAGTACCTTTTATATAAAGAATAAGAACAGATCTCTAGCAGCTAGTTTCTCCTAAATCATTAGCATTATATTTTCTTATAAGAAATGTCATATTAATGAACATCAATATTAACCACATTCTATAAAGCAGCATTTATATTTTCCATGCTCTAGGTTATATTTAGGGCCTCTTGACTGCATCTGACATTTTTGATTACTTGCAGATTTTTCAGAGGTGTGAAAGTCTAATCCCTATTAAAAACACAGAGGACACTGGGTGTTGAAGTTTCTCTTAAAAGCCGCTACCACTTACAGCTCCACTAGGAGGTCTGTTAGTTGTAAGTGTGAAGAGTGGAATCATAATGGAGAATTAACATTTTTGCCAGAAAGAAGAAATCTGGTATGTGATTCATGTTTCTACCCATTTCCTTGTTTGGTGATCTCAAATAATGAGGAAAAATAACCAGAAAATAGCTCAAACACTGATTTTACATAAAAATAAATTTGAATAAGCAAATCAAGGCAGGAGAAATGGGCTGACAGGAACCTCATGAAGTTCAACAAGGGAAACTGAAGTCTTGCACCTGGGGAGTAATAATCCCATGCATCAATATATGCTGAGGTCCACCCAGCTGGAAAGCAGCTTGGCAGAATAGGACCTGGGAATCCTTGTGGACATCAGGTTGAATAGGGCCCAGACCTGTGCCCTTGCTGCAAAGAAGACTAACAGTTATCGTCAGCTGCATTAGACAGAGTATAGGCAGCAGGTTGAGGAAATTGATCCTTCCCTTTTATTCAGCACTGGGGAGACCACACCTGGAGTTCTGTTTCCAGTTCTGGGATCCTCAGAACAAGAGAGACATGGACATACTAGAGAGAATGTAACAAAGGGCCAGGAAGGTGGTTAAGGGACTGGAGCATCTCTCATGTGAGGAAAGGCTGAAAGGGCTGGGACTGTTTAGCTTAGAGAAGAAAAGGCTCAGGAATATAATCAATATATATAAATAAGTGAAGAGAGAGTGCAAAGAGGACAGAGCCAGGCTTTTTGCAGTGGTACCTAGTGACAGGACAAGAGGCAATGGGCACAAACTAAAACAGAGGAGGTTCCATCTGAATATCAGCAAACACGTTTCTACTGAGGGTAACCAAGCACTGTCACAGGTTGCCCAGGGACGTTATGGATTCTCTCCCCTTGGTGATATTCAGAAGCCATCTGGATGTAGCCCTGGGCAACTGGCTTGAGGTGGCCCTGCATGAGTCGGGGGTTTGGACCAGACGACCTCCAGAGGATTCCTTCTAACCTTACCTGTTCTGTGATTCTGTCATCCCATTAAATCAAACACAAGATAAAAATAAAATTGGAAATCTAAAAGCTTTATATATCTATAAATAATGCATTGCATTCTTTTTCTTTCCTTGGTTGATACTTTAAAAATTCAATATATCTAGAAATCTGTAACAAAGGAACAAAGTCCCTGGGTTTCCTCAAACATTCAGTCCTGTGAAATGCCGAGTATCTTCACATGTCCATTGACTATGATTTCTTTCACACCTGATGAACTGAGGTCTCAATAAAATGAAAAGGACCAATGATTTATTACAGTCACTGGATTGTACAGTTTGCACAATCCAGAACAAAGGAAATAAAGACAATTAATTACTGAATGCATTTGTGAACAATTCTATATTTGACTTCTATCACTTTGCATTCATCTAAGTCTTTTAACTGCTGGATTTGACTTCAGTATCTCAGACACCAATTTAATATCAAAATCCTACTTAGTCATCTGTTTTTCAGTGAGAAATCCTAGGCTGAAGAAAGATGGTGGAAATTACTTGGACCTTTTAAAGGAAGTAGGGGAGATGCAGTTGTCAGATTCCTTTGTTCTTCCTTCATCTTTCGATCATTGATATCTTCATGGTATGGTCTTCAAAAGAAACCTTATCACTTGTGATATACAATTTGTGTCAGTTGTGTTGCTGGTGGCAGAACAGTGCACTCCTCTGACTCACATCATGATTCAGAATTCTGCTGAAAATTACTATGTTGTCAGTCAAAGGAAAAAAATAAGCACTGTGTTTAATTTGACGCTGAATGGTTTTACCTCCAGTGATTCAATATCTCTAGAAACCCCATTTGTACAGGCCTTTTGCATTGCTTAAGTTCCTGGAAAGTTTCAAGAGTTATTCAAGTCACTCTTTTGGGATGTTCGTGATGGCAGTAATTTGTTTTCCATGCTATTTTAAGAAATATGCACAACTCATTGGTTAGGGTCATGTTGTTCTCTATCATTGGATCAACAAATCTGTTATTTTCTGTTATTATTTTACTTTGCATAGGTGAAGTAGGATCTGGATTCTGCTCACATGAATTTGAATGCTTTAACAAAGTGTCTGAGTTGATGGCCTACTTGTCCTGTCTAGGACACCTCTGGATGGCAACTCTGCCCATCTCAAAGCTGAATCATGTCTTTAAAAAGCATCTTTCTTTCTATTGATTGTAGACAGAGCCTATGGTGGTCCGGCTGCCAAACTTCAGTAGTATTAACAGACCAAACAAAGTGTTTTTTCATTTGTATGACAGTCCTGAAAACATATTCCCCTGTTTCATAGTTCTATAGAAAATCTTTCTTTTCTTTTTCACATTTTCAGAATCTTATGCCTATCAGAAAGCTTTCCCTCCCCATTAATTCTGAAAGTGCAGCCAGTTCAGAAGTGAGAGCTGATGCTGCTTCTCCAACCATTCCACGAAGAGGAGAAATATTTAAAGAAACACTGTTCTGTGTCAATAAAACCTTGAATCACCTTGAGTCTTATCCCACTCTCCATGATTATTTATTGTAGCATCCAACAATCACCACTAGACAGACTGGGAAAGAGGTTTCTTTCTTGACAGTGAGGTATGAGTAGGACTGAAGTGACCTAAATGCTGTTCTTGTCCTGAGATTCATTAAAAAGATAGATCAGCTTTGGCAAATCTGAATTCAGTGACATGGCCAGCAGCAGGCTATAAGAAAATACTATTTTTGCTTCTATTACTTTTCTCTCTTCTGTTTGTTTTGTTCTTGTTGTGGGTTTGGGTTTTTTTTTATTTTTTTTGTGTTTTGTTGTTGTTGTTGTTGTTGTTGTTGTTTGTTTGTTTGTTTTTTGTGTGGATTTTTTTTTCCTTTCATATTTCTTAAATCATGTTAATGTTCAGAAAACTAGCATGTGAAACTTTCAGTCCCATCCTTTGGCTCACAGCTGTCTTAAACAATGCATAGATTTTGATGATTTTTTTTCCCCATCCACCAGCATATCAAAAGGCAAGAGAAACTGAAGGCCTGTTCCACCAGCGGAACACAGAAGGGGTTGGTGCAATGAAGAATTTTGCATTACTTTACATCATGCTGTGCCCATGACGTGTTTAAAGAACAATAATGCCAGCCTCATATATGGAAAGGTGATAAGACTGGCTAAAAAAAGACATGGAATTTGCGTCAATGTGTTCCTTTTATAGGCCTTTCAGTACCTGGAAACTTTTATTCAGTATTTTCAAGGTTTCTTCACAACTGTGAATAGTAAAAACCTTTCTAAAGCTGAGATTGACTCTCTGAGGTTTTCAGGTTGAGAAAAGTCACATGAATTAGTGTGAGTCACAGGTCAGAAACATTTTCATCAGAGAACTGCAGTCTTCCTGCTAATCAACCTATTTACTCAGCATCAGTCCAAGACTAATTTGAACAGAAGCCCAGTTACACAGATCTTTCTACTGTCAGTTATATTTTCTGCTCATATTGTCTCTAGCAATTTTCTTTTTGCTCTATAGTTCTTTTAAGACACATCTACAGTTTGTAGTGATTCTACAGCATTCATTTGAATTATTAGGTTGGTGCAAAAGTAGTTGCAGTTTTGGACCATGAATTTTAAATCATAACTAAGCTCAAAAACATCTTTATTAATCAAAATAGGAACCAGTGCAATCAGCACATTTTTGTGAATTAGAAATAAGTTTGTTTATTCCTGTAGCATAAAAATCTGTACTTTGGGATTTGATGAACTCTTGGAAAGCATTTTCTATATACTGCAGGTTGTGGAAGCGTTTTCCCTGCAAAAAGTTGTCAAGATGCTTGAAGAAGTGGTAGGTGGTTGGTGAGAGGTCAGGTGAATATGGCCCATGAGGCAAAAAAATAGTAGCCCTATTTGTTCAACTTATGAAGTGTTGGTTGTGCAACGTGCAGTCAGGCATTGTCATGGAGAATAATTGTGCCCTTTCTGTTGACCAATGCCAGCTGCAGGCGTTGCAGTTTTCAGCGCATCTCATCAATTTGCTGAGCATACTCCTCAGTGTAATGGTTTTGCCAGGACTCAGAAAGCTGTAATGGATTAGACTGGCAGCAGACCACCAAACACTGACCATGACCTTTTTTTGGTGCAACTTTGGCTTTGGGAAGTGCTTTGGAGGATCTTCTCAGTCCAGCCACTGAACTGGTCATTGCTGGTTGTAGTAGGAAATCCATTTTTTGTCACACATGACAATCTGCTCAAGAAATGGTTCATTGTTGTTGTAGAGAATAAGAGAAGATGACACCTCAAAATGACAATATTTTTTTTTTTTCAGTCAGCTCATTAGGCACACACTTTACGAGCTTTTTCACCTTGCCAATTTGCTTCAAATGCTGAATGACCACAGAAAGGTTGACATGGAGTTCTTCAACAACTTCTCGTGTAGTTTTAAGGGGATCAGCTTCAATAACTGCTCTCAACTGGTCATTGTCAACTTCTGATGGCTGGCCACTATGCTCCTCATCTTCAAGGCTCTCATCTCCTTTGCGAAACCTCTGGAACCACCGCTGCACTGTACATTCGTTAGCAGTTCCTGGGCCAAATATGTTGTTGATACTGTGAGTTGTCTCCGCTGCTTTATGGCCCATTTTGAACTCAAATAAGACATTCACTTGAATTTGCTTTTTGTCTAACATAATTTCCATAGTCTAAAATAAATACAAAATAAATAGCAAGTATCGTGGTTTAACCCAAGCTAGCAATACAACCACGATAGCTGCTCACTCACCCTCAACCCCATTCCCCCCAAATAGGGGTGCAAATCGAAAGGGAAGGGAGAAACTCGGGCTGAGATAAACACAGTTTAATAAAATAACAAAATACTAATACACTACAAGTAAAAATATATATAAAATAGAAATAGAATATAAAATAAAAGCTACTCAAGGTAATTCCTCATGAACTCCATCCACACTGAGCAACTAGTCCCAGGAAGCAGCACCTGGTCTCTAACAGCTGATCCTGAAGAGATAAAAAAAGGAAAAAAAGGCAGAAAGGCCCAGAGGCCTTTGCAAAACCACAGAAGGCTGAATGTCCAATATAGAACTCCCCTGGCTCAGACAGAAAGAGTGAAGAAAGCTAAGAAGCAAGAGAGAGACACCAGAAGATTCCGACCCTCCTTAAATATGAAGCATGATGCTAATGGATGGAGTACTCTTATTGATCAGTCTGAATGTCAGTCAAGCTCTGCCCCATCCATACCCCAATTCCTTGATGCCTTACATCTGTGGGCAGAGCACTCAGAATGTCCTTGTCTCTCAGACCAGAGCAATTAAAATCATTAACTCTGTCCCGGGGTGTTATCCTTTATTCTCAAACTAAGTCCAAATAATCACCATGCTAGCTATGAGAAAGAGAGTGTTCTAACTGCATGAAGAAAATTAACTCATTTTCAGTCAAACCAGCACAGCAAGTAATAAGTCAGTAGCAAAAAAAAAAAAACCACCATAAAGCAAGAAAATCACATTAAAATGATGTATAACATAACTACATTTATGTAAGAATGTATTCCAATACCAAACAGCAAATTTCAACGATGCAAAACCTGTGATTACTTTTGCACCAACCTAATACTTTTCTATTACTGCGTAAGGAAGGGGAAAGATGAACCACTCATGCACATACATGTTAGTAGCTTGTTGCTTGTTGCACAGAGTAGTGGGTCAGATGTTGTGGACAAAGCATTCTACATTTGTGTCTCCATGAATCAGGTGAAGATTTCCAGGCATTCCTAGCCAAGCATGTGCCTGCTCTCAGCACGCAATAACATATGCTGCCTTTGTCGCAAATGAGTTGAATGCAGCTCACCCAAAAGACAGAAACACGGTATGTTTTACTGAGGTAACATAATAATGTGACGGATTTCAGTGAACTAGATGGAATTTAACAAAGTATAACAGTGTTTTATTAAGGTTCAGCAAATTTGATGGCAAGGTTCACCTTATTAATTACTGCTTGGAAGAAATATACAACGGAAAATTGAGTTAGAATTGAGTTAGAATGATTCACACCTAGATGGGACATGCAAAAGGTAAGAAGGACCCCCCCATTGAGTCACGAGGCTCAGAGTGGACCCTCTTGCTTTCTAAGCTCCTTATGGAGCCTAAGTGCATCTAGGTCCAATCTAAGTCTCAGACTTGAACAACGGTTTATGTCTAATGGAATTATCTACACAAAGTTTATATTAATATGGATTAGTAATGTTTCATTAGTATTGATTCAGCATACTACCAGTAACAAGCCAAAGATCTGCCATTGGTAAAAGGCGTCTCTGCCTCAAGGAGCAGTCTTGAGAGGCATCCCAGCTCCAGGAGAGATCACTGCCATGCAGCCACTCTGCCTAGTAGGGAGAGCTCAAAGAAGGCTCACCTAGGCTGTCATATTTATGGAATAAATTGTAGTCAAATCACATGCAATGGAAAGGTAGGCATGAAAATCCTTGTACCCACAGCTTTCTTTGTTCCTTGATAAATGAATCTTGGAAAAGTCACTCACTTTAATTGCAAGATTGGTGTTCCAAGCTTATATGCACTGATGCTCACTGTGTCACTTTGCTCCTTTGCGGGTTTTCAGAGAACTGGCTCAAACTACAGGAGTTAGTTCTTGGCCTAACTGTGGCTCAGGCCTTTTCCTCCTTTGGACCCTGTACCAAACTACTGCTAGTTTGGTTAAGGGGTCAGGTGCATCCGTTGCAGCCTTATGAATCAGCATGAATGGAAGTACTGAGAGAAAACACCAAAGTCCTCATGAAAATGGCAACAGCAAGAGAGGGAAATTGTTGCAGCAAAAGCCAGGATGGAGACAGCCCCTTAATGAATAGGAATGGAGGTGGTTCAAGGTAGACTATTTGTGATATTTTAACTAACCTGAAACCATTTGGTATATAATTCATACATTCTTACTGCAAAGTAAGCCTCACGAGAGAAGGTGCACTCTTCATTATAAATCTGGAAGGGATGTGTCTTCCTGAACTTCCACATACCCAAGACAGAACAGTCAGAACTTTCCTTCCACTACGCACTTAACCACGCTTGTGAGGCAGAAAAGCCACTATTTTTGTTTTAGCAGCTGGGGCTCCTGAGCACAAGTTAAAGGCTTTCTCCCCAATGATTTGTTTACAATTGGACCCTTTAAGTCTTATAAAAATAAAGCTTGAATGTCTTGACAGGAGTTTTACTCTGATTACAAATGAAAATACCAGTTGCAGATAGGTGTTAAGAGTCCAATATTCCCTTAGCCAGTTTATTTTAGATATTGCATACATGAAGAGTGTACAGTTAAATATAAAATTTTTTATTAATGTCTTATTTGAAAAAAGTTGATGTTACATGGGATTTCTGATTCAGTAAGGTAATACAAAATACAATGAAGACACCATACAAATTTAAGTTACACTTAGCAAAATGTAGGAATTGCAATTGCAGTTCAATCATAATACCAATGTAATATGCTCACTGTCATGACATTGGGTGTCCCCAGTCACAGGGGAGGAATACATGAGTTGAATGCAGCTCAAGCCCATTGCTGTCATTGAAATTATTCTGTTAGTTGTTTACATTTTGTACATTATGTTGTGTTGAGCCATGTAATGACTTCCCACATACAAGTCTAGCTTACTCAGGAACATTCATGCTCTCGTAATGAACTCAGGGAGAAATATTTAAACCACCAGTTTGATAGCTGCTTATCTGAAACAAAGTCACCATCTAATCCCTTTTGTGTCGAGATAAAGTCAGCTTCTTTGCAACAGCCGTGGTCAGTCACACTCTGCATTATTCTCTGAGTTTTTATGGGCACACTGCCCTTGTCCATCTCTAGTCAGACTTCTTCCATTTTAGGGCTTAATTCAGAGTCAGATTGCACCTCTAGTTCAGTCAGTCACAGGAGGATGCAAGACTCTGATAACCCACACCAAGAGATGGCTGACTCCTTCGAAGTTACACAATGAGATGTACTTAAGATCAACACAGAGGACAAAAACAACCTGCCAGCCTGGTTATTGCAGGTGATCAAGAGAAAAAAATTGTGCTGTAACACATTAAGACCCAGTGAGCTATGGTTCTAAAGTGGTAGAGTGTCTTTACCCTGTGCAGGGAAACAAAATTTTTTTTGCTAATTGGCAAATTGAAGTGCCAAATGACTGTTGTTAGTGTTGGTGCCTGTTTTCTGGCAGTTCTGAAGCTTCACTGAACTGTGTAAATCAGTGTCCTGATTTTCTCTGGCACTTAAACTCAGGAATTGCTATTTCTATGTTTTAGTCTTTCTGTCCTCATTTATCTTGCAGAGGTTAAAAAGTAATAATGGATTGATACCATAAAATCGGCAAAGTAATAGACTCTTAAAGTCATGTTTTAAGGTTTTAAAAGTAGCATTTCTTATTCAGCACCAGGGCCAAAATGGGGGTGTTCCTCCATAGGTCTGCCACTGACTAGTTGGTCATACATGGTTTATATTGACAGAAAAATTACGTGTTCGTTACAGTTCTTGACAACCATTAACATATTCCATGCTTATTCTAACACAAGCTATCTTTTTAAGCAATGCTAAGTAATATTCACATGTTTCTCAGTTACTTCTCAGTTACCTGTTTTAAAAGACTATGTCGTAAAACTATGTCAGTTTTAAAAATAGGGTATGATTACTAAGTGCAAAGATTCTATGGTTACAAGGTCTGCTAATACAAAGATTCTGTGGTTACAAGGTTGGTTAATTTTTAAAGGTTGCTACCTTAATATTCTCCTAAACTCTGAGTTCTATAATTCCTTAAAACACAGTCTAATAATTAGAAATAGAGGTATCAGATAAACCTGGATACTTCTTAGGCAGAGACCTTCTCTAGACCTGAAGTACCTCTGAAACAACACCGAAGCGTAGATCAAAAGCTTGACTAAGACATGGAGTAGGTGATCAGTTGGAAATTTTTTCCTCTCTCTCATAATACAGCTCAACAAATAATGTCTTCCTAGAACTTTTGTGAAACATCTGTAAAGCTAAGTAAGAGTGGAAGAGAATGACTGGGTTATCAGATGTGAAGTGACATTCAGGGATCAGGTAATTAGAAATTTGCTAAGCAGAGGAGGGCTTCCATTAACTTTTCTGCTAATTTTAGAAAATAATTTGTACAGATAGAACTCTCTGGTTATTTTTGTGAAAATAATTAGCCTCTAAAAATAGCAAAGCTCTACTTTTTCATGTGAATTTCAGCTTACTGCCTGATACTGAGAAAGACCCCCAAAGTAACTCGTTTTATAGTTGATTATCACTTACTGGTTCTTGTTCCCTGTGTCGCCAGAGAATCAGTCAAGATGATGATGAGGTGGGGAAGAGGCTGTCCAGTGGCACAAGAACTTCCCCTACAAGAAACATATAATGAACATTGATAATGGGAGCGGTAGCCCCCTCCTTTTTCTCAACACATTTCATGCATTTGCCAAGGTGATGTAAACTAGTTTTAAAGTACCAAGGTATTTTTGTTCCCTTTCCATTTTGCCACTGCATCACAGAATGTTAGGGACTGGAAGGGACTTCAAAAGATCATCTAGTCAAATCCCCTGCTGGAGCAGAAACACCTAGATCAAGTTATACAAGAATGTGTACAGGCAGGTTTTGAATGTCTCCAGAGAAGGAGACTCCACAAACTCCCTGGGCAGCCTGTTCAGTGCTCTGTCACCCTCACTGAGAAGAAGTTTCTTCTCATATTTAAGTGGAACCTTCTATGTTCCAGTTTACACCCTTTGCCCCTTGTCTTATCATTGGTTATCACTGAGAAGACCCTGGCTCCATCCTCCTGACAACCTTTACATATTTATAAACATTAATGAGGTCACCCCTCAGTCTCCTCCAAGTTAAGGAGATCCAGCTCCTTCAGCCTTTCCTCATAAGGAAGATGTTCCACTCCCTTAATCATTTTTGTGGCTCTGCACAGGACTCTCTCCAGCAGTTCCCTGTCCTTCTGGAACTGAGGGGCCCAGAACTGGACACAATATTCCAGATGTGGCCTCACCAGGGTGGAGTAGAGAGGAAGGAGAATCTCTCTCGACCTACTAACTACACCTTTTCTAATACACCCCAGGATGCCATTGGCCTTCTTGGTCACAAGGGCACAGTGCTGGCTCATGGTCATCCTGCTGTCCACCAGGAAAGTACCTTTCCCCTACACTGCTCTCTAACAGGTCATTCCCCAACTTTTACTAGTACGTGGGGTTGTTCTTGCTCACATGCAAGACTCTACACATACCCTTGTTATATTTTATTAATTTTTTTACTGCCCAGCTCTCCAGTCTGTCGAGGTCTTGCTGCATGGCAGCACAGCCTTCTGGCATGTCAGCCACTCCTCCCAGTTTGGTGTCATCAGCAAACTTGCTGACAGTCACTCTATTCCCTCATCCACATCATTGATGAATATGTTGAATAGTACTGGTCCCAGTATTGACCCTTGAGGGACTCACTAGATACAAGCCTCCAACTAGACTCTGCCTCATTGACCACAACTCTCTGGCTTCTTTCCTTCAGCCAGTTCACAGTCCACCTCACTACCAGATCATCCGGTTTCTTTTGTCTCCATCTTGAGTAGTTTCTCACAAGGGGGTATATCACTTCTGGTTTGTTTGTACATTACTGGCACCATTATTCTTAGGCAGCAGCAATTATAGTAGTAACCAACAAGAATATCACAACAGAAAGTTCACTGGCATTGTAGCTTCGTAACTCTTTATGCAATGGTCTGCGACACACTCTTCCTCTTCACTGCGTTCAACTTTTATGTTTTCAGTACAGGCTCCTGTAACTTCTGTTGCTGTTTCTACAACAAGCTGTGCCTTGTGATGTGAGGGGTTTTAAAGTAATCTGGGACATATTTCTCTTCACTCGGAGATGAATTAAAACCAACAGTCACATTTACATCTCTGCTCACTGTTCCAGATAATTGTAGCACAACTTCACTGGTATAAAGTTGATCACAAAGTGGAAACAACTGCTAAAAGAGCTAGGGTTTCATGACTCAGAAAATGACTGTGTCCTTAAAAAGAATTTTATTTCAAAAAAGAGCTGAATTACCTAGTCATCCTTAAAATACAACTATTTATCACTTGTTAGCAGGCCCCTTACATTCTGGCTATAGATTCCTATGCACCATTCATGGCTTCTTAGCTGTGACAATAAATAATCTGTAATTCAGAATTTATGTGGAGTTATATCACGCAGGTGGGTGACACACCACACATTACGAAGGCTTTTTTTTATAGGGTCTTGTACACTGAAATTTGGACTCTGCAGATGAGTGAAAGGGGGGGTCTTTTTATTTCCCTGTACAGTCTATGTACACTGTGAGCTATACTGTAGAAAAGAAGTATTAAGGTGACACTGATGATACACAGAGAAGGGAAGGGGCAGAATAATGAGAAACCAAGATCCTCCTCCCAACTAGTCCAACTAGTTTGTGTGAAGGCAGTCCTAAAAAACTGTCATTATTTACTGAGCCTGACATTACAGGAGAAAAAGGAACTGAAATGGAGAAATAAACTTAACAGCAGAGTCAATTGTATTGTTAAGCAGGCATTCTTTATTGACAGCACTGGGGAGCTCTGGGGATCATTCTCCATAAGTGCTCCAATGACTGGACACTCTTGCGTTGCTTATATTCACACAATTATTACATATTAATTACAATTTTAAGACATTTTTAACATACAATATATCTACACTAAGAAATAATTGATAAAATTGGTTATAACTGATTGTTTCTTACTTTCAGTACATCTATTAATTATTAGTTATATCTAAACTAAGCACTCTGCTTCCAAACAATGTATTACTTAATCTTCTGTCTCCCTCTTGCCATGCAGAAGGATCTAAAATTTGAAAAATATCCCCTCATTTTGCAGGTGATCAGAAAGCATTTATCATGTCAATTGGTTAATGATGGGTATGTCTTATATAACTTAATCACAGTATATATTCATTTAGCAGCTTCTCTTCAGAACTGAAACATGACTTGCTAAATAACAACACAGAGTTTGAGCTACTCCCAGGGAAACATAGCATAGAACAATTTATTCATCATAATTGTTTGCAAAGTGCCAAATCTACCCAAGCAGCAGAGAACATCACCCACCAGGAACCCTGAATTATCAGTGTACGTGTGCACACAGGAAGAACTATTAGCCTTGTTCCAGCTACTGCCTCACAATACCCAGGTTGCCTAGAACTAGTGCTGGATCGAGAGGACCTGAGGACTCCACTCGTAGTCACGTGTAAATCTGAGGGTTTATGTCGTGTCTCAAAAAATGAGGCAAGACTGGTGCTATTTGTCTACTTGTATTGCAGAATACAAGGGGAAGGGAAAGACTAACTGTAGTTTAAGTCAGTGCTATTCCAGCAACCTTCTCACTCTGCTATGCCTAACCTGATCATGAGCGTTGGAAGTGGTAGTATGAGTCTGGCCCCTGAGCAGCTGAACGTAGCTGAGTATTGTTAGCATAGGCATACTTGCCTGATGGGATATTAAAATACAAGTATCAGTGCAAGCAGTAAGCATTTAATGTTAACAATTTTCACTACCAAATACAGAGATTGCAATGAATGTCCAGGAATCAAATTGGTACAGTTTATTTTTAGATTACTTGAGTTTGTGTGCAATATTTTAAAATCATCTGGAAGACCTGATGCATTCTCCTTATGAAACTCCTTGAAAGGCAAATCAGAAATAAAATAACACTAAACTTGGAAAATGGCTTTATTTCCCAGAGGCTATGGCCTCATTCAAATGGAAAATGCTGCTATCAGATTCTCCTCTTGTGTGACTTTCAACAATAGGCAAGTAATAGACATACCTCAAACTTTCCCTCTGAACTAACACAAAAGCTAAGCCTTTAATAGCCCAGTCAGAACAACAGGCTGTTTCCCCCTCTTGTATCTGTACGTCTTGATTGCTTTGGTGTAGAGAGCTCTGAATGTAGTGCTGCAAAGAGAAGAGATCTGTCAAAACTCCTGAAAACCAGAAATCTCAGAAGGAAAATCTGGGTAACTGAATGGAAGAGAAGGAATAGTATTCCACGGTGATCAGTCAATTTCAGTGCTCCCTGGCCTTCAATGGCTCTTAGGTGCACTTCAAATTTTGATAGAACTAATACCAAATATGTAACATATGGCTGGGAATAACATTCTTAGCTCTCACAGGTGGCCTCAGTTTTTAATTTTAAATTCCCATTATGATATCAGAATTTCACCCAGTCAACATAAACAGGGTGAGGACCACTCGTTAAGGCACCTTCCTGTTTTTCACTACTGTAATGTCAAGCTTCTACCAAAGGAATGAAGAATGATTAAATTAAATTAAATTCTCACCATCTTTGGTCAGATAAGGAGAGGCTTAAACCAATAGGAAGAATTTTTTTTTCATCATTTGGTTTTATTTGTTTTTCATGAATCTTTAAAAGGGATGGGATGCCCCAGTGGAAAGCAGGAATGTGCAGTGTAACCATGTCAGACATAGCTGTAAATCTTTACAAGACCAGATGCTGCAATCTGGGAGAGCTGCTGGCCTTGTGAGGCTGCTGGTTGCAGTTTGTGCTCCTCTGTGATCTACACATCAGAACCAACTTTCCAGACTGGATTCTGGAGCAGAAGAAAGGCTGCTGTAACATACAGCAACCAAAAGGCCCATACTGATTTAGCAAGGTACCAAATTTGGAAGAGCTGTATTAGAAAGTATGCTGTTCCTAACTGTCCTGATATATATGGTAATAAGCCAGAAAACACTGCGAAGTCTGAAATGTCTCTCAGAAACACTATAGTCCTGATGGTCTGGCCTGTATTTTGCAGCCTGCCAGTTTTACTTATACATGTCAAAATAACCAGGGTGCTTGAGTATATCCACCTCTTCCATTCCTGATTGCACTGAAGAATGGAAACGAAATCATAGAACATCACGCCGCAGAACAGCACATTTTACCTCCTTCATGAGTTTTAAAACTCATATTTAATATTTAATTCTTTACCTTTCAGATTCTTGACTCGTGTGACAGAGACCATTATACTGTGACAAATCCTATGATGTATATTTGGAGGGAACAGCATAGCTATATGCGGGGATTCATTTTCAGATTATTGATTGTAGTAACTTAGTCTCTACTCCATTAAAAGAAGAATGAATTTAGCCATCTGCCAGATGTACTTCACTTTTAATATTATCCACCAAAGGGCAATGGCTCTACAATATGATACCCCACTGAGCTGAAGCTGTGAAACTCTGATTTCAATAGCAGGTTTGAGACTTTGGCCAGCACTTGAGACTCAACTCCTCACTGTGCAACTTAGCTCACTCCTCATGACACTTAGAGGGCTTCATACAAGCAGATGGGCAACAGACTCTAGTGACAGACCATCTGCTCTGCACAACAAAGTACAGGTGAAAGCACAAGGCATTTCTCCAGCTGCTCCTTGTAACAAGGATCTTGTAAACCAAGGTGTTGCAGTTAGGTGTGTGACATTAAATCTAAACCAATAACAGACATTAAGTCTATCACATGCCAAAGATAATAAAAATGTAACCTTGTCCTGAAGAAAGGTGCCTTTCAGCACTTTTAAAATAATTCTTCTCTATCCTTCCATGAGGTACTTTGCAAAGAGTAAATTTTAGTTATTATTACAGTAATAACATTTCTCCCTTATTTCCTTTTGTTCTATGCTGAGCTAGGACTCTTAATGCCCTGTACTGGACCTTCTACTTTACACGCATTGCAAAATCTCCATCTTTATAAAAAAGAACACAATTTAAATGTCAACATCCATAACTACAATTTATCACCTGCTTTTTTCTGCCGTACTCAAGCTGCACTGTAATGTGCAGCAAGCAAGCAGTCAAGAGGATAGGTTGGATGAAGAGCATTTTTATTACCTGCACAGGCACATAGAATGGTCTAGAACCATTTAGACTTTTATAAATGCTACAGACATTTAAATGTACTCCCTTTCTTACATTCTGTCATCTCCTGTCCTATCATTCAGTCCAATTCAGTTACATGTAGCTTCAAAAGCTTTTCATTACAGAGTGGCTTGTTGTGTTCTTCTCACGGTGTGTGGTTTTTAATATCATGAAAACAGATTCTGTTCCTATTGTGTGTACAAATCTCTAAACCCAAATTTATAACTGTCATAGTTAAGCTCCAGAGCCTCCCAGTCAGCAGCTAAAACCTTCCCCCACCCCTGTTAGGATGGGAAGAAGAATCAGAAAACAGCAGCACTTAATGGTGGTGTGACTTCATTCAGGCTGTGATAGTCTACTGTTAATCTCCCCTCTCCACTGGGCTTCCTCACTGGCCATATGGGACTGTTAAAGGGTGAGTGACTTACTGATCACTCCTTGGCTCTCCAGTTGACGAATCAACTGAAATCAAAGAGTCTCGATTAGTGTGATATTACTGCCAGTGCACTGTTGTGGTAGCAATTGGCACCTGTTGGTCTTTGACCCTCACCAGTCCTACAACAGAAGGGTCCTCTGAGAGTCTGGGCAAGGTAGATAGCTGTTTGGTGTCCTCTGTCTCCACAGCTGCTATGTCAAAAGCCCACCAGTACCCTTTTGTGTCTTAAACTGCCCTTTTCTGAGGCAGTCTGTAACAAGGATGTATGGGGCATCTGGGCCAGTCACAACAGGGTGCTTTTCCCAGTCCTTTCCAGTCAGACTCACCTCAGTCAGACTCATCCTCCCTGGATGAGGGGATTGAGTGCACACTTAGTAAGTTTGCAGATGACACCAAATTGGGTGGGTGAATTGATCTGCTGGAGGGTAGGAAGGCCATACAGAGGCATTTGGATTGCTGGGCCGAGGCCATTTGTATGAGGATTAACAAGGCCAAGTGTCAGGTCCTGCACTTGGGTGACAACAACCCCAGGCAGCACTACAGGCTTAGGGAAGAGTGGCTGGAAAGCTGCCTGGAAGAAAGGGATCTGGGGGCATTGATTAACAGCCAGCTGAATATGAGCCAGCAGTGTGCCCAGGTGGCCAAAAAGGCCAACATCATCCTGGTTTGTATCAGGAATAGTGTGGCCAACAGGACTAGAGAAGTGATCACGCCACTGGACTTGGCGCTGATGAGGCCCCACCTTGAATATTGTTTTCAGTTTTGGGCCCCTCACTATAGGAAAGATATTGAAGTACAGGAGAGAGTACAGAGGAGGGCGACTAAGCTGGTGAGGGGCCTGGAGCACAAGTCTTATGAGGAGTGGTTGAGGGAACTGGGGCTGTTTAGCCTTGAGAAAAGGAGGCTGAGGGGAGACCTTCTTGCTGTCTGCAGCTGCCTGAAAGGAAGTTGTAGCATGAAGGCTGTCGGTCTTTTCTCCAAAGTAGCAAGTGATAGGAAAAGAAAAAATGGCCTCAAGTTGCACCAGGGGAGACTTAGATTGGATATTAAGAAAACTTTCTTCATGGAAACATTGTCAGGCATTAGAACAAGCTGCCTAGGGAAGTGGTGGAGTCACCATCCCTGGAGGTGTTTAAAAGTCATTTAGACAAGGTTATTAGGGACATGCTTAAGTTCTAGAGTTAGGTTCTGGTTGGACTCAATTATCTCTTCCAACCAAAATGATTCTATGATTCAGCACCTAATACAGACAGCTGTTGGGATTCCCCAGTCACTCCAAAAATGCTGATGGATTCTGCTCCCTCAGAGTTTGATGGAATTAGAGTACATTGGGCCCCGGTGTCCACTAGAGTCTTGCACTCTTGTGGCTCTGACGTTCCAGGCCATTGAATCCACACAGTCCAATAAAACCAGTTACTCCTCTCCTTCACCTGGCTGGAGGCAGGGCCCCTCTAGTCTTGGTTGTGGTACTCATTGCCCCCTTTTTGCAAGAACGAATCAGAAGTCCCTTCAAGATAGTCAGAAGCAAAATCAGCTCTTCTACTATATCTGCAGAACTGCCCGCAGGAAACTGGGACAGCATTTTTCCTGGCATAATCTCTGCTAGAGGTTGTCTTTCAACTCATGTAGCTGTGCCTCTAGGACTGAGGTAGGTTTCCCATCCCACCTCCTCATGTCTTCTCCATGGTCATGCAGGCAAAACCACAGGGTGCCCTGTTTTGTATACCCTCTGCATTCTCTCTCAGTTGGAGATATGTTCATTCCGAGTAGCTGAGACCCTAGGCCATACAGGTGGGGAGCAAAACTTGTCTTCAAAATGCTGGAACTCTCGGGATAGTTTTTCAGTTAGCATGTCTGGCAGTTTCTCCACAGCCAAGATGCAGGGCTGCAGGGAGGAAGATAGACTTCCCTTGTATTGCCAGAGGTGGCCAGCCAATTCATCCACCATTTGTCCCTTGCCTTCTTTCCAGGACATTACTGCCAATTAGCTAGCATAGGATGATGGTGCACTCTGCAGGAACTTTGGCCACATGGGTTGTGTGCACTGGATTCCATCGGGATCTGTGGGTAAATTGTTTTTATTGATGTCATTATAAATCACCTTCAGCACAGCTAATTCCCTCAAGTACTGCATAACTTTCTCCATGGTAGTCCACTTGCCTGGGTGGTAAGTAACATCTTCCTTGAAGGGGTACCTTTCCTTCATGCCTGAAGGAAGTTGTCCCCAGAGGCTGAGGGTTTGCACCTTTTTCCCAATTGCCTTGTCAATGCCCCCTTCCCCAGACAGGGATTCTAGTTGCTCAGTTTCCCTACTCTCTAGTTCCAAGCTACCAGCCTTGTTATCCCAGCATTGGATCAGCCGAACAACAATGTACTCGCCATCCCAGCGGCTGAAATCCTTTTGCATATCTGGCAGCTCACCTGGGGATAGAGATCGGGTGATTATCTCTGGTTCTGCCTCCTCCTCCTGTTCTTGTGATGGGACTGGGTCATCATGTTCCCTCACTAAGTGAACTGATTTCTTTGTGTTTTTTTTTTTTTTTTATGGACAAGGGCAACTAGTACAGACACAGGTTGGTTCTCTGATTCAGCTGAAGCACCTGCTTCCTGGGTCTGGGTAGCCACAGTGCCTGTTCACTGGGGTCTGAGTAGCTGCAGCATTTGGCACCAGAGTGGGAGTAACTGTAGTGCCTGTCACTTTGTTATCCCCCGGCTTTGCCCTGGGGGTGCTGCATGATGTTGAGCAGTGTTTGATAGATACTGGCCAGGGCCCAGCACAGTGCAGTAAGTTGTGCTTCTTTGGAATAGCCAGAGCATTTTCCTTTTAAATATTCTATCACCTCATCAGGGTCCTGCAGTAGTTCAGAGTAAAACTCCAAACCATCAGACGTGAGAAATTCTCTAGATGCCTGCCCGTGTTCTCCCACATGCCATTCCACCCATGACCATCCAACCTCAGGGCAGATCTGTGGGCAATAGTCTTAACACATCCTTTTGTAACCCTGTATATGACCCGACACAGATTTGGAAGACATAGCAACAATAGCATGCCAGCTTGAATATTACCAGGATGTTCAAAATCCTCAAAAACTGTTGCACCTAAGCCAGAGGAGAAAACGGAGGTGAAGAAACAGGGGGGAAATTGCCCTGCCCTCTGTCTTCTTCACAAACTGTGTGCAATTACCAATCAGTTCAGAGGGATGGCACCCAAGGTACAGAAATATCATCAATGTCTTATAAAAATACCAATAAAGATGTGTAAGAAATTAAATCACTATCTCATAGGTTGATATCATACAGAACAGCAATATGATCAACCTAATCTTTTTCCCAGATGTAATAAAAAGCCCCACAGGGAACACATGTGGCATATAGGAATTCAGATGACACAGCCATGTGAGTAAATAAAGAAACATTGTGACCACTTAACTAACAGAGTAAACTTTAAGACACTCTGGTTGGCTCTGTCCTTATCCCAGCCCTTTTATTTCTCCTGGCTGGCTCAACAGAAAGGGTGGTTGTAGTTTAGCCCCAGCCCCTTGCCAGCTGTCAGCTAAAACAACCCACCACTCGCTCACCCCTCTCCTGCCCTCGGTGGATAGGAAGGACAATCAGAAAACAAAGGCTGAGAAGGAGCCCACCAGGACCACCAGCACAAGAGAGGTCATGCCCTGGCTTCTTGCCTTTATACCTGAGCTTGACCTTATGGTATTGAATACCTAGATGTCTTGGTAATGTAGGAATTAACCCCATCTTGATTGATCCATCACAATAACCTATCCCATAATCTACACTTGCCTCAGGTTTATAAGTTTATCCTGTCATTGCCACCTATGTGTCCTGCATAGTACGAATATAACAAATATAACTGTCCATGTCTTATTGTTAGAGAATAATATGGGTAGAAAGAGAACACAAAAGGTAGATCAGGCTGCTAAGGACCTTCTCTAGCTGAGTTTTGCAATTGACAAGGTTGGAGACCACACAGACCCTCTAAACATTTGTTTCAGTGCTTAGCCTCTGTTAGGGGGAAGAACTATTTCCTTATACCAAACTGGAAATTTGCTTCCTTAATTTGTGACCTCTCACTAAGAAGATTCTGGCTTTTCTCCAAAGAGTGTCCCCATTAAGAATCTTGACAGGATATCCTGGGTCAGATCCACAAAGGTATCACAGTTCTTACCTTGTATTTACATTTAGATATCTGGATTAATTTTTAACTTTCAAATGAATAACAGACTTGCAAACCTTTGTGATCTTTCCTGTCCTTCTTGCTACTCTGTCTTATTTCTACAGCAGTCTAAATATGCCAGCCGTGCCCCTGTCATACTGAAGACCTGCTTGCATCTTTTGCTTTGACTTGGTGAGGATTTGGACACTTAGCGTATAACCAAGATCCTTGTATAACTGCTCTGTCTCAGTTGTTCTGGACAGAGGCTTTATTTTAAAGTGAACAACAGATTTCAGAACATGCCTCAGTGTTTTCACAATATTTTTACTATCATCATTACCTTAGGTAAACTCGCATGTAGCAGTTGTAATGTACTCTAAGCTATACTTGTCTGTAAAGGACAATTAATTTCCTGCTGATAAGAAACGGACAGGTTTGTCTATGACAGTTTGATCTGGCATTTCAGATGCTCTGTGTAGAAAGTTCAGAGCAGCACTTCACTTTGAACTAGCTGAAAAAGGAATAGCTTCAAAGTAAGCAGTTTTAAGAATCATTTCTCTCTCCCAGTTTTCTTACAGAGTCTGTCTCTGACTAGATTTGCAGTTTTAGAGTTTAGAGAGATTTGCAGTTGCATTGAGCTCACAGTTATCTGCAATTCAAAACAAAATGAGCCTAGTTTTTATCAAGCAGAAAGTAGATTCTGCTTCAGATTGTCCTACTGACAAACTGCCTATTTCATCCTGATTTTTAAAAATACTACAATATAAAGCCTCCATTGAGAAAAACAAAATCCACAGTGAAAGGCAAACATTCTTTTACTGGTCCTGAAAACATGTACCTAATGCAGACATATATAACATCCTTGTCTCCAAGCAGCTGAAAGTTTGTCTCATCTGGTCTCTGTTGGAACCCCTTCCTTACTGGCTATTTTGAACTTCTTGTGAACTTCACATCCTTAGCATAAAAGGGTTTTTCCATGAGTCTTTGTAATCCAGTAGACAAATACAGAAAGGAGTACAGGGCAAGGTAACTGCAAAAATTTGATAATGTGTACACCAGTGGAGAAAAATGTTGATATATAACCTCAAGCATGTAACTGAAAGTATGAAGATTAAATCTGGAAGGCTTGAGCTGTCGAGGTGTCTCTTGCAATGAATGGGCAAGGAGATAGTTTCATAAGATAAATTCCCGCAGGTGGACATTTTAAAACTAGACAGGACAAAAATACAAATACCAGTTGGAAACAATTGTATTCTGGGTGGGAGGTGAAGGGGGTGAAGTAATAGTGTAAAAAAATCAGAAGTAGAAAAGAAACATAAATGAAGTGCTTCTGGATCTCTATGGATGAAAGGTGTTACAGAAACATAAACCACTAGTATTCATGTTTCACAGATGGACCAAAGATACCATCTAAAGATGACACATTTAAATCTTTAATTGAAGAAGGGAAAAAATGTGGGCGTTTTTGTGTGTGGTGATTTTTTTTAATACATATATTGAAGTAAGCTGAACTATGCTAATTGGTGCTAGAACTAGGTTAATTGATGCTATTCAGAGAAAGTACAAGGGATTAATGGCTCACGGTATCAAGTTATAGGAGACAGAGTGAACTTCATGGAAGTAGCTAGGAGAGGCTCAGGCAAATCTAGTCCCCACTGGGAAACTACTAAGTCCAAAAATTTTTTTAAAAGTACAAGAGGAGGTGATGTATTTTAGGTAGGATTGTCCTTCTTAATATATGAAGCTCTTGATGACATGTGAAGCTGTAGCATCTCACTCAGTCTTTCTCAGTTTTCAGCATTTTGCTTCGTGTTAGGGATGAAAGATGTAGATATATTTACGGGCCAAACCATGTTTGTGAAACATTCTGTCTTCTGCCTTAGGTGCTACAGGTGTCTGAGTCAAGGGGATGTGAGCATTCTGGCTCTATGGTGTTGGAGATGCAATATACAAGGAAAAATGAAGTGCAATGGGCCAGGGGGTGTTGGTAGCACATAGCTCTTGCATCTCCCAACACTGGGAAACTAAATTAGGGGATCATATATCCCTCATGGCTCCCTACAGTGCTTTCTGGACATGCTGACTCTCAACATCAGATACTTTCAGATACTGTGAGCATTCTTATACCTATCTCATCAATACAGTCAGAAACATTACCTGACAATTAAGAATCAATTGTGAATCCTGTCCTTCTTGTTGGCAACACTGTATCCAAAATCATTTAATTATGAGCTCTTCTTTGCAGGAGAACTTTTTATTTATTACAACTTACCTCTCACAAAGCTGTAGCAGTTTGACAGAAAAAGACACTAAAGAAGAAAACCTATCTCTTAACTGCCTTGTGTTAATGTTTGGAGTCACACACTTCAGCCAACACCAATAATATGCTGTTACTTTGCACTGATGTAGGTATCTACAGAGGAATATCAAGGAAAATGCCATTAAGGAAATTTTCCAAGACAGTAAATAAATTAAAGAGCCAGGAACAGAAGGCAGCCTAAATTTCATTTATGATATCCCATGTGTCTTTGGTATTACTATCTCCTAGATAGTCACAATAATATCACTATGCTAGACATAGAGAAAAATGTTTGCTTTTAATGATCCCTCTTAAAAATATTCCATGTTCTCCTAGGTTTGCCCTATCCCATCCCAGCCTCCTCAGCCTGCTGTTGTTCCAAAGCCAGTTCAATCTGTTATACATGTTCCATTGCAACCAAGCTGCCCAGGCCGAGGCAAGATGGCAAAGCTCATCAGTCCAGAAGAGATGACATCCAGAGATTATTATTTTGATTCCTACGCTCACTTTGGAATTCATGAGGTAATTTTTTTTTTTTTTTAATTTCAGTAACTATTATTATTATTATTGTTGTTGTTGTTATTTTCTTTGATTTTTTAAGTTATTTATCCCTCTCCCACTTGCTTACAACCATATTCCTCTGCCTCTCCTCAGGAGATTGTATTATCTGTTTAAGTGCCAAAGATATCACCTGTACTCAAAACCTCTGTGTCCCTTAGAATCTTACATAGATATGTTCTATACAGAGCTCATATTAGCTATCTGTACAGTGGCGATCTTCACTAGTGCATCAATTTAGTGCATTTATGAGGGCTGCACACATGGAAAATACCTAATTGCTAAGTTAGGTCTTTTGTTCTCTTGCATATTTGAGCACAGATGCCAACAGAACAGCCACTCAACTGACATGAGAAGTCAAGTAATTTCTTGAACTCCTGGCATGTTACTTAAATGCACAGGCTGCATTAATGAAAATGTATAGCTCAATATCCTCCAGTAAGTACACTCCTGGAAAGAATTCAAAATACATGGTGGACCATATTTACCACCAAAAAGTTGACTGTAGACCAGTTCTAAAGATGACGCTACTATCTTAAATTTATGTGACACAAGAAGATGGGATCTTAAAGACTAGGATGCAAAAAGGCCAGCAATGTGAAATCAGTGGCACTTTTCACAAACCACACAACAAACAGAATCTGTTTCCATTACTCTAATAATAGTTTGTGGACATATACATAAACAGAAGATTTCTATCTGCCGGCTAAATCTTGCCAGTGTAGCCTTCAGAAATTCAATCCAAAAACGGAAGACAGAGGAACAGTTGAGTGAGAAGTAGACTGAAGAGAAATATTGAAGACACATCAGAGACCTCAAATTAGATTGAGATCCTGATGGATGGATGCATGCAGCTCTATAGGTCTCAGGGAGTGCAGAAAGTACCTGCAGGCTCTTGCTGAGACTGGGAAGTAGGACATTGCCTCCTTGCCTGCACCGAGTCTGTACTGGTAGACGATCTGTGGCAAATAAGCAAAGGACAAAAGGCAAATAAGCAAACTGGCTTAAGGAGAGAAGCCAGAGAGTGGTAGTCAGTGGTGCGGAGTCTAGTTGGAGGCCAGTATCTAGTGGAGTGTCTCAGGGGTCAGTACTGGGGCCAATATTATTCAATATATTCATTAACGATTTGGACGAGGGAATAGAGTGTACTATCAGCAAGTTTGCTGATGACACTAAGCTGGGAAGGGTGGCTGACACGCCAGGAGGCTGTGCTGCCATCCAGCGGGACCTGGACAGGCTGGAGAGTTGGGCGGGGAATAACCTAATGAAATTTAACAAGGGAAAGTGTAGAGTCCTGCATCTGGGCAGGAACAACCCCAGGTTCCAGTATAGGTTGGGAAATTACATATTAGAGAGCAGTGTAGGGGAAAGGGACCTGGGGGTCCTGGTGGACAACAGGATGACCATGAGCCAGCACTGTACCCTTGTGGCCAGGAAGGCCAATGGTATCCTGGGCTGTATTAGAAGGGGGGTGGTTAGTAGGTCGAGAGAGGTCCTCCTTCCCCTCTACTCCGCCCTGGTGAGACCACATCTGGAATATTGTGTCCAGTTCTGGGCCCCTCAGTTCCAGAAGGACAGGGAACTGCTGGAGAGGGTCCAGCGTATGGCAATGAAGATGATTAAGGGAGTGGAGCACCTCCCTTGTGAAGAAAGGCTGAGGAGCTGGGTCTCTTTAGCTTGGAGAAGAGGAGACTAAGGGGGGACCTTATTAATGTTTATGAATATATAAAGGGTGAGTGCCATGAGGATGGAGCCAGGCTCTTCTCGGTGGCAAACAATGATAGGACAAGGGGTAATGGGATCAAGCTGGAACACAAGAGGTTCCGCTTAAATTTGAGAAAAAACTTCTTCTCAGTGAAGGTGACAGAGCACTGGAACAGGCTGCCCAGGGAGGTTGTGGAGTCTCCTTCTCTGGAGACATTCAAAACCCGCTTGGACATGTTCCTGTGTGACCTCACCTAGGCGTTCCTGCTCCAGCAGGGGGATTGGACTAGATGATCTTTTGAGGTCCCTTCCAATCCCAAACATACTGTGATACTGTGATACTGTGAGCTGCTAGAGGAGGTTGGCACACTTCACTGCTTCAGGGACATGAGAGACTGACCGGATTTCCTTCAAGATCCTGAATATACAAGAGCCTAAATTCCCAGCTGTACGGAAAAGAGGGGCGGTCAGAGTCTCTACTTACCAGGTTTGCAAGTTGATACTTCTCTGATCGTGAAGCTGGAAACTTGTGATGTCTGGCAACAGGAGGAAGGCTCCTGATCCACCTGGAGACCTCTAGCTACAGAATAGCTTCAGTGTCTTCATTGTATATAAAGGGCAGGAAATTTTGTACAATGAAGCATCAGAACCAGCTGGCCCTGAGCCACGCAGAAGCACTGGGAGGAAGCAACAAGCGATAGCAGTGGAAGTCTCACTCCTGCTGTGGACAGGGTCCCATATACTGATCTGACCTGCTGGTCTAGGCATATGGGTCTGGGATATTGTGGAGAGGCTTCTGACATTTTTCCAGCCTGTAGACCAGCCTTTGTTTACTAATGCTGCTACTCCACAAAAGCACCAATGAGACCTGGAGCACATGAAGTATGACTACACAGCTCTTAGGATGGTGATCAACAGCAAGGTGTGCCATGTGTTTTTTTACCTTAATTCTAACAGTGCAAATAAAGACTTGAGGAGAAGTGCTTCTGCGGGTCCACAGCTGATTATGCAACTAGTGTCAATGACAAGATTTCAGCTTTTATGTCTATGAGACCCGCTTTGAGATTAAGGCCTGTTAGAAAGGGATGGAATCCACCTGACAAACTAGGCCAGAAGCATCTTTAATAAGAGGCTGGCCCACCTGGTGAGGAGACCTTTAAACTAAGAATGATAGAGGATTGAGATGGTGACCCAGGTGACTGCACATGGGGAAGTAGTGGGCCGAGTTGGTAAGCAAAAGATACAGAGTGGTGCAGACAAGACCTCATAGTCAGTCAGTAAAACAGAGCAGAAGGGGCCCACCCCAAGTGTAAGCACACAAGCAAGGAAGTATCATGATGCTGTATTACGAGGGAAGGTCTCATAGATTTTCTGGAAAATCAACATGACAGAGAGCCTCTTTGCAGTGTCTGTGTACTAGTACATGCAGCTTGGCGAATTGAACATGAGGAATTAGAAATGAGTGTGCAGTTGCATGGCTACAAAGATGCGGTGCTCACATGACTGGAATGCCACAATAGCTGGATATAGGCTCCTTAGGAGAGATGGGCGGGGAAGGTGAAAAGGGAGATAGGGCAGCTGAATGCATGGCGTCATGTCTGCTGTGGGACAGATGATGTTCCAGCTGAGAGCTTTTGGGTCAGGATTAAACTACAAATCAATATTGTTGACATTGTTGGGGGTGTCTGCTACAGACCACCTAATCAGACAACTGAAAGAAGTCTCATATTTGCATGAGATTTTAGTCTATGGGAGATTTTAATCAACCAAACATCTGCTGAAAGGCAACAAACCAGATGTAAGTAATCCAGGACATTTTTTGAATGCATGATGATAAATTCCTGGCACAGATGACCTGAATCAATGTGGGGGGTGTGGGTTGTATGTGGTGGTCCACTGGTCCTGATAGTTACTAAAGAGAATGAACCAGGCTTGGCTGCAGTGAGCATGAGATGGTGAAGTTCAGGATACTGAGAGCATGGATGCTTTCTCAGGATCTATGCTATTTGTCTTGTTGACAACACTGGGTGTCAGAACAGCAGTCTTCATCCTTTTCAGGAATCTGCTTGGAAAAAGCTCATGAGAGATAGTCTTGAAGAGAAGAGGGGTCCAGGAAAACTCACCTCCTCCAAGAATGGTTCATCCCAACATGCAGAAAGTCAAGCAGCAGTGGCAAGAGGCCTGCATGAACGAACAAGAAGCTTCTGAGAAAATTCAAACAAAAAAAATAAGCATACAAGAGGCAGGAGGGTCAGGTAACTCGGAAGTAATTTCAGGGCCACAGTTAGGAAAGATAAGTTGTATCTGGACAGGAATCTGGCAAGGGATGGGAAAGGTATCAAAGCAGGGCTTCTCTAGGTGTAGTAACAGCAAAACGAAAACTGGGGAGAGACTGTTGCTGAATGAGACAGTGTTTCTGGTGACAAAAGATACGCAAAATTGCTTCCTATCTCTCTCAATCTCTCCTCACACGAGCAACAAACAGGAGGAGCTGGAAGCCATCGTGCAGCAGAAAAAATACAATATAGTTGCCATCATGGAAACATGGAGTGCTGCATTAGATGGCTATAAACTCTTCAGAAGGGATAGGCAAGGAAGGAGAAGAGGTAGGGTAGCCATGTATATTAGGGAGTGTTTTGATCGTCTGGAGCTTGATGAGGGTGATAATAGGTTTGAGTGCCTATGAGTGAGAATTAAGGGGAAGGGAAACAAGGTGGACATCCAGGTGGGGCTCTGTTACAGACCACCCAACCAGGATAAAGAGGCAGACAAAATATTGTATAAGCAGCTGGGAGAAGTCTCTCGGTCTCTAGCCCTTGTTCTTGTAGGGGACTTCAACTTACCCAATGTCTGCTGGAAATACAACACATCAAAGACAAAACAGTCTAGGAGGCTCCTGGAGTGTGTGGAAGACAACTTCCTGACACAGCTGGTCAGGGAGCCTACTAGGGAAGATGCCTAACGGACCTGTTGTTTCTGAATAGAGAAGGACTCATGGGTAATGTGTCAGTTGGAGGTCGCCTTGGGCATAGTGACCATGAAATTATTGAGCTTTCTACTCTTGGGGAAGTAAGGAGGTCAGCAGAACTGCTATCTTGGACTTCCAGAGGGCAGACTTTGACCTCTTCAGGAAACTGGTTGACAGAGTCCCTTGGGAGGCAGTCCTGAAGGGAAAGGAGTCAAGAAAGGCAGGTCGTCCCCATGTGCTAGAAAGTGAGCTAGCAGGGAAGAAGGCCGGCCTGGCTGAATAGATAATTGTAGCTGGAAGTTAGGAATAAAAGCAGAATTGATAACCTTTGGAAGAAGAGACAGGCTACTCAAAGAGGAACAGAAGAATGCCATGAAGTTATGCAGGGAGAAAATTAGAAAGGCCAAAACCCAGCTAGAGCTGAGCCTGGCTACTGCTGTAAACGGCAACAAGAAATGTTTCTATAAATATATCAGAAACAAAAGGAGAGCTAAGGAGAATCTCCATCCTCTGGTGGATGCAGGGGGAAACATAGTGACAGAAGATGAGAGAAAGGCTGAGATACTACATGCCTTCTTTGCCTCAGTCTTTAATAGTCAGACCAGTTCTGCTCCAGGTACTCAGCCCCTTGAGCCAGAAGACAGGGATGGGGAGCAGAACAAAGCCAAATTAATCCAAGGGGAAATGATTAGCGACCTGCTACACCACTTAGACACCCACAAGTCTATGGGGTGAGATGGGATCCATCCAGGTGTGGTGAAGGGCCAAAAGAAGGATCCAGGGAATTACAGACCTGTCAGTCTGAACTCAGTGCCCAGGAAAGTCATGGTGCCAATCATCCTGGGTGCCATCACATAGCACATACAAGACAACCAAGCAATCAGGCCCAGTCAGCATGGGTTTATGAAAGGCAGGTCTTCTTTAACCAGCCTGATCTCCTTCTATGACAAGGTGACCCGCTTAGTAGATGAGGGAAAGGCTGGGAATGTTGTGTACTTAGACTTCAGTAAAGCCATTGACACTGTATCCCACAACATTCTCCTGGAGAAGCTGGCAGATCAGCGTCTGGATGGGTATACTCTTCAATGGACAAAGAACTGGCTGGAGAGCTGGGGCCAAAGAATTGTTGCCTACCTTGAGTTCAGAGAGGCTTTTGACACCATCTCTCACAACATCCTCATAGGCAAGCTCAGAAAGTGTGAGCTGGATGAATGCACAGTGAGATGGTTCACCAGCTGGCTGGATGTCAGAGCTTAGGGTGTTGTGATCAATGGTGCAGAGGATGGTTAGAGGCCTATCGTTAGTGAGGTTCCCCAGTGGTCAGTATTAGGTCCAGTCCTGCTCAACCTGGATCAGTGACCTGGATGAAGAGACTGAGTGCACCCTCAGCAAGTTCGTTGATGATACCAAAATGGGAGGAAGGGCTGACACACCAGAAGGCTGTGCTGCCATTCAGTGAGACCTGGACAGGCAGAGAAGAACCTAATGAAGTTCAACAAGGGCAAGTGTAGGGTCCTGCACAGGGGAAGGAACAACCCCAGGCACCAGTACAGGCTAGGGGTGGACCTGCTGGAAAGCAGCATTGCAGAGAAGACCTGGGAGTTCTAGTCAACAACAGGTTGACCATGAGTCAGTGATGTGCCCTTGTGGTGAAGAAGGTCAACAGTATCCTGGGGTGCATTATGAAAAGTGTGACCAGCAGGGTCGAGTGAGGTTTTCCTCCTTCTCTATTCTGCCCTGGTGAGGCTGCATCTGGAGTACTGTGCCATGTTCTGGGCTCCCCAGTTTAAGAAGGACAAGGAATTACTGGAGGGAGTCCAGCGGTGGGCTGCAAAGATGATTAGGGACCTAGAGCACCTTTCTTATGAGGAGACTGAGAGAAGTGGGTATGTGCAGCCTGGAGAATCAAAGGCTGAGAGGGGATGTTATCAATGTTTAGAAAAATCAGAAGGGTGTGTGTCAAAAGGGTGGGACCATACTCTTTTCAGTGATCCCCAATGATAGGGTTAGGGCCAACCGGCACAGATTGAAGCGTAGGAGGTTCCATCAAAACATGAGAAACTTCTTTACTTTGAGGGTGAGAGAGCACTGGAACAGGCTGCCCGAAGGCTGTGGAGTCTCCTTCTCTGGAGACATTCAAAACCCACCTGGACACATTCCTGTGCAATCTGCTCTAGGTGAACCAACTTTAGCAGGTGGGCTAGGCTAGATGATCTCCACAGGTCCCTTCCAACCCTAACAATTCTGTGACTCTGTGATTCTGTGAAAGACTTGTGGTGAACGGAGTCAAATCCAGTTGGTTATTGGTTGCGAGTGGTGTTCCCCAGGGCTCAGTATTGGTGCTAATTCTGTTTAATCTCTTTATCAATGATCTGAATGAGGAGATTTAGTGTACACTTAGTAAGTTTGCAGATGACACCAAATTGGGTGGGTGAGTTGATCTGCTGGAGAGTAGGAAGGTCATACAGATGGATTGGACCAGCTGGATCGTTGGGCCGAGGTCAGTTGTATGAGGATTAACAAGGCCAAATGTCAGGTCTCGCACTTGGGTCACAACAACCCCAGGCAGCACTACAGGCTTAGGGAAGAGTGGCTGGAAAGCTGCCTGGAAGAAAGGGATCTGGGGGCATTGATTAACAGCCAGCTGAATATGAGCCAGCAGTGTGCCCAGGTGGCCAAAAAGGCCAACATCATCCTGGTTTGTATCAAGAACAGTGTGGCCAACAGGACTAGAGAAGTGATCACGCCACTGGACTTGGCGCTGATGAGGCCCCACCTTGAATATTGTTTTCAGTTTTGGGCCCTTCACTATAGGAAAGATATTGAAGTACAGGAGAGAGTACAGAGGAGGGCGACTAAGCTGGTGAGGGGCCTGGAGCACAAGTCTTATGAGGAGTGGTTGAGGGAACTGGGGCTGTTTAGCCTTGAGAAAAGGAGGCTGAGGGGAGACCTTCTTGCTGTCTACAACTACCTGAAAGGAGGTTGTAGCATGGAGGATGTCAGTCTCTTCTCCAAAGTAGCAAGTGATAGGATGAGAGGAAGTGGCCTCAAGTTGTGGCAGGGAATGGTCAGATTGCATATTTGGAAAAAATTCTGCATGGAAAAGGTGGTTAAACAGTGGAACAGGCTGCCCAGGGAAGTGATGGAGTCACCATTCCTGGGGGTGTTTGAAAGGTGTATAAACAAACAAGGTTCTTAAGGACATGCTTTAGTGCTAGAGTTAGGTTCTGGTTGGACTCAATGATCTTGAGGGTCTCTTCCAACTGAAATGATTCTATGGTTCTACGTATCTATGTCAGATGCTCCAATCCCTTAATCTTCTTCACGGGTCTTCACTGGATCTTCTCCAACATTTCTTGTCCTGGACAACCAGAACTGGACACAGGACCACAGATGTGGTCTCACCAGTGTTGAACCACCTCCATTGACCTGCTGGTGATGCTTTTTTTAGTGCATCCCAAAATGCTGCAAGGGCACATTGATGATTCACGTTCAAACTGCTGTCCACCAGGTTCCCAAGTCATTTTCAGCAAATACTGTTTGCTTTCCAGACAGCTAGCCTTCAGCCTATAGTAGTGCATGAGGTTATTCCTCCCCATGTGCAGGACTTTGCATTTCCGTTTGTTGATTTTATTGAATTGTCAGTTCTTTCTTCACCTTGTTGAGGTCTCCCTGATTTGCAGCACAATCACCTGGTGATTCAGCTACTCCTTGCAGTTTTCTATCAACTGCAAACTTGCTGAGACTGCACTCTTTCCAATCATCCAGGTGTATTATTGAAGGTATACAACAGTACTGGTGCCAGTATTGACTCCTAAAGGGACACCACTAATGACTCGCTTCCAGGTGGACTTTTTACTTCTGATCACAACCCTTTTAGAGCACTAGTTCAGTCAGTTTTCAGTCCACTTCACTGTCCATTTATGTAGTCCATATTTCATCAGTTTTTCAATTAGGATGTTATGGGAAATAGTGTTGAAGCTCTTGCTAAAATCAAGATAAACAAGCATCCACTCCCCTCATCCACACCCTCATCACCATAAAAAGCTATCTGGTGGTCGATCATCTCCAAATCACCTTCTTGTCCTTAATAAGTTTGGAAACATTTTCCATGAGGGTGTACTTTGTCACTTTTCCAGTGTTGCTGGACTGTTCCTCTGCCTCTTTCTCTGCCTGATACAAAATAATGTTTTATGATTATAAAAATAGCTGATTATTCATGTAGGTATTGAATATATATCATCTCCTGCCAGGACAGGTAAGTAAGCAACTGATACATGTAACAATCCAGTACACTAATGCTTCAGAGTGCTGGGCAGTGAACTGATTCTTTTTATCCTGAAATTCAAAATCTCATTTGCCTACTTGCTTAAACTATGATTGGTGGCAGTAGTATAAGGAAAAGTTCAGCCTTCTAGAACTAACAGAAGCGTTTTGAGAAAATTAAAATGTGTATTGAATGGCCTCCACTTCTCTTAAAAATGGTACTTGGATTTTGACCTCAGTGATCTTTATTGATATAATTTGGCTGATATATGCACATTTGAGAACAAGGTGTCAATGGAATGAAATGTGTGTACTGCTGCTATCAGTGGAGTAAAAATCAAAACTTGACAATGACAAATTAAAATAGATTGTAACACTGAAGTAATATTTAGAGAAATAAAATTGTACAGAGGTCATCATGCTTCTTCTTAATAGTTCATTTATAATTAGCTAGCATTTTACAGTTGCTTTGATGTGTGCACCCTGAAGTACTTGAAAAACTCTTCAGGTTGTGTGTTAATAATGCTTAAATTATAATAAAGGAATGCATTCAGCAGCGGTGTTGAATGCATCTGAATATTTCAAATAACAGCACAATGCCTTTTTTTTTCATCACAGGAAATGTTAAAGGATGAAGTGCGTACATTAACATATAGAAACTCAATGTATCACAATAAACATGTTTTTAAAGATAAGATTGTCCTTGATGTTGGAAGTGGCACAGGAATCCTCTCCATGTTTGCTGCAAAGGCAGGAGCCAAGAAGGTTTATGGGGTAAGAAGCCTTTATTTGTTTGTGCACTGTTTGTGCATTTTGCCTGAGAATTTGGCTTGGCAAGTTATGTTTTCTTACTTGTCTTGGTTTGAAATTCTCCTCTCCAAGCTCTTGTGTGCCTTGATTTACAGTGATTTTGGCAGAGTTCTGTTGCTTTCTATGACCTTCAGTAACGTGCCTTTTCCAAACTGAGATATAGTGTCTTCTCTTGTGTAGAATCTTGGGTAATCTGGTACATATCCATATTTCTTCTTAGCTGAAAAAAAATGTTAAACAGACCCACTCCTGCTCAGAGGTGCCAAAGGAACTAACTTGCTTTTTAAAATTCTTAAGTTCCGCAACTTTGTAGTCTTGGAAATAAATTTATTTAATACACATTTCCCTGTACATTACAACACAGTGAACCATGCAAAAAAAAGCACGTGCATATTTTCTGCGCCAAAAGTAACTCTTTTCAGAAGTAGAAGGGAATGATTACCTTAAATACACTGAACTTTTGGAGAGTGAATGTGCAGTTCTCTGCAGAAAAGTCATTAGAGAGAGCATAGATTTGCTTCCTAAGTATATTCAGAGTTATTTGTACTGACTCTAAAAAGAGAAATACAGTTTATTTTTGTTTTGGACTTCTGTTTCCCCTGCAGACATAACACAACATAAAAAATGGGAATGGGAATTGGATTCTATTTCTCTGTGTACCTCTTCAACAAAATTGTTTACTAAAATTTAGTTGGCTACATCTGCATTTGAAGACACTGATGTCACTTAGTATCTAAACGGTACCTCTTCTACTATTGGTAATGGTACATGACATGCCAGGACTCCTGTTCAATTTTCAGGCTTATATTTTCAAAATCTACTGTTAATTCTGAGTTCCTCATCTGAGTATCAGATGAGAGCATGGAAGTATAGATAGCTGAAATCAGAAAGTTCTGGCAGAAGTTTTGGAGTTTAAGCATGAGACAATATACAGACTTGGCAGAGGGAGTGTATTTCTTGTAAATTAAGTACACAATTTATTATCTAAAGCCTCAGGGAGAATAAACCTGGAGCCTTCTCTGATGCAGGAATGCAGGTCTCACACAAGGATATTGCAAAGCTGTGAAAGTATAACCATATACAAAACAATGATGCTGTGCTCCCACCTTCCTGTCTCCCAGATCCCTGGCCATATGGTCTTCCTCCCTCCCTTGTGCTGGCACTGATGCTTATCTGACTCTACACAGAGCCAGATCAATGGCAGAAAATTCACCTAGTAAAAGAAAATACTTTTCCACAGCTTTGTTGTTGTCAGGTTACATTGATTTGGACTTCCTTAGAGTTCAGGTTGTACCTCAGGCGTTTATAAGGCCCAGTTGCACACCAGTGTCAGCTCAGCCATGGACTGCACGGCACTGAAGCTGGAGGGTGTGCTCTCAAAGGAACTCAGCTGTGAAACTTCTCTGCTACAGCCTAAGAGTTTCAGCCGTCTTGTTACATGATCTACGTCACCATGAACCTTGTAATGTAGCAAGCTGCAAGAATTGTATTTATTTTGGAAAAACAGATATTTCAGGGATATGGCAGTGGCATTCTTACAGTAAAATTCAGACTTTGTAGTCCTGTTGGCAAAGAGTGCCAATGGGAAGTGTGAGTGTTCCTTTTAAAAAGCCAGCATTTGCTGTGACATATTACATAGAGCTGAGATGTTCCATTTTCTTCTCTACAGTTAGATGTGATTTTCAAATAGCATGATGTGGGAACTGTTGACAAATGCAGAGTATTGGTTTTCTGACTACAGTCCCACTGAAATCACTCTCTTCTTTCTGACTCTTTCCCTTCTTCAGGTTCAAATTCATCTGCTACCCTGTCTGGTTCTTCTTATTCCCTCTTACTCACTGTTGGAACTTGTTCCTTGCCACTACCTCAGCCAACTGTTGGAATCATCTCTAGGTCTTCAAGAGGTATAAATCATAGAATCACTGACTCATAGAAAAGATTTAGTTTAGAAGATATCTGGAAGTATCTAATCCAACCTCCTGCTCAAAGCAGACTGAAGTTTAAAGCTTTATCAGGTTGCCTTGTCCAGTCCAATCTGGGAAATCTCCAAGGATGGTCTCTCAGCACCTATTCCAGTGCTACAGTCATCAGGAATTTCTCTTGCTGCAGTTCATGATTCCTGCCTTTTGTCCTGTCACTGTGCACTTAAGAGTTTGACTCTGTTCTCTCTCCAAGCCTTTTTTAAATAGTTGACGATAGCCATTGAATTGAGGGGATTACTACTGCAAGGTGAATAGAACAAGCCCTCTCAGTTTTTTTCTTTCTTTATGTGTTCTGACTCCTAAGCATTGTGGGAGGATAACAGTAGATTATGAAATTATGTTCATCTAACTAGGGAGTTGTAAGATGAGTAGAGATAGGATTGGTATGTGGCTGTTGGTGCTTGGGAGGCGTGAGTGAGGGACAGAAGAATACATTCTATTCTCCCTTGAAACCTTGGTTTGTCTGTAGCATTTAGTCATACAAAATTCAGCATAATCACTGCAATAGAACTGTCTGAATTCTAAAGTATTTTCAGACAAACAAGACAGCGTAGGTAAGAAGGATTTAAACAGACACATAAAATAAAGGCCATGTGTCAGATGTTAGCTGATTTGGATAAAAGGATGGTGATGAGGACGCAGACTAAGGCAAAAGGAAATCTGGGAATGTGGTGACTGTTTCAGAGAAAGACCCCAGTGAAAGAGGAGACAGTTGCAGCACTAGATTGAAGATTGAGAAGTAAAATGAAAGTAGACATGAATATACACACACAGCTCTAGATACAGCTGAAGAAACTCAAGGGTCCCTCAAGGGTCTGTAGCAGGACCACTACTATTTAGTATCTTCATTAATAACATAGACAATGGAATTGTGTTCACCCTCAGCAAATTTGCAGATAACACAAAGCTGAGTGGTGCAGTTGATATATTTGAGGGAAAGGATGCCATCCAGAGGGACCTTGACAGGCTTGAGAGACAGACCAGTGTGAATCTCAAGAAGTTGAACAAGGCCAAATGCAAGGTCCTGCACTTTAATCAGGGCAATCCTCAATGTCAGTATAGACAACTCTGTCTCCCCACTCAGGCAGCTGTGTACCTGGAGCACAACTGGTCTTACTGTTAAAGACTGAAGCATGGCAGGCAGCAAGTACCTCAGCCTTTTCCTCAACCTTTGTCATGATGTTTCCCCTTGCATCCAATAAAGGATGGGGAATCTCCTTAGCCCTCCTTTTGTTGCTCGTGTATTTATAGAAAAATCTTTTATTGCCTTTTACAGCAGCAGCCAGATTCAGCTCTAGCTGGGCTTCAACCTTTCTATTTTTCTTCTTGTATAATCTCATGACATCCTTGTAGTCCTCCTGAGTGGACTACCCCAAAGGTCACAAACTCTCCTTTTATTCCTAAGTTGCAGCCAAAGCTCTCTTTTCAGCCAGGCCAGTCTTCATCCCTGCTGGCTCATCTTTTGGCACTCAGGAACAGCCTACTCTTGTGCCTTTAAATCTTCCTTCTTGAAAAATGTCCAGCCTTCCTTGACTCCTTTGCCCTTCAGGACTGCCTCCCCAGGGACTCTGTCAACCAGTTTCCTGAAGAGGTCAAAGTCTGCCCCCCGGAAGTCCAAGATAGCAGTTCTGCTGACCACCCTCCTTACTTCCCCAAGAATAGAAAACTCAATAATTTCTTGATCGCTACGCTCAAGATGACCTCTAACCGACACTCTACCCACAAGTCCTTCTCTGTTCACAAACAACACGCCCAGTGGGACACCTTACCTTGTTGGCTCACTGACCAGCTATGTCAGAAAGCTGTCTTTCACACACTCCAGGAACCCCCTAGACTGTTTCCTCTCTACTGTGTTGTATTTCCAGTAGACATTGGGTAAGCTTAAGTCCCTCACGAGAATAAGGGCTAGCGATTGTGAAACTTCTCCCAGCTGCTTATATAATATTTTGTCTGTCTCTTTATCCTGGTTGGGTCATTTGTAACAGATTCCCACCAGGATACCTGCCTTGTTGGCCTTTCCCTGATTCTTGCTTGTAAACACTTGACCCTATCATCACCATCATTAAGCTTTAGAGAATCAAACAACTCTCTAACACACAGTGCTACCACACCTCCTGTCCTTCTTGTCCACCACTTCTGAAGAGTTTGTAGCCATCTAATGCAGCACTCCAGTTTTGTGAGTTACCTCATCGTTTTCCTGCTGCACAATGGCTTCCAGATCCTCCTGTTTGTTGCCCATGCTGTAGCATTGGTGTAGATGCACTTCAGTTGAACTATTGTTCCTGCCACCTTCTTGGGATATGTCCTGGTTTTGGCTGGGATAGAGTTAATTTTCTTCCTACTAGCAGGTGTAGTGCTGTGGTTTGGATTTAGTATGAGAAGAATGTTGATAATACCCTGGTGTTTCGGTTGTTGCCAAGCAATGTTTATACCAAGTCAAGAACTCTTCAAGTAAAGGTTGTAGGTGCACAAGAAGCTGTGAGGGAGCAAAGCCAGGACAGCTAAACCAAGCTGGCCAAAGGGGTATTCCTGATCATATGATGTCATAACCAGTACATAAACTGGAGCTGGATGGGAGGCAAATACTGCTGCTCAAGTTCTAATGGGCTATTGGTATCGTGGGCTATGAGCAATTGTATTGTGCATCACTACTTTTGTGTATTCTAATATTATCACTATTTTCTTTTCCCTTGCTGATTAAACTGTTCTTCTCTGAACCCATGAGGTTTTTTTCCTTTCTTCCCTTTCAATTCTCTCCCCACACACTTGTCTGCATGGTCCTAGTTGCGTTTGGAGTTAAACCATGGCAGGGGGAGAAGCCCTGATTCTTACATGACCATTCTCAGGTGCTTTGTGGTTTCTAACACATTAATAACCCTTGTGTCTTTGCTGCTGCATCTATCTCTATTCCCTACTTCCACTGAGACAGCAGACTACAGGACCTCACTAACAGACTGTCCCTCAAATGTTTGTGTGCTGCCCCCAGGCTTATCTCTAGTGAACCTGGTTTTATCCCTTTCCCCCTTCCAAGTCTAGTTTAAACCTCTTTCAATGAGCCCTCCGAACTCCTGCACAAAGATCCTTTTCCCCCCTTGAGACAGGTGTAACCTGTCTGTTGCCACCAGGCCTGGTGTCATGTAAAGTGACCCATGATAAAAAGCCCAAAATTCTGTCACTGACACCAGGCTCAGAGCCAGGTATTGATCTGCTGGATCTTCCTGCTTTCTTCCTTCATAATTTCCTGCAACTAGAAGGGTAGAAAAGAACACTCCTTGTGCTCCTGATCCCTTAACCAGTCATACCAAGGCCCTGAAGTCTCCTTTGATTGCCCTCAGACTCCTTGTTGCAACTTCATCACAGCCTAGCAGAATATTATATGATTAATATATTATGTAACTTTGTAGTTAGGACCTCTTTTTTCCACATTGCAGGAGTTTTAACAACTCTTCTATATGAGCCAGTTTAACTTAAACATAGACTGAAGTTTAAATATTAAGATATCATTGATCACGATCCTGCCCACGTTGGTTTGATTTACTCTTTATCAATGGTTACATGTCCTGTTGAGTCTTTGCTGCCTTTAGTAGATTTTGTTTATATTTGTGTAACTGAGCTCTTCCCCTTGTTTTTCTTTTTTTTTTTTTTCCCTAGATTGAATGCTCAAGTATATCTGACTACTCAGAAAAAATTATCAAGGCCAACCACTTGGACAACAGTAAGGCATATATAAAAATAATTTCTTCAGGAGAAAGAGAAGATAACTGTTTCGCTTTTTCTGATTAATTTATGTTGTGTGGTTTATATGCAAATGGTAGGTTTGCATAATTTACTTATGTAAATACAAAACTAAACACCTCATTCTAGGCACTTCAACAGTTTCTCATGGGAGAAGTTACTTCTACAATTTCTTCTAGGCTCACAGACAACAGAAGCGAAGAGGACTCATCAGCAGGCAGTTTGATGTAGCAAAGTACACAGAAGGTCCCATATTAGAGCTGAACTTTTCCAATTACTTCTGCCATGTGAATTCCACCTTATTTCTTAAACAGAATCAACACACACATTCAAATTGAAATAAGGTTTAAAGCAAAAAATATTTCATATCAATACAGAATTTTCACTAAGTATATTCTGACTTCGAACTTTAAACAAATATTTTTAAAAATATAGAAAATTGTTGAAAATTTCCTGGATGTGGAAACAATTAAAAAAAAGAAAACAACAAGAACAAAAACAACAAACTAGAAATACCCCCAACCTACTGAAAACTCTTTTTAAAAATAATCTCCAGCAAGCTCTATTTCATGCCTTCAGTCCTCCCCCTCCTCTGAATCACTGCACACGAGATATCTTTGTAACAACCTAAAAAACCAGGCTTTTTTAAACTGAGGTTGTGAGATAATTCTCGTTTGAAAGTGCTCTTTGTGAAGAGCTTGACTTTGCTGCAGAGCAGGGCAGGTCACAGCTGGCTACACAGTCTCATTTGTCATCCCCCTTTTAGCTGGGTCTGCACTGGTGCTATGCTAGCATATGTGCAGGAATAGATTTCTGTTCTGGTTTAGATCTGCCCTAATTTTTATTGTGGTCACTGGCAGCTTCTGACTAACACAGAGCTGTTTGGGAGGAGAATTTTTTGTACAGCATGCGTATTCAAGTGGTGTGGTGTGAAAAAAACAGTGATGTGGGATATGAGAGGCCAGCCAGTGTACGCAACCTTTGATTCAGAAAAAGAAGGAAGCAAAAAACCAGAAAATACTCTCCTCTACAGCTGGGATAAGGCACTAAAAGAATGAAGTGTTGACCTCAGCTTAGCTATGCTGTACCTTTGGTCCAGAGCCCATATATTCTAGAACGCCTGTTCATGAAATAGCTACACAAATGGCATACCACAAATCAATTCACTTTTGGATTTCCAGCAACAGGAATTGTGTGTGAAGGCACTGTCATCAGAATAAGTAAGATGCATCCAGTGTGCTCCAGAGGCTGCAAGAAGGTATTTCCCTCTGCTTCTTTCTCCTGTTTCTCCAAGGAGCAAGTCCTTGGAAAAACTGGGGATGAAGAAGCAGAGACCACTCCCCTTTGGCAGGAGACTTGTCTGGACAGGTGCAGCAGTCTGTCCAACTGCAGTTTGGTCTCCAACATAAACAAATTACACAACTGAACTAACATTTACACTTACTTTACACTGACCCACATTCATTTTATTGTAAAGCAAACAGGATCTTGTTGCTCGTGGAAATTTTTCTTTCCCCCCCCTAATTGTTTTGAGAAATGCACAGTCAGCAAAAGGGGCTGAACCAACAGAAAACCAACTGTTTCCAGAACATATACAATGCAGCTGGGGACAGCACAATTTCTTCTCACATGTTGCCTTATGAAGATGTTTTATCAAAGCGAAGGGAGGCAGAAGAAACTTACACTGATACTGTGACTTATAGCTATAAACAGAGGGCTTCTAAGTCTGTAGGCATGTCACCCTGGCAGCTGTCAACAGTGCTAAAATTCAGTCCAAAAGAATTGTGGCAGTGGAAGTTCTTGGGAGAAAAGAGAATTAAAGAGAACTCATGGCTGGAGGTTATAGACACCAAGAGTCTTCGGTATAAGGAGAGATGAACTATTGAGCTACTAACTGAGAAAGGAATGAGTGGGAAGGAGAAGAGAGAACTCTACTTGATTCCAGTCGGGTTGCTTTTACCAGCTGATAACTTTGTGTTACCAGTTTGAATCAGTGTCCCAAATTTTTAGGGGACCAGGCTAGATTGAAAGTTTGCTGTGAAATAAAGTGGCTACATCTAGTTAGATTAATACTAGTACTGCATGTATTTTGGAAAGATAAAACTTAATTTTCCCTGGGCTGAGTTCTAAATATCGCTCAACCCACACATCCAGTCTTAAACAGCTAACCTATTTCTAGCTAAATGAAAGTACTTTCATCCTTCTCAAACTGATTGTTGGCCACTTTCATCACTAAAAATTCCCATAATTAAAAATTGCCACTTATTAAGAGTAATACAGTAATTAAATCAATTAGTAATGGAAAGTAAAATGTTCTCTACTCACTTTATTCTGGAATTTCAAGTGCAACAGTTACCTTGTCAAGGAAGAATCCAAAACCATGAGACTTTTCCCACTGCAACAAAGAATATGAATAGCAGATAAACACAAAATGAAAATTATTTACCTAAAGAATTTAGAATACATTTTAAAATAGGAAATATATTTTAAAAAGCAAGAATGATTGGTGAATTGTGTAGTGATCCTAAAATGAAATTATTTGTTATAACTGAACTAAATATGGGCCAGCATTTAATTTTCCTTTAAACAAAATATCTGTTCTAGTATCAGCCAGTTCTATTAATCGCTCATTGATTTGCTTTCATAGTGCATACTCAGTCTCCTGTAAGTAGTATGCATTATTTCCAGTCATTTAATGTGCTGTTTTGCAAAAGTGTCTCTGAGGATCTGGTATTCTACTACATCAGATTTCTAGCAATCCTTTTCATTTCCTTTAAGCCAGTTTGGTGACAAAATACCTGACAGCAATGTTTTCCAGCAATCATCATAGATAATTGTGGAAAATTATGCAAGTCTAAACCAGATAGAAGATTCAGAGTATGTTATCAAAGATTCAATCACGAAGCTGAAAGGAATGAAAAATGTTTTTTCATGAGAGAACCATGTTTGTACAAACTTTCTTTTCTGTGTACTGTCAGGCTAAATCTGACTTTCTCAGTTGAGTCAACTCACCAGAATTCATGGAAGAAATAAACCTTAGTTTCCTCATTGTGAAGCCAGCATATTATGTTTGAAAAGCAGGTGAAAATTAAATCCTAGGTCCATAGATCACTTAATATCTCAGTGATGATATCATGTATATGAAAGCCTACAGGGATGTTTATAGGATTCTAGGTGGATTCTTTGCATTACTTGGTCCGAATTCCAAAGAGCATGTAAAATAAGAACATGCAGGTAACCAGGTAAGACTTTTTTGTTGATGGTGGTGGTGGTTTTTTATATATGGGTTTTATTTGGTTTGATGTTTTGTTTTGTTTTCCTTATATACATATATTAAAATTTCTGTTTATTATGCTTACTGCAAGTAGTTTTAAAATAGCATAAAATCCACTGAGTCACATGGAGTCACCCCTTATCTACAAGCATTCAAGAAGAGAAATCATACTGTCAGCCTGTCAGATCTCCCTGACATTCAGCAGTAAGGAATTTAGTCCGGTGTTTTATTATGTGAAACATATTTCTTTGGATTCTTCTTTCAGTAATCACAATATTTAAAGGTAAAGTGGAAGAAGTTGAATTACCTGTGGATAAAGTAGACATCATCATCAGCGAGTGGATGGGTTACTGTCTGTTCTATGAGTCAATGTTAAACACAGTCATCTTCGCACGAGACAAGTGGCTGGTAGGTGCTCTGTATGTCATACTCCTTGCTGGAGCAAACATAATTTATTTTCTGACTACAAGCCTTCCCGCTCCTACTGTCACTGTAACAAGACACAGTTACATTTCCAAGTGTCACTTCCTAGGCTTTAACAAAAAGATTAACAAAGGAAATCTCAGTAAAAGAGCTTCGCTTTTTGTTAACTGCTGGTGAAATTTGTGTCAACACTAATAATATTGCCACAGGCTGGAAGAGTTGCTGAGATTAAAGCTGATGTGACAATCTGAAGGAAAACAATGAAGTCATGCAAGGGGTGCTTGTCTGGTTTTTGTATGTGCAGTTCAAAATGTGATGTCTTTGTCAGGTGAATAGATTACGAGATCCATTTCCCCACAATTCATCAACAGAAACCTGGAGGGCTAATGTTTCCAGACCGAGCTGCTTTGTACGTGGTAGCAATTGAAGACAGGCAGTACAAGGACTTCAAAATTCACTGTGAGTAAATGCCTAACAGTAACCCTTTCTATGATTATTTCCCTAAACTATTTGATTTACTGTAATCTTAATTAATGGCAAAGTTTTGCAAAAGCCATGAAGTCATGCTGGCCATGCCAGAATTCCAATACAAACGTGAACCCTAGTGCAGTAAACCTTGCTTTGAAGTATATTGATACTTCTCCCTACCTCTATTTTAAAATGCGAATTTTGGAAGATTTAATTTTGTTGTTGTTTTGATAAATACATCACTTCATATAACTGTGATTAAAATTGGTAAAATGCACTTTCTATTGTTGCAGAAAAGTGGAATAGATAATAGAACCAGGTCCCAGTTTTTGTTTTTAAAACAACAAGAACAGACAGATTAATAAGATGCAAATGAATTGTAAATATTAAGAAATAAGTCTAGAAAAAATGGTATCTCAATAATAAGCTTGTCAAGAAAAAAAAGCATGTAATACTATTTTAACTTTATCAAATATTTTATTTGAGCTTTTGCAAATGAAAAAATAGGATCAGAAATTTCCATTTACTCTGATGTGAACAAGTTTCTAAGCTTTTTTGTTTTACTTCATAGATGCATAAAATTGACTTTACATTTAATTTTTTTTTCTTGAAGTTTCATTGAATAACTGGTGCTGTTAGTGACCTCAACAGGTCACCTAGTCCAGCCTCCTGCTCAAAGCAGGCCAGATTTCACAGTTAAAGCAGGTCACTTAGGGCCCCACCCCACAGGGTCAAGAGATGGGGGACTCCATAGCTTCTCTGGGTACACAAATACTGAAGCACACTCAGGAGTATACATGTTTCTGAATATTCAGAATTCTCCTTGCTGAAACTTGCCTTCATTGTCCATTGTCACCTGAAGGGACTCTGACTTTTTCTTTGTTTCCGTAGTGGCAGATGGCAACTAGATTCCGTCATTAGCCTTTGCTGTCCCAGGCTAAGCAAACACAGTTTTTTTGACACTCCTCGTATCTTAGCATGTGGTTCACTTTCATCACTACAAGGTCATACTCGTGGTTCATGTTCAACTTGTTGTCACCCAAGTTTGGCTTTATTTGCTCATAATAGTTTTGAGGAAATTAATAAGTTCTATATTATTCCACTTTTTTTTTTTTTTTTTGGCTTTATATATTTTTTCAGAACCAGTTGATTTTGCTTAAAGGCATTTTCCATTAGGGAAAAAATATTGCAAAATTTCTAAGCAGTTTTATTAATTAAGAATACATGCAGGAGCTTGGTTGAAATTAATGGGTTCAGTCAACCTTTAAACAAAAATATCTAACTCCCTCCTTGACTCTCAGCTCCTCTCAGAAAAGACAGTACGGTGTTTCTGTAACCAAATTCCATGCCAATACACAGAACTACCAATGGGACGAAACTGCCATTCTGGTTCAAAAAGCAAGCCCAGTGTAGTAGGGCAGTGACAAGAAATCTATGTAGGTGCCAGGGAGAATTAAGCAGAGCTTAGATTTTTCTCCTCAGTTATGTGATGATCTTGACAGCTAAATTCCTTACAAAAAGTATGCACAATCCTTTAAAGGAATCAAAACCATTTTGTCCTAATTAAAAAAAAAAATCCCTTATGCCTTTTTTCACTTTGCTTTTAAACCCCTTCCTTTCAAGGCCATGAGCCTTTTTCTTTTCTTACACACAATACTCTTGGTTTTAATTTGCTGATTTATTATAATTTTTAAAATATTTCAGGTTCTTTTTATCTTCTAAAATATTATTTCCTTTAAGACACTTCCATTTCTGATTTCACTTCTGATTTCCTTCTCCCCTCACCTTTTATACCTCTGTGACTTCTGCAGTTATTTCCATCTCACTACCTAACTATCTGCGCCACCATCTTGTCTGTCTTTTCAGCTGTAAATCCTTGATGGTGCCTCCTTACATTTAAATTTTTCATCTTTCTTTTTTTGCTCTTAGAGTCTTGCCTTCATATGAGATGCAGGGCTGAGCATTTCAAAGGACACTCACGAACACTGATGTTGATTAAGAAATAATGCAATATGACATTTCTAAAAATATCTGGCTTCTGATTTCTCTATTAATGCCACAGACTACTACTATAGTCAATTACTCTGATTTCCTGCAAAATGTAAAATATATAATTTTTCTATATAAAATATATAGAAATATATATAAAGATATATATTTATAATATATATAATGATATATATTATATATTATATATAAATATATTAAAAATATATAAATATATATAAATTTTATTTATAAAATATATAAAGATAAAATATGTAATTTTATCTTTTAACTGCTGCGACATGTCCCTGTCTAATACAGACTGTGGCATATATGTCAAAGGCATTCCATTTGGCTTGAAGTACATCAAGTGATGGAGGCCCCCAACAACTCTGTTAATAAGTTGTTTGTTCAGGGTTTCCTAGCTAATCTTTTCAGAGTAACCACATAAAAACATATGGCTTCTATGAATATAATCTGAAGTTCCCACATGCTGCTGATGCCTGAAATGAAAGTTTTGATCACCATCTTCCCTGAAATATGGAGGAACTCACAGCCCAATAAAGAGATAAATCAAAGAACTGTTAATATCCAGATTTGTTACAATTTAGGAATACACAGATTTATTCTCATACTGTATTTTCAGTCATAGTCCTCTGGGAACATCAGTAGTTCAAATGCTGTGCTCTGAAAAAACAAGACATTTCAAGCATGCTCACTATTGCTGTTTATCAGTTTACTTGGCTTGTGTTCAAACTTTTTTTTTTGAAGTTCACAGTATTCATTTTAGATTTTCAGATGCAGCAGTGAATGGACCTTGAGTCACATGATTCATGAAACTTAGATTTCACTTTTTTGGAGGTTTTCTTTCATTTTGTTAAGCAATCTTAAAAGCGAAGCCAGTGTCCTTTTCACTGTTTCAATATTTTAATGTTTTAATTTCATTCAAGAAAAAAAAGGCAGAAAAAAACTTCAGCAAGATAAAAAGTATTTATCAAAACAGGCAGAACAGAAAAGCAGTTCAAATATAGAAGAACATCATAGCTTTTAAATCTTTTAAAATTGGACATTTTGCTTTTTTTGTCATGATGTACATGCAGATTAAAACTTGGATGCTCCAAATATTGAAACAGACCTGTAATTCCACTGTCAGTAATTCACTTGCTGAAACTAAAGGTACTTAAATAACTAAAAGAGCATGCAAACTGCTGATTGAATAGCAATCTATTTAAAAAATAATAATAATAATAAAAAAGGAAATATTAAACAGAACGAATAGGAAAGAACAGAATAAACTTACAGCTATTCCTAAGTCTCAGCCTGACATATTATATGATTTTGGGCAACACTTTTAAATGGCTAAAGCCATGATGTCATTGACAAACTTCATGTAACACAGTTTTGGGGACATGAAAAAACAAGGACCACTTGTTCAAAGATGTACATTGTGGGGTTATTTTGCCACAACTGCACTATCTGTAAAATAGCATTGATGACATAGACAACTGGAGCAGGGAGCAAAGTGCTGAAGAGGAGCTGAAAGTTAGGGTATGGTAGAAATTATTTCAAATGAAAGATGCTTTGACAAGCAAAAAATGTTTTTATTATTATTGCTAATCTTTGACACATCTGTTTGCATTGACAGGGTGGGAGAATGTGTACGGCTTTGACATGACCTGTATTAGGGATGTTGCCATGAAGGAGCCTTTGGTGGACATAGTAGATCCAAAGCAAGTGGTGACCAATTCCTGTTTAATAAAGGTTCGATAATTCCAAATGTACCTAATTACGAATGTTTATACCTAAATGTAGGATTCTTTGGAGTCCTGCTGCTTATGTTTTACTATTATTTTTGTATGCTTCTAACTATCTGCAGAAGCCATCATCATAGAATGCTATCACACTAAGAAGGACAATTGTGCAGTTTTAAATTAGTCAGTACTAGTATATTGCACTTGTCAAATACCATCACCTGAGCTAAACAGGAACATTGATACCTTGATCACTTATGGAATACCCAAAAGCAAGTCGCTTCTTGTAACTCTATACTCATCTGGCTACTGCTAACTATAACTTAAGACTCTTACAAATTATACATGTGCAAATACTGGATAAATAAAGACATGGTGTATTTAGATATGAATTTTAATTGCCCTGCATTCTCGTAAATATAGGTTGGAAATTATTGATAGAATGCTGCTGAGGAGAAGGGGTAAATTAATTCTGTTTGGTGTAAAAAAAGGCTCAAGCGTCAGTTTCTGAATTGGTCAGCTCTGATGAAATAACTCTAGTTTACTCCAGAGCATGAGATCAGAATTGGAACCTAATTTATTTGTGTAACTTCCTGATTCTTAGCCTTACCCAGAAAGTTACTGTGCTATCCCAGCATAAGTATCTGCAGGTAGAGGTTAGCTTGTACTCTATTCTACATAGAAGACAGAATGGTCACTACTCTGTTGAGAAGACCAGGTTAAGAATCCATAGCCTGCAGGAACACATGAAAGTTCTAAAATTCCTTCCATGTGAAGGAATTCTCCTCATGTGGCACTAGTCTCATGACTAAGGCTGTCCACATGAACAGCAGTGGTAGGACTGGGTCCATGAATCTAAGAGTGTTCTCATCACAAAGACTCGGTTCTAATTTTCCCTTTCACTTTTTCCTAGTAACAAGCACAGCATTAAGCATGCCCATATGCAAAAAGGAAAGGCATTGCTTCAGTCTGCAGAACCTTTAGTGCAGGATGTCAAACTCATTCTCACCAGGTGCCACATCAGCCTCACTGTTGCCTTCAGAGGGCCAAGTGTAATTTTAGGACTGTATACACCCAAGCTTTAGTGGAAACAGCAAAAAGGAACAGAAATAGAAACTCTGTGTGCACATATGCATGCACTGAGGGCAACGTAAGATGGTTGTGTCTGAAAACAGCCTGAGCAATTTAAAATTGCAATACACACAAAATAAACAGCTATTTAGGCTACATAAAATATGTCTGGAGAGTGAGAGATCAGGTAGCAAAATGGGTTGGCTTCTCTGGAATAAAAAGTTATAAAAGCTGCATTAAATGAAGTGCGAATCTGGTGTGTTCTTTAGAAGGTCTTTGAAAGTAATTGGGTTTAACAAGACAGACAAAATTTTTCAAACTTCCCTATTCAGGGTTTATATTTAATTCTATATGGCTTGGCACCTTTTGTCCATACACTGAATGGTGCTTTGCCATGTGATGGCACTTTGGGAGCAAACCAGGTAATAACTACATAGGCAGAATCCACTCTCCTTTCCAGAATCTGTCCCTAATTTCACAAATTGATCACTAAAATAAGAGAAAACTGTCAACGAAAGGCAGGAAGAAGGGAGACTTTTGTTCTAGGTAACAATATGGAAGCAGGAAAAATTGAGGCTACATTTCTCTTTTAAATTTAATTTGCTTTTGCACATGGTGCATTTCTTTGATCCTGAAAATATTTGTGAATTCAGATAATAATATTAGCCTAAGTAAACAATTGAGAACAAATAAAGCAATAATGTTTCATTATTAAAATGTTTTATTATGACACTTAAAGACGGCACATCCTATTCATATGAGATTCACAAAGGGATTTTTTTAGGGGTGTACAAAGCCAGCTAACTTAAGGTACCTACCAGATTAATCTGTGTTCCCTGTACATTAGTCAGCAGATGGAGTAGTGACTAGATACATTTCTAACAGATCAGTTAGAGCCCTGTGCTTCTGCAGTTATTTCAATTCCCAATTTAGATGCTCTGAATTGTTCTACAAAATCAATAAAATAAGGAATCAACCCCTGCATGCTATGTTACCATGACACTTTTCTAGAATGCTGGAGACTTGAGTAAAATTTCCTCATTTTTACTCTTCAGGAATTGGATATAACCCAAGTCTTGAGCCCTTCAAGGAACTTTAGCCACTAAGCCACAGGTGCTCTGGGGGTGGTGCATGCAGGGAATACAGCATCTTCTTTGTTGTGGAAGCAATTCCCCTTTTAATGATCTCTTAAATATATCGCAAGGGCATAGGAATTTTCCTGGTAAGTAAGAGTCCTCTGTTTAAATTCCAGTCCAAATCAGTCAGGGAGGGTAGTGGGACCAAAGTATCTTCAAACACCAGAGTCAATAACTGATCGCGGGAAAAGTGTACAAGTGTCCTTCTGAAGGTCTACTGCTTTCAGTAACATTGTCTGATAAAACTGAAAAGTATTTTCAAACTCAATAAAAGAGTTGTGTTTTCTTCTCTGATCCCATTGTATGTTAGAGAAATACAAATTGTTTTGGGTTGACCCAAAACTTATTCTCCATGTTAATTTTGATTTAGTTTCAGCACCAGTGGCTACAATAAAAATAAACCAGTTGTTCACAGAGATATAGAGAAATCTGCAATGAGAGAGTGGCAAAAACTCACAAAACCAAACAATAATGAAGAACATGTTACGTCCAGTTTAGAATAAAAAATACTCTTGGACTTTCTTGAATATCATCCCCTATCTAGCCACAGAGAAAGAACATAAAAAAAGAAATACATCTATTTTTATGCTCTCCCTTGTCCCACACTTTCCAGGAACAGTTTAAAGCTCCTGCAGGTCACACACCACTTTAAGATTACACAGTTTAATGCTACTTAAAACAGAAACTGCCTTCCCTGCACAAACACACACACACAAAAGGCAACATTCTTGTTTATCAGAGAACATAGCATAATAGTAAATAAACTCATTGACCTATATGCTCAAATATCCAGTTCTTTGAGAAATTTCTGCTGTTATGATTCACCTGTGTGAAGCCTTATTTCAAAGGACCTGCAGTATTTTCCCCAAAAAGGTACTATTGCTCAGAGAGATCCAGCCATACAAGTGAGGCACTTGTCTGTGAGCTCTGGTGAGTCCCATGTTCTTCTCCCATAATCTCGACCCATGAGATTTAGGACAAGCCATTCCTCATGAGACTTTTCTCTTGCTCCACTGCAGCTTCAGTGAACTCCCTAATCACATTCCTTTCTCCCAGCTTCTCCTGAAGTAAAGCAAGAGGCACCTATGCCACTCATGTTCCATCTTTGGAAACACTGCTCTTTTTTTCTCATTTTTCTACTCTTTTCTCCACCTGAAAATCTCCCTTTGCTTTCTTAAGTGACTTTCCCTGTCACTCTTTTCAATAGTCCTCCCCACAGTCTTTTCTTTCAGCATTCTCAGATTTAACTCTACCAATTCTCTCCCTCCAAAAAAAAAAGAAAAAAAAAAGAAAAAAAAAAAAAAGAAAACTCAAATCCCAAACAACACCCTCATAATTTTCAGGTACTTCCTTCTGTGAAAACAGGAAAACATGGCAGAAGAGGGCCCTGGCAGGAAGCTGAGGTCTCGTTATCTAGAAACCATAGCTACACTTGTTTCCCTGTTATTTAATCGGACAGAAATATTTGCAATATTTAGTCTTAACAATCTCAGATACTCCATTCTTCCTTTCACTGCTCCCCTAAAACACCCAGAATTTAATGTTGTTTAATGTTGTTACTTTTCTCCTCACATTAATACTGTTAGTTCTCCACACTTAAAAAATATATATGTGTATATTATTTTATTTTATTTTTTTTTAAAGTGAATGTGTTTTGGGGCCGACTACTGTCACATCTGTATGTATGTGTGCAACTGACAATACAGGTAATTTGCTCAGTTCTTGTCAGAAAAGAGGGTCTGGCCCTTTCTCCTTTCCCTACCATTTAATTTTACTTCTCAGCCTTCAGATATATTCTTTCCCTGAAGCTGGCGATACTGCTTGTACCAATGCTACCTGTCCATCTTTTACATAAGTGTAGTAGTTTTACCTAGTCTGATTAGCACTGCCTTCACCATCACAGCATGTTAGGGTGACCATTTCCCTCTTTGTCCAAAATAAGACAGCTAGTGCAATAGGAGAGAGGAAGGAGGGAAAAACACCAACCCCAAATTCAAAACCAACCAGACAATCAAATAAGAGACCCCACCAAAGTCAGACATTCACTGAGATTTTAATCTTTCATTTATCTCCATGCTCACATAATCCTAGCCAAGTAAGCTGACTAGCTGGGAAGGGCATCAGAAAAGAAGTGCAGTGGCATTTTAGAGGCAACCTTAATTATGATTCACTTGAGATAAAGAGTCAAGCAGCAACTCAACATTTTTACCATCAGCAAACCTGATTCAGGGCTGTTTCTCTTGTTAGTTAGGTTATCTTCAGCTAGCATGATACCATTCAAACAAGAAATACACAGTAGCAGGCAACACCACATCTCAACCTCACTGTCACCATCCCTGTAAATCTAAATTATCTTCTATCCATCATTTGCTCAGTCCTAAAGCAATTCATGCCACAAGACAGCCTAAGAACTATTCTTTATGCAGTGAATGTAAAAACTGGACCCTATCTGCCCTCTGCAACAGGGATGTGTATCGTGGGATGTCTCATGCATCTTTCTGCACTGTCTTTCGTGCAGTGTCAACCACAGTCTCTCGACCTGCTTATTCAGCTGATAATCCTGACACTTTTATTGTTGCTCAACCTAAAACATTTTATATTTTTGTTATAATTAAGAGCTGTATTTTGATCAAATCCCTGCTTAACTATGCCCATTTTGTTGCTGTTTTTGAAATCTGAAGGAAATCTGGTAAATCATTACTTTTCCACTTATTTTATACAAAGATAACATTTGTCCACTGTGCAGTTAGCTGAAATTAACATTCAATGAGTGGTGGCATATAATATTGTTCTGGTTTCGGCTGGCATAGTGTTAATTTTCTTTCTAGTAGCTGTGTTTTGGATTTAGTATGAGAAGAATGTTGATACAACACTGGTGTTTTGGTTATTGCCAAGTGGTCAAGAACTTTTTTGGCTTCCCATACTCTACCAGATGTACAAGAAGCTGTGAGGGAGCAAAGCCAGGACAGACAGTTCAAGCTGGCCAAAGTGGTATTCCTTACCATATAATGTCATGCTCAGTATATAAACTGGAGTTGGTCGGGGGGCAAATACCGCTGCTCAGGAATGAATGAGTTATAGGTGCCACATGCGGTGAGCAATTGCATTGTGCACCACTTGTTTTGTATATTCTATCATTATTATTTTTATTACTATTTTCTCTTCCTTTGCTGTCCTGTTCTGTACTGTTCTGATTCCAACTCACAAGTTTTTTTTTTCCCTTTCTGATTCTCTCCCCCACCCCACTTTGCAGGGGGATGAGCTACATGGTCCTAGTTGCTGCCTGGGGTTAAACCCCCATAGTCCTTTTTGACACCCAATGTGGGACAAGAAGGGTTTGAGATAATAACATTAACTAGAACAAACTAAGAGGTTTATATCTGTTAACAGTTGTGGGTCATTACATTGATTCATCTGTTCTCAATGTTAGTTTATTTGATCTGCACTATGCTCTTGTTTTTGTGGTACATGTTAAAAATTGGTGTTGGGTTTTGCAGCTTGCTGTGCTCTGCAATGATTAGTGACATTTTGCTTGGGTTATTAGAACATCGACCTCGAGCTTAACCTGGTATTTGAGCTTTGTACTGAAGCCATTACTGTACTTCAGGTACTGACTTGTGGAGACAAGTAGTAATTATACTTCTTCCTCTGAAATGCTTTTTATGGAGGAAATACAGAATGGCATTTTTGCTACCTTCTTCTATGATGTTTCCTCCTTCAGTACAATAACTTGTCAGTACCTTGAACATCCTTGGGTAGTTAAAATACTTCTATTGGTATCTCTTTGGAATATTGTCTCAGTTTTGTCTGAGGTTAGCAAGGAATTTAAGAGTATCATCCAGAGATCTGCCATAGGGCTGGATATTTATGAGTTGCAGGGTGTATGGAATAGCATGGGCAAATGCCTAGGATAGTGGGCACCTCCAGTGTTTTGGAACTTCACCCATTAACAAGTTCAGACTCCTGAAAAACTAGTAGGACACTTAGAAGAAGTATGCTGTCATCCTGGCAATTCCAGAGAGACACAAATCACTGCAGTGTGCTGGGGCCAGGCCCATAACTACTGAGCCCTGTTTAACACTATTCAGTACCCTCAAAGGGAAGAGAGTGTCTCTTACAATGTGACAAGCGCAGCAGTTACTCCAAACCCTGTGACAGGCACCTGCTGCTACTCAGTCTTCAGTGACAGGCACTGCAGTCACTCAGAATCCAGTGACAGGCACTGCAGATGAGCCAGAGGACCAATCTGTACCAGTATCAGTCACCCCTATGCAAGAGAAGAAAGCCTGGAAGCAAAAGTCAGCTTGTTTAGTAAGGGAAGATGAAAAAGCAGGGCCATCACAAGAAGAGGAGGAGGAAGAAAGCAAGATGGTAACCACCTGTTCACTATCCATGGGTGAGATGTGTAACCCAGGGAAGTGGATTAATGTGGAGAGAGGTATCCAGTACCTGAGGGAAATAGCCATATTGGAGGTGATTTGTAGTGACCTAGACAACACACAGTTGCCCAAAGACCCAGATGAAGCCCGGTGCAAACAACCCATGTGGCTGAAGGCTGAACACACTATCATCGTATGTCAACTCTTTGGCAGTACTGACCTGGAGAGACGGAGCAGCACCAGTGGTGGATGATGTGGTTGGCCAACTCTGGCAGTACAAAGGAAATCTCTCTTACTCCCTCATATCAGCTGTGGATAATCTACAGGACATGATAGCCGAGAAACTGTGCTAGGAGTTCCAGCAATTCAAAGAGGGTATGTCCTACTCCTCACCTGTATGGACTCAACTACTAGGAATAAGGATTTTTTTGATCAAGAAAGAGGATATAGAGGGTACACACTATGGGACACCTGTGGTTTTAGTTGCATGACCACAGACAGGATATGAAGAAGAAGGACCTAGGGACTTCAACCCTAGAGGCACCGGTACATGAATTGCAAGGAAAAACAATCACAAATAAAGGTTCTTTCAGGAAAATTGCCTCTCCAGTCTCCAGTGGGCTGTTCCTCAGCAGAGTAAAAGGGCTGAGTTGCTCATTCAAGCAACTTCCTTGAGTGAGAAGGGCTGATCTCACTTCTGATGCTATGGAAGAAACTTCTGATTCATATTCACAAGAAGTGAGTAACAAGGATGAAATTTGAACCCATGTGTGCCACACAAAACCATTCAGCAGTAATGAATACTATGATCAGGACTAGAGAAGCCTTACATCCAGCCAGGTCAAGGAAAGGGACAATTGGGTTTATTGGACTATGTGGATTCAATGGCTTGGCACATCAGACCCACAGGATTGTAAGTCTCTATTAGACAGCAGTGCACAGTATACCCTAATGACATCAAGCTATAGAGAGCAGAAACCATCTGTATTTCTGGAGTGACAGGGAGATCCCAGCAGCTAACTGTATTGGAGGCTGAAGTGAGCCTAACTGGGAAGGACTGGCAAAAGCTCCCTATTGTGACTGACCCAGAGGCTCCATGCATCCTTGCCATAGACTGCCTCAGGAGAGGGTATTTCAAGGATCCAAAAGCATATTGGTGGAATTTTGGTATAGCTGCTGTGCAGACAGAGGAGATTAAACAGCTGTCTACTTTGCCTGGTCTCTCAGAGGACCCTTCTCTTGTAGGGCAATACAGCAAAAGTTTTTGAGAAACGGAAGAAAATAGTCCAAATCCTTTTGAAACTGTTTTTGCCATAAAACAAAGTAATGTCAAGGGACATGCACAGGAGATCCAGTTTTTAGGAATACCATGGCAAGACAGACATTGTCATATCCCAATGGATATGATAAAATAACAGTTATGTCTCTATCAACTAGTAAACAGGAAACACAAGCTTTCTCAGGCGTTGTGTGTTTTTGGAGAATGCACATTCCAAATTACAGTCTGACTGTAAGCCTTCTCTATTGAGTGACCGAGAAGAATTATTTTAAATGGGGCCCTGAACAATGACAAGCCTGAACAAATTAAACGGGATTGTTCATGCAGTAGCCCTTGGGCCAGTCCAGTCAAGACAAGTTGTTTTACACTGCAGCTGGGGAGAATGGCCCTACCAGGAGCCTCTGGCAGAAAGCACTAGGGGAGACTTGAGGTCAAGCCCTAGGATTTTGGAGATGGGGATACAGAGGATATGAGTCCAATTATATTCCAACTGAAAATGAGATTTGGCAGCATTTGAAGGGATTTGAGCTGCTTGAGTAGTGATTGGTACTGAAGCACAGCTCCTCCTGGCACCCTAACTGCTGGTGCTGAACTTGATATTCAAAGGGAAGGTCTTGTCTACTCATCATGCAACTGATGCTAGAGGGAGTAAGTGGATGGCACATATCACACAATGGGCTTGAATGGGAAACCCAAATCACCCAGTAATCTTGCAAGTGACCATGGACTGGCCAGAAGGCAAAGATTTCAGAATATCACCAGAAGAAGAGGTTACGCTCGCTGAAGAGGCCTCACTAAATAATAAACTACCAGAGAATGTGAAGTGATATGCCTTGTTCACTGATGGGTCCTGTCTTATTGTAGGAAAGCATCAGAGGTGGAAAGTGGCTGTATGGAGTTCTGTATGACAAATTGCAGAAGCTGCTGAAGGAGAGGGTGAATAGACTCAGTCTGGAGAGGTGAAAGCCATCCATCTGCTTTAGATATTGCTCAACAAGAAAAATGGCCAGTACTTTGTACTGATTAATGGATGGTGGCAAATGCTCTGTGGTGGTGGCTAGATCAATGAAAGTAGATCAGTTGGCAACGGAGGTAAATCCATCTGGGCTGCTGAATTATAGCAAAATATTGCTGCTCAGATAGAGAACTTGGTTTTAGGAGTACACCACGCAGATGATCACCTACCTGAGTCCAACCACTGAAGAACATCACAGCAACCAACAGGTGGATCAGGCTGCTGAGACTGAAGGGGATCAGGTAGATAAAGACTGGCAACAAAAGGGTAACTTATTTATAGCTTGGTGGGCCCATCAAGGAATGGATGTGACACAGAGATGGGCTCGTGAGCAAGGGATGGACTTAACCATGGACACTATTGCACAAGTTATCCATTAATTTGAATTATACACTGCAATCAAACAAGCCAAGTGATTAAAACCTCTGTGGTATGGAGGATGATGGCTAAAATATAAATATGGGGAGGCCTGTAAGATTTATTATATTACCCTCCCACAAACCAAACATGGCAAGTGCTATGTGCTTACAGTGGTGGAAGCAACCATCAGATAGCTGGAAACATATCCCATGCCCTGTGCCACATGCCCCCAGAATACTATCCTGGGCCTTGAAAAGCAAGTCCTATGGTGAAATGATACCCCAGAAAGAACTGAGTCAAACAACGGAACTCATTTCTGGAACAACCTCATAGACACCTGGGCTAAAGACCATTGCATTGAGTGAGTATATCACATGCCCTTTCACGCACCAGCCTCCAGGAAAATCAAACAGTACAATGGACTGTTAAAAAATACACTCAGAGCAATGGGTGGTGGGACTATCAAACACTGCAATACACATTTAGCAAAAGCCACGTTCTTAGCCAACACTAGGAAATCTAGGCCCTGTCTAATCAAAAGTTTCACATGCTGTAGAAGAGGATGAAGTCTTTGTAGTGCACATAAAAAATGTTAGGGAAGATGGTCTGGGTTACTCCTGCCTTGGGCAAAGGCAAACCCATCCATGGGATTGCTTTTGCTCAAGGACCTGGATGCACTTGGTGGGTAATGCAAAAAGAAGGGCGAGTCTGAAGTGTACCTCAAGAGGATTTGATTCTAGGTGAGAACAGCCAATGATTTGAATCGTATGATGTTCTAATTGCTTCATAATACTGTATGTTATCTCTATCAACCATAGTTGCTATATGCTGTATCAGTAGTATTATAGAAAGAATCACACAGATTAATGAAGAATGAACTTTGATGAAACAGAGTAAAGTGCAGTGATGATGGAACCAGGCTTCAGCAACTAGTGCCCAGCAACTTCCTTGAGATCAACATCTTCAGCCACAGTCATGGCCATGGACTGCACCAGATACACCAACTACAGGCTTTGGATGCAGCAGTGACCTTACCTGAGATCACTTTGGTGCCCAGTAACCCCACGGAACGCACCACCTCTCCTGTCCTGAGTGACCACTACCACAGATGGAGCCCAAAGTCATGGATTAAATTAACTCAATGGACATTTTACAAACGTTGCATGGAAGTGGTCCATAGACCAAGGGAGTGATATATGTGTATTATATCAAAGGATGGGAAGGGTAATACTGGGTAATGAGAATATATTGGATAGTGTGAGAACTGAGCATGATGTAAATGGTATGGAATAAGGTGTGGATACTTTCCTGGTTTTGGCTAGGATAGAGTTTATTTTCTTTCTAGTAGCTGTGTTTTGGACGTAGTATGAGAAGAATGCTGATAAAACACTAGTGTTTTGGTTATTGCCAAGTAGTCAAGAATTTTTTTGGCTTTCCATGCTCTACCAGATGCACAAGAAGCTGTGAGGGAGGAAAGCCAGGATAGACAGTCCAAGCTGGCCAAAGGGGTATTCTTTACCATATGACGTCATGCTCAGTATGCAAACTGGAGTTGGCCAGAGGCAAATACCCTAATACTGTTGCTCAGGCACGAATGGGTTATCAGTGCCATGGGTGGCGAGCAATCGCATTGTGCATCAATTATTTTGTATATTCTATTATTGTTATTATTATTATTATTACTATTTTCTTTTCCTTTGATGTCCCATTAAAATGTTCTGATCTCAACCTGCAAGTTTGGGTTTTTTTCCCTTTCTGATTCTCTCCCCCATCCCACTTTGTGGAAGGCAGGGGGGTGAGCAAGCAGCTGCATGGTCCTAGTTGCTGGCTGGTGTTAAACAATGACAAATCTAAGAATATATAGTAGCGACAATATGATTCAAAGAGATCACCAAAACAGGATCAAGGTAGTTTCAAAATGAAATTAATATAACTCCCCATATTTGTCTCATCTTTCATAGTAAAAGAAGTATGTTTCTGTTCTTAAAAAAAATTACTGCAAGAGTGACCACCACTTTATCCAACACATCTGTTCAATATTTCTGAGACATTTCCACTAACTTCTCTGCTTTTGATTCCACTTTACCCTGCAGAGCCAAAACAGTTCAGAGAGACAGAGCTAGATACATTTTGTGTGCCTCATCATTGGACTTAATTCACAATTTCCCTAGTGCAACACCACTAAAAAAACACCAAGAATTACAGAAATTTGCAGCTATCACCCACCCATACAGTTTAGCTTGTCAAAGCAAATTTTGCAGGCTACTATGGAAATCTGCCAGAAGACTCCAGAAATTCTTATTCCTAGTATGCTTTTTTCTTCTTCTTTTGTAGGGGAAAAATAGAATATGCTGTTCCAGCTTTAAATGACCACTTAGAAGCATGCGTCACTTTCAAGCACTAGTGACTCAGGGTGCCATTGCAATGTAGTAGAATATTTTTCGTCATGGTTAAGTTATTCTTGAACAATATTGCTAATCAGACAGGCCAAAACTATGGCTTGCTTAATTCATAGAATCATAGAATCATTTCAGCTGGAAGAGACCTTCAGTATCATTGAGTCCAACCATAGCCTAACTCTAGAACTAAACCATGTCCCTAAGAACCTCGTCTAAATGCCTTTTAAAACACCTCCAGGGATGGTGACTCCACCACTTCCCTGGGCAGCCAGTTCCAATGCCTGACAACCCTTTCCATGAAGAATTTTTTCCTAATATCCAATCTAAACCTCCCCTGGTGCAACTTGAGGTCATTTCCTCTTGTCCTATCACTTGCTACCAACACCCCCCCCCATGCTACAACCTCCTTTCAGGCAGTTGTAGACAGTAAGAAGGTCTCCCCTCAGCCTCCTTTCTTCCAGGCTAAACAACCTCAGTTCCCTCAGCTGCTCCTCATACAACTCATGCTCCAGACCCCTCGCTAGCTTCATCACCCTCCTCTGAACTCTCTCCAGCAGCTCAATGTCTTTCTTATGATGAGGGGCCCAAACCTGAACACAGTATTCAAGGTGAGGCCTCACCAGTGCCAAGTACAGTGGCACAATCACTTCTCTAGTCCTGCTGGCCACACTATTCCTGATACAAGCCAGGATGCTGTTGGCCTTTTTGATCAACTGGGCACACTTCTGGCTCTTACTCAGCCGGCTGTCAACCAACACCCCCAGATCCTTTTCCCCTAGGCAGCTTCCCAGCCATTTTTCCCCAAGCCTGTAGCTCTGCCCGGGGTTGTTGTGATCCAAGTGACCCATTTCACCGTAAGTTTGCTAAGTCTCAGAAACACATATGTGGTCCGTGCAAAGACCTCAGTAACTGAAATATGGCTACATCTTTTGATGTCTGTTTTTCTAGACTTCTCTTAGATTATAGAATGTAATTGCTAAAAGAGTGCTCGATTGTGCTCTAAAGAGGCTAAAAGAGCCTTCTTCTAATGGACATTCTAGATTCTGCTCTCCATGTTTGCAGTGTGAATCTGAAGTAATGCTAGTGAGGTCAGTGAGATGATTCCTGGCTTACATTGGGAGCACAGAAGAAACTTGGATTTCTCCCTACAAAGCTCCTATTTCTCTGCATGCATGAGCAGTTTTGTTGTTAATACTGACTTTCTGAATAACAGAGAGAAAAATATTTTGCCCTGATAAGGACAATAAGGACAGTGAAGACAGATACACTCAGGAGGATATGAGAAGGTACACTGACAGGAAATGTTTCCCATAGCCTTATAATACAATTAATAGTATTTCAGACTTAATATCCTCACTATCATGACAACAAGTTTTGGAAACAACCCAGATAAAAGCAATACCTAGCAGGGAAAACTAGATCCATCTAAAAAAATTCAGTTTAAGCCTTGAACAGTGGGATTTAAATACTGATGGAAATAAGCAATCTTGGAGACTACATCACTGCTCCCAACTACTGCAATCAAGCCATAGTATGATGTACATTATTTGCTTCTGTCCAAGATTAAGATTGCTGCACTTAGTATTTGGAAGTGGTTGTCTGACACAGGACTAAAAAGCATTATCAGCAAAAAGCAGGCCTCTGCCATCCCTCACATATTTTGACTCCTTGGCACAGTAAAAGTACATTCCCTTCCAGAGGTGCTCAAACAAATCAGAGGTTGATTTTTATTAAAAACCTAACTCTGATAAATATGAGCATAATGGGTATTGAAAGGGAGATATAGGTCCCAGTTCTAAGACCTTTCGTTGTCAGGGACTGTCACCATGAGGAAAAATGTCAAAGCGTGTTTTTACCTGTATTTGCTCCAGCTCCTGCAGCCTCTTCCTGCTGTTCTCAATGACACATGCTCTTCTGTGAGTGGCCTCATATCACACTTTTTCAACTTAGTCAGATAACTGTATCATTTGCTGATGATTTGGTATATTCTAGTGTAGCATTGATTTCTTACATTGTTAAAGGGCTGCCAATTGTCTTTGTTGCTGATCATTAAATGAAATGCTTAAGTCCATTACTTAACATCTACTTTAGAATCACAGACATCTGCATTTAAATGTCTTTTTTCTTTCTCACCAAAACAGGAAGTAGATATTTATACAGTGAAGACTGAGGAATTGGCATTTACTTCTGCATTCTGCCTTCAAATTCAGCGTAATGATTACATTCATGCCTTGGTCACCTATTTTAATATCGAATTTACAAAGTGCCACAAGAAGATGGGATTTTCTACAGGTAATCTGTATTTCTTTAACTTGCATTTTGACTGTTGTCTGGTCAGTGGTACAGGAAGGTTTACTGTACCATAAGGTTTGAATTTCAGTTATAAAAATTATTGTCACTTTGGGGGAGGTAAGTGGGGTGGGGAAAGGACACCTGCTTAAGGAATTCTGTGGAAACAGAGGCAGGCTTTCACAATGGGAACCATCAGAGAGTGTGAGAAGGAGACTGACTGGTGGAGTAACTCCCTGGCATGCCAGCCAGAAAGGTCCCAGGGAGATACCCCTCAAAAGGTGATGGACCCCCCGCCCTGTCAGGCTGAGGGGGGAGACCTGAGACAGCCCCTGCCCTGTTGCTGTCAGGCAGAGGTAAGGGACCAAAATGATGAGGAGGGTTGGAAGCAAGTCCCAGGTCAGCATCATGGGCAACCCCTTTCCCTACCTGCCTTGCTTCCCCAGGTGCCCCTCCATAATAGTTTTGAGGCCCTGAATCTTGAAGGAGAGTTAGGTGAGGATGTGGTGGAAGGCCCACCTACGAGGTCACATAGAAAGAGGCAGTTGACACCACACCTCAAGACTCCCTCCAATAAGAAAGAAAGAAGGGTAGTTGTAGTAAGCAATTCTCTTCTGAGAGGGACAGAGGGCCCAATATGCAGAGTTGGTCCTCATCATAGGGAAGTGTGCAGTCTGCCTGGAGCCTGGATCAGGGATATCACCAGGGCACTCCCCAACCTGGTGCACTCGACAAACTACCACCCATTACTGATCTTCTAGACAGATGGGGAAGAAGTTGCATCCAGTAGTCTGAGGGGAATGAAGAAAGACTTCAAGACCCTGGGACGGTTGGTGAAAGAGTCTGGGATGCAAGTTATTTTTTCTTCCCTCCTTCAATTTTTGGGTGACGATGTGGGATGGAATAGAAGGGTCCAGTCCATAAATTGCTTGTCTATGAGAATGGTGCTACAGGCGGGGCTTTGGGTTCTTTGATAATGGCTTGTTTTATAAGTTTACAGTCCAGACAGTGATACATGGAAAAGGTTTATCTCACAAGGGCAAAAGGATGCTGGGACAGGAATTACCAGGGCTCATTTGGAGAGCTTTAAACTAGATTTGAAGGGGGATGGGGTTGTAGCTGGGCTTGCACCAGTGGAACAGCACTCTAGAATTGATAAAGACTGGGAGGCCTCCCATCCCCCTAGGGTGAAACCCGTGTGCTCAGCTAATTCCCTCAAATGCCGGTACATCAATGCACGCAGCATGTGGAATAAGCAGGAGGAGTTAAAAACCTTGTGTTTGGTCAGGAGATTATGATCTGGTGGCAGTTACGGAGACATGGTGGGACAGCTCACATGACTGGAATGTGTTCATGGATGGCTATGTCCTTCTCAGGAAAGACAGGCCAGCCAGGCGAGGTGGTGGAGTTCTTTATGTGAGAGAGCATCTAGACTGTATTGAGTACTGTCCAGGGGCAGATAAGGAGCAAGTTGAGAGTTGGTGGGTGAGAATTAAGGGGCAGGCTGGCAGGGGTGATACTGTTGTGGGTGTCTATTACAGGCCACCAGATTAGGATGAGGAATTTGATGAGGCCTTCTACAGGCAGCTGAGAGCGGCCTTGCAGTCACAGTCTCTGGTTGTTGTGGGGGATTTTAACTACCCTGATGTTTGCTGGAAGGCCAACTCAGCCAGTCATCCACAGTCCAGGAGGTTTCTCCAGTGCATTGATGATAATACCTTCCTGATGCAAATGGTGGATGAGCCAACTAGGAGAGGAGAACTGCTCGTTCTCATTCTCACTTAACAAGGAGGGTCTGGTAGAAGTGGTAAAGGTTGAGGACTGCCTTGACTGCAGTGACCATGAGATGGTGGAGTTCAGGATCTCATGTGGCAGGAACAGAATACCAAGCAGAATTGCAACCCTGGACTTCAGTAGGGCCAACTTTGGCCTTTTCAAGCAATTGCTAGGGGAAATCCCTTGGGACAGGGTACTTGAAGGTAAAGGTGCCCAAGATAGTTGGTTAACATTCAGGACTGCTACTTCCAAGCTCAAGATCAGAGCATCCCAGCAGGTAGGAAGCCAAGGAAGGAAGCCAGGAGACCTGCTTGGTTAAACAGGGAATTGCTTAGCAAACTCAAGTGGAAGAAGAGAGTCTACAGATCATGGAAGGAGGGGCTGTCCACTTGGGAAGAATATAAAGCTGTTGTCAGATGATGCAGGGAGGCAACTAGGAAAGCTAAGGCCTCCTTAGAATTAAACCTTGCTAGAGGCGTCAAGGACAACAGAAAGAGCTTCTTCAAGTAAATGGCAGTGTCGAGGGTTAAGATTGCGGGGTGACAATAAAACCCTGGCAGATGTATTGTTAACCCCCTCTCTCCCCCACACTTCCCCCTCCCTCTCCCCCCTTTTCACTAAGGAGAGGCGATTGGGAAGAAAAGAAACACAGAGTGAAGAGAGTTGGAAAAAAATTAAAGATGTTTTACTAATGCTACTAATAAGAATAGAGAAAATAATACAAAATATACAAAACCAATCTTGAAAGTCTCAGCAACTGCAGAGCCGGCAACCAAAGTTCTGGATTAGACTCTGCAGCCAACCGGAGCTGGATTCAGTCTGTCACTAGGCCTCAGTTCGCAGGGACAACTAGCAAGGTCCTCTTCTAATGGCGGCCATAAGGAGAAGGGAAAAGGGCAAAAAGGAAAAGCCACGAGATCCTCGTGATCTCCCACTTTATATGAAGTATTCACGTGAATGGAATGTTATACACAGTTGGTCAGTTTCTTGGTCTCTTTCTTCTCGTCGCCCCTCTCACGAGATGTCCATCCGTGCTTATCAATAAGTTTGCATTCCATTGCTAGGTTTACCAAAACATGTGTCTGGTTCTCCAGGAAAATGCAGTTAATATGAAGGCTTTAGCTGACAGGCAAATTCACTGAAAGAGATACTTGTTTTTAAGAAAACCAGGACATTCCACCCCTTATAATATGCCATTCACTGAATGCTTAAACCTTATCAATACAATCTATCAATACAATATAATTAATCACTACAACTATATATATATATATATATATATACATATGTACATATATACACAGGAGTAATTAATCAGTGGACCATCCTTTAAAAAGTTCATTAAGTTCATTTTGTCACGACAGTCTCCCAGGGCAGGAAAAAATACTACAAGTACATCTCATGACCACTGTTTGTGGGTTAAAGACATCAACTTCGAAGAAGTTGTCAGGCGCCACTCGAAGAAGCTGGCTCTGGTTTCATCATCACTGTCTTGATCTGAAAGACACTTATTAAATACTGTTAGTATGGCAATTCACATCATGAAGTTCAGTATTGAATATTTTCGCCTAAACTCAAATCCCCTTGAGGTACACACCAAACTTCTCCATCCTTAAGCATCACCCACCAGGTGCTGCCAGGTCCCTGGGCAAAAACAATCCCGCGAATGGGCTTGCCTTTGCCTGAGGCAGGAGTAACCCAGACTGCCTTTCCTAACATATTTTTCATGTGTACTACAGGGACTTTATCTCCTTCTACAGTCCATAGAATTTCTGATTGGGCAGGCCTTGCTCGATTGGTTGATCCCCTGGTGTTGACCAACCAAGTGGCTTTTGCTAAATGTGAATCCCAGTTTTTAAAGGTTCCACCACCAAGTGCCTTTAATGTAGTTTTTAGCAAACCATTGTACCTTTCAATTTTCCCAGAGGCTGGTGCATGATATGGAATATGATATACCCACTCAATACCATGTTCTTTGGCCCAATTGTCTATAAGACTGTTTTTGAAATGAGTACCATTGTCTGATTCAATTCTTTCTGGCGTACCATGTCGCCAAAGGACTTGCTTTTCAAGGCCCAAGATAGTATTTCGGGCTGTAGCATGAGGTACGGCATATGTTTCCAACCATCCAATGGCTGCTTCCACCATTGTAAGTACATAACGCTTACCTTGACGTGTTTGTGGAAGTGTAATATAATCAATCTGCCAAGCTTCTCCATACTTATACTTTAACCATCGCCCCCCATACCATACAGGCTTTAACCGTTTCGCTTGTTTGATTTCGGCGCAAGTCTCACATTCATGAATAACCTGTGAAATAGTATCCATAGTTAAATCCACCCCTCGATCGCGAGCCCATTTATATGTTGCATCTCTACCTTGATGCCCTGAAGCATCATGGGCCCACCGAGCTAGGAAAAGTTCACCTTTATGTTGCCAGTCCAAGTCCACCTCAGCTACTTTAATCTTAGCAGCTTGATCCGCTTGTTGGTTGTTTAGATGTTCCTTGGTGGCTCGATTTTTAGGCACATGAGCATCTACATGACGAACTTTCACAGGCAGGCTCTCTAGCCGAGCAGCAATGTCTTGCCACAGTGTGGCAGCCCAAATGGGTTTACCTCTGCGCTGCCAGTTGCTTTTCTTCCATTGCTGTAGCCACCCCCACAAGGCATTTGCTACCATCCATGAGTCAGTATAGAGATAAAGTATTGGCCACTTCTCTCGTTCAGCAATGTCCAAAGCCAGCTGGATGGCTTTCACTTCTGCAAATTGACTAGATTCACCTTGTCCTTCAGTGGCTTCTGTAACTTGTCGTGTGGGACTCCACACAGCAGCTTTCCACCTTCGATGTTTTCCTACAAGACGACAAGATCCATCTGTGAACAGTGCATACTGCTTATCAGTCTCTGAAAGAGTATTATACGGTGGTGCTTCTTCAGCACGTTTTACTTCCTCCTCATCTGGAGACATCCCAAAGTCTTTGCTTTCTGGCCAGTCTGTAATCACTTCTAAGATCCCTGGGCGATTGGGACTTCCAATTCGAGCTCGTTGCGTGATCAATGCAATCCATTTACTCCACGTAACTTCGGTTGCATGATGTGGAGAGGGAACCGTCCCTTTGAACATCCAGCTCAGCACCGGCAGTCGAGGTGCCAGGAGGAGCTGTGCTTCAGTACCGATCACTTCTGAAGCAGCTCGAACTCCTTCATATGCTGCTAGTATCTCTTTTTCAGTTGGAGTATAGTTGGCCTCAGATCCTTTGTATCCTCGACTCCAAAAACCTAAGGGTCGACCTCGGGTTTCTCCTGGTGCTTTCTGCCAGAGGCTCCAGGTAGGTCCATTATCTCCGGCTGCAGTGTAGAGCACATTTTTAACATCTAGTCCAGTCCGAACTGGTCCAAGGGCCACCGCATGAGTTATCTCACGCTTAATTTGTTCAAGGGCTTGTCGTTGTTCAGGGCCCCACTCAAACTGGTTCTTTTTACGAGTCACTCGATAGAGAGGGCTCACAATCTGGCTGTAGTCAGGAATATGCATTCTCCAAAAACCTACAACGCCCAAGAAAGTCTGTGTCTCCTTTTTATTAGTAGGTGGAGACATTGCTGCAATTTTGTTGATCACATCCATTGGGATCTGACGACGGCCATCTTGCCATTTTATTCCTAAAAACTGGATCTCTCGTGCAGGTCCGTTGACCTTGCTTCGTTTTATGGCAAAAGCAGCATCCAAAAGAATCTGAATTATTCTCTCACCTTTCTCGAAGACTTCTTTCGCTGTGTCACCCCATACGATGATGTCATCAATATATTGCAAGTGTTCTGGAGCTTTACCTTGCTCCAGCGTGGTCTGGATCAGTCCATGGCAGATGGTAGGACTGTGTTTCCACCCCCGGGGCAAGGAATTCCACGTGTACTGGATGCCTCTCGAGGTGAAAGCAAACTGCGGCCTGCACTCTGCTGCTACAGGAATAGAGAAAAATGCATTAGCAATGTCAATTGTAGCATACCACTTAGCTGCCTTTGACTCCAGCTCAAATTGCAGTTCTAGCATGTCAGGCACAGCAGCACTCAGTGGTGGTGTAACTTCATTCAGGCCACGATAGTCTACAGTTAGTCTCCACTCGTCACTAGACTTACGCACTGGCCAGACTGGGCTATTAAAAGGTGAGCGAGTCTTACTGATCACACCCTGGCTTTCCAATTGATGGATCAACTTCTGGATAGGAATCAAAGAGTCTCGGTTGGTGCGATATTGCCGACGATGCACTGCCGTGGTAGCAATTGGCACCTGCTGATCGTCAACCATCAGCAGTCCTACAACAGAAGGGTCATCTGAAAGACCAGGCAAATCAGACAGCTGTTCAATTTTCTCAGTGTCCACAGCTGCTATACCAAATGCCCACCTATACCCTTTTGGGTCCTTAAAATACCCTCTCCTGAGGTAGTCTATACCAAGGATGCACGGAGCATCTGGACCAGTCACAATGGGATGCTTTTGCCAGTTTTTCCAGTTAGGCTCATTTCAGCCTCTACAACAGTCAGTTCCTGGGATCCCCCAGTCACTCCAACAATATTGATGGATTGCGTTCCTTTATAATTAGAAGGAATTATCGTGCACTGTGCACCAGTGTCCACTAAAGCTTTGTACTCCTGGGGGTGTGTTGTACCAGGCCATCGTATTTGTACAGTCCAATAAACTCTGTTATCCCTTTCCTCCACCTGGTTGGAGGCAGGGCACCTCTAATTTCTGTTTTGCACAGTCTCTGGGTGTGAATTAGAGGTTCCTTCAAGAGCATCAGAATCTCTTCTGCTCCTTTTGTAAACTGGAGCAGCCACCTTCCTAGGAGTTTTTCCTTTTATCTCACGTACTCGTTCTTGAAGTTCTGAGGTAGGCTACTAATAAGAATAGAGAAAATAATACAAAATATACAAAACCAATCTTGAAAGTCTCAGCAACTGCAGAGCCGGCAACCAAAGTCCTGGATTAGACTCTGCAGCCAGCTGGAGCTGGATTCAGTCTCTCACTAGGCCTCAGTTTGCAGGGACGACTAGCAAGGTCCTCTTCTAATGTCGGCCATAAGGAGAAGGGAAAAGGGCAAAAAGGAAAAGCCACGAGATCCTCGTGATCTCCCACTTTATATGAAGTATTCACGTGAATGGAATGTTATACACAGTTGGTCAGTTTCTTGGTCTCTTTCTTCTCGTCACCCCTCTCACGAGATGTCCATCCATGCTTATCAATAAGTTTGCATTCCATTGCTAGGTTTACCAAAACATGTGTCTGGTTCTCCAGGAAAATGCAGTTAATATGAAGGCTTTAGCTGACAGGCAAATTCACTGAAAGAGATACTTGTTTTTAACAAAACCAGGACAGGCAGATAAAACTAACACTAGAGGCAATGTAGGCCCACTGATGAATGAGGTGGGTGCCCTGGTGACAGAAGATACAGAGAAGGCAGAGTTACTGAATGCCTTATTTGTCTCTTTCTACACTGCCAGAGACTGCCCAGAGGAGCCCCATATCCCTGAGGCCCCAGAGGAAGGCAGGACAATGGAGAAATTTGCCTCGGTTGATGAGGACTGGGTTAAGGACCAATTAAACAATCTGGACATCCATAAATCCATGGGTCCAGATGGGATGCACCCATGGGTGCTGAGAGAGCTGGCTGACATCATTGCTAGGCCACTCTCCATCATCTTTGCTAAGTCATGGGAAATGGGAGAGGTGCCTGAGGACTGGAGGAAAGCAAATGTCAATCCAGTCTTCAAAAAGGGCAAGAAGGAGGACCCGGGTAACTATAGAGCGGTCAGCCTCACCACCATTCCTTGAAAGGTGACAGAACAACTTATCCTTGGTGCCATCTCAAGGCATATCAAGGATAAGAGGGTCATTAGGGGTAGTCAACATGGCTTCACCAAGGGGAAGTCATGCTTCATCAACCTCATAGACTTTTATGAAGACATAACAGGATAGATGATGTTAAAGCAGTGAATGTGATCTGTCTTGATTTCAGTAAAGCATTTGACACATTCTCCCACAGCATCCTCACAGCTAAACTGTGGAAGTGTGGTCTGGACAATCAGGTAGTGAGGTGGACTGTGAACTGGCTGAAAGAAAGAAGCGAGAGAGTTGTGGTCAATGGGGCAGAGTCTAGTTGGAGGCCTGTATCTAGTGGCGTGCCTCAAGAGTTCATACTGGGACCAGTATTATTCAATATATTAATCAACGATGTGGATAAGGGGGTAGAGTGACTGTCAGCAAGTTTGCTGATGACACCAAACTGGGAGGAGTGGCTGACATGCCAGAAGTCTGTGCTGCCAAGCAGTGAGAGCTGGACAGGCTGGAGAGTTGGACGGGGAAAAATTTAATGAAATATAACAAGCACAAGTGTAGAGTCTTACATCTGGGCAAGAATAACCCCAGGTACCAGTATAAGTTGAGGAATGACCTGTTAGAGAGCAGTGTAGGGGAAAGGGACCTGGGGGTCCTGGTGAACAGCAGGGTGACCATGAGCCAGCTCTGTGCCCTTGTGGCCAAAAAGGCCAATGACATCCTGGGGTGTATTAGAAGAGGGTGGTTAGTAGGTCGTAAGAGGTTCTCCTCCCCATCTACTCTGCCCTGGTGAGACCGCATCTGGAATATTGTGTCCTGTTCTGGGCTCCTCAGTTCAAGAAGGACAGGAAACTGCTTGAGAGAGTCCAGCTCAGAGCAATGAAGATGATTAAGGGAGTGGAGCTTCTCCCTTCGGAGGAAAGGCTGAGGGAGCTGGGTCTCTTTAGCTTGGAGGAGACTGAGGGGTGACCTCATTGATGTTGGTAAATATGTAAAGGGTGAGTGTCACGAGGATGGAGCCAGGCTCTTCTCAGTGACAAAGGGCAAAGGGTGCAAACTAGAACAGAAGAGGATCCACTTATATATGAGAAGAAACTTCTTCATGGTGAGGGTAACAGCACACTGGAACAGGCTTCCCAGGGACGTTGTGGAGTCTCCTTCTCTGGAGACATTCAAAACCTGCCTGGATGCCTTCTTGTGTAACCTCATCTAGGTGTTCCTGCTCCAGCAGGGACATTGGACTAGATGATCTTTTGCGGACCGTTCCAATAACTAACATACTGTGATTCTGTGAATGGTTGTAGTTAGCGCAACTCAAACAATTGTAAATGGGAAGTTAAATATGATTAGAAATCTCTTTTTTTCTCCCTTCACAGGAGCTCTCAACCCTTTACAAGAGATTTAAAGCTCAAAGTACTTCAATAAAATACCTATTTGTATTTGATTCTAGAAGTATAACCATATGGATGATGTTATTTGGTACCTCATATTTTTATATTTGTCAGTAACGCTGTTTCCCTGGTCATTCTATAAATGTTCTATACTACAGTATTTCCCACACCATGACAGGCATCAGTATATACCAGGAAACAAAGCGTAGCTAGGGAGATATGAACAATCTATGAGGCACTGCAGAGGTACCCTGAAATGCTAATATTTCTGAGTTCATACTGAACAAAATTATCTAAGGTAGAAAACACTTTAGGTTTTAGATATTTGTTTTTTTCACAGAAGGCTGATTTTTTTCAGCAGTAGGCAGCCCATTAATCCTTTCTAAAAAGTGATATAGTCAAACCTCCAGTTTTGTGTAAAAAATAGCTTTGAACAAAGGGTGTAGTTACTGTGTTGTGATGGTAACTGAAACCCACCTTATCAAAGGAGGTCTACTTATATTGCAGGAACTACATTGAAGGTCTTTTATAGCATTGAGAACATGGCTTCATCTGCAAAGAAATGTGTTTCTCTTTTATGTGTGCATATGAACATACATGTTTTAAGGAACATTCATTGAACAGATTATGATATTTGATTATATTCCAGTCAAATGTGTCTCATCAGCAAATCTGGCCCTCAAATCCAGACATTCTTTATTTTGACTTGTAGACATCCCAGTGAATAAGCATCAAAAGTGACAAGGAAAAGGATCCATTATGTTATTGCAAGGAGCTACAACAGAGTAGACGTAAACTTGCTCCAGTATCAGTACAGCAAAAGGTGGCTGGGATAAGGACTTTCTTGACTCTTCTTGCGTCTTGGGTGTATGGAATAAAGAGGGCTCACTCAGGGACTTAAACAGAAGATGTTCTGCAACACCACCACAGGTGGGCTTAGCTTCCATTAGCATATAGAAGTGAGAACTTGAGGAAGGACTGAGGTTAAACAGTATTAGTGAGAAGAGGCTACATTTGGACAAAAACCTAGAGCAGATATCAAGTTTGGCATATTTTTTCTTACAGAGAGGTTTTTTTCAAACCTACCTCAACTTGCAAATATATGTACAAGGTATTTTGTGCCTACCCATCATAAATAAAGGGGAAGTGAGTCACATTCTTCAAAATTTCTGAACCTCTATCAAGAATGATGTTCATCAGCAGTACTTGAAAACCTAGCTTCTCTAAACTATCTCTAGCTCCCACTTCAGAGGTTCTGAATGCTTAGTTATACGCACATATTGTAGGATGCTTTCAGCTTTGATGACTTCCCCTTTCTCATCGTTCTTTGTGTAACTAGAGCTGCTGGTGACTCAGCCTCCTTGGAAGCTCGCTTGCAGAGGCTTCCTATGTCTCCAAACTCTGTCTCCTGACACTTGGCAAATGCTACATTTCTCCTATCAAATGCTTTTATTTGCTTTACTGTCAATTTTCTGAACATTTTACTTCAGTAACTAATTTCTCCAGTAGGCTGTATGGCCCACCAAATAAAAAAGGTTGGATGTAATTATATGCAAATGAAAAAGAGCTACTAGCCAGGTATCCATGCAAAGTCAAATTCTTAAGATTTTCAAGTCCTTGCTCAAGCTTTTTGTGTGTTTTTGTCAAGGGCTTCTTCTAAAACTGTCTTTGATACAAATGATGCTACAGTCACATCACCAGTCGTAGCAGATCTAGAGACCAGTCTAAAACCTGGGGAATCAGTTGGTTGTGACTTCTCAGCACAGTACTTGGTCCAGTGTTTCCTCTGGGTCCCATGTGGTGCCCCTCTCCTTGCACTAAGACAAGTACTATTTAAATGGAAGGGTTAATTTTTATTCAAAGTATCTAAAATAATTTGAGAGGTGCTTTGTTGCCATTGGAGAACAAGGTTTTTTATATTATGAAACTGCTAATACATGAGTTGTGCCTCAAGGCACGCCATCAGGTCTACAGAACCCTAAATAAGTCCATAGAATCAGACATGAGGCATCCAAGCATGCTGAGGGTGCTGTCAATGTTATTGTAAGGCTACCCTCTAATATCTTTAAAAGGTCATTGTGACAGTAGAAGGTTCTTGAATCTTTGATTTGAAAAACACAGGTATCACACACATCTTCAAGAACTGCAGTAAGCATGATCCATGGAACTACAAGCCAGTCAACCAAACCTCAATTCCTGAGAAGCTTATGACACAAATCCACCTGGAAACTATTTCCATCTATATGAAGGACAAGAAGGTCATTGAGAACAGCTAAGCATGGATTTACCAAAGGCAATTATACCTAACCAACCTGGTTGCCTTATAGACAACTAGATGTGTGGATGAGGGAAGATCCATGGCTGTTGTATACCTTGACTTTAGCAAGGCCTCTTATACGACCTTGCATAACATCCTTACAGCTATATGGGTGAGATATAGACTGGATAAGCGACCAATAATATGGGTGAAAAATTGGCTCAGCATGTGTTAATCAGCAAAGTCAAATCAGAGGCCAGTTATTAGTAGCATCCCACAGGTGACCAACAGTGAGGTCAGTATTGTTCCACATCTTTATTAACAACCTGGATGATAGGACAGAGTGCACTCTCTGCAAATTTGTTGGTGATCCCAAATTGGGAGAAGCATAACCTGGAGAGAAAGGGCTGCTATTTAGAGAGACCTATGCAGGTTCAAAATGGGCTGATGAGAACCTTATAAAGTTCAGCAAAGCCAAATACAAAGTCCTCCAGTTGGGACCAAACAAGTCTATGCTATTGCTTGAGCCAACTGGCTAGATATCAGCTCTGCTGGAAAAGGCTCTTCGATTCTGATGAGCCACAAACTGAGCATGAGTCAGCAGTAGGCCTTTGTAGCAAATCTGGCCAATTTTCCTGACCTGTATTTGCACGAATGTAGACAGGAGGTTGAGGAAAGTGGTTCTCTGTCCCTGTTCAGCACATCATGACAAGGTAGGTGTAGAACAAGTTACTCCATAAGAAGGCATTTTAGGATTCTGTAACTGAAGGAATAGATGTCACTGTCTAGAAGACTGGTCTGGCTGCTCAGCTAGTGTCCTCTGCATAAGGGCTTGTACACACGTACGTGTGTGTGTACAAGATAGCAGCTGATTTAAAATATAATTTAAATTTAGTTTTGGTCTAACATGTTTTCAGTTCAAAATTTTACAGAGGCATGTCCAAATGGAAAACATATTCTGGATCTGAACTCCTGCAAGAAGAACTCTCCATTTAGCAATTGAGATTAACAATCATTAAAACTGTCCAGACACATAGACAGAAATTTTCTGGTAAAATACTTTTCCTTTGGGAGATATCAGTTTGCCAACAGAGTCTCTGGCAAGTTTGTTTATATCAGTCTTCTGATTCTAGAATTTTGGACAAAGAGAACTATTACAAATTCCTGTCCTGATAGTTTAAAAAACCAAAACAAAACAAAACACCAAACGTCCATTATTTTCGCAGTCACAAACCATTTCTAAAGCCAAATATTTTTGAGACATTGATGTTGAAATAAAAAGAAATAATTGTTTTATTAAACAGTGTTAAGATATTATTAGCATGATTCAATACAGTGGGCTCACGTCTGCATCGAAAAAGTGACTGAGGAAGCAAATGGAAGAAAAATAAGTGTATCAGAGGCTTTTTTGCCAGGTCAGGAAGTCTTTGAACTTGTACATCTATTCTTAGGTTCCTAGATGCTCTTAACTGCAAAAATGCTAGGAACAAGAGGTAACCAACGCAAGTTCGTTAGGCACTGCTCAAAGATTTGAATTCAATCAAAAGTGAAAACAAATAAGTAAAAACCCCAAACCACCTGAAATAGCAGAAGGTCATCAAAGTGATTCTGCTAAGCAAGAGTAGAAATTAATTTACATCAGTATCCATCTCTGGCAAATTTACCACAGCATGTGACTTCAAAATTCCAAAACCAGGTGAAAATGCAGGTGCCCTTTCCCCAGCTGCATCCTGCTGGAAACTATAAAATCTGCTGTTCCGGGATCATAAATCAAGTATTTCATCTGTGTCATTGCAATTAATAGTTTCTGATGAACCTTTCTTTCATGTTTTTTGTAAGTGTTTTTTGACATCTGACTTTCAAAATAATTAGTGGTAAAGATTTCCACAACTTCAGTGGGTGTGGGTTGAAAGGAAAATATCAAAAAAGTGCCTATCATGCTCCCTTTGTGGAATCCTTCTTGTGGGTGTGATTCACATCTGACATATTCCAGTAAAAATCAGAAAGCAACCCACGGACAGTCAATAAAATTGTTTTGTTGTAAACCATGTTTGCTAATATAGTATATAAGTTAAAACATTCTATGAGAAGAAAAGGCATTTTTTCAGTATTTCCAAGTCTTAATTTGACTTGTAATACAAAGAAGAAATTTCTGTCAATAATACCATATATATTTTTTAGCACCTGATGCTCCCTATACTCACTGGAAGCAAACTGTCTTCTACTTAGAGGACTATTTAACTGTGAGACGAGGAGAAGAAATCTATGGGACTATATCCATGAAACCAAATGCAAAAAATGTGGTGAGTCAACATCACTGATTCTAATTCCAACTCTATTGATCACAAACTATAATAAACAGTAAATAAAATGCACTTAAGTATAACAACAAGCACACCAAAGGCTATAAACTCATGTTTATTAGTAAAAGCTTTGGTCACAGCTTCACCAAAACTGGTGATAGCAATAGTAATGCAGTGCTAATGTCAAAGAACTCAGCCTGCAAGGGGGAAGGAAGAAATGATTCAGCACCAAGTCAGCTACTCTGTGCAATCGGCTTAGCTAACATTTTGTAACATGAGTAGGGAAGGATCTCTTCATACTGTCACTAAAATCCATGGTAAGATCTCTTCTGACAGCACAGGATTATCAAGAGTAAGTACTTCAGTTCCACATCTATAGCTGGATTTCCAATACAGTGACCAAGAACGCTCTTTTAGGAAATTAACAGCTTTCAGCTGAATGTCTGTATTAACTCGCTGATCAAATGTATTTGAACTCACTAATTAAGTTATATGGTTGGTTAGAAATCGTGGCTTTCCACAGAAAATGCTGATGCTTTATATACGACTGAAGATAAAGCATGATGGATATCACACTACGATGACTGGTGAAAACTTCCTTAATTTCTTTGCTATGGGCTGAATCCCTCACCAAGTATGTCAGTTATTCAGTGTTGCATTAAACTTGTAAGAACTATGAGACATGGTCTGATGGACATCTCATGCCTGTATAGAAGAGCAAGACATGAGAAGTATGGCTGCTGGGAGAAGCAGTGGCATCATTTTCTGTCACAAACCTTGAGCAGCATCTCTTCATTGTCTGTTACAACATACAACCATTAAAATAACCTGGTTATAATCCATCCATGCAGTTGTTGCAGTTGTTGAAATATTGCATTTCTTGACCGTAGCAAATTACCTCCTTTTTTTGTGTTCTCTCTCCTCTTTTGTACCAAATACAGATTGGATATGGTTTTCATAGTAGTGTTGGCGCAGAGGAAGAACTAAATATGAAACACACACAAAATATACTTGGCACTGAAACAAAAACATTGACTCCTGAAGCTCCCCCTTGGTGTGAAAGTAGAGGAAAACAGTTTGTTTTCCAAATTTATGTTGTCCTTGGAGGCAGCTGGAACATTTTATTATGTGATGAATGTATCAATTTTTGTTTGAGAGAAAATGAAGAAAATATTTCAAATTTGTTTGCACAGCAGTAAGCACCTGAATGTGGATTTATGTGCTAAAATTAATGTGTTCTTGATAGTTATCAAAAGATAGTGAGAGCACCTTGGTTCAAAAGGATTTGTTAGTGTTTTGTTCTGAAATATGAAGCCTTTCAAAAGCTTGTAGAGAGACAACTTTGTTTTGTAGGGCTATGTAGTGCCCATTTCCAAAAAACATGTCATTATAAGACAAATAATGACTGAGGGCTTCCCTACAATAGGAAGATTACTAGATCTATTCTGGAATAAGTCCTAGTGTGAAAACCCTAAATTAAAAGCATCTCAATGGGGGATACCCTTAGAAAATGCTACAGAATGTGTATGATAGCACAGCATTTCAGAAGCCTCCCAGTTGTAACAAGGACACTAAATCAGCCTTAGGAAGGATACACAAATATGCCCTAGGCATAGATTGTGTGGGGAATGCTATTACACAGCCTACATTGTGCTTTTTCAGTGTTAGCAACGTTTAAAAACAAAAGAAGTTAGAAACCACAGTAGGTATCTCCTGAATCTGCAAGTCTTTTCAACCTGAACGATGATAACTGGATTCATACACTAAACTTATGGTCTTACTTACATGTTACATTTAAATCTTTTTACAGCGTGACCTGGATTTCACAGTAGACTTGGATTTTAAAGGACAGCTATGTGAAATGTCAGTATCTAATGACTACAAAATGCGCTAGCAAGAAATCTTTCAGAGAGATGAAAAGGAGAATTTTATTAAGTCCTGAACTGCTGAACTTCAAGCTAGGAACAACTGTTCACAAGATCATTATATTAAACACTAGAATGTTTACTCTGATGAAGAGTGGTAACCTGATCCTTCTTGCAAGTAGTACAGGGGGCTGGGATCCCACTGTGAATGTACAGTATACAGAACTGCAGCTTTTGTCAAACAGGAGAAATGAGTGTTCTGGTTAACTTTAGGATGCCAGAAGATACGTATACAAATTGTACTACTTACTGTGAATTTCTGGTTCTTCCAAGCCTTGCATGTTAAAAATTATTAGGGCAGCTTTTTCACTATGAAAGACCACTACAGTACATCACTATGATAACATTACTGGACTTATATTCAATATAAATGAATATATATATTGTACATGAGAAAAAAAAATGTCATTTCATAATAGGAATTTGTTTTGTGATTATTTAATTCTCATTATGCAGTTATGGAAAGATAATGATGTTACCTCTGGTACCACTCTAGGCAGTGATCTATTCCGTTAACTGTCCAAAGTTATAGCTTTGGTAAATATTCTGTGCAAAGAGTAGATAAGACCTGAGCATTTACAGAAAGTACAACTATATTTTTTAATGTTCTCTGGAAAACATGGACCATTAGTTTCAAAATTCACCTTCACAACTGGATGTCTGTCAGAGCTTTAAAAAACATTAGCTTTTTATTCTTGAAAATATTCCGTGGTGATTTTTTATAGGTGGATTTTGCATGAGACCTTCTGAAATCAGACACCTAGTATTTAAATGTGATGAATGAAAAGTCTCTGAAATGGTGGGTAATTCATGTTTCTTGGTCATGCCATATTTCAGTTCTTTGCAAGATTCTTAATACAAAATAACTAAAAAAGCAAGGAATTAGTGTTTTAGTGATGTTTTAGATAAGTTTAAATTGCAAATACTATTCTCAAGAGTGCAGTGATTTGCAGGAACAAGCTAATGTCTTTAGAAAAATGTCCATGGCTTCTGATATTACTAAGATGTCTGTAATTTCCCTGTCCCTTTACACCCCTTGTTTTTCTTGCAATATCTCCTGCTTATAGTTAAAATATTAACTGCTTATAATTCTACATACGTATATATCATGTCTTTTTACTATATGAATGTTGACCACTTAATCACAAGTAATTCATCAAAAACTGCATCATTGGTCCTATCTACCTTTTTTCTTATTTTCCAGTCTGTCTGGCATTAGGCACTAAATCATGTTGCATCATGTATTGGATGAGATTGACTAGTTCTTTGCCTAAAAAATCCTTTTAATCACCTGCAAATAAAGCATACTTGAAGATCTATTTTGCCAGTATTTGTCAACTTTTCACTTTTTAGAAACCTATTTCTATTGTTTTTTCCTTCACAAAAACTGCACAGTGCCTCCCATTTTCTTATGGTCTAAAGATTACGATCTAGAGATTGTATCACATGGTAGACTGACGTTAAACTGTAACTCAGCAGTAAAAGATATTGTTTGCAGTGTAGCTCATCACTGTTGTTTTCAAGCACTTTCCTTTTCTTGGAATAAGGCTAAACGACATTCCTCACAATATGCCCAGGTTTTTATCTGTCAAATGTTACTGTCATTTTCAAGGTATCACTTCACAGCTAAATCAGCTACTCTGTCAGTAACGGATTGGACTAGAAAAAATAGTAGAAGTCCCTTTCTACTAACACTTCCGTGATTCTAGGACTTTAAGGTAAGGAATTCTACTAGATTTTTTCTCAGCCATCTTCATTTATATAAAGGTACTCAAACAATGTTTTCATCTTCTCCTTTGCCAGTAATTCCTGAGGCAACTATAAGTGAAAGAGGAAAGACCCTTACTTTGTCTAACTTATACTTCAACAGCACTTCAGACCATCCACTTCTCTTGCCTACTGCACGAATCTTAAATATATTAAATATTAAAATAATAACAAAGAAGGAGGGGAACACTTTGTTTAAAAAAAAAAAGACAAATCACAGACACACAAAGATAATTCACAAGGGTCTGCCTGTCTTTACTGAAAATTGTCCTTTTTGCCTGACAGCATTAGACAAGAAGCAGCTAAGAAAACTCGATCAGAACAGCTTATTAACAAATTTGAGAGGTACTTTAAGCACTGCTGTGTACTGCTGTTTCTGCTTCATCTTTCACCTAAAGACAGTGAAATGTAGGTCTCTCTTCAACAGTGGCCACCTTGCCTTCTCACAAGTGCCCCTTCACTTCAGTGTTGCAGGACTAAGCCCTTGCTGATATCACTAATGGCACAGTTCTGGGATCATGACCAGACTTCAGTCACTTTCAGCCCTGGGAAATGGCTTGTGCTTTTCTTCACGTCAAAAGCATATCACACATTTCTTCACATAAAGAACGGAGAGTATCTACTACAGTGCTGAGTGTCTTCAAATGACAGTAATTGAAAAGAAAATATAGGCTTCCAAGGCCATTATAGGTGTTACCTACCACTAAGGTTTTGAAAGCATCAATGAGTTGAGTGTACGTAGGATCTGTTAGGTAAGCATTAGTGAAACATATATGCAAAGAGCTTGCAGACCTGGTGCAATTGGCTGATAAACTTTCCTCAGCAATCCAACAAGTCTGGGTAACCACCACAGAGCCTGAGCCTAATCTTCTCAAGGCTTGAATAAGAAGGTCTATCATGGACTCCAGGTTGAATCCAAGCCACTAATATTCAAAGCATAGCATTAAATTACTAATGACAAAATTACTGTTGAGGTCTGAAATAGACATATGTTTAAAGTTTTTCTTTTCCCTCTCACTGACAAGAAAAGAAGATCATGAGCTGAGGACAGAGCATGAGATAGAAACTGAAATGCAGTAATCACACCAAAGACTGTCCCTGATGAGTAACAAATAGAGTACTGGAGAAAGAAAAGCAGGTTGCTTCTGCTTTGACTCTGATCTTAAGGTAATAGTATTAAAACTCTTCTCAGGAATTGTCCTATCACTTGAAACACAAAGAAGCATCCAAAAAAGCTAGATACTGAGCATGCCTCTAAGAGGCATAGTGTGTAATTCACATTTGCAGTGCTTGTAAGATTAGGGAGGTAGTCCCTAATGTTAAGAGAGGGCCCCCTCTGTTCCCAAGATTCTATGCAGAACAGTATACTATGACTCTATTCTCACATATATTTCTTACTTCCAGCACCAACTAGCCCTTGCCAGATGTTATTAAAGTTTCACAGTTTTGGTTTGGCTTTTGCAGGACTTGTTCTGGGGACCTTCATATGTGCTGAATTAGGAGTTTTAGAGCCATTTTGTGCTCTCTTAGACTTTTAATAGGGGTTGAAACAGTCTAGAATATAGACAAAAGCATTACCCAAGACAGCATGTTTTTGCTATAGAGCTAGTTTGAAGAACCTTCTCAGAGGTAATTTCTTACAGGATTTGTCTTTAATATTTATTCATAAATTAATTTACCACATACAGATTTGATTGTAAATAATCAAGAGAAACTTTCTTCACTCAGAAGGTAATTTTATAAAGTATACATGCTATTATATGTCTATAATGAAGAATAAATCACCATCTTAACAAGGTAATCCAACAGTCACTCCCCTTTACCCATAAAATACATTCCACATATACTACTTACATAAAAAATACATATATATATACATACACACACACACACACACACACACACACATATATATATATATATATATATACTGTCATTTCAGAATCTTGTCAATAACATTGTAAGTGGCCCAACTCATACAGGGTGAATTTAGTGTAATAAAAGACAATCTGTACTGTATAATCAGCAACTTGAAGTACCGTGCAGACTGGTAAATGTAATGTTGTCTGTGATCAGGAGACACCAAAAGGCTTTTTTTATTTAAAAAAAAAAGTGTAAATGAGAAAGAAAGACTTAACAAAAACATGTTCCAGTGTCACTGGTATAATAGACAAAGCCATACAGTATTATAATTATTTTCATATTACAAAACCTCATGAGTGTTACAGAAATGGGAAATTAGCTTTCAGAAGACTATTTTCATTGGTGACCATGCTTTTCTTTTGCAGGCAGGAGAAGCAAAAGAGAGAAATGGGGAGGGTGGTGGAGCAGGAATGTACCAGAATGACCTACCTCTTATCAGTCTGTCCCTTCCCTCATTCAGGTGGAGTCAGGGGCTCAGAACTCCTTTCTTAACTGAATAAGAATAGATTACTTTAGCCAAATGAAATGAATCCTGCTAAATATGAAGAAGATGGAGTGCGGGGGGAGGCATTCAAAATTCAAAGGGGACAGCAAAACAGAGTAGCCGGAGTTATTTTGCTGTAGAACCTAATAGAATCTTAGAATAATTTGTGATGGAAAAGACTTCTGGAAGTCTTTGGTCTAACCACCCACTCAGATTAGGGCTAGCTTCAGAGCCAACTCATGTTGCCTGGGGCCTTGTCCAGACAAATCCTGAACATATTTGAGAACAGAGATTCCCCAGGCTCTCTGGGCAGCTGTTCCAATGCTGTGCTAATCTCACAAAGAGATTCTCAGCTGGAGATTCTCTTGTTATAACTTGAGACTGTTGGCTCTTGTTCTTTCACTATTTTCCCCTGAGAAGAGCCTGTCTCTGTTTTAACTGTAACTCCCCATTAGATATTGTAAGATTCAATTAGTTCGCATCTTAGTCCCATCATGGTAGCTCCTCTCTTGCCTATACAACCCTTGATTGCATCCTAGCCTTTTACATGAATTACACCACCTATCCACCTGTAATCCCTCCCCTGCCTTTTTTCTTTCTATATTTTGCTGCTGTTACACTGCTTAAGAAATGTATCTAAGGGTTTTGCAAAGAATGTAACTCCAAGGGTCGCTAATCAAAGAAAATATCAGGTTCCCTTACCATGTTGTGTTGGTGGCATGGAGGACACATTTTAAGAGTAATTTTCAGGTTGGCATATGAGGTATAAACTTATGCCAGTGTCTGTACTTGCCTAGTTTGAACATAGAACAAAGACAGGTGATTTATGTTTCAATAGGCTTTAAGTATTCACAGACTAGTTCCAACTGGAAAAATGTGGGGATTTTAGTCCTCTTTAAAACATTTCCTTTCAATGTTTCTCAGAGATCATCTCAGATGTTAACCCCCAAAGCACCCAGGCAGGTGAGAGGAAGACACATCTTTTAGGTGGTATCACAACTTCCTAAAAATTATGTGTGAATTTACAGCACTTACAAATCTTTTTTAAAAACAACTAAAGAAACAACCCTGATGTTTCAGAACTGGAATAACATTTGTTTTATAATAGCCTCATTGTAAAAAAAAACCCTCTTATTACTTTAAATTCAATTTTCATATGTTCTTTTAGAGTAAAAAAGTAGTGAATCATCAGGTAAACATTCCACAGAATATTGGTATTTCTGCATAATATGTTGACTGAGGTGAGCCTGGGCAATAGTATGTATACAGGGAACTAGACTGTTCCCTGAAAATCTGTGGATAGACACAAAAAAGGTAAAAAAGACATGCGCTACACACTGCTGAGATGGAGAAAGAGGCAGATCACTGCTCACAGGTGAATGCTAAAGCAGAGCACCTGTCCTTTAGACAATAACTTATTCCAGGGTCCAGATATTGCTGAAGGGGAAGGGAAAGGTTTTTTATGATCTCAGAATCGTTAAAATCTCTGTTGTTCTCTTCACCTGTCTTTACAGTCTCTGCGGGTACTAACGCAATTTCCCTGACTCCCTTCCCTTTACCTTTTTTTAGTATGACATTTTTCTCATTTTTCAGTGGAAACCAATATTGGAGATAACTGACGATGCAAACAACAGGAAGACAGCATTTTTTTCTAGAAAGCTTGAAGAGAACTACAGTGTGATTGTGAAACAGAAAGGAACTGTGTTAGCTCTGAGATGACAATTACAACCAAAAATCAGTCTTAATTCATCACAGAACACACAGGTTTGGGCTACAGCCCAAGCCGTTCTGCTGAATCATCAAACTTGGTCTTTTAGAGGTAGAGTAGTTAGCAAAATCAAGCCTGAGCTGACCCCTGAATCATGATGCAGAAAACAGAACATCGTCTTTTGCAGTTCAGTCTTGTGCTTTCACGTCTAGCCATTTCCATTTACTCAAATGAACCATCCGTATTTGCAGTACAACACAGCCATAGAATCTGAAATGGACCATTACGGTCACAATAGAATCTTATCACAAACGATACATGCCCTACCATTTTGGTGCAGAAGTATGAAAGGGCAGTCCAAAAGGCATATATAACTAATTATAAACAGGAACTTTTAATACTTATCAGTTAGCAGTAAGAATTTTATCATCATAGTGGCATATTTTTCACATTTATTGGCATGGCAAATAATGTCATTAGCTAAAGAGACCAAATTAAAGCAAAAAGTATTTACTTACGTAATTGTCTGATTATCCTATAATTGTTATTATCACCATTGACAGAGCATCTCAGGAAAAAATAGCTCACTATTTTGCTTGCTTTCCTGTGGCACGTGTAGGCAGGCAAGCAACGTAAATGTGTGAATCTGAAACATCAGCATGTGATGGAAAGCATTAGTACATAAAGTCAACAACATCAAAACATCTGATGACAACCAGTTTTAAGCTATGAATTGAGGATATGAAAGTGGAAGAATTAAAAATCTGAAAGTATCACAGTATCACAGTATGTTTGGGATTGGAAGGGACCTCAGAAGATCACCTAGTCCAATCCTCCTGCCAGAGCAGGAACGCCTAGGTGAGGTCACACAGGAACATGTCCAGGTGGGTTTTGAATGTCTCCAGAGAAGGAGACTCCACAACCAAACTGGGCAGCTTGTTCCAGTGTTCCGTCACCCTCACTGAGAAGTTTCTTCTCAAATTTAAGTGGAACCTCTTGTGTTCCAGCTTGATCCCATTACCCCTTGTCCTATCATTGTTTGCCACCAAGAAGAGCCTGGCTCCATCCTCATGGCACTCACCTTTTATATACTTACAGACATTAATAAGGTCCCCCCTTAGTCTCCTCTTCTCCAAACTAAAGACACCCAGCTCCCTCAGCCTTTCTTCATAAGGGAGGTGCTCCACTCCCTTAATCATCTTTGTTGCCCTATGCTGGACTCTCTCCAGCAGTTCCCTGTCCTTCTTGAACTGAGGGGCTCAGAACTGGACACAATAGTCCAGATGTGGTCTCACCAGGGCAGAGTAGAGGGGAAGGAGAACCTCTTTCGATCTACTAACCACCCACCTTCTTATACACCCTAGGATGCCATTGGCCTTTTGGCCACAAGGGCACAGTGCTGGCTCATGGTTACCCTGTTGTCCACCAGGACCCCCAGGTCCCTTTCCCCTACACTGCTTTCTAATAGGTCGTTCCCCAGCCTACACTGGAACCTGGGGTTGTTCCTGCCCAAATGCAGGACTCTACACTTTCCCTTGTTAAATTTCATCAGGTTATTCCCCACCCAATTCTCCAGCCTGTCCAGATCCTGCTGGATGGCAGCACAGCCTTCTAGGGTGTCAGCCATTCCTTCCAGCTTAGTGTCATCAGCAAACTTGCTGATAGTACACTCAGTTCCCTCGTCTAAATCGTTAATGAACATATTGAATAATATTGGCCCCAATACTGACCCCTGAGGCACTGCACTAGATACTGGCCTCCAACTAGACTCTGCACCATTGACTACCACTCTCTGGCTTCTCTCCTTAAGCCAGTTTGCAACCCACCTCACTACTCTATTGTCCCAGACCACACCTCCTCAACTTAGCAACTAGGATGCTATGGGAGACTGTGTCAAAGGCTTTACTGAAGTCAAGGTAGACCACATCCACTACTCTGCCATCATCCATCCACCTTGTTACATTCTCATAAAAGGCTATGAGGTTGGTCAAGCATGACTTACCCTTAGTAAAGCCATGCTGACTGCCCCTAATAACCCTCTTATCCTTGATATGCCTTGAGATGGCACCAAGGACAAGCCGTTCCATTACTTTCCCAGAGACAAAGGTGAGGCTGACTGGTCTATAATTACCCGGGTCCTCCCTCTTGCCTTTTTTGAAGACTGGAGTGACATTTGCTTTCCTCCAATCCTCAGGCACCTCTCCCGTTTCCCAAGACTTGGCAAAGATGATGGAGAGAGGTCCAGCAATGACTTCAGCCAGCTCCCTCAGCACCCGCGGATGCATCCCATCTGGACCCATGGATTTATGGATGTCCAGACTATTTAATTGCTCCCTAACCCAGTCCTCATTGACTAAAGCAAACCCCTTCATTGACCTGGCTTCATCCGGGGTCTCAGGGGTACAGGGCTCCCCAGGACAGCCTCCAGCAGAGTAGACAGAGACAAAGAAGGCATTCAGTAATTCTGCTTTCTCTGTATCTTCTGCCACCAGGGCACCCACCTCATTCATCAGCGGGGCCTACATTGCCTCTGGTGTTAGTTTTATCTGCTGTGTATTTGAAAAAGCTCTTTTTGCTGTCCTTGACCCCTCTCGCCAGCTGTAACTCTAAGGAGGCCTTGGCTATCCTAGCTGCCTTCCTACATCCTCTAACAGCAGCCTTATATTCCTCCCAAGTGGCCAGCCCCTGCTTTCATGACCTGTAAACTCTCCTCTTCTGCTTGAGCATACCCAACAGATCCCTATTTAACCACGCAGGTCTCCTGGCTCCCTTCCTTGACTTCCTGCGTGTGGCGTTGCTCTGATCCTGAGCTTGGAAGAAGCAATCTCTGAATGCCACCCAGGTATCTTGGGCCTCTTGCCCATGGGATTTCCCCCAGCAATTGCTTGAAAAGGCCAAAGTTAGCCCTGCTAAAGTCCAGGGTTGCAATTCTACTTATTGCCCTGGTCCTACCACCCAAGATGCTGAACTCCACCATCTCGTGGTTGCTGCAACCCAGGCAGCCCTCAACCTTTAGCGCTTCGACCAGACTCTCCTTGTTAGTGAGGATGAGATCAAGCAGTGCTCCTATCCTGGTCGGCTCCTGCACCATTTGCATGAGAAAGTTATCGTCAATGCACTGGAGGAACCTCCTGGACCGTGGTTGGCTGGCTGAATGGTCCTTCCAACAAACATCAGGGAAGTTAAAATCCCCCCCCAACAACCAGGTAAAGTACCCTTTACCAGTAAAGATGCAGAGATGACAGAGAAAAGAACTTAAAAAAATATTGGTCTGACACTTCCCATCAACAAATGTAGTAGAGACATTTGAGTTCTATTGGTAAATGACACCGGTAAGCAGGAGTTCTGTTAAACAGAGGGACACCTGGTCTCAATCTGGACAAATACCTAGACCTTTCCAACCTAAAATTCATGGGTCCAAATGCAAAATCCACTTCTGCTTGCCAGAACATTGGCACTGTGTTATGTTCTTCCCATCCTTTTTCTTTCAACAGTACTGACATAATATGCTGTCTCTTTTCCTTCATCTCAAGATGTTTCTAGCTTGTACTTCAGTGATACATAGAAAAAGGGAATCTACTTATAAATAAACCAAACCTAAATCAAACTTTCATTCTAAGTTGTCCTCATCTCTTATTTGCCTGTGTGTTGTGTTCTTTTTATTATGGTCTGCACTCATGTAATTGCCTGTGGTAGTGAGGATAAATCTAGTCAGCCTGGAGATCCTGCTAATCCCATGGGGCTTTGAGCATTACAAAGAGTCAGAATTTGAGGAGGCAGGAAATAACACTTGGATCTACCAGTCTCTTGAGAATATCTTGTCCAACTCCATTGCTGAAGCAGGACAAGCTGGAGCAGGTTGCCCAGGATCATTTACAGTTGGGTTTTGAATATCTCCAAGGATGGACACTCCACAGCATTTCTGGGAAAACATTCCAGTGTTTGACCATCTTTAGACCCTCTGGGCCCTGTCATTTAGTCAGTTTCTAAAGCACTTTCCTGTCCAATTATCTAACCTGTACTTTGACATCTTTAAATGAGAATGTTATGTGTGACAGCTTCAAAAGCCTTACTAAAGTTGAGGTAAACAACATCCATGACTCTCCCCTCATCTACCAAGCTAGCCATCTCATTGTAGAAACTACCAGGTTATTAAGCACAAATTCCCCTTTGTAATTCCATGTGGACTATTCCTGATTACTATCTTGTCCTTCATGTGACTGGAAATGGTTTCTGGGATAATTTGGTCTGCTGCTTTCCCAGGGATTGTGGTAAGGCTTACCACCCTGTATTTGTCTAGATCTTACTTCTTGCCCTTCTGGAAAACAGGACTGACATTTGCTTCCTTGCAAATGTCTTGCACCATACAGTGGTTTCATATCACCCTTGGATGCTATGTTGTGGGTGTTTTGGTGGTCTTAGACTGTCAGGCTTTAAAGCTGGTACACAAAGCAGACATGCAGAACAGTTTGCTTGACTGAAAGATTATGGGTTTTTTTCCATCTATGCCAGAGAAATGCTGATTTTAAGGAAAACCTGAAGGTTTCTAGTCCAACTTCGTGCCTGAAACAGAACTTTCCCCAAAGCTATGTCAAATTATTGTGGCTTTGTGTAAAACTGTCCTGAAAACTTCAGAGAACTGAGTGTTTATAAACTATCAACAGATCTGATAAAACACATTCCCCTTCCCAAGAGAGCATGCCTTGCTTATTTAGCATATTTTGAGACTTACCAGCAAACAATCTTTAACCATTTGATAGATGTCTGTAAGGCCGATTTTGTATGACTCCACTTTCTTGATCAATGACACCCTATAGAAGTCTACTGCAGTTGCACAGCTACATTGTCTTCACAGCAGTAACAAAAATCTATTTAACTTTTGTTCTACACAATCCTAAGAATTATGTAAATGAGGAACAAATATTAAATAAAATTTCCACTATTTAATCATCTGTGTATATGTTCTCAATTTGCCTTGATGGGAGTAGCACTCAGCTTCCATACAGTCATACCCTACATGGGGCATGGACACAATGAAAGCAAGAGCTCCAGACATCCTGAGTTTAGTAATTCCTTGCACAACGTCCTCTGGGGCTTTTAATGACAACATTGTGTTTCAGTGCAGAAGGCAACCTTACAGTGTGGTTACAAATTAAAATGTCTACAGCAGACATGTAGAAAGTTTCACCCTTATAATTCCTTTGTCTTTCTCTGCTGACAGACATATCATTTAATTCAAATCAGTTTCTCTGTTAGAATAATACTTAAAGAAGTGCTGTCATGAGAAGCTGCATTAGAGATTTATGCCTTATTTCAAAGGGATGAGCAACAGCTTTATTACAGTTTCATAATATGAATCCATATGATAAGTGTTGCTATGACAACTGATGAGCCTTAAAAGCCTAAATTCAAAGGATCTTGATCAAAACTGTCTTGTAGTGCAGTACAATGTACTTCAGTCATTTGCACCTGTAACGACGGCGCAAGGCCACGCAGAAACAGAACAGTGCACTCACAGAGGAACCACATTGAGTTTTGCAGCTGAGTGCTGTATCTCTGAGTGATGCAATGGTAGCTTTGAGGCTTTTCACCCCCTAGCAGGGGTATCCAAACTGGTATTTAGCTGCAGCAATACCATGCTCAGCATTGGCCCCCAAAGCCACCCGAGAAGCATAGTAAATTAGTTCACATTCAGTTCCACTTATTTGTATTTAAAGATGAAATTAGAAACAGATGAGACAATTAAACACCTTGCTGCTTCTGAAAGTGGGCTGCCCACTTGTCTAGATGTCTTTTCTCACAACGGCAATCTTAGCTGTGTTTTTCTATCCATATCCTCCCACTAGCTCTGTTATTTGTCAGATTTTGCTAGAGTACTTCAGTTCACTAATGCAGTAGAAAACTCTGTCATCTTTTTTTTTCTTCAGATTCTGTCAAGCTGCCAAGACAATGATTTAAACTGGTTTATTGCAGAGTTCTAATGACTTGTAAAAGATAAAACGGAGGAGTAATGAGGGGCAGGGATGGTGAGTTGCAAACCCACCCTCTACTACCACCCCTGATAAAGATGGCACCTGAGCTTTAAAAACAGCTACATAAACACAGCAGTATTCACATGCCTGATCCATATATTTGATCTGCAAGGCAAGATTTAAGTTTAGTGCTTCATGAGGACTGAATCCTGCAAATAGGTAGACTGTGATTTTCCAAAGCTGATAATGTTCACTTTGCAATGTGGTCATTTAGAATACAGAAGAAAAAAAAATCATAGAATCATAGAATGTCCTGAGTTGGAAGGGATCCACTAAGATCATCGAGTCCAACTACTGCCCCTGTGTTTGACAACCCCAAAATTCACGCCATGAGTCTGAGGGCATTGTCCAAATGCTTCTTGAATATTGCCGGGCTTGGGGCCATTACTGCCTTCCTGGGGAGCCTGTTCCAGTGCTCCACCACTCTTTGGGTAAAGAAGCTTTTCCTAATGTCCCACCTAAACCTCCCCTGGCACATCTTCCTGCCATTCTCTTGGGTTCTGTCATTGGTCACCATAGAGAAGAGATTCGTTTTTATTCTTCCTCCTCCTCTTGTGAGGAAGCTGTAGCCGCCATGAGGTCTCCCCTCAGTCTCCTCCAGGCTGAACAGACCTAGTGACTTTGGCCGGTCCTCTTATGGCTTTCCCTCCAAATTCTTCACCAACTTTGTAGCCCTCTTCTGGACACTGTCCAGTAGCTTCATATCCCTTTTATCCCCAGGGCACAGTTGGCCCTCTTGGCTGCCAGGGCATACTGTTGGCTCATGTTCAACTTGTCATTGATCAGAACCCCCAGATCCCTCTCCAGGGAGCTGTTCTCCAGCATCTCATTCCCCAGTCTGTATGTACAGCCAGGGTTGCTGTGTCCCATGTGCAAAATCCAGCACTTGCCCAAATAAGTGCACCTCAGTTTTCCAATTTGTCTTGATCCCTCTACAGGTCCTCTACAGGGCCTCTCTGCACAATTTTGTGTCATGGGAAAACTTACTAACTATTCCCTCCAAGTCCTGTGTCCAAGTCATTTGTGAAGACATTGAAGAATACTGGCCCTAAGATGGGTCCCTGTGGGACCCTCTGTGGAATTAAGCCAGATACAGTGGCAAAAGACTTGCAAAAGATCTGTATCATGTATACTCAGAGCAAACGAACACAAATCTCATAACATATGAGATAAAGATGGCGCAGGATAAAATGTGAAAACCCAGGGTCCAACACAGTGTGTCACAGAGGTATGATAGCTGTGGTTGCTGTTGTTCCCTTTTGCAAGTCCAGCCAAAAAACAAGTTGAGTACATATTGCAAAGATGCAGATGCACACAAAACACTATCATCATCAGCCACACAGACAACACAGAGAGCAGTGTCTTCACATACCCGGAAACAGCATGGGCTTGCAAAAAGGAATGGCAGCAGCCACAGCTATTAGTCTGAGATGAGAGACACCTACTGGGTCTTAGACAACACTAGATTTGGCTCTACTAGCTGAAAGAACAATAGAAGCCTTTTGTCCCAGGATTCAGCTGTTCCTTAGTACTGTGAGGGATTAAAGACACCAACTCAGTCAGACACCAGTCAGCTGATCGGAGCCAGCCCAGCGAGAGCTGGAGCCGGCGGGATTCAGCCGACCACGAGGTTCAGCCGAGATTAGGAAGCTCAGAGGGAAACGTACAGGGAAAGTGTGATTTCCCGCGAGTCCCGATCCCTGCAGCCCCGGCAGCCATTGCGAGAGAGCGGCTGACGTGGCGGGGGGCGTTCCCACGGTGACGGTGACCACACCCCCTCCCCTTGCCTTGAAAAAGCCTTTGGGAGGGCAGCAACTAGTCGCTGCCCACCACGTGCAGGGAGGAGCAACCAGCTTGTGTAGCGGGTGAGTCCCACCCACACTGTGCTGCGGCAGCAGGTGTGGTAGCTTGTGCAGCAGGGTGCAGAGAGCACTTGTCGCTTGTTAGCCCCTCTAACTTATTGCCAGCATCCCAGAGTGCTGACGACCATGGTCGCCTCCAGGAGGAGAGCTTGTCTCAAACAGACTGTGGCTACGCAGACTGAGGAGGTTCTGTCCCGAACGGTGGCTGTTCAGGTCTCCGGCTGCAGGGAGTGCCAGACCCTGCTGCTGCCGGGGGAGGGAGGCCAGCACTCCACCTGTGTGAGGTGTGAGCAGGTGCAAGACCTGCTCAACATGGTTGTGAAACTTAAAGAGGAGGTTGAGACGCTGAGGACCATCAGGGAGTGCGAAAGGGAGATCGACTGGTGGAGTAACACCCTGACGTGCCAGTCGGAAAGGTCCCAGGGAGGTACCCCCCCAAAAGGAGATGGACCTCCTGCCCTCTCGGACAGAGGCGGAAGTCCTGAGACGGCCCCACCCTTGCTGCTGTTGGGCAGAGGTAGGTGACCTAAAAGACGACGAGGGTTGGAAGTGTATTCCGGTTTGGCGTCACGGGCAGCCCCCCTCCCTGCCTGCTTTGTCTCCCCAGGTGCCCCTCCGTAATAGGTTTGAGGCCCTGGATCTTGAAGAAGAGGTAGGTGAGGAGGTGGTGCCAAGTCTGCTTAGAAAATCACACAGGAAGAGGCGGTTGACTTCACAACTTAAGACTGCCTCTGATAAGAAAGAAAGAAGGGTGATTGTAATAGGAAATTCCCTTCTGAAAGGAACAGAGGGCCCAATATGCAGAGTTGACCCTCATCTTAGGCAAGTTTGTAGTCTACCTGGAGCCCGTATCAAGGATATTGCTAGAGAGCTCCCCAAACTGGTGCACCTGACAGACTACTACCCGCTGCTGGTCTTCCAGACAGATGGGGAGGAAGCTGCTTCCCGTAGTCTGAGGGGAATGAAGAACGATTTCAAGGTCTTGGGAAGGATGGTGAAAGACTCAGGGGCTCAAGTGATCTTCTCCTCACTCCTTCCATCTTCAAGTGACGATGTGGGATGGAATAGGAAAATTCAGTCTCTTAATGGTTGGCTCCAAGACTGGTGCTACAGGCAGGACTTTGGATTTTTTGATAATGGTTGGTTTTATAAGACTCCAGTCTGGACAGTGTCAGGTGGGAAAGGTTTATCTCACAGGGGCAAAAGGATGCTGGGGCAGGAATTAGCTGGGCTCATTTGGAGAGCTTTAAACTAGGCTCGAAGGGGGATGGGGTTGTAGCTGGGCTTGTCCCAGTGGGGCAGCATTCTAAAACTGATGAGGACCGGGTGGCCTCCTATGCCCCTAGGGAGAAATTGGTGTGCTCTGCTCGCTCCCTGAAATGCCTGTACACCAATGCGCACAGCATGGGGAATAAGCAGGAGGAGTTAGAATCCTATGTTCGGTCGGGAGATTATGATCTGGCGGCAATTACGGATACATGGTGGGACAGTTCACATGGCTGGAATGTGGTCATAGATGGCTATGCCCTTTTCAGGAAAGACAGGCCAGCCAGGCGTGGTGGTGGAGTTGCTCTCTATGTGAGAGAGCAACTACAATGTACTAAATTCTGCCCAGGAGTGGGTGACGAGCGAGTTGAGAGTGTATGGGTCAGGATCAAGGGGCAGGCTGGCAGGGGTGACACTGTTGTGGGTGTCTGTTACAGGCCACCAGATCAGGCTGAGGAAGTTGATGAGGCCTTCTATGGGCAGCTGAGAGTGGCCTCACAGTCACAGGCCCTGGTTGTTGTGGGTGATTTTAACTTCCCTGATGTTTGCTGGAAGGACCATTCAGCCAGCCAGCCACAGTCCAGGAGGTTCCTCCAGTGCATTGATGATAACTTCCTCATGCAGGTGGTGGAGGAGCCGACTAGGAGAGGTGCACTGCTGGACCTCATCCTCACTAACAAGGAGGGTCTGGTCGAAGCAGTAAAGGTTGAGGGCTGCCTGGGTTGCACTGACCACGAGATGGTGGAGTTCAGCATCTTGGGTGGCAGGAACAGAATAGCAAGCAGAATTGCAACCCTGGACTTTAGCAGGGCTAAATTTGGCCTTTTCAAGCAATTGCTGGGGGAAGTCCCATGGGCAAGACTGTTTGAAGGAGAAGGGGCCCAAGATAGCTGGATTGCATTCAGAGATTGCTTCTTCCACGCCCAGGATCAGAGAATCCCCACACGAAGGAAGTCAAGGAAGGGAGCCAGGAGGCCTGCGTGGTTGAATAGGGATCTGTTGGGTATGCTCAAGCAGAAGAGGCGAGTTTACAGGTCATAAAAGCAGGGGCTGGCCACTTGGGAGGAATATAAGGCTGCTGTTAGAGGATATAGGAAGGCAGCTAGGATAGCCAAGGCCTCCTTAGAATTACAGCTGGTGAGAGGGGTCAAAGACAGCAAAAAGAGCTTTTTCAAATACGTAGCTGATAAAACTAATACTAGAGGTAATGTAGGCCCGCTGATGAACGGGGTGGGTGCCCTGGTGGCAGAAGATACAGAGAAGGCAGAATTACTGAATGCCTTCTTTGTCTCTGTCTACTCTGCTGGAGGCTGTCCTGGGGAGCCCTGTACCCCTGAGACCCCAGATGAAGCCAGGTCAATGGAGGAGTTTGCTTTAGTCAATGAGGACTGGGTTAGGGAGCAGTTAAATAGTCTGGACATCCATAAATCCATGGGTCCAGATGGGATGCATCCGCGGGTGCTGAGGGAGCTGGCTGAAGTCATTGCTGGACCGCTCTCCATCATCTTTGCCAAGTCTTGGGAAACGGGAGAGGTGCTCGAGGATTAGAGGAAAGCAAACGTCACTCCAGTCTTCAAAAAGGGCAAGAAGGAGGACACGGGTAATTATAGACCGGTCAGCCCCACCTCTGTCCCTGGGAAAGTAATGGAACGGCTTGTCCTTGGTGCCATCTCAGGGCATATCAAGGATAAGAGGGTTATTAGGGGCAGTCAGCATGGCTTTACTAAGGGTAAGTCATGCTTGACCAACCTCATAGCCTTTTATGAGAATGTAACAAGGTGGATGGATGATGTCAGAGCAGTGGATGTGGTCTACCTTGACTTCAGTAAAGCCTTTGACCCAGTCTCCCACAGCATCCTCACAGCTAAGTTGAGGAGGTGTGGTCTGGGACAATAGAGTAGTGAGGTGGGTTGCAAACTGGCTTAAGGAGAGAAGCCAGAGAGTGGTAGTGTGGAGTCTAGTTGGAGGCCAGTATCTAGTGGAGTGCTTCAGGGGCCAGTATTGGGGCCCATATTATTCAATACATTAACTAATGATTTGGACGAGGGAGTAGAGTGTACTATCAGCAAGTTTGCTGATGACACTAAGCTGGGAGGGTTGGCTGACATGCTAGAAGGCTGTGCTGCCATCCAGTGGGACCTGGACAGGCTGGAGAGTTGGGCGGGGAATAACCTAATGAAATTTAACAAGGGAAAGTGTAGAGTCCTGCATCTGGGCAGGAACAACCCCAGGTTCCAGTATAGGTTGGGAAATTACGTATTAGAGAGCAGTGTAGGGGAAAGGGACCTGGGGGTCCTGGTGGACAACAGGATGACCATGAGCCAGCACTGTGCCCTTGTGGCCAGGAAGGCCAATGGCATCCTGGGGTGTATTAGAAGGGGGGTGGTTAGTAGGTCGAGAGAGGTCCTCCTTCCCCTCTATTCCACCCTGGTGAGACCACATCTGGAATATTGTGTCCAGTTCTGGGCCCCTCAGTTCCAGAAGGACAGGGAACTGCTGGAGAGAGTCCAGCGTAGGGCAACGAAGATGATTAAGGGAGTGGAGCACCTCCCTTATGAAGAAAGGCTGAGGGAGCTGGGATTCTTTAGTTTGGAGAAGAGGAAACTAAGGGGGGACCTCATTAATGTTTTAAATATATAAAGGGTGAGTGCCATGAGGATGGAGCCAGGCTCTTCTCGGTGGCAAACAACGATAGGACAAGGGGTAATGGGATCAAGCTGGAACACAAGAGGTTCCACTTAAATTTGAGAAAAAACTTCTTCTCAGTAAGGGTGACAGAGCACTGGAACAGGCTGCCCAGGGAGGTTGTGGAGTCTCCTTCTCTGGAGACATTCAAAACCCACCTGGACATGTTCCTGTGCGACCTCACCTAGGCGTTCCTGCTCCACCAGGGGGATTGGACTAGATGATCTTTTGAGGTCCCTTCCAATCCCAAACATACTGTGATACTGTGAACTGTCAGTGCAGGTGAACCAAGAGACCCTTTATTTTGGCAAGGCACTTACATTTATAGTTAGTATCTGTTGTACATGCATTTGGTTTCTGTTTTAATTGGCTTATGGCAGCTGTCCACACACTCAAAGTTATCTTACAATGGGTTTACTTAATCTTTCAGGCAGTTTGGCTAACACATTGTAAATAAATTTTCTTGTGCAAAAACGTTCTGATTTCTCATTCTATTTTGGTAAAGATCATTCCAGTAGTTCAGGATGACTGTCTGTAAGGTATTGTCTGCCTTCAAGTTTTTTATATCCTGCTATCAGGGTCTCAGTGCCTACCAAAAGATAACAAAATAAAAATGCTGCTGTAGAATTCACATAAAGAAGATCCACCTCACATGTCACTTTCCTTCAAAATCAAGATGAACTTCAGGAAGTGAAAAACTGAGGATCTGAATTTGAACTTTTGTGGTAGTAAAGCTGAAATTCAGCCTTCAAACTGTCTTCCTGAGGCTGACAGGGGTTGGTAGAAATATTGCCAGTTCTGATATTGATGGGGTAGGAAACACCCTACTGCTGGGGAACAGATAATTCAAAGTTGTTAGTTAGCAAAGCTAATATTTAAACTGATGATACTTCTTCCCTAATTGAAATTGAGATGAACAATTAATTTTGTTGAGGTTTAAATTAAGGGTTTTCGTTAGTTCAACTACAGCCAGAACTAAACATAGGTGATTCAGTTCTGTGAAGATTTCCGTGGTGGATAACATGTAACAGTTGATAAGGTGATACATCCTTCCACAACCAGTAATGGACTTCAAGAAGCAATCCTGGAAAGTGAACAGAAAGCCTACTGATTTTCGTTAATGGATACTCATTCTGTTCATTTGGGGGTTTAGGTGTTCTTAAGCACCTCATTGGAAGCAAGGAAACGTTTTTTGATTTTGGACAAGCAGACTCCCAGGAATCGACAAGGAAAAACCCGCTAAGCATCAGCTCATCCTGGGTACTTGGTCCATCCATCATTTCTGATTGATCAAAAATCCTGGTTATTCTGCTTGACAGGGAAAGGGCTCATATTTGGATCCCAACTCATAAGAAAGGGCATCTGAGTGCTGGTATGGATACATGAATTGTTATAGGACAAAGTTGATAAGACCAAAATCCGAAGAGCACAATTAATTACTGATGAAGTTTTTATCCCAAAACAGTTATTTATTGAGCTACTGCTTAACCTTCATCTTCAAATTGTTTCATTATTCAAATGCAAAATAACTTTCTTAAATGTTTAGAAAATGGATTGAAAACATACAGTCTGTAATAGTATCACATAATAAAATCTACACTTTTGCTTGATTTATAATGAAATAAATTATGCCACGTGTTCCACTTTCCCAACAAGCTCATCACCAGTAATCGTTCTTGAATGCTTACCACTATAGCTGGATGTAGTGAAGGCAAAGAACAACAGGAATAATTGTTGATAATGTGCTGCCTGGCTGACCCACTCTGAAGTTTATTTCCATTTATATTCTACCAAGGCTTCCAAAAGTAATCATGAACACTTGGGCTTCTTAAGAGCCATGGTGGGCCATGATTTTCTAAAACATGTCCCTATGGGTTTGATTTTTCAAACACTATATCTCAGTGCTATCATGCCATGGTTAATCCAAAGGTAAATACTGTATGGCAGATGCTTTTGAAAAATCAGTCACATATTTAGGTACGTGAGGATAAATTTTTTCTTAATATTGCTAAAGAGAGAAATATCTCACTGGACTTAGGTGAGATTTTTCACTCCTTAAATTCTAGAGAGTTTCTAAAAACCTTCCTCAAAAGAAGATTGACTATTTCTGAAAATACTGCCTTCAGCACCTGACATGAAGCCTTCTGTGACAGACCACTAAACACAAAGAGCTGTTCAGTCAGCCATAATATGCTTTGTCCTACAACCAGCTACACCAGTGAAATGAGTGTCCTATATAGGTATGCATTTTCAACCAGCAGTCCTGACAGTGAAGTTATTTGAATATTTAAGTTTGCCACAGTTTGCTTTGAGACTTCTATAGGACACCATAGCCAAATACAGGTTCAGAGCAAGCTCTGCAACACAAGGCGATTCAGCCATGTAAAATATGGTGAAGAACACTGGCTGATTTGCTCTGAGTACAATGCTAACTAGCCAGGGTAAAGCACTGCACTACCATGACTTTTCTGTTTCTGGAAACTAAGTTAGATCTTTGCATAGCACCAAGTCACCATAGAAACATGCCAGCTTATTCAGCAACAGCTCAGGCAAGCCTGTATGGTATCTCAGTGACCTATCTAAACATACCTAATTCATTACATGCAAGTGGAAGGCAGGGTTTCTTATCAGAGACCTATACGCAACAACGCATAGTATAAATAAGTTAGTACCACTTATTAAAATCTTCATAGTTCTTGAAATCCTTTGTCCATGTATATTTTTCACTAGGCTTTAAAATATCACCTTATACTTTGCAATTGTTGATATGTTGCTTTTAAACAACCAACCTATTTCAATTTTTAAAACCTGTAACAAAAGTCAGCCAAAATCAGGATCTAAAGAGCACTGAAATAAACAGGACTATTCAGAAGACAGGTCATCACCAGTAAGATTTTACTTCACATTCCAAGTATCTTTCTTCCTAGAAAATTATTTCTTATTATTAACAATGTGGCTACTTCTACAATCCTGATCACAAAGTAGGATTCAGTGGTGTTAGATGTCAAACAGAATAAAAGACTCTTACTGTCTCAAGTACATTGTCAACTAACTGAAGACAATATTTGTAAAAGTGAAGATCAGAGGATTTTAAGATTCACTTACACCTACACTCAGAACACAGCAGAATATTTGGAAGATCAAGCAAATCTGATGGTGCCATGTAGTGTTGTATAAATGTATGATCTGTCTAAACATGCCCCAGTATGTTATGGCCTGATACAGCAAGACTTTTTATTCATATCAGATTGAAGTTCAATGGTTTTCTCTTTCACTTTATCTTCGTGTTCCTTTAAAATCCTGGGGGAAAGAAACAACACTTTAGAGACAAAAAGTCAATGATACCCATAAGACATCAAAACAAGAAAACTTTTACTCAAACCTATTAAATCGTCCAGAGATTAACAGAAAATGACAGAATTTTGTGAACTAACAAACAAACAGCTATGATGGCTCCATCACAAAGCCGTCTTCGTTCATTTAGTTAGAAAAATGTAGTTGATGCTGACTGTTAGAATTTATTGTATATTACAGAGACTCAAAACTGCGACTTTCATTTGTTATTTTTGAGGCTGGAGCAAAACAAAACCACATCTGGCTACCTAGACATTTATCAATTACTTGACACATTCACAAAATTTCACTAACTCCAGCAAAAATATTAAAGATCTGCTAATTTATTACCAGAGTTTTCACCTCTGTAAGCAGCTCAGAAGGGACAGATTTACCTGTGTTTTTACCCCTAGCCTTTATAAAGCTTCAAAAATCCACCTCTCCCTTTTCCTAGCCCCCAAGCAGACAGCAGAATTTGAGCTGTAATGAGCAGAGGGAAGAAAGCAGCACATCCAATGTCTTACTTCAAGGACTCAGCAGCATCCATTTCCAAGCATATTTCTCCAATCCTTCAAGAAATTCCTGCAAGAACTATCACAGCATCCTAGGCCCGCAGCTGCCCTAGCAACAATTCAGGGGTTTCTGGGTCTATACAGAGCTCTATTAGTTTTCACGGGACTTTTTATGAACCAGAGTACCTGCTCAGTTGAAGCAACAGGCTCCAGACCTCTTTAAAAGGAACAAATATTACATCACCTTAAGTTCCTATCAAACTGATTGAACAGAATTTACTCTATCACCAGTGACAGGGAAGTCAGGCTTGTAGAGAACTCATAGATTGTGTTTTCTTCTTACCTAGCTAAGTGAAGCACAGATTTCTTGGTATTGTACCCAGAATATGCACTGCATTCATAGAAAATTAAATTGTAATCCTAGAATCAAACAGATAGACCATTTCAATTGATTTTGCACACTACCTCACTCCAGATTTAAAAAAGCAGAACAGATATATTGAAATGTGCAAATAAAGAAACAGAAATAGATCATCTTGGGAAAAATTAGGATTTAATTATAGAGCCAACAGTAAAGAGTAACAAAAGAAAGTGCAAGTGTGCCTCTAAGCAACAACTATATGCATTTCTCAGCAGATACTTAATCTATACAGTGGCTTTTGCTTTAAGAGCTTGATCTCTCAAAGGCTCAAATGTAAATAATGCCTTGTAAGGTACCGAATCTTGTGAACTTTCCTCGTGATGATGAGACCAACCTTTTCCAGAAAATGACCAGTTAGAAACCCCAGCAAAAAAAAACCAATAAATTTATTATATTTCATTTTTTGTACTTCTGAAATTTTTTTGAACCTTCTTTTACAGTCAGTCTGAATATTTGGTTTTGTAGCCCTGGGAGCTTTGTAGTTTGGATAAATAAATGGTCACACCCTGGGGATGTTCTTAGCACTTCAGCTGAAGTCTTATCTTGATAAATGTGAGATCATCTGCACAAAAGCCTGACCTGGCAGTTGTGATGGCAAGAGGAGTTTGAGAGGGAATGACAGATTATCCTCTCAACATCTGACTACTTTGACAAGATATTATATTGAAACTCACCTATGTTGCCTCTATGGTATTATTATATGTCCTTTTACCCATCCAAATTACAACTTGCTATTCACTTTTTGCTTTTCTATGTGCCTTATTGCTATTTATAAAAGTAGCTCAAAATTCATCAAATAACTCAGTATCTTAGGAAATGACAATCACATGTCTGCATATTTTCATTTGTATGCTATTAATTGTGATTACTACACTTGTACTTATTTAACAACCTTTCATAAAACACAATTCAGTTTACAAAAGTTCCCATTAAAATGACCAAGTACTTCAGTTTTGGTTTCTGTTGGTGGTGGTGTTTTGTTGTTGTTGTTTGGTAGTGTTGTGGGGTTTGGTTTTGTTTTGTTTTTTGTTTTTTTTAATATACTATGCTTCCAAAATTGTACAGCTTTTTGAAATTTTTATCATCTTCATGAAAGTTCAAAGACAAAAAGTGGGGAAAAGAAGTTTCATAAATATGGTAGTCTATTTTAGCACCTCTAAAAATGCTTCAGTGTTATCAAATGTCAGTTTTAAATATGCTGTCAATGGTTATATGTTTTTTTCTAATGATCATCAGGATTAAACCACTTGTACTGATTTCTGCGTGGCCAGATAAGCACAGAAAAGCAGAGAAGGGAAGAAATCAGGCAATGTTAGTGTTGGATGGATATTTTATTGATTTTTTTAACAGTGTTGTAAGGAACCATTGAAGGAGGAATGCTGTTTTTACAACTGATCTGGCACCTGACCCCAGCTGAGGGAGAAGGACTGAGAGATATCAGATTATGAATCCTTAATGTAAAACAAAGTCTCTTCAAACTAATCCCTGAATGCAAACTGATTACTGTATTTAAGAAGTTAATCTAGGGGGAAGGGTAGCCAAAGAGCCAGGAATCCATATTTTAAATGAATCAATAAGGGGAAGGGTGTTGTTAGAATTAGATTAATTAATCATTTAAACTGAGGCAGGCATCAGGTAGGCAGTAAACTCTGCAGTATCCAACCAATGGGGAACAGGGGAGGGAATTTGCAGCTGGGATTTGCAGGGAATATAAGCAGGGGCTTTTTGCCCTACTCTGTGTGTCTACCTTTAGGTAGAACACCTGGTCTTGCAAAATCATTAATAAAACATGTTTTGCTGAGAGATCCTTGCCTGGGTCTATTATATTTGCAAGGTAATAATTTCCTACAGGGTTTTGTATATTTATAATGATGTAACACCATGATTCTCCTGCTTTACTTAGAAAAAGATAAAGTCTGACTGGCTCAAATTTCTTGCTAGCTACACAAACAGAAGTTTGAAATAAAATTTACCCTCCTTTCTTCTGCTCAGCTGATCAGAACTCTAATTGGAAACCTACTGTGGTCAATATCTAGCTACTTTATGTCAGTCAAGCAGAGAGTGAATCTACTCCTACATCTTTCCACATACAACAGAATTTCACTAGAGGAGAACTCTCAGTGATTACATAATTTATGCTGCCATGAATCGGAATGAATTTTTCAACAAATTCCATGGGTAGGGCAAATTCTCATTGTTGAAAGATAATTTATACTCAGTTGATATAAATTTCTTATTTCCGTCAGTCTGGCAAACAGGTTCTTCTCTGGAGGGGGAGTCAGCCTGGAAATGCAAAGTGTCATTCCTTTGAATCAGGGAGGAAACTTTAATTGATAGCTTACACAAAGAGGACAAAGTAGCAGAAGGCAAGATACATTTATTTAACAAGCCAGGAAAAGCTATCCCTCTCCATCCAGGAAGTAGCTGTTGAAGCTGGGAGACCACTGGCCACTACTTCACATTCAAAAGTTACATACAAATCAGCTGGCATCTAAAGAACAGGGAGGAAAATGAACAATTACCAGAGGAAGCTGGGCAATTTCTGTCCTGTAAAGTACTATCACTCTGACAATAATAGCCCCCTCATTAGCAGTATTTGTGTAACAATGGCACTGACAGATTGATAAAGGTGGCAGTGTATGAACACGTAGTAACAGTCCTTATCCCATGAAGCACACCTAGTCTTCAAAGTCAAAGCAGACAAAGGCATTATTATTTTACAACTGAGGAACAGAGATAGAGAAGGATTTATTGACCCATTTAAGTTCATTCACGTAGTCTGTGAAGGGCCGAAATAAAATCATGCTACTTGAATGCCTGAGCAGCACATATATCATAAGCCATTTTATTTAAATAGTTTGCAGTGGTTACACTGATCCACTCAAACAGAATATTGGCTCTTCCTGGGTGGTCACAACATGATCTGAATACTCTCTGTGGTGGTGTTGTGCTCATATGAATTCTTGATCAGTGAATTAAGCTAAGCTGAACAGAAAATTGTTAAATGGAGTTTTCCTTCTGGATCTTCTGCTAAAAAAGTCAAATGTACTTTTCCTTTCCTTTTTCCTTTCCTTTCCTTTCCTTTCCTTTCCTTTCCTTTCCTTTCCTTTCCTTTCCTTTCCTTTCCTTTCCTTTCCTTTCCTTTCCTTTCCTTTCCTTTCCTTTCCTTTCCTTTCCTTTCCTTTCCTTTCCTTTCCTTTCCTTTCCTTTCCTTTCCTTTCCTTTCCTTTCCTTTCCTTTCCTTTCCTTTCCATTTTTCTTTCTCTCCTTTTCTCTTTATATTCCCAGTATCTCTATCAAGAGAGTTTTAAGTTTCCCATCAGGTCATTCTTGAACTGCATGTGAACATTTTGGTTTGTGGCCGCTATTTCTCCCTGCAAAGTCTATACTGCAAAATTCTCCTTACCACTACAATGTTTACTCTTTAATTCATCCAGCTACAGATCAGCTTCATCACAATCTTGTTGTTTCCTATGATGCCTTCCAAAATCCTAATTCTCCTTTCCTAGGGTATCCCACGTACACTGCAACTACCAGTCTTCCCAAATGAAATAAAAATAATTCCTTTCAGGCTGTCATTCTTCCTTTAAAAAATGAACTGTGCTGCCTGATTTTCAAAGCCGTTATGTGACATGTGCATTATAATGGGAGCCCACATGTTACTGACCGAATTTGTACTACATTGACTTGTGAGATGTGGGCCTGAAGCAAAGTAAGAGTAAACACAGCTGGGCTGGAATGCCCCTATATATTAGAATAATACATCTTTGTTTTACTAGTACAATTTTTTAAAGAGCTTATGACACATAAGACACCTACTCTGTTCATTTAGCATTTATGTGTCATTTGTTTTTTCACAGAAGGATTCAGTGTTACACCCTGGAGTCTGTCCTAGCTTCTAGGGTCTCACAGCTATCTCCATTTCCATGTATACAAGAAAACAAACCAGATTTCCTAAAGGGAGAACCTTTGACGGATGAAGTCCAAGGCTGATATTGCTTCCCTATAAAAACAAAATAATGGGTACAAAGCTGAAAACAGAGGTATGCTTGAAAAAGGCTGTATGAATAATCAAAATAACATGAAAAGAGATCTGGCCCTAATTCTTTCAGTTATAGAGAGGTGCCTAGCAGTAGTCTTTCCTATATACCAAGAACAATTTAGCTGCACTTCAAATTTTGAAACCTTTTTTTTTGGTTACCAGCAAGCAGAGCTGTAAATCAGCTTTCAAAGGAGAAAAAAGTACATACATGAAATCCAGCATGTTGTTTATTTTAGGTAAATTCCTACCAACTCAGTTAATTTCTCAGGAATATTGAAATGATTGTTTCTAAATAAATGAATATTATGGAGGCATTGGTGTTCAAACTATACGCATTGTCTAGAGAGATTAAAAAAAAAAATAAATTGATGGGCATAGTACACAGGAATATAAACAAGTATCTGCTATTTGCAGTCCCTTAATGCTTAAATTATGGCCCATGGATCACCAGTGGTCTGGTAGATGCAGACTGTTAACTCTAGTTATTTTATCTCCTTGATGGAAAGTTACTAAAAGTAAACATGTTTTCTACTCCTATCATAGGAATAGCAGATGGTCTTCTGTGGTTCTACAGGAGGTAGGAGGGAGAAAAGATCCTCAAATTACCTCTCTGTTAAGAATCCATAGAAAAGACGGAAAAAAGAGAAAGAAAAAGAACAGAGATGGAAAAAATAGAAAGAGAGAACAAAGGAAAAGAGGTGAGGTAGAGATAGGAGAGTGAATTCATAAATATTTTTTCACCACTCACTTTTTTTTAATCTAGACAGCTTTTTAAATACTGTAATTATCAGCACTTACATCACTGAGACCTGAACTGATGAGTGTGATGAGGTTCCTAATCCTTAAAAAACTTGTCTGATTAAAATGAATCTGTGTTCCTATGAATTTTGACACATTCAGACTCCATTTTAAAACCTTCACCTTCAAGTTTTTTTAAGAAGTTCCCTCAAATTTTTGTACCTTAGCAAGATGTTCTCCCATTCCCATAGGGACCTCACGTTCCTTTTCATTATCAGTTTTATTACCCAACAAGAGCACAGGTACATTTTCCCCATTTGTCTCCTGCAGAACAAAGAATAAATATCGACTGAGGCATTGTATTTAAAAAAATCACAGATCAAGATAATAAAAACTAACAGTTGTCACACTGCAACGAGACATTTAAGACATCACATGAGTCAGGTACATGCTGCTTTACTTAGAAACATGTCAGGAATTAAAGTTGCATAAAAGGCATGAAAAAGAGAGAATGTTACAGATTGCACTAACTTGGTGTTTTTTAATGCTAGAGACCTCAGTAACGACATTTTTTAATAACAGCACAGAAGCTCATCAGACTATAATAAAATGGGAAAGAGAATACTACCATGCTACACATTCTCTGACATTGTGTGTTTATAGCACTGCTTTTCTAATTACATGGACAGGAAAATAATGAGAACAGCTGGGTACAATTATGACAAATAAATTATATGAAGTAGTGGAGAGATACACAGAATAGCCCCTCAAAACACATAGAAAAGGCATGAATCTAAATTAGTTCTGAAAATGGTTAGAATTATCACAATGAGTACATCCATAAAGCAAGCTGAATACTGCAGCAGTAAATGGACTTAGCCGTATGTCTTCAACTTAGCAATAGTTTGTAGCAAACAAAACTAGTCAGTAATGATGAATGAACTATGACAGCTTGGAAAAAGATTTTGGCCACAATATTTGACTTTTCTGGATCAAAAGCTGGAACTCTCCTCTAGTTTTTACCATACTGAATTATAACAATCACTGATTTGTTAAGATCATACATTTAATAAGGATCTGTTCTTACAAAATACATGCTACTATTACTTCAATAGAGCTACTCAGATGAGGAATAACTATACCTGGTTGGAAACATTTGCATGATTAAGTCCTATTTCCAGTTTGCAAAGCCACCTATTTGCCATTACAGAAAGATGTGTATTACACTAGAACACATGCCAAATAAAATCAGACTAAACGATCTTCGCCTACCAATTTGTTCCCTACTTTTTCAGTAGCAATACTCTGCAACAGTGAGAAAATAGGAAGTCACACTTCATTCTCTCTAGTGACTCAGTCCTTTATGGTAGCAGCCTCAGTATTATTTTTATTTTCTGTTTTGGCCACAAGCACATTCAGCTGCTTGTACTCTAAATATGTTGCCTATGAGCTACGGAGATATACCAAGAAACAAAAAGAGAATTTTTAATTAACTGAAGCCACTCAGTGGCATGAGTTATGGTTTTGTTTTAATGTTGTTCAAAGGATGATTCCAGGAAACTGAACTGTCTACCACAAGACAGTTTTATAGCACTAATGTAGACACTATAGCTTTAAGTTTATGGCTTATGTTCACAAGACAGTCAATTTTCCGTGAACTATACATACTTGGTTGTCAAACTGGTAGTGATGCTCAGTAATCATCACACTATCATCACTGATCCAAAGCACTTCCCAGTGCTAGTGGTGATACAATGGGAGTCATCAGCTAGATAACCCTTAGAAGAAATCAGATGACTCCATGCTGTGCTTTCCCCACCACTCATTTTAAGTCCTTAAAACCCTGGAACTGTGATTATTTTCATAGTCATAGAGATTCTAAAAACAGCTTTACTGGTAACTGTGCAGACCAAGATCACTAACAAAAATGTAATTGTGACTACACAATAAACATGCTGCTCTCTGTGCTTTGCTCTGCTAACACTCCCTGTCCAGAAGAAGGTAGAGAATAACGACACTACAGTTTAGATATAAAGTTATGTCATGTTACCTCAATGCTTATCAGCCACTGCTTAACAGCTGTGAACGTGTCTTTTGCTGTTATATCATACATCACAATGACACCATCTGCTTTTCTGAAAAATTGCTTGGTAATACTTCGGTACCTACAAGAAAGAACCTGTTTATAACTCTCTTCAACAGAAGTAGCAATCTGACAATGTAAGTTTTATCATAATCCCGCCTTGCACTCCCAAAGGAAAATGCTGCCATACAGTTTCCGCTAATCATAAGCATTAAATCCCTGTTAATTTGGTTTACATAGGTATTCTAAAATTCCACAAACTAGACAAGGGAGAAGCTGTAATACTGATCTTCACTGCAGATCCTGTTTGAAAGGTGAGGCTTATTATGAATTGCAGTAAACAATCCCATTTTTCCTGATTCATCAGAACATTTTTCTCATTCAGTAGAAGATTCACAGAGGGCACTACTAACACCACAAATTACTGCAACAGCAAATAAATTATTTGCAAAAAAATATTATTCAAAAATGCTTGGAAAAGTGCCCTCTGCTTTCTTTAACTGATTCTGAGTTAGTCTGGATAATCAGCTGCATATCTTACCTTTTTCCATCCTCTTTCATTTTAAGTTTGGAGCAGAAATTTCTCCCTCATAAAGTGCTCTAACAAAAGCTAGCTAGAATTCTGTTTGGGAATTTTTTCCCAAGTTTCCTGTAGAAAATGTAGATCATCATTATCACCCTTGCTTTTAGTAACAGAAAAATACACCATAGGTGAGGACATTGGAAAGGAAATTACCACTGAAAACTTACAAAAACTTGTGAGATCTTCAACTACAATGGTATTGTTTTGGTGGAAAACAAACAAACAAGCAAAGAAAACCACAACTTTTTTTTTTTTTTTTTTTTTTTTTTAAACTATTAAGGCTTTTTCTGCTATAGGAATAATTCTAGATATGTTTTAAAATAAGCCTTCCTCCTAAAGAAACTGTGCGGTACAAAACTTTTAACAGCTTTAATAATCTCTTCTACAGATTGGCAGTTTTTTCAATGAACACTTAGCACAAAATGAACACATAATCACTGGTAGGGAAGGATCTATATTGTGAATTCACTGGCTCTATTAGGAATTCATTCCTCTCCTGAGAGGCAGGATTAGGCAGGATTAGATCCATGCTTACTAATCTTCAAACAGATGATTCAAGGAAGCAAACCTTAGAATGTATATTGGTTTTGGCTGGGATAGAGTTAAATTTCATCATACTAGCCATACAGGGCCATGTTTTGGACTTGTGATGAAAACAATGTGGGTAACACACCCCAGTGGTGCTTAGACAGTGTCAAGGCCTCTTCTGTTTCCTGGACCAGTGAGCAGGCTGGGGTGCACAAGAAGTTGGGAGGGGAACACACTTGCAACAGCTGACCCCAACTGACCAAATGGATATTCCACACCATACAACATTGTGCTAAGCAATAAAACTGTGGAGAGAAGAGAGGTTGGCTGAGGCTGTAGTTGCTCAGGGATGGGCTGGGCATAGATCAGTTGGTGGTAAGCAACTGGGGTTTTTTTGCATGACTTGTTTTTCTTTGGTTTGTTTCTTTTCCTCTTAATTGTTGTGTTTGTTTGTTTGTTTGATGGGGGGGGGGGTATTATTATTAAACTGTCTTTATTGCCACATATTAGTTTTCTTACTTTCACCCTTCTGATCCTTTCCCCCATCCAGTGGGAAGTGGGAAGTGGGAAGTGAGTGAAGTGTGGTGTTTAGCTGACTACCAAGGTTAAACCACAAAAGTATGTGTCTTACCGTTCCTGGCCAGCTGTGTCCCATAGTTGCAGGGCTACCTGGGTACTATCTACTGTGATGGTTTTCACATTGTAATCCACACCTGTAATAGAAATACAAGGTAGGTTGTCTCTTTATAAACTCAGTTTGATCTTTGAAAACCTGATCCAGAAAACAGCAACAATGGCAGAATGGTAACTAGATACTACATTAAAAATTATGTCCATACTCTCTATCACAGATCAACAAGAGCTTTTATGTGCCAGAAGTTTTGAGTAATAAAATACTGAATGTTAACAGAGCAGATGAATTTTGTAAAAGCTGTAAGATAAGTAACTTTCCAAATCAGTGTGTATGAGTCAAGGGTCCATTTGCCAGTCCACAGCAGTCGAAGCTAGTCAGCCTGGAATTCATGCTGTCTGAAATTTCAGTGTTTAGTCTGAGTATGCCACATAGGCACATTCTACAGCTAGTGGAAAAACACAAGGCACCACACTAAGGGGACAGTGGAACCTAAGATAAATGCTGAAGATAGATGGACTGAATATATGGAGAACTTCCTCCTCTCTTCAGAATATAGAACATGGGCTGACTACAGTTAGGTTAGTCCTCTAATTTTTATGTGGCTAAATGCAAGTGAGACAAAATTAATTTATCTAATTTTATTAAATGTATCTTCTCCAAGTTTCCCTAACCTGAGATGATATAAGTACCTTCTGGATATTTATAATGATAATTAGAATCTTAAATATTAATCAGTCACTGCCTACTCCTAATGACAACCTGCATTTTCTTGTATCACACTGTATGGTATCCTAGATACAGAATAATAGAATAATTCAGGTTGGAAGGGACCTCAGCAGGTCATCAAAAATTTCTTTAGAGCCATTTTCCACATCAACGGGATTTTTATTGCTGGAATTAATGAAGAAGCATCAACGGGCAATTAAGAAATCTGGATGGAAGATATATCCATTGCTTATAATCTAAGGGAAGAAATTTGAGCTATGAGAGAACAGTCTTCTCTAGGTTGTTCACTTAACTTTTGAACTGTCTGTATCTTACCAGCCATAGTCCACACCTATGAAACTCATTGACGTGAAGACTAGATCAAAGCTACGACAAATAGTTTCTTGCTATTGCATTTGCAAGAACATTGGATGACCAGCCAAAAGATTAAAAGGTCTCATTCATTCCTGTGCTTTTCTTCTGGAAACTCCAGGCAATTGCACACACTGTGTAAGACCTCAGAGTCTAAAGAAGTGCATCAGCCATTTACAAAACAACAGGGATAGCACAGAACACCAGATTCTTAAATGTAGACAATTGCATATAGATGTCTAATCTCCCATTACAATTAATGAAGATCTAGCCAATGAAGAACTAGGAGTCTAGGAAATGATGAAGCTTACCCTGAAGTAGGCACCAAGAGTCAGATTAATTGGTCGCTAGGCTCCTCTGACTGGATTGATTTGGAGAGGGTGGTGGGATAGAATTCAGCTGTTTGCTCTTAGGCACCTAGTGCTGAGATGCCATTTGGTATTCAAAACACCTATTTCAATCTGGAAAGATGCCCAGCAGACCTGCTTTCTTCTAAAGCAGCAGCTGAAGGCCAGGTGAAATATCTTATAGTGCCAAAATTAATTTAAATCCCTATACTGATATCTCAGATCTTCCCTGACTCTAATGTGAACTTAGACACTCAATATACCAGTAGAAATTTAAACTTAGGTGTCTTTACCTACCCTGTAAGTCGAAGGTGTGACAGCAACTGCTCACCTGATGTTCTTAGATTGTCACAAATGCAAGACATATCTATTAATTTAAATACCTTTTATTGTGAAAAAAATTTATTTCATATATGCTACAGAATAAGTAAGGCCCAAATACAGACTAAATGTAATGAACATTGGCAGTAACTCAGCTGCATTTCAATAACCTATACTTGAGTTTTTGTACCTTGTTTGTGTCTGACTTTTGACAGTTTGGTTTACAACTTCACGCAGCATAAGTACAACATAGGTTTTGAAATGTTTGACTTTGAAAACATTGGTCTGACATATTTCTTTGGTTCTTAATATAATGCTAAATCTTCAAACGTAACTCAGATATTCTACTTTCTCTCTAAAAGACAATCTGATTACTTAGAGGGATAGAGATGGAGTATGGAGGTGGGATGGTTAGTACAGTGCAGTTCAGGGAACAGGATATCAGTTTCTGAACAGTGAGATCTGCAAGAAAATTCTCACTTCACTGAAATCAGTAGGATTTTTCCGATTTCTTTCAGTGCTGCCACGATTTCAGTACGGAACCTACTCTGAAACCTCTTCATCAATTATCTGCTTCCCAGTTTAGGAGAACTCACTTTGCATCTCCTGCTCTGCTTTTGGATAATTGACTTTTACCAAATCTGTATGTTTCTGTTTTATAACACTAGACCTGATCTCAGTAGAAGCTGCTAAGTACTGTTGGAATAAACATAATAATAGTAATAATGTTTCTTATACTTACCTACAGTAGCAGCTGTGCCTGGGAAAAAACGATCTTCACAAAATCGTCTTAAAAATGAAGTCTTTCCAACACTTGAATTGCCCACAAAAATAATCTTGAATAAGCGGTCTGGAACAGAGTTTACTCTTTTCTCCTTTAAGTGAGAGCAAACATTAGCCTCCAACTGTTCTACAAATCCTGCTGCCTTTCCATTTTGTCTTGTTTTGAAGGCTAACTGATATGGGAAAAAAAAGGTATTTTATCCTAACATGTTCTCCATTACTCTTAAAGCGATATACTCTTTCTTAAAATAACTCAGAATTTCAGAAGTTTGCTATGCATCATTCCAGATAATTTGAACTGCAGTGATTTGGACTGAGTTCTCGAAGTATATTTAATATGAACATAAGACTGCACTGAAAAATGCATCATTATTTCCAAAAGAATATCGTTTATGTTCATCCCAGCAAATCAAAACCCGTAACACTTCACTCAGTTCTGCTCAGTAGTTTCATCCTGTACCAATGAGACAGTGGAAACAGCACATATTCACCTAGATAACTGAAGCAAACTCATAATTGTTTGGCTTATACCACCTATCACCAGATTCTTTTCTTTGTGACTTCTGTGGAGCCAAGAGTTTCCATGTAACTACTGCACTTCTATATCTGTTTAACATTACAGGTAAAAGCATGGGGGAAAGAGAGAGAATTAGACCCAGATAATCAGGCTGTAAACATTCAGCTATGTTTCTGTCATTTAGCTTTTTAAGCCTGTCCATGTCCTGTTTACTGTAGGCTAAGCTAAGTGGATGCTGGAGAGAATATTTATACCCTATGTCAACTAGGTCATTATTCCCAAGACCATTGTATAATATGTACATCAGGAGTTGCTTAGGGAAGAACACTGTAGCACCAGCTGATTTTCAGGGCATACCTTAGCTGGCCTCTTCTCTTATTTTGTGCAAAGGTGGGGGAAGAAGAGGGAGACAGCACGTTTGTTCTTAATGCCTCAAAAGGGAGCAAGATCATGGATGCTCTTGGTATCAGTTTGTTGGGATAGGGGTTGTGAGGAGGGAGAGGAGAGGAGGAGAGGAAGGGAAGGGAAAGACCTTCTGCTAGGTATTTGAGGTACAGAATCCCTGAGACTCTTGACTTCAAGAAGACATCAGAACTGGACTCACTGCCTGACAAGTCCTTTGAATGTGACATTGAAGTCTGGCTTTGCAAATTTTTCCTACAAATATACTGAAGCCCTACAGAAAGAAGCAGAAACAACACAGAGCTGCACTTGATGGGGAAAAATTAAATAAAAACTCAAGCTGCTGTCTTCCTTAGTATGAAAAAAAAATAATTCACTGCTGTATATTTTGGGGACAAAAACACATGTATCTTTCATAAGCTGGGATAATAGCCCTTTGCAACTATACAGAGATTTCTTATTGTTCACTTCTCTTTTCCTATTAAAACCTCAAACTCCACTGCAACTGTAGGCTGCTAGTAATACACACATCTACATAAAGCACATTTTCAGTTCTGCTGAAAAACATTCCCAGCTTATTAGGCTCCTTTACACTGCAGATTCTTTGAGCAGCATGACATGAGGGGAGAGAAGGACTGGCTGCAGAAAACAGTCCTGTTGATATATGGCCCTGAGACTCACACCTCATAACTTGTGATGCAGCAAGCAGCTGGTTAGCTTTTTTCTCAGGTCCAGCTGAGGATTATGTGCAGAGAGCTGCCCTGAAAACACTTACTAATTGACTACCACTCCTCCTAGTCTAGGCATGCTGTCAAGAGTGGGAATCAATGTGCAAGCATGTTATGAAACAAGGTCACTTCTGATATCTACATTTCATGGTCAAGAAGTGGTAATCTCAAGAGCCATCATTTAGGAGTTGCAAAGTTGTATGAGAAATTCATCAGACTACAGCTGGTGTATGGAAGGAGATGAAGCACTACTCATACAAAGTAGCAGTGGTCAAACACACAGCCTAGAGACTGCCATAAGCAATGGAATGCCATCAATTGAATAGTCCTTGGCAGGCTGAGTCAGCACACCAAAAGAACCATGCAGGACCATGCTCATATTTCAGTGCCACATTGACAGAGTTTATCAGAAAGGAGTATTCTGCTGTGTTTTTTTAAAACTAAATTTTAAAAAACAAGCAAAAAACAACCAAAACTAAGGCCTGGGATAATGAACTGACAATTATAGGAAAAAAAAAAAATAAGAATTCCCAGTTCTAAGTGACCTTTGAAAATGCACTTCTTGTATTACCCTCATGATGTTTCTTTAGAAACTGAAACAAAATGTTTTCAACAACTAGGCAGAAGACATTTTATTATTTCTTCTCTCCCCTTCATGCTTGCTCTCAATTGTCTTTGAGGAAAAAAAAAAATTGTAAGAAAAAAGATCTGAGGGACTGCCCAGTTCCTACCCAGCTGAGAGGATGTAGTTTCAAGGGACGTGACTGCTGAAACAGAGCAGGCAGGATAGGTTTATTCCAGCTGGACCTGATGGCCTACTTCACTTTTGCTGTTCAAAAATCCAATTATGCCATACTTCAAAAATATGATACAAAATAAGTCATACAGGAAGTAAAAAATAAGCATTGTATTAATTCATTTCAAAGGATGAAGCTCTGTTCTGTGCTCTAGATTTCTATTAAAATGTCAGATAAAAGTTATTATGTAACCATGGCATAATTCTATCATAATTTTTAAGATCAGCTTGCTTCTTCTAGAGGAACTATATAATTATGACCAAGCATACCTATTTTTCCTATACTGTAATATTCTTAATATACACTTAAAGAATCTAAAAATGAGTAATGTTTAACAGTGATACTAAAATTAGAAAACACACAGAGTTATCTCTAATGCAACAGCAGTGCAAGAAGGACTTTAAACTCCAAAGAAATGTATCTTCCAGCATATTGTTTTAAGAATTATTACTGCATGGTAAATTCATTGTTAACATGCACATAAAAGCTAGAGCTAAAAACAAACAAACAAAGCAGAACAACAACAATAAAACCCCTGAGTTTCAATTTGCTAATTAAAAGTCATCTCACAAAAGTAATTAAAAAGATATTTGCTCCTGTCATTCCTCAGATAGTGTAACAGCTACCAAAGATGACTCAAAAGTATCAGCATATGAGAAATATAATTCTTTTGAAAAAACAAACAAACAAAACCCCTCACTTTTCAACAATAGTTGCTTCCTTTTTTTTAGACAGTTGCTATATTTCAGTGGATCTTATTGTGTCATATATTACAAGGTTTAACTTCACTTTTCCTAAACAGTCCTTCAGACATAAGTCTATGCACACATTGTTTGCAATTATTAATGCCACTCCTTTATCTTGACTTTCCCTTCTTTGCACCTTCAACATTTATCTGCAATGTATTTCCATCTCCCTCTTCATGCAATGGTTTAATTTGTCATGCTTTAACTTAAAACCAGAAAACTAAATAATTTTAGATTCTAATAACAATGTATTAGCCTTCAACACCATTTAATGTTTTCCAAGGTCTTTAGAATAGAATAGAACAGCTCCAGTTGGAAGGGACCTACAACAATCATCTAGTCCAACTGCCTGACCACTTCAGGGCTCACCAAAAGGTAAAACATATTATTAAGAGCATTGTCCAAATGCCCTTTAAACACTGACAGGCTTGGGGCATCAGCCACCTCTCCAGGAAGCCTGTTCCAATGTCTGACCACCCTCTCAGCAAAGATATGTTTCCTAACGTCAAGTCTGAACCTCCCCTGATGCAGCTTTGAACCATTTTTATGAATCCTGTCACTGGATCCCAGGGAGAAGAGATCAGCACCTCCTTCTTCATGTCTCCTCCTCAGGAAGCTGAAGAAGGCAGTGAGGTTGCTGCTCAGCCTCCTCTTCTCCAAACTAAACAAATCCAGAGTCCTTAGTCACTCCTCACAGCACATGCCTTCTAACCCTTCCAGCCACTTTGTTGCCCTTCCCTGGACACATTCAAGTAACTACTTCTGAAAATGTGGGGCTCAGAACTGCACATATTACTCAAAGTGAGGTTGCCTTTGTACCCTTACATTTGACAGTGTTTCCTTCCCTATAGGCTGCTCTCTAGAAGATGATGGTGAGTATTCCATTGATTGTTCTGTGTTTTTCTTATCCATTTCCATCTGAGAAGTATTCTCATCTTCTCCAGTCCATCTGTTCAGCTGCTTATCAACCAGCCTGTCAAGAAGCTGGGGTAAGTGATCTTCCTCAACTGATATTATTCTTTGGAGATGCAATGCTTTAGACATTCCTTCAGCGGTTCTAGCATCAGGCTCTACCAAGAGAATTTCATTTGGTCCAGCAGAATTCCTTCTCTTTGAGTTATTGAACACATCATCTTCTTCAAATGAATGGCTAGACAGAGAAAAAAGTAAGTACATCACAGAAATATATTGGACCTGAATTCCTATTGTTTTCTTCTAGTGCAACTGAATTGTCTTTTACTACTCACAGCAGGCACAGTAGATTCAGTCCAATGTCTACTGAAAAGTCATCTCATCATACAATGTGTGTATATATATAGCGTGCTTGATAACTGTAAGTATCACGGGGAAAGTTAATAACTTACAGCAAAAACCTGAACCAGAATACGAAACATAAGATTAGCTTAATTTCTAACCTCATGTAATAGCTAAATTTCTCTACTGTGATTTCCTATTCTCCTCCCCTATCTATTCTGGAAGAATAAAACAACCTCCCAAACCAGACTCTTTCTATGTGTCATGTAATTCTCTCTTTAGCAGGCAGGAAGGAGATGGGTTTGTCTAATATGCATGAATAGAACACTAAGTGGGGATTCAACAGGAGGGGAAGTGTAGATAATATAAATCCAGAGTCTTCTCAGGTGCGTGCAATGACCACAGATGCAAGCTGCAATATGAGAAATGCTGACTTGTTACAGGGAACAAAACTTCTTCATGAGACTGGTGCAGTATCGGAACAGGCGTCCAAAGAGGCTGTGGGACCTCCATCCAAATGTTCGAAAACTCAAGGCCCTGAGCAACCTTACTTAGTTTTGGAGTTATCCCTGTTTGAACAGGAGGTTGGCCTAGAGACAGTAGAAGTCGTTCCCACTTTTTTTTTTTTCTGTGATTTTTGTACCATAATTGCTTTTACCAATTGTTCTCCACTTCTCAGTACTGAACTTACCAAACTGTACCTCTGAAAGCTTTCCCTCTTTACACTTCATGTCCCTGTTCCTGCTGTGACATTGTCTTAACAGCTATTTAAAGCGTCTCAAAAGAAACATGCTAATGTTTCACTGAGATCACCATATTGTTCCTGTTGATTTCAAGTTTACAGCCACACAGCTGAGAATTAAATTCTCCATGTTTTACTAGTTCAAATTCTCATACTCTACAACAGGACTGCTGTCCTCTAACAGGATTGTCAAACTCAGTTTCACTGGGGGCCATATCAGCCTCACGGTTGCATTCAAAGGGCCAAATGTAATTTTATTACTGTATAAATGTAACGTTATTACTGTATAAATGTAACATTTCGCTCTTTGATGGCAACCACAAGGCTGATGTGGCCCCCAGTGAAAGTGAGTTTGACACCCCTGCCCTAGAATGAGAGGGAAAGAGGTATAGTTTTGCAGGGACTTACCAAGAACATTGAACCACATCAAAATAGGGTAATAGGCAAGCTTTTGTGCCTCCCAGTGTATACTCATCCACAATGGGGAAGCCTCTTGCCTTTGCAGACAGTACACTTGTTTTATGTGAAAATTTGCCTCTTTATTTCCAAATTTCTCAAGGAACACACTAATTTTATAGTGACAGACACTTTAGAAATACATGCTTTGTAAAGTCCAAAGGAATCACAAAGAAAACATTCCACGTCGTCTTTCTAAAATCCCCATCGTACTCAAACAGGGAACACATGAAAAAAAGTTCTTACCTGTTAGGCAGCATCTTGTCCTCTATGTATTTCCCAATGACAGACCCTGATCTTTGCTTCCAGATGGATTTCGTAACACTTGTTTTGCATTTCTACAGAAATACAGAATAGTTCTTACTAATTTACTCCTGTTGTTCATTATGGTTAACTGGCTTCATTCCTAATGCTTAAATAATGCAATGAATATGAAAAAAAAAAAAAAATGTAGAAAAAATCCTAGAGTATAAATGCTTCAAAATCCTGAGTGATAAAAAATGAGACCATGGAAACTCCAGATCCTGACAGAATTCATTTTCTTTGTAAACTAAGTGGACCACAATAAAACAGCATAATGTAATGAAAAGATGTCAATGGAGAGATGGTGATTTACACTAGCAGCTTCTTGTAGGAATAAGAATACATGGGTAAACTAAGTGGCCTTAGTCCCCTTAAGCCAGGGTACTTTTGGAACTTCTTATAGGCCCATTCTCTGCTGCTGGATAAAAAGTCAATATGATCTGTTCTTACCTAGTTCCAATAGGTATTCAGGTACTGATTCAGGTACACAGATATTGTACTGTTGTATAAACATTTCAGGATATTAGCTATTCTTGACTGGTTAGATTAACACAATTCAATTTTTCTATTTTTAGTTTATTTCATCATGTCATAATTGCATCCTTAGCTTACAAAATACATTCATCTCCCTCAAGATAGCTCTAGCTTTATAATTCTAAAAATGTAGCTCTTAAAATTGTTCATCAAATTTAAAAATCTTACTCACAAGTGAGAAAAAAGACAATATAAATTAAGAATAGGCAAGATCTAAGTAGTACGAGAGCTTATTTCCTGCACACCCTTCTGAATCCCTTCTCTTGAGGCTGTTCTGTGTTTGCTCAACACTGGGTTTGAAAATAATACTTGTTTACCTGTAAAAATATGTCACGTTCATCTTTGAGATGTTTGTTCCTCTCCCTGCAAATAAAGAAATACCGAGGCCAAGTATTTAGAACTGCTGACTTTTCTACTCAATACTAATAGACAGACTAGACAGCTGACAGTGTAAAAGGCAAGTCAAATGCACTTTAATTTGGCATATCTCCACCTTTGATCAAGCTTTATTTATATTCTCACCACAGCCAGTTCCCTGTATGGGCTATTGAATCTCTGCTACGGCTGTGCTGATTAAAGCCAGCTGGTATCTGGCCATCATTCTATAGTTTATGAAAACAAATGCCGTAACACATAGAAATCAGTTCTGGTCAATATGCATTCACTTATTCTAAATTAGAATGTTTAATGCTTTTCATGGTAAAGATGACTTTTTAATGTGGAAAGGGTGTAATGAATTCTCTGTTCATCTGGTGACAGCTATGAAGGCCAGTTATGTCCCTCTGAGGGCTACAGGTGTGGGTCTGATGGAGAAGTCTCCCTAGAAAAACATCCATCTTCCATTCATTATGCAGAAGAGATGAAAATGTCAAGAAATGGAGACTCCAGGCAATTGGCCAGCTCTGATCAGATCTGACAATACACCTCCTTGGTACATCATTCATTGTCTCCATGTATTCCTGGCCTGACCACAAAAGAGACTGAGCAGCCATTACAGCTCTGCTGTCAGATGTTTCTATCTACGGCTCCATTCCCAAAAGCAGACAAGATCACAGCACATGGAATGGCCTATGAGAAACACACTTCAAAACAGCAGACTCTTCTCAAGTATGGAAGCTTTCTAGGTAACTTTAAAATGAGGCATCCTGAAGGAAATGCAGTGAATGAAGGCAAGAAAAGGCAAGCACAATCTATAGCCCATGCAAACTTACCACTGAGCTAACAAAAACTAACGTTGCTGCACATTAAGAGTGTTAAAATTGCCTGAACACAACTGCATACTTTAAAGTCTATATGAATACAAAAGTGTCACAGAGAAAATTAGCTAACTATATTTTGATACAATTGTAAATAAACAAACATTTTGGCAAAAGAATCTTTGTTTTGGCTTTTAGAAACTTTAAAAACAACAGAACCTTTTTCCAAGCTCCAGGTCTCCTGTGGCCAGGCTTCTACCACAGAACAAGCTTAGAACAGTTCACCATTGTTTTGTTTCACTTTTGGAATGGAGATTGTTCTGCAATACCAAATTGTCAAAACAAAATGAATCTTTCACATGTACTACCATCTACTGTGTGCAAGAATGGGACCATTTTTGTCGTCTGTTGTGTCACTGTCCTGTGGCAGGTTGACCTTGGCTGGCTGCCAGATGCACACCCAGCTGCTCTCTCACTATACCCCCTCAACAGGACAAGGGAAGAAATAAGATGGGAAAGCTTGTGGGTCAAGATAAAGACAGAAAGATTGCTTACCAACTACCATCACAGACAAAACAGACTCAACTGTAGGATGATGAGAAACAAAGAAAAAACTACAATCAACTTCTCCCCACCTTCCCTTCTTCCCAGACTCAACTTCACTCCTGCACTGTTGACTCTTTTACCTCCTTCCCAACCCCAGTGACACATGGGGATGGGGAACAAGGGGGCTGTGGTCAGTTCATTACAGCTCCTTTCTGCTGCACCTTCCTCCTCACACTTCTACCTTGCTCCAGTGTGGGTTCTCTCCCACAGGTTACAGTCCTTCACAAACTGCTTCGGTGTGCATCCTTTCCATGGAGCACAGTCCTTCAGGAACAGACTACTCCAGTGTGGGTCCATCATGGCTCACAGTTCCTGCCGGCAAACCTGCTCTTGTATGGGCTCCTCTCCATGACCCGTAGGTCCTGCAGGAGCCTGCTCCTGCATGAGCTCTGCTGCAGCGTCTGGAGCACCTCCTCTCCCTCCTCCTTCACAGACCTCAGTGTCTGCAGGACTGTTTCTCACACATTTTTATTCTTACTCCTCTCTCTCAACTGCTGAGCACTGTTTTCTACCCTTTCTTACAAAGGCTTTCCTTGAGGCACCACCATCTTGGCTGAGGGGCTCAGCTGTGCTGGCTGGAACCAGCTGTGCTTGTCACGAGGCAATCCCAGTCTCTTCTCTCTGGCACTGAGGCAGCCTCTGTGGCACCTCACTGGCAACACCTGGTCACCTATGCCCAGTACATATCCCAACATAATTTCATCCTTTAATCCTCCTCAGAATGATGCAATAAGTTCTTGAATGTAAGGTCTGCATTACCTTAAAAAATCCAGCTGCTTCAGAAGTCCAGACTTCTCTCTCTGTAAGGCTTCTGTCACTCGATACACCTCCCTGTAATGAAAAGAACAAAATAAAATTATTCTAACCATGGTAACAACACCACTAAAATGCTTCTCCCTAGGGGTATCCACATTTGAGAGTTTAGCTTCTCCAAACCTGTAGACTTCATTCTGCATGAATGGTTACTAATTTTTGAAAAGATAAACAGTATATGGCCCACAGTACCACAGCAGTTTGAATTAGCAGAGTAAGGAGCAGAGGTTATTTTTTAAAAATTTATAGCTTTATAATTTCTTCATCCACAGAGCTTAATATATGCTGATACTGGCACTTGCATCATTCAGAGAAGACATACTGCTGAAATCTTTCTCACTCATGGCCACTGAAAACCATGTAATATTTTACCCAAAATTAGAGTTTATCTTGCTACTGAAACCATATGTCAGGCTCAGACATCTACATTCCCTAAAATTTCTTTTCGGTTCCTGACTTTAACAGTTATGCAGCCTTAGATATTGGACACAGTGTCTCAGATTTTTACACTAGATTTACACCATTTATTTTGACTTAATGCAACTCGGTGTCTGGCCTTACATGTTTTTTGCCTTTCAGCGAAGCCTCAGGATCTTCCTGTGCAGCCAGAACATTACATCTGCTTCAACAGCCCAGGTCTTATCAGACCGATATGGATGTTTTAAGCAACACTGCAGGTGCAGTTGAGTTGGTCTGAGCTCTAATTCCATAAAACACTATTTAATCCAATGTGCTTTGTAAATGCAGTAGTATTATTCAGCAGTTTGACCACTGGGCACATTTCCTCTGTAGCTCTAAAACCAGATCATTCCATAGTCTTTGCTCTTGATCTGAAAGAGGCTTCAAAGAGGAAACACACAACCTTCTACTGTCTACTTCCAAAACACACATCTAACATGCAAACCTAAATATAGTTCTTTAGCAATTATTTATCGACAAAGCTTATTATTTATAACCTCAAGAAAACTTAAATTAGTAATAACTAAATAGATTTTGGCACAAATCTTAAGAGGAAAAGAATATGCCATCTGATTTAATATTATCCTCTATCCTGAAATATGCCAAATAGTCACAGCTCTGAGTTATGTAGTTTATTGCTAAAACATGTAGAATCTGGGAAGATAGGCACCAGCCTGGCATCCATGTGCTCTCCATTGGCAACAAATGGGTTTAAGAGATCCCTGAGTACTTTTTGAAAACTATCTTTCATTAAATGGACTTTAATGAACAGTTCTGCCACTTACTACAGCTTCAGGGTAATGTAACTTTTGCTTTGTGTAGAATGCTGGAGCACTACAGGTAGATTGATTTGCCATTTATATGAATTATAAAAATTTCTTCTTGAAAAATAGTTTTTAATTCACAATCAGAACCTGAAATCCAAAGCTTCTGACCTGGTAACCCCAAAATTATGGTTCTGGATCACCATAAGGCCTTGTGTGAATCATGACTTAGCTGCATAAGCTACATTTTATCTTGCTGGCCAGTCTTCTTGCTCAGAAATGATGTACTAGACTTGCTTTCGATGAAGAAAAGAAGCACATCCTAGCCATCTCATAGCCAGAGTACACTCTGAGAAACACGCTCAGATAGACTTAGCTTTGAGGAAGATGGAGCATCTTGTGCCACAGCTGTAATTTCTGTAAGGATTCCCACTCATATTTCAAGACTAAGGCATACTTTTTAACAAATTAAACTGATTTTTAATTCCAAACACACTCAACAAATGCAGGGTGGGGGGTGGGAGAACACTGATATTTTGAAACAGTAGCAAAAGATTCTGTAGAAGCCAGATATACTACAGAAAACACACTGAATTACTTGGGGAAAAATGTCTAAACTGCACTTGGTTTTGCTGGTAGTTTCTGCTTATGACACAAACTTAAACCATGGCACCAAATACCCTGAGAAGGAGGCTAATTGGCATGGTAAGCAAATGCACTAGAACCACTGCAGCTGAAGACTTACATTTCCTTCTCCTCATGGAGCCTTGATGCCTCTTCCTGAAGCACCTGTAACTGTTGTTGAGCCAAGCTTAGTTCGTGAGACGTTCTCTCCAGGTCTCGCAGCAGCTCCTGGTTAGTCAGCTTCAGCTTGGTGTTCTCTACTTTGTTTTTTTCTTTGCCACTGAGAAGTTCTGTACACTGCTGCTCTAACTGGGATAGAAGAACAGAGAACAGCAAGTATTACGACTGTGGCATCTTGGTTTTGAGGCTTTCAAGTCTTAGAGGTCAGTTGAATATGGAAGCTATTTATATCAAAGCCAACATATGAATAAAACACATAGTGCTCTTCCATTGCTCTGTGTACAGACATAATTACATTAGACAAAACCAAACCATTCCACTCAATGACTGAATTTCATCCAGTTCAAAAATGCACCAGTACAAACCACAAAAAAGGTGTTTACAGAGAAGATTAGCAATTCTTAGTTGATATTTACAACTGCTATTTTAGACAATTTCCCACAATGACAAGGCCGACACAGAGTGATTCAGAGTTCTGCCTAAAAACTGTTAGATTTAAATCTGGTAGCTGATGACCTTCCCATTCCCAGTAATATAAAAAAGCAGTAACCTTTCTACCATCTCAGCTAAATCTGCCAAGAAATGTGAATTCTAGTTTTTTTATTAATTTTAATATTCACTCCCCAAAGTATACACAAAGGAAAGATACACTTCCCCTGTTAAACAGATAACAGCATATGACAGTGGTTTCTGGTATGTAAAGAAGTTCCACCTGCTTCTCCCTGGCTAACTGAGCAAATTAAGATGACTGAGCAAAGGTTAAGTAGACTAAAATTAGTCTGCTTTGTATTAGGGAAGGCGTTGCTGACCTGAAGATAGTTAGTTTGTTTCAGTATGCATTTTAAGGGAGGTAAAATGTACTAGGAGCATTACAATGATACCAGTTTGATCCTTTAGATCTGAGACACAATGGAGGATTTTGTTAGAATTCTCATTTTGCACATCCCAACAAGCGGAGCTCACCCAAACCAAAATCTGTCCCTACTGAGCTCTGCCAGTCTGTTTATGCTCTACAGTACTTCTGTTTGCTGATGACACCAAGCTGGGAGGAAAGGCTGACAGGCCATAAGGCTGTGCTGCCATCCAGCAAGACCTGGACAGGCTGGAGAGTTGGGCAGGGAAAAATTAAATGAAATATAACAAGGGAAAGTGTAGAGTCTTGCATCTGGGTAGGAACAACCCCAGGTTCCAGTAGAAGTTGGGGAATAACCTATTAGAGAGCAGCTTAGGGGAAAGGGACCCGCGGGTAACAGAGCACTGGAACAAGCTGCCCAGGGGGGTTGTGGAGTCTCCTACTCTGGAGACATTCAAAACCTGCCTGGACACATTCCTGTGGAGCCTCATCTAAGTGCTCCTGCTCCAGCAGGGGGATTGGACTAGATGGTCTTTTGAGGTCCCTTCCAATCCCTAACGTTCTGTGATTCTGTGAAATTTCATTTGTCCAGCATAGCTTTTTTTCCATAAAAATAAAATGGGATAGTCTAATTTTTATGATAGCATGAAGATCTTGTCCTCCAAAAGCACCCTTGTTGATACTCGTGCAAATTCATAAGGGAAAGGGGAAACAATAAATAATAGAAATTACAAATAAAATAGAAAACACAGTAATACTCTTAAACAATGCAAATAATCGAAAAGGAAAACATTAAATTAGATTAAAATAATGCTAATAAAAATAACACAGTGAGCTGGTTTGACTGAAAATGGGTTAATTTTCTTCATGCAGTTAGAAACCTTTCTTTTTCATAGCTAGCATGCTCATCATTTGGACTTAGTTTGAGAACAAGAGATAACACCCCAGCACAGAGCTAATGTTTTTAATTGCTCTGGTCTGAGAGCCAAGGACATTCTGAGTGCTCTAACCACAGAGATGGGGGAGAGCTTCGCTGACATCCAGATTGATCAATGAGAGTATTCCATCATGCTTCAGATAAAAGAGCAAGACTTTCTGGTTGGCTCTTCCATTATCTCTTGCTCTCTCTCTGGGGTGCAGCCGGGGGAGGTCTGTGTGGGATGTTTAGTGGCGGCTTTTGCCATTTTGCAGAGGACTCTGATCCTTTCTGCCTTCTTCCTCCCTTATCTCTATCTGGGATAGGCTTTAGGACCAGGTGTGGCTTGCTGGGACTGGCTGCTCAGTTGTGGACAGAGTTCGTGAGGAATTGCCTCGAGTATTTTTTATTTCTATTTTATATATGTATATATTTACTAGTAGTGTATTAGTATTTTGTTATTTTATTAAACTGTGTTTATCTCAATCCAAGTTTCTACCTTCCTTTTTGATTCTCTCCTGTTGCGGGGGGTGGAGCAGGGGATGAGCAAGCGGCTATCGTGGTTGTATTGCTAGCTCAGGTTAAACCACAACACACAGATATTATTTTATGTTCTCCAACACAGACGATAGTAGATAATAGACAATGTAGACAATAATCATAAGATAAAACTTCCTGATACTGCTATCTGTATTACTTGATCACATCACATTTAAAATTTAGTGTAAGCCTTTGAACAGCTTGTGGTTTTTATACCAAATTTAGAACAGATATATTTTAGACAACCACAGGAAAAGAGTTTTACAGAACTACTGGTTGATAACTAAGTTTTAAACATTGATTTAAAGGAAAAAAAATATTTAAATGTAATCATGATAAAGTTATAATAAATAATTTCTTGTATTTTTGCACTTAGCTTCAGATTAAAAATGCCTGATTTGTGTGCCCCAAAAGATATATTCAAAGTACAGCACTATAGTGCTGCAATGTGGTAAACAGCCTGCATAAAACCACATCTATTCTGATTCACTGTGGTACTGACCACAAGTAAGTAACATCAGGCAGTTGATTTCAATTATGTAATGGTTCAGTCGTACATCCTTACAACCCTAACTTTCATAATTATAGTAAGGAGAAGTTTGTCTCCCCTTTTACTCCTCAAGTACAGTTCTACAATTCCCATCAGCTTCAGCAGCACCTGGATTCATTCCTCAGAAGAGGATCTAGAAACCACACACAACTAAGAAACAGCCCTCAAACTTATTTTTCTTCTTCCTTCCCTTCCCTCTTACTTCTCCCCTACTTCCCAGGACTGGCACTCTCAAGCACTGCTGCCAGGAAAGGACATTTTACATGTAGTTTATATTAATATTCTACAGAGGGGGTTGGTTTCACAGCATTCCGTTTCATCCCTTTAAATTCCAGTGCAACCTCCTTTCCCTGTCTCTAGTCTTTCCTTCATTGACCTTAGAGACTCATTACAGCAAGTTTACACATGCAGGAATACTCTGCTCCCCCAAGCAGGCCAGGCATTTTAAGAAGTAAAACACATCAGGCTTTAATATGGGAACGTGACAAACTGTTACTATGTAAGAGAACCATACACTGCTATGAAACTGTTATCACAGAGAGATGTATCAGAAGCAGGTTGTTCAGGACAGGGCATTTCAAGGTCATAGTGCTGAATCGTCCAAAACAAGTAAAGGAGTAGTTGGTACAAGCTTTGAGCATCCCACATCATTGTTCTCTGCTCTTGGGCTGTCTGGGCATTAAGTTAGTTCCTAGCATGCTGAAGGCAGTGGAATTTTCCTATGTTTTCATGAAACTAACCTGGGAAGAACTATCCCATGAACTACCTGGGAAGAATACCTGGAGTGTTTTTTTTTCATTTTACCATATAAAAGGAAAACTGCTTTAGAAATAGAGGGTAACGTTTTTCCTAAGCACATGCATAGAAGTCCAGCAATCATAACTCCACTTTTACATGCATTCAGGTATCTCCACCCATGACACGAAAGCAACAGACACAGTCACAGTTCAGCAGAACCACATTACACCAACTTGTATTTTGGGGATTTAAAATAGTATTTTAAAAAAATCATATGAACAAATAAAAATTATCAGTTTTTTAACTCTGAAGAATATTGGTTAATACCCGTTCCTGTTTTTGAACCAATTGCTCCAGTTCTTGTTCTTTTGACAGAAGCTTGCACTCCAGCTCTTGACTGTAGGACTGAAACCTCCCTACGTTCTGCAAAATTCAAAGAGGAAGTGTATTAACAATACAGCACAATTTTGTCAGCAGGAGGAGACAGAAGGAATCAGGCATGAAAATAATAGGCAAGCTTCTCACAGTGAACATAACAAGCTACCGATAGAGCTCAGTTTAGGGATGGTACTACTCATTAATTTAGACTCTGAGCTCTGAGACTGCTGTAGTCCAGCAACTTCAATGACTTGAGTTGCTACAGGATGTGCTGATTGCACATGAGTAGGCATCAAATCTACAAAGTGGAGGCAAAAGTCATCTTAGGGATGAGCCTTAGAAGCCTAGCCAATTTTAATCAATTAAGCTGGTATGAATCCTCCCATTTCCAGCTACACATGTCCTCATCCTCTTATAGGCTAGCATTCATGCTTATCTGTTGCAGCAGTGAACTGCTTTAGAGAGCTAAACAAGCACTAAAAAAAAAAAAGTTAATAACTTTCTGTACATTTGGTTTCCTGAACCAGACAACTGCTGACACAGAGAATTAATGAGAATGGAAACAACCCGGACAAATGTAAATTACTATGGAGTCATACTGTAACTCACATTTAAGGTATCAGGATTGACATGGGAGATACAGGCTACTGACACACAACACAGCAACTCAGTTTAAAGTGAAAGAAACAATACCTACTACTTTTAAAATCCATCACTAACAACAATTCATCACGGATGTTACACAGGTATAAGCAAGTGAATTGAACTTCAGGCTCTGCTGTTCACTTAGAAATCATATCAATTTGTCCACTATCTAAGAATCCTGCAACCACTGGGAAATCCTAGACTTACTTGTGATTACTCCTTCAGATACTCGTCAGCTGAGACAAATTGTCAGGCTTCCCCTGACTAAAATCAGGTTCTAGCAGTTTCATATCAGCTGAGAATCTGTCCTATGCCTCCACAACAGGCATCTACTATCTAACTTCCCCAGGAAAGCACCTCTAAATAAAAATAAAAATTCCCTCAAGACAGCAGTGGTTCCTACATGCTTTTCCTCTTCAGCAGTACACATAATGGGGTAAGCAAAAGCATGTTAACTGGCTTCTTATGTGGAAGAATAAATATTGAAGTGAAAAAGACAGACTAACTGCCCCTTTTGTACAAACTTCAGTCAGCAGGGTATTAAATATCATAAATAGCTTCAATTTGTACTTACTTGTATCCTACTAATTTATTTAAATGTATCTTCAAGACCTTTTCTTCACTGAAACCCTTTCAGTGAAGAATTTCCCTTTTATATGGCATCAATGCATTCTCCAGACTGTGAAGTCTGTGCAAGGCTTTGCATTAGAGAAAGAATTTAACAGTCAGATCTCCCCAAATCTCACATTAGTAATACCAAGAAACAATACTTCTTGACTGTCTGACAACCATTGGTGTGAATGCTGACTAAACTGTAAGTGGGAAGCTTTCATGAAAAATCTTGAAAGAAATGGCTTTACCTCAAACATACAACTAATTAGGAAATCCAAGAATCATTGCTTATGGAAAAGTCTTTGGTGGTTTAGGATCTTCAATACAACTTCAGTTCTGGGCTATTAAGAGCATATAAACAACTTCTTCCACAACAACTGCTGACAGGCAAAGTTGCAAATCCCTTTTATCCTTCAGCTGCTATACAGACTTTATATAAAGGAGAGAATGGAGGCAATAGCTGATGGATATCCACTAGTTTTGGCAACATTTTGAGCACCATATGTTGTTTGAAACCATATACTGGTTTCATTTATATGATTGCTTTGAAGACAACAAAAAGGCATAGCTCATGATTAGATGAGGTTCTTGGGTACGTGGTTTAGAGGTGGAGTTTCAGTGTTAGGTTAACAGTTGGACTCAATGATCCTAAAGGTCTTTTCCAACTAAATGATTCTGTGATTGTCCTAGGCCACCCAGAGAAGCTGTGGAATTTCCATCATTTGCATACTCAAACCCAATTGGACAAGTCCCTGAGCAACCTGATTTAGTCTGAAAGTTAAGAGCAGCACAGGTGCCTTCCAACCTAAATGATTCTAAAAATGACTGTTTCCTGAAGTATACTGGTAGTTCTTGTTAGTTTCCTTGATTTAGGAGAAAAAACAGGGCAGAAAAACCAAAGAATAAACTACAAAACCAGTAGAGGAATTTTAAAGAAAACTTCATAGGAAAAGAGAATTCATGGTCAGGTGTTCTGGAAGCACCATGGCAGTGAAAAAAGAACCTCACCAACGTTTATTTTGCAAACACCTGTGGTGGATTCAGAAATTACCATCACTTGATTTATTTCTTGTCGCCCTTCAGTGGAAACATATCTCCTCCCAAAAAGCAGAGACTGCAGAACTCAACAGGATTAGCGATGTTCTGAACAACCTCAGAGAGCACTCTTTCCAGTTGTGACCAGAAGGTGGACCTATTGCAGCATTGATAATACAATGAGGCTGTAGTTCAGTTCACTTTCAAAAGAATGCCAGCTGCTATTGTACGCCAGCCACTAAGCACAGGACATGGACAGTCCTCTCAACCAACAAGTCACTTTGAAGCTGCAGATTCTGGATCAGTACAAAAGCAGCAGTGAGGCAAATGATAGTCTTTTTTTCTTATTCTGTTGTGAAACACGTTTTGTGGACTTTCATTTCACACCAGAATAAGTATAAAACCACTGGAAGTGGCAGCAGTATCCAAGCCCACAATAATAGAGAGACACTCACTTTCAAGAGAAACTGCTCTTTCTCCTTTTTGATTTGCTGTTCCATTTCCTCATAGAGAAGTTGAATTTCTTCATCATAAGCAGCAATTTTCCTAATAAGAGATAAAAGTATACTGAGTGGGTCTTTGTAGCATTACTTCAAGTCACAGCTCACATAACAAGCTAAGCCCCATGCTCCTCCTTTAACAAGACTCCAGAGAATGTTCTAGGATTAAAAACATAGGAATTTTTGTGCAGGTGAGATCACAGATGAAATTTTTATTTTTTTCTCATGGAAGGAAAGCTTCAACAACTCAAAGGTGAATAAAGCTACACATCTAATGTTTCCATATAAAAAAAGAGAGACCTACAAAGCTTACTTTTTCCAACAGAATATAGTAATTAATATCACTGAAGACTGATACATGAAGAATTACATTGAGCAGATGCTCTAGTTTGGGCAGAAAAAAAGAATTATTGAGAGGGAACAAGACATCTGCTTTGTCCTGCTACTATTTTAGTCTAGTCCAGTCTAGTCTGTTCTGTTGGGTGTTTCAAAAAGGTGGACCAAATTTCAAAGCAATATACATGGTGTTTCAAAAGGTTGGACTCAATTTGAAATCACTATGTCTCTGTAACCACAAACCACTCATGAATGAAACTCACCACTTGAGAGGGCATAGAGTTTCAAATGATTACCACTAGATGCTCATTAAACTGTTTATAAATTTTTGTGTAATTGTAACATGTTGCCATCATGAAATATACTGCTTTGAAACTGGGTCCAGCTTTTTGAAACACCCTGTAATATAGTCTAGTCTAGTCTAGTCTAGTCTACTCTACTCTACTCTACTCTACTCTACTCTATGATATTCTATTTTCATTAATCCAGAAACTGAAAGCAAAAATCACTTTGCATCAAATTCACGCGACATCCTGGAAGATTTTTAATAGAGATTAATAAGGCCTTTACATTACACTACTGCGTATTTCCCCATCATTCCTCTTGCTAGAGCTGTTCTTTGAGAAATCTGCAGAAGGCATCTGTTACAAATGAAGCACATCATTTCCTAGGGCACTCACATCAATAAGAACAAGACAAGGAATATACAGTAGGAAAAAAGGCCTTTAATTTTGTAATCTGGGTATCTGCTATTTTTTTTGTACCTAATGCTCAAGCAAATCAGAAAGAAATTTCAAAAATTTACATAAGAGGAGTGAAAACCACCAGAAACAAGTCTTTCCTTCTCCTTTTAAAATATCAGAATATTTGACATTGCCAGTTTGCATTTTCAGTCACAGGTAAAAAATAACAGGGAGAAGGCATTTTCTCAGGATTTACAGCAGCAATAAAAAAATATCAAGTTAGTTACACCAATTTGAGGTAAATGAATGCTGTCACTTGGATTTTTGTAAATTCTGATTAGGTGAGAAAAGTGGCCCTGAAAAGGGCCTCTTCATATGACTGTAGTGCAGAAGCCCTTTCTCTGGAGCTGTAACTGCCCAGTCTGAGCTAAGCATCAAATAAGCATGCCTTAAATTATTTTTTGCCTTACATTTATCCACAATTAAGTTCATCTATCACTTCTTTGCCTACTCAATACATCACCCTATTATTTAAAAAACAACACTGCTAAATTTAAGAAGTCAACTAATTTTAAAGCAGCACTTCAAATTAAATACAAATATCATAAAACCAAGGAAAACTAACATATCTCAGCAAGCAAAAATTGTATCTACTCTGTAGACGCCAAAAGCAGGATGGAAGAATGTATTGAGGTGCTAGTCCACACTTTCAGTGCACAGCTTAGCTACTGCTGATTTCAGCACCAGACAGTATTTGTACAGTATTTGGGTTGATACATTACTGTAGTAAAAGTCTCTCACTTTTGTTTAAATTAAATGAAATAAAGAAGCAAATTAGTATTTTTAAAAGGTTTAAAGGGTTTAAACCTCATATTTTCATCTTGGCTTAAAATCTGCAAATATTGGCAACAGCTCATCATCAGTTCCTTTATGATGATAAACACCAGTGAGAAAAACGGCAGTTCTGGGATAAAAGTGTGGCTGTTTGCTTTGCTTTTCTCAAAGTGTATTCAGTTCTATGTAAAAACTCATCTGCAGTATTTGGGCTGTTGTTCTACTGAATCAGAATTATGGATCACCTAAAAGGAGAAGCATGCCCATGGTTATGTTGTCACAGAATATGTCTGGTGCACTGACAGACCTCTTCTGTGAGTGTATCAGGAATATATTTTATATCTTGTTTGGAATCTCTGTTGAAACTCTTTAACTGAGAGATCACACTGGTAGGTTTTGAGTTTCTTTTCCAGCAATGGTCTTAACTGCTTAAAATAAAACATAAAACTGAGGTGAGGTTAATATCTGACAACATCAGAGTGTGTCAGTTTACCTGAAATACTAAAGCAGATCTAGAAAAAAAGGTATTTAGGGACAAGTTTTTTATATGATCTGTTACTAAGCAATAGAAACAGTCACACACTAAGTGTGCACAATGCCATAATTTACATGTTCCTAAGACAAAAATACTAGTATCTGTAAGAGGATCAGCAGTAGACTGTGCAATATGCAAATATTTAAAAGTTACCAACATATTTCTCCTACAAAAAAATCATACTTGGCATATAGAATGTTTCTTTAAATGTATGCACTCATATATATGTATATATATTAACAAATATATATATAAATAAAAATTCACAGGGAGATCAAGCCTATGTCTTTGAGTAACACCAATCAAGAACAACCCAGGATACATGATAAAACATCAATAACTGTGACCCCACAGTAAATCCTGGTCAGACTTTGTGAACATATTCATCTTAGTGGGTACATAGTGTTTGTACAATGTTTAAAATAAAAGAGGTTATTCATCCCCACTGTTACCAAAGACAATATTACTCCTCTGATAGTTCTGACTCCCTCCAGCTATTGATTACAAACAAAGCAATGATCTATGTACCGAAATTAGATGTGTTATCCTGAGCAACAGAAAGAAGAAATTAGCCAAAACCTGTTTTTTCCACAAAGGTATGAAAATGCAGTGCATTTTTAGGGGAGAGATTTCATGTCAGCCAGAAATGTCAAGTAGTGCTAATGTATTCTCCAGGCACCTCTGTGTTTATCACAGCTATTAAACAGACAAATTTATTCATTCAGTTCCCACAAACAAGTGACAAGAGTCTGACAAAAAAAAAGACAAAATCACAAGACAAACCCCTCAGCACACAAGGTTGTTAATAATCTCTAGTCTACAACAGACAGCGCAACAACCTTTGTTTCCAACTGACTAGCTGACTGAAGGCTAAAATCTAGACTAGGTCTAACACTTCTAGACCTAGATTAAAAGCTGCTCTCAATATAAACCAATTGTCTTTAATGACCATGCATGTTTAGTTTTTTTCTTTCTTCAAAAGCCTCGTGACATTCTCAGAATAGCCAGGAGAGTGCTGAACAAATGAAGTAGATGTTCACCAACATATTTGCCTTTATTGTTCCATCTACAAGAATCTGAAATTCAGAAGTGACACTTTATAATGAAAATGCAGGGAAACTTCAACTATAAGCATAATTTTTTATTCTATTTAGATTCAGCATCACAATTTTTCCCTCTAAATAGCTACATATTAAAGGATAACCTATTATTTTTTAGTTTTTATATATTTTTATATATGTGTTCTATATATTTGTTTATATATACACATTATATATATGTTCTTATATATAAAACTAATACATATTGTTTACTATCTTTAATATGTTTGCTTTATATGTATATTTGTTAACTTACATTTTCACTGGTGTCAGTTCTTTGTGCTCATTTAACATCTTAAACCTCTCTTCTGTCTGGTCAGTTAATCCATATTTATATCTTTTCCACACATAATGTTTGCAAAGCACATAGAGAATTTACCAGATTTACTGGTAAATCTGACTGTCCTCTGGAGTCAAACTGAATAACTAGAAGCCAATTGCTTAATATTGTCTTAAAACTGCAATATAAGAATAGACATCTGCAAAAGAATTTCGGAAAACAAAATCTGTTAACTGGAAGACAAAAGTTAATTTCAGCTAGTTCTGCACTATAAATAATTTACCTGGTACTCTTCATGACTAAAAAAAGTTTACATTATGGGAACTCCTGTGATTATAGTCCTCAGTTCTGCACTGAAATAACTTGTTCAAAAGTTCAAATAGTAGGTAAGATAGTTGTAAAACTACACAAACAGTCCAAGAAAGAGAAGTACTAACTTTTTTAGAGTACATTCCATCTCATTTTTTTCATTATCTGCTTCTTGGAGCTGGGAAAAAATTCTGACCAGGAGCTCTTCAAAATCAGAAAGCAAATGAGGTTCATTTTTTCTCAGCTGCAACCAAAGCTGCTTCACATCACTCTCACTGAAAGAAAAAGTCATAAAGCGTTCTTTAAGAGAGAACATTTCTCAGGCTGTTATAAATGTTCACAGCACTCTAGAGGATGGAGGCTTCAGGGCACCACTAGTCACAAGGCTTATTAAAAACAAGGGCTACTTAAGCAGTGCCCGATTTGAAAAGGATGAGGTGGGTGGAAAAGGATGGAAATTGCATTTATTAGAAAAATCAAGCATCATAAAATTTGGCCATGCACGACTGCAGAGAATCGCAGGAACTACTTGTTTAGTCTGTGCCTTGTCAGACACTTCATCTAAACAGGAATGGATAAGAAAGAAGACAGATGAGATACACCGTACCAGCCTGTCACTTCTATTTGAAGTAAAGAAGTTTCCGCATTTCTAGTGGGGAGGGGGGCAGACAGAAAGCTAATAAAAAACATGAGAAAAGAATGAGCCTCAGTCTTCTGAGTTACTCAGAAAATTTAACAAATTGTATTTGTACTGTCTTCTTTCTTTTTCAGCCCTTTTCAATTCCATGATGGGACTGCTACAACAATCAGAACACGACATCTTGAATTTTTTTATTTAAAGATTTACCAAGAGAATGTTTTGTTTCAGATCTGCTCAACAGATATTGGGGGAAAAAAAAAAAAAAAGTTCTACTGTGAATGATAATGGCTTTTTTAATACTTTGCCAAAATTCTCCAGAACAACTTCTTTTGTTTGTTTCTTCCTGACTCATCCTCTTCCATGCATATTGTAAGCCTGGACCTAGCCAACAAAGAGTGCTATATTTAAAGGACAAAATGAGGATAAGAATAGAAAAAGTGGGTGGTAAAAACCTCTTCGCTATGAAAGTCTTTCAGGATGATTGACAATATACTCCTTCCTTAACAGGCAGTCAGGTGAAGAGAAGCACTGATGAGCACTGTTATTTGATGGTAAGGATCACTGATGCATTCTTAAACATCCCTACTATCTGTCCAGATTCTCTCCCATTTTTGCTCCAGCCTTTTTTTGATCTAGAATATTCATTGTGATAGACCAATGCACGCCAGAACAACACACAAGAAGCTCTCAGAGCAGTTTTTGCACTCTGTGTTTATTCAAAACCTGGTCCTGGAAGAGCAATCACTGCAAGTGTGCTTGGCAGGAAGAAAAAGCAGAAAAAGGGGATAAAACATTCTTATGGTTAACTGGTGCACTTTAAAAACAGCCCTTGTGAAAAAAAAAAAAAAAGCAGTCATCATGCATTGTTTGGTTGAAAATCTGTAGCACATGTGGATTACATGCTAGCAATTATCTATATTCAAAATGCATGGTACATCAGTGGGTTGATGGTATAACTTTCATGTGGCACAAATACACATTTCATATACCTGGAGTACAATAGCTTTGCTCTTGGATATTTTGGTTGAATGGCATTTTATCATCTCTGACAATCAAGAAAATTAATTTTTAAGGAATCATTGTGTAACTGAGCAGCCTTGGTTCTCATCATTTATCTTGAATTCCATTAATATCAAACTCAGAGCTGAATTATAAAAGATCATAGAGTCTATTACTATTGCTGTGAAAACTCACTCATCCAAAATCTTTTTAGCTCCAAGGCGATCCATTAAATTTGAGAACTGGAATTCTTCATCCTCGTCATCACTCACAGTCTCTTTGCATTTAAGTGAGCAGGCTGTTTCACCTTCTGATTGCTGCATCACCTCATTATCCAAAGCAATCTGCCCCAAGAGAAACTGGCCTAGGAAATAGAAATCTCACATGTTAACATTTTCAGAATTTACTGTAAGAAGCAATGTCACTGAAAAGCAACATACAAAAGATCAAATTTAACAGTAAATGTAATTTTTGAGGAAACACCTATACTCCTTTACAAGAAAGGGGAGTATAATGAAACAACAAAACAATGAGGCACGACAAGAAGATCCCTGAGTACTACGCATGACTTTATCCCCAGTTTAATGTCTAACCTTCAGTAAGTCACTCACCTCAAAGCTCACAAATATACTGAAAAAATTTGGATCTCCATAAACAAAAGACTTAAAATGCATCAACAAGCACTTTATAAATGTTGTGGCCTTATTTCTTGATAAACTTAAATAGAGGTTAGGATTCGGAAATAATCACAGCATTGCTACTTATAAAATGTACCTCCAATTTTAACATTCCTTTTAGTGCATGACCAAAAGCACACCTCAAATTCCTGTATAAACTGGATATAGAAAGATACATTTTATTAACATTTATTTTCCCCCATGTGACTCACATACATTTTAATTCCTCTAAGTCTGGACCCCTACAACAGTTTCTTCCATTTATTTGGGATATTTCTATTAATAATAGAAAGACTGGATCAGGGAGACATGGTGAGATATCTTTCATGACTGGAGTGTTGCAATGGAAGGAAAGAGGCTCTTTAGGATAGAAAAAAAAAAAGATAAGAGAAGAGGGGGAGTTGCCATTTATGTGAGAGAGCAGCTGAAATGCATGGAGCTCTGTGTAGGGATAGAAGCTGAGCTGATGGAGAGTTGATGGGTTAGGATTAAAGAAAGGACAGGCAAAGGGGACAGTATACTCAGTGTCTAATATAGGCCACCTGACAGACAGGAACAGCCTCATGTTTGCAGGCCATGGTCCTCATCATGGACTTCAACCACTTCGATACCTGTTGAAGGGACAATGCAGCAGGACATAAGCAGACCAGGAGGTTCCTGGAGTGCACTGATGATAACTTCCTCCTCCAAGTGATAGAAGAGCCAATGAGAAGAGGTGTTTTGCTATAAGAAGCAATGTGCACTCATACCCACCAAAAAGGAAGGTCTCATTGGGGATGTGAAAGTCAAAGCAATGCCTTGGATATAATGGTGATGAAATGGTGGAGTTCAGTATCCAGAGGACAGGGAAGAGGATGAAAAGTAAGCTCATAACCCTGAACTTCAGGAGACCAGATTTTGTTTTCTTCAAATATCTGCTTGGAAGAGTGCCTTGGGATAAGGCCCTACAGGGCCTTGCCCAAGAAAGCTGGATTCAAGAATCATCTTGTCCAAGCTCCAGAAAGCTCCATCCCAATACATAAGAAGCCAGGTAAAAATGCCAAGAGGCCTGCATTGATGAACAAGGAGCTCCTGGCCAAACTCAAACATAAAAAGAAAGTACACACAGGGTGCAAGCAAGGAAGGATAACCTGGGAGAAATACAGAAACATTGTCTGGGCATGCAGGGATGAAGTTAGGAAAGCTAAAGACCAAATGGAATTGCATCTAGACAGGGTTGTTTAAAAAAAATTTTTTTAAAAAAAAAGGCTTCTGTAAGTACATCAGAGACACAAAAAAATACTAGGGTAAATGTGCCCCTCAACAAGATGAGGGACTTGGTTACACAGGACATGGAAAAGGCAGAAGTATGGAATGCCTTCTTTGCCTCAGTCTTTACTACCAAGACAGGCCTGCAGGAATCTCAGGTCCCAGACAGCAAAGAAAAAGATTGCAGCAAAGTGCGGCAGCCCTGAAGCACTCCGCCCATCCTTTCCAAAACAAAGGACTCATTAACGGTGTATGTTATGCCTTAAACATCTGTTTTTTGCAACTTCGAACAGGAAAAGATAGGTGGCTGTGGAGGCAGACAATCTATCTTTTCTCTTTCAAGGTCTCTGTGAAACAGAGGGATAAATTTTTAAGACAAAGACAATTAACAGTGTTGCTGTCAAGGCCTCTCCTAATTGGGATGACCAAGATGGGTCATCTAGTGGACAAACAACTGCTAGGAGAAATCATGAACCACTAGCTACCTCTAATGGACAAAATAAGTCACTTCTGGTCAGCACTGCGACCACTCCTCTAATGTTTTGACCGTTTACTCATTTCTGGAACAATCTTCTTAATTAGCATGAAGAGCGAGCAGAAGGAGGAAACAAGCCGTTCCTCTCCTATCTTGCATGCAAATGGACTGGGTTGTAAAACTTCCTCACTTGAAACACTTTGGAGTCGGTCTGTTATGTGGTTTTGTGTGTGTGTGTATGTGTATGTGTGTGTGTGCTTCACAGCACTAATGAAGTTTTGCACCCACCACCAAGACAGAGAACAAAGGAGTGTTGAGATCTTACCTTTTCTTCTGATATTTTAATCTATCTCTCTCTTTTTCCACTCTCTCTGTCTTTCTAATTTTATTCTGGGCACATAAGAGTAATATCTTGCAGCTGTTGTAGTTAAAGTCTTGCTAAGTTTTATGATATAGTTATCAACTTTTGCCATGCCACTATTCACTGTAATCCTACTGAGTGGTGGCTAGTAAGTTCGTGATTTAATTGAACCTCTTGGGTGATTGTTGTCACTTCAAGTTATCTCGCAGAGTATTCAAAAGTTAACCTTTGCCCTCACCCCAGCTGAGTTGGGGCCGAACACAAGGAAGACGTACACTTCATGGAAGAGGACCAGTCAGGTCAGGAAATACTTAAGTAAACTGGACATGTATATGTCCATGAGCCCTGATGGGATACACCCAGGAGTGCTGAGGGAGCTGGCAGATGTCACTGAGAGACCACTCTTGGTAATCTTAGATCAATCATGGTGACTGGGAGAAGTGTCAGAAGACTGGATGAAAGCAAACATCACCTCAGTCTTCAAGAAGAGCAAGAAAGAGGACCCTGGGAACCACAGGCTAGTCAGCCTAACCTTGATCCCTGGGAAGGTGATGGAGCACCTAATCCTGGAAATCATTTACAGACACATTAAGGATGAGAAAATCATTGGGAGTACTCAGCATGGATTCACCAAGGGGAAGTCATGCTTGACAAACTTGATAAACTTCTGTGATGAAGTGACTGGCCTGGTAGATGAGAGCAGTGAATATTGTCTACCTAGACTTCAGTAAGACTTCCAACAAGATCCATATGGAGAAACTGTTGATGTATAGGTTGGATAAGCATTCAGTGAGGTGGATTGAAAAGTGGCTGAATGGCTCTGCCCGGAAGGCAGCGATCAGTGGTGTAAAGTCTAGTTGAGGGTCAGTGGCTATCATGTACCCCAGGGATCAATACTGGGTCCAGTCCAGTGTAACACCTGCATTAACGACCTGAATGACGGGGCAGAGTGCACCCTCAGCAAGGTTGCAGACAACACCGAACTGGGAGGAGTGGCTGATACACCAGAGGGTTGTGTGGCAATCCAGAGGGACCTCAACAGTCTGGAGAAATGGGCTGACAGGAATATCATTAAGTTCAACAAGGGCAAGTGTACCTGGACACAATCCCATGCATCTATATATGCCGAGGGCCACCCAGCTGGAATGCGGCTTGGCAGAAAAGGACCTGGGCATCCTGGCTGGCACCAAATTGAACAGAACACAGGAATGTGCCCTTGCTGCAAAGAAGACTAACAGTATCTTCAGCTGCATTAGACAGAGTATAGGCAGCAGGTTGAGGATATTGATCCTTCCTCTTTATTCAGTGCTGGGGAGACCACACCTGGAGTTCTGTTTCCAATTCTGAGATCCTCAGTACAAGAGATACATGGACATACTAGAGAGAATGTAACAAAGGGCCAGGAAGATGATTAAGGGACTAGAGAATCTCTCATGTGAGGAAGACCTGAGAGGGCTGGGACTGTTTAGCCTAGAAAAGAGAAGGCTCAGGAATATAATCAATGTACATTTATTTATATGTGAAGGGAGAGCGCAAAGAGGACAGAGCCAGGCTTTTTTTGCAGTGGTGCCTAGTGACAGGACAAGAGGCAATGGGCACAAACTGAAACACAGGAGATTCCATCTCAATATCAGCAAACACTTTTCTACTGAGAGTAACCAATACTGCCACAGGTTGCCCAGGGAGGTTGTGGAGTCTAACCCCTTGGAGATATTCAGAAGCCATCTGGATGTAGCCCTGGGCAACTGGCTTGAGGTGGCCCTGCATGAGCAGGCACTTTGGACCTGACAACCTCCAGAGGTCCCTTCTAACTGCAACTATTCTATGGTTCTGTGATTCATATATTTCTGGCTTTTGACATCACACCATAGTCATGAGAGACTTTCATGGAAGTCATGAGACTTTCTCAACAATTTTTCACTAGCCAACAACACATGATGTTACCTTGTATTTGCTCTAGTAAGTGTTGAGAACACCATAAAGAATTGATTATTAGAAATAACCATGGATTTATAAATTAGTTCATTCAGTTTAAATTAAACATGAAGCTATGCAAGAATAGATATTACTGAACTCAACTGGTCTGAAGGGTTCAAGTAAATTAACAAACAGATGATGCTTGAAACTATCTTAGAACTAGAGATAAAAATTATACATGTAGATAAGAGAGTCAAAAATACTGAGACCTGCAAAGAATACTAAAACAAACAGCTACATCCATAAAAAGAAAGGAAGAATTACAGTAGTTGTACAGTGAGGATGCGGAAGTGAAATTGCCACATGAATAATCACAGAACCAAAGAATCACAGAACGTTAGGGATTGGAAGGCACCTTGAAAGATCATCTAGTCCAATCCCCCTGTAGGAGCAGGAACACTTAGATGAGGTCACACAGGAAAATGTCCAGGCAGGTTTTGAATGTCTCCAGAGTCAGAGACTCCACAACCCCCCCGGGCAGCCTGTTGCAGTGTTCTGTTACCCTTACCGAGAAGAAGTTTCTTCTCAAATTTAAGTGGAACCTCTTGTGTTCCTGAAGTCTAAGTAGACAAACTGATCTAAGTAGACAACATCCACAGCCTTTCCCTCATCTGCTTAGCAGGTCTCCTTGTCATGGAAGGAGATCAGTTTGGTCAAGCAGGACCTGCCTTTCATAAACCCATGCTGACTGGATCTGATTGCTTGGTCGTCTCTATGTGCCATGTGATGGCACTCAGGATGATCTACTCCATGACCTTCCCTGCCACCAAGGTCAGACTGACAGGCCTGTAATTACCTGAATCCTTCTCCTGGCCCTTGTTGTAGGTGAGCATCACATTTGCCAACTTCCAGTCAACTGGTACCTCCGTAGTTAGATAGGACTGCTGATAAATGATGGAAAGTGGCTTGGTGAGGACCTCTGCCAGCTCCCTCAGAACACTTGGATGGATCCCATGTGGCCCCATAGACTTGTGCACATCTAAGTGGTGTAGCAGGTCGCTAACCATTTCCTCTTGGATTACTGGGGCTTCATTTTGTTCCCCATCCCTGTCTTCTGGCTCAGGGGGCTGGGTACCTAAAGCACAACTGGTCTTACTATTAAAGACTGAGGCATAGAAGGCAGTGAGTACCTCAGCTTTTCCCTCATCCTCTGTCACTGTGTTTCCTATCGCAACCACTAGAGGGTGGAGATTCTCCTTAGACCTCCTTTTGTTGTGAATGTGTTTACTGAAACTTTTTTTTTGCCTTTTACTGCAGTAGTCAGATTCAGCTCTAGTTGGGCTTTGGCCCTTCTAATTTTCTCCCTGCATAACTTCACAGCATCCTTGTAGTCCTCCTGAGTGGACTGCCTCCTTTTATTCCTGAGTTCCAGCCAAAGCTCTGTTCAGCCAGGTCAGTCTTCTTCCCTGCCAGCTCACTTTCCAGCACATGGGGACGACTTGCTCCTGCGCTGCTAAGATTTCCTTCTCAAAGAGCAGCCAGCCTTCCAGGGCTCCTTTGCCCTTCAGGACTGCCTTCCAAGGGATTCTGTCAACCAGTTTCCTGAAGAGGTCAAAGTCTGCCCTCCAGAAGTACGAGATAGCAGTTCTGCTGATGTTCCTCCAAGAACTGAAAACTCTATCATTTCATGATTGCTATGCCCAAGATGGCCTCCACCGTCAAATCACCCAGAAGTCCTTCTCTGTTCACAAATAATGGGTCCAGTGGGGCACTTCCCCTTGTCGGCTCACTGACCAGCTGTGTCAGGAAGTTGTCTTCCACACACTCCAGGAGCCTCCTAAACTGTTTCCTCTCTGCCACGTTTTATTTCCACCAGACATTTGGTAAGCTGAAGTTCCCCAGGAGAACAAGGGCTAGTGATCGTAACACTTCTCCCAACTGCTTGTAGAATATTTCATCTGCCTCTTTATCCTGGTTGGGTGGTCTGTAACAGACTCCCAACAGGATACCTTGCCTTGTTGGCCTTCCCCCTGATTCTTACCCATAAACACTCCCATAATCCCACCTTCTCTCCTTTTTTGCCTATCCCTTCTGAAAAGCTTATAGCAATCTATTGCAGTTGTACAAGTTGCCCCTCCATGTTTCTGTGGTGGCAACTATATCATAGTTTTTCTGCTGCTTCTCCTGTTTGTTGCCCATGCTGTGTGCATTGGTATAGATGCACTTCGGTTGGGCTATTGATCCCGTCACCTTTCTGGGGGGAAGAGCCCTAAATCCTACATGACCATTCTCAGGTGCTTCCATGGTTTCTAACACATCAATAAGCCTTGTGTTTTTGCTGCCACACAGCTCTTGATCCCCTACCTCCACTGAGCGTGCAGACCGAGGGACATCGCTAGCACCCCATCCACCAAATGTTGCCATGCCACCCCCCAAGTTTCTCTCTGCTGTGCCTGGTTTTCTCCCCTTCACCTCCCTTCCCTTTTGATGTGAATCCTATACACAGGTGCTTTGGAAGGCAGTGCCTTGTCTGTGGCAGCATGTGTAGCCTGCCGTATCCATGTTCTTCATGTATCTGTGTGTGTGCATGTGTGGGTGTCTCTGGGATACATGTTTAACTTCACTACAAGTTGACCCTGCAAACAGCAAAGCAGCAACCACATCCACCTGGGTCTCTAGACTGTGCTCCAGCTGGGCAGGAGGACCCCCCAGGCTCTGGAGCTGTTACCTTCACAGAAAATTTTGCTTTTCCAGGGATTACTTATGAAAATAATCTTCATTTAACTAAGAAATATGTATAATCTACCTGCAAAGAGTAAGGCAGTAATACATTATTTCATTTTTAAATGACAGCAATTTGCAGATTAAAGCATAGTCTTTATTAAGATTCTCGACCTAGCTCTAAGATGGGAGAGGTAGGACGTAAGAGAATTAAAATTTCAAAATGATTGATGATATGCAAACAAAAATGAAGGTGCCATTTGCTGGGCCTATACATAGTATTTAAATGGAAATTTATATTACAATTCACACATAGAAGAGATTCCATTTTCCAGAGAAAAAGCTTAAATTGATGCTTATAGTCAGCAGAGCTAAAATTCAGGTACAAAATTGATTCTGCGTAAATAACCAAACAGTCTCACTAACATTGTCACCTCATTGAAAACAGCTGGGGAGAAAACAACTCTTTCACAAACACAGGGAACATGACAGTAAGAGTGCTGTTGCAAAGCAGGGAGTTACAAAGAACTTACAATCTCCCATCATGCAGTAATAATAATTGTCTCATCCTGTTTTGTTTTGAAATAAAGTAACATAATTTGAAGAATTAATTTGTTGTAGAAAGCATTCCCACAGCTGTAAGGACAGTTGTATTAACACATTTTCAACATCATCTGACATTAGTCTTAGAGATAAAGTTAATTATCTCTTAGGTCTTGTGACCTAGTATGATATAAAACGTAAGATATATTTTCCCCAACGGAAAACAAAATTTGTTACAAAATTTGTTCACAGATCTACACCACACCTTAAAACAGGTGTAATTCAGACAGTTACATTGTATGTCTCATATTGTGCTATGGCTTGTCATTTACACAGCAGAGAAAGACTCTGGAGCCCTTTGTCTATAGACGTAATTTGACCACATCTTCAGCTGTTACGTATATCTGCTACATCTAGGGAACAGTCTGGCTCCCCGTGCGCATCCTTAAGTGTACAGTTAAGGTAAAATGCTTCTTTATTGATGTGGAAAGTACAGAACATTAATAATGGTCTATACAGCAGACATGCTTTCCATACTCACTGAATCCTGTGGTGAACTCCTTTGGGGTAAGTGAGCCATTGCCATCAGCATCCAATGTAACAAAAACTTTTTCAAGCTCTTCCAGGCTAAGAGGTAACTGAGGATGCAGTCTCTGAAATGACAAGACATGCAGCAAATTTACACAGTACTACAGGAAGTACTAGTAGAGATGAAAACTAAATTCTGCAGAACATCCACAATACAGAAGGATAGGTCCTTTTGTTTCCCAGAGTGAAAATTCAAATACATCATAGGGTAAAACAACATCAGCTGAGGGAGATATGCTTTTATGACTTCATTATTTGCCTTTATGAACCCTTTACAACTGAACAATGAGAACAATCTCTTGTGACGCAGCTTCCAATCATACAGAGAAGAGGTAGAATTTGAGGTGGAGTCTCAGCATCCTGGTGAAATGCCTTGATTATCATGCATCTGGACAAACCTGCCAGCCAAACTGTATGGCTAGTTCCTTCTATGTCATGCAGTCGAGCAAGAGCCTGTCTAAACAAGAACATTCTAGCGGCTATACTGTTCTAATTGAAGCTGCTTTAAAATGTATAAATAAATAAATAAATAAATAAATAAACAAAGCTAAGTAAGCTGCATGCTCCAAGGAGCAAACATGCTGCTCCTGTAGTGAGTTAAACGTAGTTCATGACTGTCTACTTCTGAAATGCAGTATGTACACCAAAAGTGACAAAACTTCATGAAACTAGCACCACAAAATCACTTAATTTTTCCTGAGAATCTAAAGACAGGCATAAAAGAAAAAAAAAAAAAAGTCCTTAAATCTGGCCCTAATGGTTTTACTGTAATTCTTTTAACAGTATAGACAGAACCTCCCAGAAACAGGAGAGGAGTGACAAACTATAATAGCAAGGATTTCCACTGGGAGACAGCACTAGGAAGACTGAAACCTTTCCTCAGCTTGGGAAGCAATATAAATATACACGGCTTTATTAGTTTATATTTTAATCCCTTCCCTGAACTCCTACCGTGTATACAACATATTAAAATTGCAAGCTAATAGGTTGATAAAGTTCATCAGAACAAAAGTGCAAATCTCTTCCACCATGGGGAAGGGATTTAAGGCCAAAAGAAGTCTCTCCCACAACCCATGAACAACAGAAACGAATACTCAATATATCAGGCATGTAGTCAAGGTAAGAATTGGATAAGGGCATTAATCAGGACTTCCCTGGCTGCAGTGAAGGTTTTAAGGTGTAAATTATAAACCTGTATGAATTGAAGAGAAGAGCGTTTAAAAGGAATTCCAAGGTGATCTTGAGAAGGGAAAGGAATGGAGCTCCTAAAGCACAGAACTATCTGGAAGAGTCCTCAAGCGCCCCCCAAGTCCCCTGCTTTCTGAGCAGAATTAATTGTGCATTGTTGCCTGCTTCCAAAAAAACTAAGGAAAACTGATGTACATTCAGTATGAGTTATGTCATCAGTGATACACCTGACTTATTATCAGTTTCTCATTTAAACACACCCATCTTCTCAAAGCGTTTGATTTTAAAAGGAAACTTCTTAAAATTAGCTTGTCTTGTAAAATTCTTACAGCCTACACTTACAAAAGCAGAAACTGTGCTTCTACTGCCAGATCTTTTGGACCTGCTGAAGTAGTGTTTCTTGAGAACTGGCTGTCCCCTTCTGACCATATCATAAACATAGACTCACCTGCTATTCCTATACAACTGTTTGTGGGTCTTGCTACAAAACTACCTGATAAATACATGCTTTGCCAACTACATCTGGAGAGCCATATTGCAGGGTTCATATTCTGAAGCAAACTACAGGAATTTTGCAGTAGAAAACATCAAAGTTACTTGCATTTTCTTGAAAAAATATGAGAAAAATAGATTTTGAAAAATGTACCAGAATTCCCCAAGGATAATTTACTGACTTTGATGAACTGAGGCCACACTTACCATTGTTACTGAGATTAAGCCAATGTTTTCCCAACCTCTTGCTTTTATTCTTCAAAAAAATTGTGGGTTTTTTTGTGTTTGGTTGGTTGGTTGGTTGGTTGTTTTTTTGGTTAGGAAAACTAAATGTTATCATTGGTCTCATAACTGTTTATTTGCTCATTTGGGGCTTACTGTAAAAAAACAGATCTTTTTGATACGAGGCTCCTAAAAATAATAAAACAATCAAAAAACACATATCCAAAGATACCACTGGAGCTTAAAAAGAAATTATCTGCATTGTCACTCAGTGTGCTCTGTGCGTTCATGATGTCTATGCTTACTTATCTGAAAATAACATGCTTTTACTCTGCTAAATAAAGACAGAGGTCAGATAGCTAAGAGCAAGATCTGAACCAAATTCTGCTATGTGTATTAAACCAAAACATTTTACAATACTAATTCTCATTATTCATTATAAACTCAAGGCCCAAAGTGCAAAGCTGTGATTTCAAGTTTCAGAAACTTGCAATTTCAGAAAACCGTTTTTGTTTGAAAATGGAGAATATTTGATATTTTGAAACTGAATGAAAAATTCAGAACAACCAGTATTAACATAATCTCAGCATGACATAATCAGGAAGGATTAAATCTTTTATATAATTACTATATTTTAGACATACCAGAAAACTTTGTTTGGAAGATCTGTTCTACTGAAGTTGGATTTTAAATATTCAGCACTTTTTAGATACTCAGCACTCTGTAGAAAGGCATGCCTCATATCACATGATTAAGATTTAAAAGCTTAATGTTAGCATTCTGGATTTGAAGGAATGCTTTGTTAATGGTAAGTAGTAATGAACTAACAAACAACAGGATGCAAAAGTCATCAACACTTGGTACCTTGTAAGGAAAAAACTGATTTACTTTATTGATTTATGTCTTTGCTATAGGGAGTGAACATCATGAAAAGTGCCATCAAAATCAATTATACTGATTTCAAACTCATGTTTGCAATACAGGGATTCTAGTTAACTAGACATTTGAATCAAGCATAATGAATAACTGTAACAATATATGTCTAATGTACAGTTGTCCAGTACATCATTATTTTCTATATTATTAAAATAATGGGTAACAAATCCATTAGAAAACATCATATGTTACTGTCAACTGGTGTCCAAGTAAATCTCTGTTAATCCACTACTGAATTGAAAGGAAGAAGGGACACTGAGAAAACCATAGCCAGCTTCAAAGAATCAGGGTTTCTGAATTGCTGGAACTAATGTAAAAGACTTTCATTTATAATTTTTATTCAGTGACACTAAATTAATGTAAAGTCAAATGGAGGAAATGGGTCTCACCCCAGCTTTTGTCAATGGGAATGCATTGATTTCAGCTGAATTACTCTTGATTTACTGAAGTGTTGAGTGGAATTAGGATAATCCAGTATCTTCATAATGTCTGTATTAGTAACATTATTTTTAATTGAATCAGCAGAAAATAAAAGCAAATATAAAGAAAGATCTTCTCAGGTGTTTTGAGCACCCTTATTTATGTATCTAAATACACCAGACACTTAGATCCATATTGAAATTGTAAGATGAAAAATAATGCTTTGCTTGTCAAGCACGAGTACTTTCTTGTTTTCTGCCACATACTGGTTCAAATCATTATTTCTGCAGTATGCACTCAATCCCACTTTCAAAAGATTTTGTTATGTAGTTGCTTTTTTTTCATCAACATTTTCAGCAAATCAGATTTCAGACCCTCAGATTATTGTGAACACCAAATAACGCTAAAATACTGTTCCTCTATACTTTCTACATATATATGTGTTCCAGCTGAGAGTTCACCATTACCTGGCAGGTGAAACCAAAATGAAAGACTTTATTTACACAATTTTGCTAAAAACACAGAAGGATAAAATTGGTGGACTGAATACATTCATGATGCTGTAGCAAACCACAAAGTAATTAATTTTCTGGAGCTTAAACTTTCTCGACAAGAATGGAATTAAATTCCTGGGTCATTTTTTTAAACTTCACTTACTTTGATTTTCCACTTTTTTGTTGTTTTGTCTGAGAAAACAAATGCAAGCATTATGTAAGACTTCAAAGAGATTATTTTAAATCCTACACATCTCTTTAAAGTTATCAGGTGTGTGTGTTACAATTTTTTTACTCTAAATTAATAATTCTCAACTCATTAAGGGCATTAGGAACCTCTCTCACTGTGCATTTCACATAGCCAATTTTGGTTTACCTGCATGTCTTGACGAGTGATGAAGCCTTTGCCTTCCAGATCACAAATCTGAAAGAACTCATGTGCTTTTCCAACCACAGTTAGTCCTGGGTCTTCTTCTCCAGTCTTGCTCCTCTCTGTATGTCCTGGTACTGCAGGACTGACACAGTCTCCTTGTATTATGTCCATTGTCACAATCTCAGCACAAGAATACTTTGGGATGCTGCTGTCGCATTTACTCACAAATTCTGATCTGAAACCTATTCATAGAAGGTAAGGAAAAGAATAAATCAGGCCCTCTTAATATTGCTTTCCACAATATCTTAGCAATCATCTCTTTAATTAGTCACTAAAGCTTAGAAAAGAAAAAGCTTTTTGAAAATGCCTGCCCTTGATGGGCTACACTAAAGACATTGCAAATGGGAAAATGAATAAGGACAGGAGAGTTTGAGTGAAGGAGAAGACAAAACTAGCTCTGAAAAAGAATCTCAAAGCAAAATCAGCCAGTTTAACAAGAAATATAGACAATCAATTAACGTGAACAAGAAAACACAAGAAATATGGGTAAATGAAAAAATAAGGTCACTACAAGTATTCAGCTGATATCCTTTTGACTCTGATCACTGTAATACCACGTATCATGATTTGCATCCAGAGATTTGCCATACACTTCATATGATAGCTATAGAATGGAATGTGATTGATGAATGTGATGGATCCCAGTTTTTAAATCAATTAAGTATAATTAAGAGAAAAATATCAGATTATGGAATTCTGAATCATTTCCCTAGATTCATTCTTATTACTTAAGGCTTTGACTTCCATCTGTGAAGGATAAGTAATTGCTAGTGAACTTGGTGGGAAGACTTCATAATTAACCACATTCTAAAGAGACTCTGTGAAAATTTGTATTACACCCCCTGCATGAAAATATTTGTATGTATTTATGTTTGGCTATAATTTTATCTTAAAGTCATTCTAGGAGGTCAGATGTAAACAGTTTTCCCTTTCCCAACTTGTACAATTATACGATACACAGAGTCAACACAAAAGGAGGAGGCTTTCCCAAAAGCTGATGGGCTCAAAGGTACTATTGACTAATCATGGGTTGTCCTGCCTCATCTGATGTTTGTAAGACACCCCGTGTGATTTCAACTCATTATCACGTTGGTAAAACAAAGAGAGAAACAGTCTATATCACTGAGGTACCGTGTATTTGTGACAAGCTAAGAACATGTTTACAGCTACTAGTGCTCAGATGACATAAAACAACTTTACTTTGTATCTGCATCTTGCATTCATATTTCTGTTTTTCTAAATAGGTCTACCTAAAGTAGCCACAAATTTATCTGATAATTTTGAGAAGTATTTTGAGAGGCATTTGACTATTGCAAGGGAGCGCAGCGTGACAGGCACAATCTGGAACAATTCCAACAGAGGCCAGTGAGAATTATTGAACCTGAAATGTATATTGTCTTCAGAGTACTGCATGAATGTAAAGGCAGAAGATGAGGAAATGAACTCTAACTTGTCTACTCAGCTTCTTAAGGAGAAAAGGCTTTGATTACACAGACAGAGTAACTCAGTCAGAGTCTGCTTTATTCTGTGCTTAAGTTCTACATGGCAGTGCTTTATACCTCTTAAAACACAGCATCTTCCAAGAACTTCTTAGATGTACAGTTTGTCACACTTGCAGCTTGTTGTGGCTTTCCACGACAAAGTGATTTCTCCAATAGCTATGGGCCAGGCTGTTGGACTTACGATGTTGCATGTAAGTAAAAAAGCAAAGCATGGCTATACCAAATACCATCCTACCTTAGGAAACTCCTCTCAGAATGGGTCATACTTCAATTTTAACTTATGGCAATCCGGGGTGATTTATAAACTCTGAGACCAGCTGTGTGAACGAAGCTGTTGTCCCTCTGCCTGCACACACCACCCAGGCACGGGCCACTGCTCATTGTTGCAGCAGCTGAGACCTCCACTGGGACTCAGCACACTCCACACAGGCACAGAAGCCTGACAGAGCAAATGTGCCAGCAGCCAAGCAGGCCATAGAAAATTAAACAAGGCTAAGAAATACTGTCCCAGGGAATATAGGTCAGAGGCAACAAGGGCCATTTGGCTACCACAGCTACATGAACAGCTGTACACTTCCTCTTTTTTTTTTTCTAGCTCAGAAAGTTTGACCAACCATCAGTACCTGGGAAGATACATGAAGGAAAAAAACACAACTTTCCATCATTTATCAGCAGTCCTGGCTAACTAGGGAGATGCCAGTTGACTGGAAGTTGGCAAATGTGACACCCATCTACAAGAAGGTCCAGAGGGAGGATCCAGGAAACAACAGGCCTGTCATTCTGGCACTGGTGGCAGGGAAGGTCATGGAGTAGATCATCCTGAGTGCCATCACATGGCACATAGAGACGACCAAGCAGTCAGATCCAGTCAGCATGGGTTTATGAAAGGCAGGTCCTGCTTGACCAAACTGATCTCCTTCCATGACAAGGAGACCTGCTAAGCAGATGAGGGAAAGGCTGTGGATGTTGTCTACTTAGACTTCAGTAAAGCCTTTGATGCCAATTCCCACAGCATTCTCCCGGAGAAGCTGGCTGCTCGTGGCTTGGGTGGCTGTACTCTTCACTGAGTAAAAAAATGGCTGAAGGCCAGGCCCACAGAGTTGTGGTGAATGGAGTCAAATCCACTTGGCATCTTGTCACAAGTGGTATTCCCCAGGGCTCAGCATTGAGGCCAGTTCTGTTTAATCTCTTTGTCAGTGATCTGGATGAGGGGACCAAGTGCACCCTCAGTAAGATGGCAATGACACCAAGTTGGCTGGGAGTGTTCATCTGTTGGAGGGTAGGAAGGCTTTACAGAGGGATCTGGATCAGCTGGATCATTGGGCTGAGGCCAGTTGAATAAGGTTCAACAAGAGCAAGTTCTGGGTGCTGCACTTGGCTCACAACAGCCCGATGCAGAGCTACAGGCTCACAGAAGAGTGGCTGGAAAGCTGCATGGTGGGAAATAATCTGGGGGTATTGGTCAACAGCTGGCTGAATATGAGCCAGCAGTGTGCCCAGGTGGCCAATATGGCAAACAGCATCATGACGTGCATCAAGAGTAGTGTGGCCAGCAGGACGAGCAAAGTGATCGTCCCACTGTACTCGGCACTGGCGAGGCCCCACCTTGAATACCGTGTTCAGTTTTGGGCCCTTCACTACAGGAAACACATTGACATGCTGGAGAGAGCGCAGAGCAGGGTGATGAAGCTGGTGAAGGCTCTGAAGCACAAGTCTTACGAGGAGCGGCTGAGGGAACTGGGACTGTTGAGCCTGCAGAAAAGGAGGCTGAGGGGAAGACCTTATCACTGTCTTCAACTACCTGAAAGGAGGTTGTAGCATGGAGTGTGTTTGTCTCCCAAGTAGCAAGGGATAGGATGAGACGAAATGGCCTCAAGTTGTGCCAGGAGAGGTTTAGATCGGATATTAGGAAAAATTTATTCATGGAAAGAGTTATCAGGCATTAGAACATTACCATCCCTGGAGGTGTTTAAAAGACGGTCTTAAAAGTCTTTTCCAACCAAAATTATTCTATAACTACCTGGTTTCTTAATCCCTTTCCTGATGTTTCCAGTATTAGACAGTCTCAAAAATAGTATATGAGCTAGATGAATCTTTGCTCTGACTCCATATAGCTACCCACAAGTGGATCAGATAGAAAGGCCACTGCAAACCACATTCAGACTAGAGTCTGGATGAGATTCTCCTTTCATACTGCTTTTACACACTTAAACTTCACCTACTTCAATACATCTCATTCTGGATTGACACCAGTGTAAGAGGTAATCAAAATGAGGCCATCAGTTTTAACTTTGCAGTGACACTAACTTAAAAACAGGTTTAAAATAACAAAAAACAGTGGGACAAGTGCAGCCTAAAGATGGCCTTGAAAAGATCTGTCTCAAACTCCAAGTGTACTGGATGTAACATATTTATTTTTCTTTTTCACATCTCAACAATTTCTCAAAAGGCCACAACTGTAGGAACACACCAAGTGATCACAATCATGCTGCTAGTCCCTGTTGTTTCTGCAGATTTCATTAGACTTCATTAAGAAAAATAAAAGAGAAAAAAATGTGCAAGTAATAGACAGTCAATTGCATATGAAAGAATTGAAATACGCATACAGATTTTAAATGGTGGAACAAAAAAGCACCATATAGATTTTGATAAAGCTGTTTATATTTACCAAACAGTACAGATATGATTCAGAAAACATGACCATGCTTTCCAAACACTTCCATACCACAAAATGAAATTATATGCCTTACAGGAGCCTCACCTTCTTACAATTTGCCCCACCTTTCATACAGATCATAAAAACTTGCTGCACAGCAAGAGTCTTGAATATAGCAGAAAATTAAATTAGAGCGTACATTAAAATTCTTAATCCTTATGGCACCTTCCAAAAATGGTACAGTCCATTTTAATTCCTGGAGTGTCCTGATACTTTGAAAATGGTGATAATAACGTGAAAGATTAAAACTGTAATTTGCCTCACGTTACTGAATCAGCAATGTAATTAGATTCCAATGCCAGTTTTAATTAACATATTCATTCAATTCACTCATTCGTCTCCTTTAGAAATCAAAAGGCTAATAAATTCAAAAGACTATTCTTAAAGACCTTTTATTTCCATTATATTAACTATAATACAGATAAACACTTCACTATGCAAAACAAGTTGTATCATGAGCTGATGCAAACAAGCATAGCTCCAAATAATAGTAAACAAGGATGCGGGCTTTATGAGGTATTTTTGGACTGGTCTGCAAAGGGCAGGTCACTGTTATTATTTCAAATTATGTTTTCATCATAATTTTCCAATCAGGTGTACTGTAAATTACCAGACTCTACAGGTACAGAAAACTGTTGATCCACAGATTTCATAAGTCATAAGAGGCTGACAAATCCCATTCTCCCTAACTGTGATAGTTAAAAAACCTACAGAGCTGTTTTACCTGCTCATGTCTCTGAGTTTCTAGGTTTCAGTAAAACATTTTTTTAGCATCTGTCTATAGGTATAAACTTTATGCAGCACTCTTCAAAACACAAATAATCTACAGAAAAATGTAGTAAGCTTACTTACTACTGAGGTCACCAGGAATTTATACAAAACACTCTTGTAAGAGACAATATTAATGTTTTACAAACAGTGGAAAATAAAAATTAAACTGCATACTTTTGCTACAAGAGATATTTTTTCCTACAACCAAATTATCTTGGTTAAAATAACCTACAGCTGTAGTATGCCTGACACATGAACAGGGATTTCTTCAGAACTAACTTTGTGTCAGAGTTAGTTATCTTTTAGCATTATGCTGAAAAGGTTCTGAAGCTGCTAAAATACACACCACAATTCTTTTAAGTTGGCAAAAGCCTGCTGAAATAAGTCATTCTCTCCCCTATTACTGTGCTCTACCCTTGGACAAGTGTTCATCCAGGCAGGGAGTGAACCCTGTTGTAGAATCCTTTCGAATTCAACTGGAAAGTTGTAATTCATTTAGCTCAATGAAGGCCAAGTGACCCACTCATGAAAAATCAAGAATAAACAACAAAAGCAGGACCTACAGAGAATGAAAGAGCAATAGGAATGCTAAGACTAAAGTGAGCGCAATAACCATCCTCAAGTCCACAGAAGTTTGCTAGATACAGGATTGGAGAAATATATTCCCCATACACATAATGCAATACACAAGAAGTAACACTCTTGTGTTGTAACGTGGTAGACATGCTAAATGTAAAAAAACACGCAATGATAAAGAAAGTAGAGAACTCAATCACTGACTGCTAAGGTAGCGCAACTGCCATCATGGAAGAACAGACCAAACACAAATCTACAAATAAAGTCATAGATGTTCCTTCCTTAAGAAAAATGTATAGGTCAGTGGAAGTCAATGTTCCTTTTAGACATTTTTTTAGAGATTTTATGACATGTAAAAATTCAGGTCCCACATTTAAAGCAACTATCAGAGATACAAAGTTGTGCAACCCCCAAAAAAACTCTGCTGAGACAGTTACCCTTCAAGCTCTCATGGAAACCTTATAAAGTCTGACCTAAAAATATTAACAGCTGGACTGAACTAGATGAAAAAATGGGACTTTCATTCCTCCAGTTTTGACTTCTCAAGTAAAAACATGCAAGACTCATGATTTTGCTTCAGAAAGGCACCAAAATGTATCATAAAAGCCTCTTTTCTTCCACACAGCCTGAATTCACTGGCTAGGTAACTTTTCTCATGATGCACACAGTCTCTCATGATTCTTCATCTTAGGAGACAGTGCACCATGGGGTGGGTGTGAGGAGTTTACCTGTGGAGAAAAAGAGATCTGAGGCAGGTTGGAGTTCCTATGAGGGACCACAACAGGATAGTCTGAAATAATAAGAAAATAATTTCAGGGCAACTGCAAAGGCAGGCAACAAAGGAAGCCTGCATACATAATTTAAAAAGACAAAAAAGGAAAACCTAAACTTTAAATTATGTAGAAATTTTTTCCTGTGAGTATATTTGTGTGGGAGAACCAAATTCAGTTTAAAAACAGTCTTAATAGAAACTCTCCAACCAGCCCTGACCACAGCTTTTAAAGATTAAGAGAACTATTAGGATCATGTCCTTTGATATTCTACATAATGCAAGCTCAAAGCTTCCTAGATACCACAACAAGTTTTCAGATTTTAATAAAATTACTTCCAACTTATTTCAAGGTAAGGGAGTTGAGCAGAAATCAAAGAGGGAAAAGACCTGGGAGAAGGTGTTGTGGGTTACGAAAATATCATAATTGTATAAATGAAATTCCTTATTTTCAGCAGATGACTGCTTAAGGAGAAAAACATACCTGAAACTAAAGAAGAAGGAAAGAAAAAAAAAGCCAGGTCATATATCAGAAGCATAGTTTCCAAAATATAAAACAGGAAAACAAACAAACAACAACAGAAATGCTTAAAGTGACAGCATTAACTATTCCAAAACAGGGTACCAAAGACTTCAGAGAGAGATCATTCACTCCCCACGTGGCATTGGTACCTAGATAAATGCACAAATGCAAATGTTGGGAAAAAAAACAAACTATGTCACTTCCGTGCACAACGATGCAGGATCCCAACACTCTGCTGAACATGTACTCATTAAACTTTTTTATTTTTAGCATTTTCACCCAAACAACTAGTTTTCACTGGGTTTGTAAGAAAATTAGTCTTTCCCAAAGGCTAGCTTCCCACACAGGTGAAGAAGAAAATTGCCTGTCTGGCTTATTGCTGGCCTCAACAGAAGTAGTAAATAAAATCATCCATGTATTAAAATTCAGATTTCCAAAGGTAACAGAAGAGCAAAGCAAGCAGGCAGATTCATGTATTTCCATCCTTCTCCTTCAATATGGAAACACTAATGAAAAACAACTTATGTGTAGGCAATGAGAATCACAGAACCTCTGACTTTCCTTCCACTACTATCTTCTCTGATTTCTATTGCCTAAATATTAGCAGTTCTAAGGGAACCATACTGAAAAGGCAGGGTGAAGTTAAATTGACCTGCTTAGTGCTACTAGGCTCCTTGAGAAGTAGTACTCTAAGTAGTTAGGATTTTAGTGGAAATGCATCTTTTCCTCTTGCTTCACTGCTTTGGATGCTTCTTTTTTAATGTATTCAAGAAACTAAAGGCTAAGAACTGTCTGGAAATGCAAACTTCTTATAAAAGGACACTGAATTTAGGGGAAACTATAATCACAGAAATCAGTGTTGCAGAATAATCACAGGATCATCAGAGCTGTGAGAGCACCCTGCCTGTAGTCTCTCCATGCTTCAAGGAGCCACCCTCCTTCCCTCCTTCAACCTGCTCTTCTTCCTTATTCAACACTGTCTCCAGGAAGACCTGTTCTCCCTCTCGTTCCTTGCCTGTCTGCTGGTTGCAAGAACCTTGAGTCTTCAAGAAACTATTGACCTACCTAACACCTGAGCAGGATGGTGGTATAAGTGTGAATGTGTATTTGAGTGTGTGTTTTCCTCACAAATTCTGTCTCTATTTCTCCAACTTATAAAAAAATCCTTACTACATACAAATACAATTTGGCCAGTTATGTATTCTGAGCAACAACTGGGACTAATATTTGTGGCTGCAGCATTAGTTTTTATAAATGTTTCCATGTAAACAGTAGTGACATTAACAGTTATAGAACTTGTATCAGAACTATTATAGAACTATACAGAATTATTTCACCATTATTTTGACTTCTTTCCAAAACATAAAATGTTAGTTCAAAGAAGTAAAAGCTATTTTTAAACAGGAGTATCTTACAATATATGCAACACACTCGAAGCATGGCAAAGTCTAAACTGAGCTCGCTCCATCTGTCTTCATCGATTTAATGTGTTGCATTGTCCCAAGCACTGAAATTAAATGCAAATAACTGTATTAATAACAGCATTATATTACTAAGTGGTGTAACCTGAAACATAATGTTCTGGTAGAAGGTACTGTCAATTCATATGAACTATTCCATTTTTGAAAATTTTTTTGCTTTGGAAACAGACGACCCCCCCATGAAGTAAAGACCTGGAAAAGTTTAAGTAAAGCAGTATATGTTCCTTTTAATTGTCTTATCTTTCAGTGTTTCCTAATGACTCACTGCTAAATGGAGCTACTTTCAGCTGGTAAAATCTAGTCGACAAGAACATCTTTAAAGTACACTATTTTCACAAAAAAAAAAAAAAAACCTTGAAATTCTATGCTTCCTCCAAAAGTCCTTGCTAAAAATGTAACTTCTAAAAAAAAAAAAATAAAAATCAAAACCTTTTATCTGCCTGAAAATCAACAATAATTTCTTGCAATTGTATAGGATCCCTGCCTCCATTTACACTGCTTTCTAACAAACAGAAGTTTCCCAACAACACCGTTCACTTTTCTTGTCACCCCTCTGTGAGACTAAGGGATAAGATGAGCCATTGTGAGGAAAAAGGGGCTATTGCATGATACTGCAAACAGGGAGAATATCTTCTGGTGTGGCTCTGAGGAGGTCACAGACTCTTCAAATGGGCACATATTCTAATCACAGCTCAGAAATGTGGTGACTTCTCACCATGCAACAGGTATCATCATTTCTGTCTGGCAAAAATCAGAGCAAGGGTTAGTTTGGGACAGAACAGAACAAACATGATACAGAAGCATGGCAGAAGGAGACTGAGGTACAACACACAATAAATCTCATAGCAACTAATGAGGCAGATTAGACAAGACTTCCAGTAGGCTATCCTTTACCTTGCTTACCCTGACCCTGTGGTGGTTCAGCTTACTAAATATGGGGAAGAGCTACCCAAGAAAATGGCACTGGAGCCTAGAAATTGAGGCAAATATTTATCACCAATTTTTTTGTTTTCTCTTAGGATAAAAAATAAATCAAATTCAGAGTGAAAACTCTAGGCCTGACCTGGTTAGATCTTTGTCTGGAGAGAGCTCCCAAGTCTTCAACTGAGCTTCTTGACATAAGCATCCTGGTGCTTCTGCATAGATAAGTCATGGACAGTGGAATCAATTATGTCTTTATATCAGGTTAAACCTAGACAGATTAAATCTGGATTTTTAACAAGAGAAATAAAATCATGAAGATGTATTACTCCCTCATATATATGTACATTCATATATACTTACACTGCAAATTAGCAAGCAATGGAGAGGGAATCTGGGAAGACCACTATATTCTTTACCCCTCCACTATATTCTTTACTCCTTCATATGGCCACCATTTACCCATCTACAAAATCATGACAGTGTATCATTTGTCAGTGAACAGAAACAGGAGAAGGAAAAGAGAGCTGTTAGAAGCAGCACATGCATCCTGTGGGCTGAAGAGATCACATGAAAACCTTACAGAGTAATGCTCTTGAGTGCATTAATTTATCACAGAATTACAGAATGGTTTGGGTTGGAAGGGACCTTAAAGACTGTCTAGTTCCAACCCTATTGCCATTAGCAGGGACACCTTCCACTAGGCCAGGTGGCTCAAAGCTCCATCCAACCTGGTCTTGAGCACTTCCAGGGATGGGACATCCACAGCTTCTCAGGGCAACCTGTTCCTCACCACCCTCATAGTGAAGAGTTTCTTCCCTAAATGGAATGTAAACCTATCCTTTTTCAGTTTAAAGCCATTACCCCGTGTTCTATCACTATATGCCCTTGTAAAAAGTCCCTCTCCAGATGCCCTTGTAAAAAGTCCCTCTCCAGCTTTCTTGTAGGTCCTCTTTATGTCGGGGGTGCCAAAGCTGAACACAGTACTCCAGATGGCATCGCATGAGAGCAGAGTAGAGGAGAGAATCATCTCCCTTGACCTGTTGGTAACACTTCTTTGGATGCAGTCCAGGATATGGTTGGCTTTCTGGGTTGAAAACACACATTGCCTGATCATGTTGAACTCACTAACCACCACCTCCAAGTCCTTCTCCTCAGCACTGCTCTCAATCAATTCTCCACCCATCCTGTATTTGTGCTTGGGATTGCCTCCACCCATGAAAAAGACCTTGCACTTTGGCCTTGTTGAACTTCATGAGGTTCATACAGGCCCACCTCTCAAGCTTGTCAAGGTCCTTCTGCACCATACTGTACAATTCTCTCCTAGTCCATCACAAGAGAGTAAGAAAAAGGCAGGGAGAGGTGTCTCACGCAGACCCAAATATACCTCTTTCATTCCAGCAGCAGTGAACTGAAGTCTCCAAGGGCTGGCAGACCAGGAGACTCTAAACTATTATGGCCCTAAATCTTGTTTGTTACTTAATCCATTCACAGTAATGCATAGAATAGAATCATAGAATCATTTTGGTTGAAAGAGACACTCAGGATCATCGAGTCCAACCATAACCTACTCTAGGACTAAACCATGTCCCTAAGAAACTCGTCTAAATGCCTTTTAAAACACCTCCAGGGATGGTGACTCCACCACTTCCCTGGGCAGCCTGTTCTAATAACTGACAACTCTTACCGTGAAGAAATTTTTCCTAATATCCTATCTAAATCTCCCCTGGTGCAACTTGAGGCCATTTCCTCTTGTCCTATCACTTGCTACTTGGGAGAAGAGACCAACACCCTCCATGCTACAACCTCCTTTCAGGTAGTTGTAGACAGCAAGAAGGTCTCCTCTCAGCTTCCTTTTCTCCAGTCTAACCAACCCCAGTTCCCTCAACCGCTCCTCATAAGACTTGTACTCCAGGCCCCTCACCAGCTTTATCACCCTGCTCTGCACTCTCTCTGGTACCTCAAGGTCCTTCTTATGATGAGGGGCCCAAAACTGAACACAGTATTCAAGGTGGGGCCTCACCAGTGCCAATCACTTTGCTAGTCCTGATGGATGATCTTGGACTTTTTGGCCACCGGGGCACACTGCTGGATCATATTCAGCTGGCTGTCAATCAACACCACAAGATCCTTTTCCCCTAGGCAGATTTTCAGCCACTCTTCCCCAAGCCTGTAGCTCTGCCTGGGGTTGTTGTGACCCAAGTGCAGGACCTGGCACTTGGCTTTGTTAAACCTCATACAACTGGCCTCAGCCCAACGATCCAGCTGGTCCAGGACCCTCTGTATGGCCTTCCTACCCTCCAGCAGATTAACATTCCCACCCAACATGGTGTCATCTGCAAATTTAGGGTGCACTCGATCCCCTCATCCAGATCATCGATAAAGAGATTAAACAGAACTAGCCCAAATACTGAGCCCTGGGGAACACCACTCACGACCGGGTGCCAGCTGGGTTTGGCTCCATTCACAACTCTTTGGGCCCAGCCCTCCAGCCAGTTCTTTATCCATCAAAGAGTACACCCATCCAGGCCCTGAGCTGCCGGCTTCTCCTGGAGAATGCTGTGGGATACGGTGTCAAAGGTCTTACCAAAGTCTAAGTAGATAACATCCACAGCTTTTCCCTCATCTACTAGGTGCGTCACCTTGTTGTAGAAGGAGATCAGGTACCTCAAACAGGACCTGCCTTTCCTAAACCCATGTAGACTGGGCCTGATCACTTTGTTTTCTTGTACGTGCCATGTGATGTCACTCAGGATGATCTACTCCATGACCTTCCCTGCCACCAAGGTCAGACTGACAGGCCTGTAGTTTCCTAGATCTTCCTTCTGGCCCTTCTTGTAGATGGGCATCACTTTTGCCAACTTCCAGTCAACTGGCACCTCCCCAGGTAGCCAGGATTGCTGACAGATAATTGAAAGTGGCATCTGCTCTTTGTACTTGAAACACTGGCTTTTGATTTCTTTTCTTGATGTCAAGAAAGATGAGTATTCAGTATAGAGAATACTGACATTTAATTTTACTCTTTTGGATGTGTTACCTTTCAAGTTGTAAAATACTGAAGTCCCTAATGATAAATTTGGGGACCAGATATCTGAGTCCTTAGGACATCCCACAGACAAACAATACAGTTTTACCAGTACATCATAATAATTCATATATCCCATATAAAAAGAAAAGTTAAACTAACATAGAAACTATTGTTGAAAACCACAAAGCTGCAACTAAGAAAATAGAAAAATATGTTAAATTAGCCAAAGTGTTCTGGAAGGATTTGTCCCAGTTGTGGCATTACCCAGGTTTCATTACAAGCAGTCATAATCTGTTCTATCTGTATACATTAAGAAATCTACTATCCTGGTAGCAGCAAGTTTCTTTTATAACTGCCACTTACAGTCATAATAAGCATTCAGTATCAAGAACAACAGAGAACTAAATCAGATACCACATTAGTGCTACTGCAGTGTAAAACCGACACCAATCTATTGCAGAGGAACACAAGAATCACTTTTACAAGCAGCAGCTCTGCCTTCATCTTCACCAAGTACTTGGTGGGCCTGCTCCCACCCTGAAGGCAGAAGCCAGCCACACAATTATCTTTTTTATTTGCAGGGAACTGTACAGCGAAACCAACCATGCAGCTCCTGAAGTAACCAGGACACAAGTGATTTCTCTGTGACTGTCTATCGGCCTTAGCATGTAGCTACGTGAGGAATGCAGAAGTGGAAATGTGAGGACTATGAAACAACAGCACCTCAGGGCATGACCTTTATGAAATATCCTCTGTGTAGGAGGAGCCACGACACCTCATACTCCAGCACACTCAGCTGTTGTTCTGAATGCAACCTTCTCACCCCATGTTGCTCCAGTGCTTGTATAAATGCCGTACAAATAAAGGAAATAAGATAGAGTGGGCGTAAGCAACTTCATCGTGTTCACAATGGCAGGCAGGTGATGTGGAAGCAGGAAGAGCCTGTTTGGCAACCGCTGCGGTTCTAATCCTGCTGCCTTCCAGCCTGAGAGCGAGCTAAGGGTTAACGAAAGGGCCTGGAGCTACGAATGCAGTGTGCGTCCCCCACAGCAGCTTCGGAAGCACTCCCGTGCCACCCAGGCGCCGCTGGCAACGGGGAAGCGCCGCTGGCAACGGGGGAGCCCCGCATCTGCCAGAAACCGAGGTGCTCCTCCACCCGCGACAACTTCTCCAAGCTCCCTTCCGGCAGACACTGCCCGTCCCTCCTGCCAGTGCAGTCCCTGCCGCGGGGTGCAGCCCACCGCTCCGAAAGGCGGCCAGCGATGCCGATCGGCAGGTGGGGACAGGAGATGGGTTATTAATGGCTATTCTTTGCCAGCTGCCCTGAACCTGCTAAACCACTGCCCGGCGCCGCAGAGCACGCAAAGGCGATGTTCTCTTGCAGACGACCCGTCGCAGGAAGCAAAGCTTGCAACAGTCGGAGCGCAGGGAAAGAACTCTAGAGACATCGGGGCTCTGCAAAGGGTGAAGCAGTGGCCGTGAGTGCCTTTCCTCCAGCAGCTTCGCTAGTATAATGATCTGGCTGTGCACAGTCTTTTTCCTCCCCTTACTCTTTTGGCCCACAGTACTTTTCTCTGACTCACCTCCCGTCGCTTTCTGCAGGCGTCCAGGCGAAGGCGCGATATGAGCCCTGCGCGCTGGCTGGTGCGGTTCTTGTCCGCCTGCCCATATGTCAGGATGGAAGGCAGACCGCAAAAAAAGTGAATTAATTTTATAAACTTTGTTTCGTAAACGGACTGCATCATCGGGAGAGGCGGGCTGCACCCCGGGGGCGGGACGGGGAGCCCGTCCAGGCCAGCCTCCTCCTCCTTCCCTCTTGTGTGCAGTCGGAGCTCGGGTGCAACTGCTGGGTCGCTCCTCGCTCTTGGCAGAACAAACTTGACGGCGGCAGCAAGTCAGGTCGGAGAGCCAAGGGAAGTCGAAGAGGCACTGCTTTCCTTGGTCCTTCTTGCAGCCAGGACTACGTGCATGATGGCTTTTTAGGGTGTGGGCGTGGAGCTGTTATCCCTGTAACCTAAACAGCACAGGGTATATAAGAAGCCATTGAGGGAGGAATGTTTTTACAACTGATCTGGCACCTGACCCCAGCTGAGGCGGGGAAGGACCGAGAGATGTCAAACTATGAATCATTAATGTCCAACAAAGTGTCTTCAAACTAATCCTGGAATGCATACTAATTCCTGTATTTAAAAAAAATTAAGATAGGAGGAAGGGTAGCCAAAGAGCCAGGAACCCATATTTTAAATAAATCAATAAGGGGAAGGGGGATTGTTAGAATTAGATTAATGAATCATGTAAACAGAGGCATGCATTGGGTAATCGGTAAACCCTGAAGTACCCAACCAGTGGGGAACAGGGGAGGGAATTTGCGGCAGGGATTTTCAGGGGATATAAGCAGGGGCTTTTTGCCCTATTTGTGTGCCTACCTTTAGGTAGAACACCCAGATTTGCAAAATTGTTTATAACATATTATTTGCTGAGAGATCCTGTCTGAGCCTATTATATTGGCAAGATGATTGTTTCCTACAGGCAGAAGGGTTTGGAAGGGTGCAGGAACACTCAGCCAAAGCAAGGTCTTAAGGAGGCGACCATTCAGAAGGGCCCAACTAGGATCTTCCATGCCTTGTTGTCTCAAACTGTCCCAAGTCTAGTTACACATGTTACATAAGATGGCAATGGGAGACAGAAGTGATTTCACATTTATTTGATTCAGAGATTTCACTTAGCCCAAAGTATACTTTGAAAAAATGCATAAATATCTGCATCTGGGATCAGGTTCTGTGTAGTCCCACAGTAAGATAAAAACCCTCATCATAGTGTTCATCACTATAAGAACTCCCAGTTGTGGGAGAGCTCTTAAGGCATGGTGCTCATGATATTCCATGAGCAAATCTATCCAGTTGTGTTTGACCTCAAAATACATATCTTCACAAGATGAAAAATAATTAGAAGACAATTTAAAGGGACAGCCAAAATAACAATACAATGACAAGTGGCACAAAGTCAGAAAGAAAGGTCCCAGGGAGATACCCCCCTAAAAGTGATGGACCCCGCGCCCCGTCAGGCAGAGGGGGGAGACCCAAGACAGCCCCTGCCCTGTTGTTGTTGAGCAGAGGTAGGGGACCAAAAAGATGAGGAGGGTTGGAAGTGAGTTCCAGTTTGGAGTGACGGTCAACCCCCCTCCCTACCTGCTTTGCTTCCCCAGGTGCCCCTCCATAATAGGTTTGAGGCCCTGGATCTCAAAGGAGAGGTAGGTGAGGATGTGGTGCAAGGCCCACCTACAAGGTCACATGGAAGAGGTGGAAGAGGAAGAGGTGGTTGACTCCACACCTCAAGACTGCCTCTGATAAGAAAGAAAGAAAGAAGAGTAATTGTAGTAGGCAGTTCCCTTCTGAGAGGGACAGAGGGCCCAATATGCAGAGTTGACCCCCATTGTAGGGAAGTATGTAGTATACTGGGAGCCCAGATCAGGGATATCACCAGGGCAATCCCCAGCCTGGTGCACCAAACAGACTACTACCAACTGCTGATCTTCTAGGCAGGTGAGGAGGAAGTTGCATCCAGCAGTCTGAGGGGAATGAAGAAAGATTTCAAGGTCTTGGTGAAAGGGTCTGGGGTGCAAGTGATTTTCTCTTCCCTCCTTCCATTTTCAGGTGACAATGTGGGATGGAATAGAAAAATTCGGTCCATAAATGATTGACTATGAGACCGGTGCTACAGGCAGGGCTTTGGAATCTTTCATAACGGCTGGTTTTGTAAGACACCAGTCCAGACAGTGATATGTGGGAAAGGTTTATCTCACAGGAGCAAAAGGATGCTGGGACAGGAATTACCAGGGCTCATTTGGAGAGCTTTAAACTAGATTTGAAGGAGGATGGGGTTGTAGCTGGGCTTGCACCAGTGGGACAGCATTCTAGAGTTGATAAAGAGTGGGAGGACTCCCATCCCCCTAGGGTGAAATCAGGGTGCTCAGCTGGCTCCCTGAAATGCCTGTATACCAATGCACGCAGCATGTGGAATAAGCAGGAGGAGTTAGAAACCTGTGTTTGGTCAGGAGATTATGATCTGGTGGCAATTACAGAGACGTGATGGGACAGCTCACATGACTGAAATCTGGTCATGGATGGCTATGTCCTTCTCAGGAAAGACAGGCCAGCCAGGCGAGGTAGTGGAGTTGTTCTCTGTGTGAGAGAGCAACTACTATGTATTGAGTACTGTCCAGGGGCAGATAAGGAGCAAGTTGAGAGACAGTGGGTGAGAATTAAGGGGCAGGCTGGCAGGGGTGATACTGTTGTGGGTGTCTATTACAGGCCACCAGACTGGGATGAGGAATTTGATGAGACCTTCTACAGACAGCTGAGAGCGCCCTTGCGGTCACAGGCTCTGGTTGTTGTGGGGGATTTTAACTACCCTGATGTTTGCTGGAAGGTCTGCTCAGCCAGCCATCCACAGTCCAGGAGGTTCCTCCAGTGCATTGATGATAACTTTCTGATGTAAATGGTGGATGAGCCAACTAGGAGAGGAGCCCTGCTGGATCTCATTCTCACTAAAAAGGAGGGTCTGGTAGAAGTGGTAAAGGTTGAGGGCTGGCTTGGTTGCAGTGACCTTGGGATTGTAGAGTTCAGGATCTCATGTGGCAGGAACAGAATACCAAGCAGAAATGCAATTCTGGGCCTCACTAGGGCCAGCTTCGGCCTTTTCAAACAATTGTTACGGGAAAACCCACGGGCAAGGGTACTTGAAGTTAAAGGTGCCCAAGATAGTTGGTTAGCATTCCGGGACTGCTTCTTCCAATCTCAAGATCAGAGCATCCCAATGTATAGGAAGTCAAGGAAGGGAGCCAGGAGACCTGCTTGCTTAAATAGGGAACAGCTGGGCAAGCTCAAGTGGAAAAAGAGAGTTTACAGATCATGGAAGGAGGGGCTGTCCACTTGGGAAGAATACAAAGCTGTTGTTAGAGGATGTGGGGAGGCAACTAGGAAAGCCAAGGCCTCCTTAGAATTAAACCTTGCGAGAGGGGTCAAGGACAACAGAAAGAGCTTCTTCAAATACATCGCAGATAAAACTAACACCAGAGGCAATGTAGGCCTGATGACAGAAGATACAGAGAAGGCAGAGTTACTGAATGCCTTATTTGTCTCTTTCCACACTGCCAGAGACTGTCCGGAGGAGCCCTGTACTGCTAAGGCCCCAGAGGAAGTCAGGACAATGGAGGAGTTTGCCTCGGTTGATGATGATTGAGTTAGGGACCAATTAAGCAATCTGGACATCCATAAATCCATGGGTCCAGATGAGATGCACCCATGGGTGCTGAGGGAGCTGGCTGACGTCATTGCTAGGCCACTCCATTATCTTTGCTAAGTCGTGGGAAATGGGAGAGGTGCCTGAGGACTGGAGGAAAGCAAATGTCAATCCAGTCTTCAAAAAGGGCAAGAAGGAGGACCAGAGTAACTATAGACTGGTCAGCCTCACCGCCATCCCTTGAAAGGTGATGGAATAACTTATCCTTGGTGCCATCTCAAGACATATCAAGGATAAGGGGGTCATTAGGGGCAGTCAACATGGCTTCACCACGGGAAGTCATGCTTCACCAACCTCATAGACTTTTATGAAGATGTAACAAGGTGGATAGATGATGGCAAAACAGTCTATCTTAATTTCAGTAAAGCATTTGACACAGTCTCCCACAGCATCCTCACAGCTAAACTGAGGAAGTGTGGACTGCATGATCAGGTAGTGATGTGGACTGTGAACTGGCTGAAGGAAAGAAGCCAGAGAGTCGTGGTCAATGAGGCAGAGTCTAGTTGGAGGCCTCTATCTAGTGGAGTGCCTCAAGGGTCAATACTGGGACCAGTATTATTCAATATATTCGTCAACAACTTGGATGAGGGAATAGAGTGACTGTCCGCAAGTTTGCTGATGACACAAAACTGGAAGGAGTGGCTGACAGGCCAGAAGGCTGTGCTGCCATCCAGCAAGACCTGGACAGGCTGGAGAGTTGGGCAGTGAAAAATGTAATGAAATATAACAGGTGCAAGTGCAGAGTCTTGCATCTGGACAGGAACAACCCCAGGTTCCAATATAAGTTGGGGAAGGACCCATTGGAGAGCAGTGTAGGGGAGAGGGACCTGGTGTCCTGGTGGACAGCAGGATGACCATGAGCCAGCTCTTTGCCCTTGTGGCCAACAAGGCCAATGGCATCCTGGGGTGTATTAGAAGGGGGGTGCTTAGTAGGTCGAGAGAGGTTCTCCTTCCCCTCTACTCTGCCCTGGTGAGACCGCATCTGGAATATTGTGTCCAGTTCTGGGCCCCTCAGTTCAAGAAGGACAGGGAACTGCTGGAGAGAGTCCAGTGCAGAGCCACAAAGATGATGAAGGGAGCGAAGCATCTCCCTTATGAGGAAAGACTGAGGGAGCTGGGTCTCTTTAGCTTGGAGAAGAGGAGACTGAGGGGTGACCTTATTAATATTTACAAATATAAAAAGGGTGAGTGTCATGAGGATGGAGCAAGCCTCTTCTCGGTGACAACCGAGACAAGGGGTAATGGGTTCAAACTGGAACACAAGAGGTTCCACTTAAATTTGAGAAGAAACTTCTTCTCAGTAAGGGTAACAACACTGGAACAGGCTGCCCAGGGGGGTTGTGGAATCTCTGACTCTGGAGACATTCAAAACCCGCCTGGACACCTTCCTGTGTGACCTCATTTAGGTGTTCCTGCTCTGGCAGGAGGATTGGACTAGATGATCTTTCAAGGTGTCTTCCAATCCCTAACATTCTGTGAAAAAAAAAATATATATATGCATATAACATGTTAGCCATATAATAATTAAAGTTATTATATTACCTTTTCAGTGTACACACATAGCCAGAAAAGGCTATGCAACAGCCTGCCTTCAAAAAGTCTGCCTCCCGAAATTATACATTAAGAAATTAAATTGACTATGAAACCCTGCAGGAGTACGATAAGTAGTACCTTCTTACATAAATAAACATCTACTTACCTAATTAAGTAATTGTTGAGGTTCAACCCCAGCTAACAACCAAGACCATTACAGCTGTTCTCTCACAACCCCATGGCTCCCCAAAGTGGGAAAGGGGAGAGAATCAAAGGGAAGGGACAAACTCATGGTTTGAGATAAGAACAGTTTAATAAGACTATATATACCACTACTACTACTATACATATAATAAATTATACTCAATTCAATTGCTCACAAATTCCAGACATGGTGAACAACCAGTCCTGGAAGAGAGAGTGCCCCTGGGCCCAAACATCGAGCCTCAGTGAGAGAGCAAAAAGGCAAAAGGCCAAACAGCAAATCAAAAAAAAAAATTGAAGTAACATGAAACTCTCAAATGGATCTAATGAGCAGGAAAAGCCAACTCTTAGTTATGTACGCAGCATAATGCTAATGGTAGGGATTATTTTCATTGACCAAGCTGGATGTCAATGTAGGTACTGTCCAGTTTGCGTCCCCTCCCAGCTGCTATGCAGCTGAAAAGTTGAAAAAAACATTGATCTCTTTAGCAAGAGCCAAAATGTCAGTGATATAACATACCAACTCCAAAACACAACCTAGCTGTCCAGTGTGTTATCACATTATTCTCATACTAAATCTAAAACAAAGACCATGCAAGCTATTTAAATGAGAAGTTTCTAATTGCCTGAAGAAAATTAACGCAATTTTAGCTAACCTCCCACAGTAATAAAGTGGACATTGCAATTCAGAAAGTGTGCAAGAACTAGAAGGGACACAGAAAAAGTCTCAAGACTAAAAAGGCAATTAAATAGTTTCTTTATAAATAAAAATTAGGAGATTAGGAACCCTCACACTAGCAAAGGAATGATTCAGCATCACCAAGAAGCACTGAGAAGTCAAACCAGGAATGACTGTTGTTTATTTTTCACAATATAGCCCATGACGCCTCTCCCCTACTATGTTTTCTCTTATGAGAAAGGAACCATCATTTGATTTCACTACGATTCTCACCAAAACTGTGAATAGAAGGAACATAATCAGACAGTCTGCCAACATTAGGAAGCTTCTTAAGACACATAAGTTATGGAATTCATTGGTAACATACTGTGAAGTGTTTAGTGAAGTTCATGGAAGAAAGGTCCACCAAGACGTATTAAATGTGAAATGCAAACTCAGGATCCAGTAAGTCCTGAAAGTATTTACTGTCAACACATTGCAGAAGAGGAAATGTCATTTTCTAGTTGCACTTCTTAAATTCATTTGCTACCAGCCTTTGTCAGATAGGATACAGGGCTACACAGTGGTCATACTGAGGTTCGTATGCAGTTTGGATGCATTCACAGACAAAACAAATTCAGTCTTAAGAATAGGTATTGTGTACATTTAAAACTTCCTTTGTGTGCTAAATTCTGCTCTGTTGATGTGAACGTATGGCTCAAATGCTCAGGATGTGGCTCATGCTTTATCTAGAAATACTTGGGACAATGAAGAAACATTCTTTTTTTTCTATTTTTTTTTCTTTTTTTTTCTTTTTTCCTTTTTTTTTTTTTTTTTTATTATCTCTATTTTGATCACACTTCCATGCAGACAATGAACTTTAGGGCCTCAAGAGCACCATGCATGACTTTCTAACCTCAAATACTGTACTGCTGGAGACCTCCGGAGGTCATTTCCCTTTGTCCATAGTACCAGTAAACTTCATCACTAAAAGTACCATAGTTGCTCAAGCATAATTTGCCCTTAGTAAATCCATGTTGTCTGTTTCCTATTACCTTCTTTTTCTTGTGTTTAAAATGTCTTCAAAGGGGATTTGCTCCATAACACTCCACGTATTTGTAGTTCCCTGGATTCTCCTTTTTGCTCTGTTGAAAATGTGTCTGACATGCTTTTTCTAAGCATCAGAAAGCTAACGTAATTGCTATGACCTTTCTGAAAATGGCAAGAGAGCAACCTTGCAAAGGCATCAGCCTGCTCCTAAAGCATCCTTGGCTGCATCCTATCTGGTCCATGGACTTAAATAATAGAATCATAGAATGTCCAGAGTTGGAAAGAACCCACAAGGATCATTGAGTTCAACTCCTGTCCCTGCATATGACAGCTCCCCAGTTCACACCATGTGTCTGAGGGCATTGTCCAGTATCTTCTCGAATACTGTTTGTTTTAGTTTCTGGGAATACTGTTTAATTTAGTTGTCTTGATCCATCTTGGAATGAATCCCTGCAGAACCCCACTAGTGACTGGTCACCAGCCCAACATAACCCAATTTACTAGAACGCTTTGAGCCTGGCCCATCAGCCAATTGCTTACCCACTATATTGTGTGTTTATCCAGGTGTACGCTGGGCATCTTGTCCAGGAGTATACTGTGAGAAACAGTATCAAAGGCTTTACTGAAATACAAAAATATCACATCGACAGGCTTCCCTTAGTCAGCTAGATGGGTAACCTTGTCGTAGAACGAGATTAAATTTGTTAAGCAGGACCAATGACTGCATTGTCATTCAGATGCTTTTCAGTAACTCCCAGAACAATCTTCTCCATGATTTTGCCCGGCACAGAAGTGAGGCTGACAGGCCTGTAGTTGTCAGGGTCATCCCTGCTGCCCTTCTTGTAGACTGCGACATTTGCAAGCTTCCAGTCATCTGGGACTTCTCCAGATTCCCAGGAGGGTTGAAAAACCACAGAGAGAGGTCTCGCTATGACATCAGCCAGCTCATTAAGTGCCCTTGGATGACTTTTATATATCTGGATTGGCTGGTCATCCCAAACTCCGTCTTCCTCAGCTGAGGGTATTGCTTCACTCCCATGGTTTCTGGTAGTAGTCCTAAGGAACTTATGAGTGAAAACCTGGGTAAAAAGAAGGCATTACAGGTACCATAGCCTTTTCTGCTTCCTTTGTCAATACATCTTCTGCCCTGCTGAGCAATGGGCCTACACTGCCCTTACATTAGCTTTTGCTGTCAAAGTATTTATGAAAAACTTCTCTTGCTGCCTTTCATCTCACACTAGATTCAACTCCAGATGAGCTTGGGCTTTCCTAATTCCATTTCCATATGCACAGAGAGTGTCTCTTTATTCCTCTGAAGTAGTCTGTCCCTGTTCTTTTCTTCAGTGAACTTACTTTTTTGTTTGAGCTGAGCATTCATCCATGCTGACTTTCTGCTCTGTTTGCCTTATGTTCTGCATACTGGAATGAACTGTGCTCTGAGAAGGTTGTCCTTGAAGATCAATGAGTTTTCCTGGCTGCCTTCAACCTTCAAGGCAGTTTCTCATAGAAACCTGTAAAGCAGATCCCTGAACAGCCCAAAATCTGCTGCTTTAACTCCCAGGGCTGTAATTCTGCTGTTGATCTTGCTCTCTTCTCTCAGAACCTTGCACTAAAAAAAGGCTGCCCTCAACCTTCAGATCTTCATCTAGTTCTTGCTTGTTTGTGAGAAGCAGGTCCAACAGAACATCTTCCCTAGTTGGCTTATCAATCACCTGCATCAAAAAATAGGCTTCAACACATTCCAGCCATTTTCAGGATTGGCTGTGCACAGTGATATTGTCCTTCCAGCTGAATTTGGTTTAGTTAAAGCTGTCTTATTAAATGCTGAATTGATGATTATGTAACAGAGTTTAACTAGGATGGCTTCTGCTAAGGGAAATTTTACTTCACTAATTATGATTCTTTGACTACAGGCTTGCACTACTTTCACAAGGCAAGCATGAGTGTATTTACAGTACATTAAAGTGCTATTTGACAGTTACCCCTCACATCCATGCTCAGTAATAAAGTAAATATTTGAAACTTACTTATCGTGGCAGTTACCTTATGTGTGCTGTGGGCTAAAATAGGTGCACAGGTAGTTACCATTAAATCATCAGCACGTTAAATATCTAGAATATTCTACACAGGCTGACTTGACTCAGGCTAATTTTTCTATTTAACTTTTTGCTGTGTTATTAAAATATTGGGTAAGCAATGCAATTACATTTCTTTTAAAGGTGTAGACAGTGTTTCTTACAAGATTTTCAGATAAATTAAGGCATGCTCTCAGCCACAAGATACTAGACATAATTCAGAAGCTTGTGGAGAAGTAGAAGACAACATATAGAAAGTTAACCTCTTACCCTGTCGAAAACTATTCTAAAGGGCTCCACAGCATCCCATACTAAAACAATCCAGGAAAGACAGGGTGAGAAACAACAGAAATATTTCCAAGAAACATCGTGTATTCGGGATTAGCTAAGACTGAGGAAAATTCTAGCATGGCAAAGAGGAAAAAAAGCTTGCTGAAGTAGCATTTGCAGACTTAGTCTTAACATTATTGTATTAAGGCCTCAGAGAATATGTCTTAAAACTGGGGACTGCTTAGACACCTTGTTTTAACAAATAATTCTGTTTTCTTCCTTATCATTCATTGTGATGCAGTTTAGACTTTCCAGTTTTTGTAAGAAAGTTTTGGGACCTACTAAGAAATAAGAGAAGAACTGGCCACTGAGGTTGTCTAGGTCTTGTCTACTCAGCTAATGCTGTCTCTACATGGATCTGTGAATACTTTGGATCAGAGCCTTACAGAGCCAGCTAGAAATGGGCTATTGTTCTTTCATGGCAAAATGATTCTAGGCAAAAGTATTATAGTTCTTCATTAGGAAGAACAAACAGTGGAGTAAGAAGCAAGACATACAAACCAGTATATGACCATGCAGATACATATCAGCTAGCAGATAGGGCTTAGCAGTAAACTCTAATAATTCATAATGTAAATTATTTAATTTGGTATTGTTTGAAAATGTGGGTCAAATCTGCAGTTTTAATTGAACTGTCTTATCTAGGTCTCCCAAACGAACAAAGAAATCTTTGCTTTTACTTCTTGTGAGCGGTAGTTGTGGGAGCTGCTGGATTAAATAACTTAAGCCAAAAAGAAGTATTACTTCTGAGTATTACTTTCAACTGAGTGTCTTGACTGTCACCTGACAGGTGAAACCTTCACCATGATACCTATCAATTTTATGCCCTCTGCTTTAAAATGAATCCTTTTTTTTTGTTTTCTTTTTTGCAGAATTGGGAAGAATATTGGACTTGGATCAAAATATTCACAGACTTGAGGAGTAGCAAGAATAAGGAGCTACTAACTATGTCTTTCAGAGGACTATCAACCACTCACTCAAGCCCCAGAAGACCCATGCAAGGAATGGACTACTTTGTCCTATAGCTAAAGAGTAATTTTATCACATTGAAATTTGGTGGGATTGGAATATTGGATTCTTAGTTGCTGCCATGGAAATTCAGCCTCTGAACCCCTGAAGAAACCTGTTTCAGAATAGAATTATACTTTTGAAACTGCACTCATGTATTGCTGTGATTTTTTTCAGCAGTTTCTGACCACATACCTTCATATGGACTCCGTTCCCTAGCTGATGAGGGCAGAGCCAAATGCCCAGGTTTCAGCAGCCACGAGTGTGTTCTTCATGAAAAGCCAGAATCGAATCAATTTCCATATTTCCCTTCAGGAGCAGGTGGAATGAAAAGCAGTAAACTCACACTGAAATGATGTCAGAGACCATGAAACTAACTGCAAAGAGAAAAAAAGAGTCCAAGAATATGCATTAAACAACTTCTTAGCACAGGCTTAAATTACAACAGTAAATGGAATACTTTAATTCTGCCTTTTTATATGAGTCCAAAATTCTCCTTTGTGAAAATTAGGTACAAAATCACTTATTTTCTTCAAGGACTACTACCAAGAGATTTTGAAAAACACCGAGGTGCAAAACATATTGCCAAGAGCTAGGATTCTTTTGACTTCTATCTTTAATGTTGTGCTGATTTGAGTTAATTTTCTTCATGCAGTTAGAAACCTTTATTTTTCACAACCAGCACAGCTGTTGTTTGAATTTCATTTAAGAACAAAAGATAATAACCCAGGACAGAGTTAATGTTTTTAATTGCTCTGGTCTGAGAGCCGAGAATGTTCTGAGTGCTCTGCCCCCCAGGTGTGAGGCGTCTAGTAAAGGGGGCATAGATGGGACAACCTTGACTGACTTTCAGACTGCTCAATAAGAGTGTTCCATTCCATTAGAGTCATGCTTCATATTTAAGGTGAGTGAGGATCTTCTGGTCTCTCATGTTGTTCTCTTCCTTGCTCTCTTTGTTGGAGCTGGGACAAAGATCTGTTCCAGGGAGCTCTGTTTGGGACTTTCTTTAGTTCAGCCTTTTGCCATCCTGCCCTTTTGAAGAGGCCTCTGGGACTTTCTGCCTTTTTCTCTTCTCAGATCAGCTGTTTGAGTGCTGCTTCCTGGGACTGGCTCCAGTGCAGATGGAGTTCATGAGGAATTGCATTGAGTATATTTTATTTTATATTCTATTTTATATATATTTTTTTTTTTTCTAGTGGTGTATTAGTATTTTATTATTTTATTAAACTGTGTTTATCTCAATCCAAGTTTCTCCCTTCTCTTTTGATTCTCTCCTCTATTTGGGGGTTGGGTGAAGTGGGGAGTAAGTGAATGGCTATCATGCTAGCTCAGGTTAAACCATGACAAATGTAAAATTAGTTAGAAACTGGATTATAGTCTCTACCACTGGGTTATACAAATGCCAGAACTACAAACAGAAACAGCTGGTGGGCGGAAGACAGACTGCAGCTCTTAGGTCAGGAAATGTCGAGTGCAATATAAAAATAAAAACCTCACCCTTTAAATAAAACAGGATGTATTTAATGTTCTGTTTATGGCGATGTGTGTTTATTTCAGTCTGGACAGCGATCACACTGTTGGGATGCAAGGGATCAATTTCTTCTCCATATAGGCTCTGAGTAACAGGCCTATTTTGACTTTCCACACTAACGCAGCTTTTAATTGCCTATAAAATTGCATCACCTTGAGGGAAATTCATAGTAACATTCAAAATCATGTTTTCTTTTGTTATGTTCAGGAATCAGAGGAAAAGTTACAGAAACTGGAGTCATAAACATAATGCAAGAAATCTACAGATGGGCTAAAAACTGGAAAATGTATTAACTGACAGCTAGGAAACTGGAGGTCTTCCAGCTTGACCTGCTCTCAAGTCATCTCGCCAGAATAAAGGAAATATATGTTTGACTTCATGCTTATGTCACCTGCAGCTGTCTGTGCTACACTGAAAAACAAATATACAAATAAAAACCACAAAGAAATCAAACCAGCCAACCAAACACTTTCCTAAAAATCAAGCTTTAATCACTGAATTAATCTGGCTGTCATCTATTCCAGTCCTTTGTTCACAGCAGAGTCAGCTAGAGCACGTTGCCCAGGGCCTTGTCCAATTGGATTTTGAAAAATCTCCAAAGATAGAGACTCCACAACCTCTCTGGGCAACCTATTCTAGTGTTTGGCCACGCACAGTAGAAACATTTTTTTCTTATGTTTATGTGGAATTTCCTGTATTTCACTTTGTGTTCATTGCCTCTTGTCCTTTCACTTTGCAGTACTGAGGAAAGTCTAGCTTTGTCTTCTTTATTCCCCCAACCAAATATTACACAAGTATTACCAAGTATTACACATTGTTGAAATTACCTCCCAAGCCGCCTCTTTTTGAGGCTAAACAGTCCCAGCTCTCTCAGTCTCTCCTCAGGTGTTTCAATCCCTTAATCATTTCAGTGTCTGTTTGCTGTTTTCATTCCAGTATGTCCATGTCTCATACCAGGAAGCCCAGAACTGCACACAACATTCCAGAGGAGGTCTGAGCACTGAGTAGAGGGGATCACCTTCCTCAAGCCTGCTAGAGGCACTCCTCCTGATGGGGAGCTGCCTTGCAATGACACTGGCCAGCTCCCTCACTTCTCATGGAAGCATCCCATCAGGTTCCATAGATTCAGAATCATAGAATATCTCAAGTTGGAAAGGACCCATCAGGATCATTGAGTCCAACTCCCTGCTACTCACAGGACTACCTACAGCTAAACCATATGACTGAAAGCATTGTCCGGATGTTCCTCAAACAAGAGCTTGGTGCCATGACCACTTCACTAGGGAGCCTGTTCCGGTGATCGACCAACCTCTCAGTGAAGAACCATTTCCTAATGTCCAATCTAACTTCTCCTGACACAACTTCATTCCTTTTCCTTGTGTCCTATCATTGGTCACCAGAGAGAGATCAGCTGCTGAGAGATCAGCTGAGAGATCTGCTGCTTCCCTTGAGGAAGCTGTAGACTGTGATGAAGTGCCACTCAGCCTTCTCCAAGCTGAACTAGCCAAGTGATCTCAGCCACTCCTTGTAAGTCTTGTTCTTGAGGCCTTTCAACATCTTGGTAACCCTCTTCTGGACACTCTCCAGTAGCTTAATATCCTTTTTATACTGTGGCACCAAGAACTGCACTCAGTGCTCCAGGTGAGGCTGCACCAGTGCAGAGTAGAATGGGAAAAACACCTCCCTCTCCTGTCTATTAATGCCATGCTTGATGCACCCCAGGACACAGCTGGCCCTCTTGGCTGCTGGGCACACCGTTGTCTTGTATTCAATTCATCAATCCAGACCCCAGATGTCTTTCTGCAGGGCTGCTCTCCAGCCTCTCATTCCCCAGTCTGTACATAAAACCAGGATTACCCTCTCCTAGGTGGAGAATCCAGCACTAGCTCTTGTTAAATTTATTATGACTGGTGACTGCCCTGTTCTCTAACATATCCAGATCTCTCTTTAAGGCCACTCCACACTCTAGGGAGCCCACAGCTCCTCCTAGTTCAGTATGGTCGGCAAACAATGTAAATTAAATTCCTGTGTCCAGATCATTTATAAAAACATTAAAGAGCACTGGCCCTAAAATTGAGCCCTGAGGACCCCCACTGGTGACTGGCCACCAGCCTGATATAACCCTGTTTACTATTAATATAACCCTTTGAGCCCAAGCCATCAGCCAATTGCTCACCCAACGTACTACGGACTTGTCTAGTTGTGTGCTGGATGGTTTATCCAGAGAGATACTCTGAGACACAGTGTCAAAAGCTTTGCTAAAATCCAAAACAACCACATATACTGACTTCTCGTGGTCAACTAGATGGGTGACCTTGTCATGAACAGAAATTAAGTTGGTTAAACAGGACTTTTCCCTTGTGAACCTGTGTTGGCTATGATGAATGACTGCTTTGTCTCTCAAGTGTTTTTCAGTAACTCCCATAATAACTTTCTGCATAATTTTACCAGTCAATGAAGTGAGACTGACAGGCCTGTGATTATCAGGGTGTTCTTTCTTCCCCTTCTTGAAAACTGGGACAACATTTGTGAGCTTCGAGTAGACTGGGACCTCTCCAGACTCCTAAGACCATTGAAAAATGATAGAGAGAGGTTCCATGATAACATCAGCCCGTTCTTTCAGTATCTTGGGATGAATCCTGTTGGGCCTCATGTGCATCCAGCTGGAGCAGCAAGTCTCAAACAAGTTAAGGGTCAGCTGAGAGTTTATCATCCCTCAGTCATGGTCTTCCAACACACGGTTCTGGCAGTCCCAGGGCCCATAATTGGAGATGAAGACAGAGGGAAAGAAGGCATTAAATAAATCTGCTTTGTCTACATTGCTATTTGTGAGGTGACTGATCCTGTCAAACAATAGACCACTGTTATGTCTGATTCTCCTTTCTTTAAAAACCCTTTTTGTTGTCCTTTACAGTGCTGGCCAACTTGAACTCTCATCAAGCTTTGGCTGCATGAGCTTTTTCCTAGAGTGGCAAACAGCATCTCTGTAGTCCTCCTGTGTCACCTGTCCTTATTCCCAATGTCTGTACACTTTTTTGCCTCAATTCTAATAGAAGATCTCTGCTCATACACATTGGCCTTCTGTTCCACTTGTGGCCAGCAGGACTAAAGAAGTGATCATCCCCCTGTACTTGGCACTGGTGGGGCTGGACCTCATATACTGTGTTCAGTTTTGTGCCCCTCATTTGTGAAAGACATTGACATATCAGAGAGATTTCAGAGAAGGGCAATTAAGCTAATGAACGGTCTAGAGCACAAGTCTTATGAGCACTGGCTGAGGGAACTGGGGCTGTTTAGCTTGGAGAAAAGGAGGCTGAGGGGAGAGAGACTTTACTGCTCTCTACAGCTATCTGAAAGGTTATAGCATTGAAATAAATAACTTACGCTTTTTCTATGGATAAACAACATTTAAACTAATTCCTTGTATTCCTTAAACACGTGTTCATTAGAGCATAAGCAAAACAGCGCTGGGTGCACGGGGGATTCACTCCGCCCAACACGCACACTTTTAACAATAAGAAGTGTGCTTAAATACAGTATGGTATTACATATTCATAATGACCCCAGAAACGCCTATACATATTGATGACCTTTCCCGCTTTTTATTAAAATGAGTCTCAGATAACCATTTACATATTGCCCTCCTTAGCCCTCCCCTGTTGCGCCTGAGCAATGTCACTTGGTGAATTTGAGGAAGGGTCTTTAGGGGTCTTTGGATGAAGGCTCCTTCAGCTTCGTCACAGTGGACTTTTTACCTTTGGCTCATTAGAAGGAACTGGCTGGAATCCAAGCTACCAAACTGACTGGAACCAGACTGGTGCCTCCTTTTTGCTGTAAATCTTGGCTATCTTGTCTCCTCAAGGTTGCAGCTGGTGCTTTAAAACTTCTTATCTTGGCATTTAATGAAGTTCTGCCTTTTTTTTTTTAGCACAATTAGTTACATACAGCTCTAAACTAGATATTAATTATGTGGTTTAAAATGTTAGCTTGTTAGTAGGCCCTTATTATATAGCTGCTTCACCCTTAAAATGTTAGTTCGCTCTATCAATATAACTTCCTAAACAAGTTTCATAACTTTTTACATAGAACTTAACCACCTTTCCCTTTTCCAAGTTCAGAGTCCGTGCCTCATTTGGTTATAGCTGTAAACATTAAACATTTGAACACGAATCACAACTGCATTTTTCACAGCATGGAGGGTGCTGGTCTCTTTTTCCAAGTAGCAAGGGATAGGACAAGATGAAAAGGCCTCAAGTTGTTCCAGGGGAACTTTAGATTGGATATTAGGAAAAATTTCTTCACGGAAAGGGCTGTCAGGACATTGGAACAGGCTGCCCAGGGAAGTGGTTGAGTCACCATCCCTGGAGGCATTTAAAAGACCTGTAGATTAGGTTCTTAGGGACATGGTTTAGAGGTGAACTTGGCAGTGCCAGGTTAATGATTGGACCTGATGACCTTAAAGTTCTTTTCCAAACAAAATGGTTCTATGATTCTATGACTTCCCACAGTTTGGAATTGCCTGCCACTGTGCTTTTAAGAGATGGCTCTTAAAAAGTGACCAGCATTCACAGACACCAATACCTTCAAAAGCAGGTTCCAAGGGGACCTTACTAATTAGCTCCTTTGGCAGCCCGACGACCGCTCTCCCCATATCCAGGGCAAAACTTTTGCTTGCGGGTTTTTTTCTTACCACTCTAATACTTCATGGTCACTGTGATCAAGATCACCAATTGCCACTTCACCCACAAGACCCTCTCTGTTTACAAACAACAGATCTAGGATGGCACCTTTCGTAGTTGGCTTCTTAGTACCTGCACTAAGAAGTTATCTTCAATGTGCCTTGGGAATTTCCTGGACCTGTTTGTGTCCACTATATGGTATTCTCAGTTGACTTCTAGGCAGTTAAAATCATCCATAAGGACAAGGGTGGCTGATCTAGAGATATCACGTACTTCCTTGTAGAAAGGTGTGATCGTACCGGCTAGGTGGTCAACAGTAGACTCCCACAACAACGTCTGTTTTATTTCCTTACGCAGAGGCTCTCAACGGTCTCATTGTCAGCTGCAAGTGCCATACAATCTAACCCTTCTCTTACATACAGCACCATCCGCCCACCTCGCCTGCCTTGCCTATCCCTCCTGCAGAGCTGGTAACCATCCATCACAGCACCCCAGCCACAGGACTCTACATCAGTCATCCAATCCAACTCTACTGAGGGGTCTTCACTGTGCCAGACTTTGTCACTTGCCTCAGGGCCCTGGGAATCCTGATGGCAGATCTGACCATTGAGGCATTGGGTATCTCAGCCTTTTCGCTGTCCTTTGTCACCGGGTCGCCTGTATCATTCAGCAACAGGCCCATCACTTTCCTAATTGATTTGGTTTGTTTCTTTTGTTACTGATACACCCACAGAAGTCCTTTTTTTTTTCCCCTTAAAATTCTTCACCACTTTCAACTCCAAGTTAGTTCTGCTTTTCCTAAACCTGTACATGAATGCTCAGGACAACATTGCTGTATTCCTCCCAGGCCACCTCTCTGTGCTGCCACCTCTTGTGCTTCCTTTTGTTGTCTGAATTCAGTCAGGAGCTCCTTGTTCAGCCATGCAGGCATCTTGCCACTTTTGCTTGACTTTCTGGATGTTAGGATAGACCATTCTTGAGCATGATGTATAATAAATTAAAAAAAACCAAAACAAAACAAAACAAACAAACAAACAAACAAAAAAAAAAAAAACAACAAGAAAAGTATTTCCTTTCATATAACCTGTATTAGAAATGGTTTTCTTAAACCATGGGTAGCTAGTATTGGCACATTATTAATTAGAGCTGCTGCATAAAGTGGCACTTTTTCCAGTAGGGCAACATCATCTCTAGTAATAAGCATGAATTAACAGGTGTACTTAACAGTTCTACATTGCTTATTTGTCCTGTCCTTCCCAGTATCCATTCTTACCAATTGCAGCTCAGCACTTTCTACCTCTTATGGTTTTAAAGGCAACCAAATTAGCTATCTAGTCGACAGTGACCTATTTCTTCCCCCTTAATACTGAAAGTACAGTCTTTGTGCATGCTTATGTCTATCATGCACTTCTAATCCCTTTACCTCAGGGCTAAGCAAACCCATTTCTGAAATACTAAAAGACACAGCATTGCCAGGGGAATATTCAAATCAGTTCTTCATGTTGTGGTTTGTTTTTTTTTTCCTATCATACTTTACAGCCACACCTCATATTTCTCAAAATGAAAAAGGATTAGCATTTAGTTTTTATTTTAAAAGAAAAACACCATTTTGGAAAGTTTCTATGCAAGGATGTGACACCAGCTGTACAGTAAACAGATTTCTCTCGCAGTTTGTGCCATGATACAGTTCTAATGTTACTCAATATTCCAGAGTTTGCTGAACCATAAACTAGCCTTAAAAACATACTACCATTAAAAATCTTGATCTACTCTCCCAAGTGAAAGGTATCCTGAATCAAATCCTACATTAATTATATGCTGCCTTACCAGTTTCCCCCACAGCTACAGCTGAAGGGGTAAACTGTATTTTTGTCCACAACCTGGCAATCTGTGATTAAGTGTTCCATAGATTCCAGCCCAGAAACAGCTGAAGTGCACTAATAGCTAAAAGCTCTGTTAGTCACATCTCTTCTGCTCAGGGCTTTTCAGCTTAAATGAATAGTTATTACAGAGAGAACTATATTCTCTTCCCTAATGCAATTCTCATAAATACAATATTGAATACTGTTCAGTGAAGGACTTTGTGCATCAAAGGAAGACTTTTAGAAACTCACCAGCTAAGGAGCATGCTTAATAGGAACCTGCTTTTTATAACAAGACAGAGAAAGTTCATATTTTGAAATTGGAAATCAGTCATGTTTACCACCATAGCAGCTAAAGACCAAGAAAAATGGAGAGCGATAGCACTAACCAGTGTATATATACAACAAAAGACAGTTCCTATCCAGAAATCAGTTGTTTCAAAGAGCAGAAAGATTTAGAGCAACAACACAGTGTCCTCCAATTCATGAACATAAAACCAGAACATTTTTTCTGCTTTCATCACACTAGTGTGGTCAATTAAGTACAGTAACATGGAAAAGATGCAAAGACAAGATATATGCAATGTGACTGGTTTGGGGATATTCCAAGAAGCATGTTAGCCCCACAAGAAGCCAGTTACACTTAAAGCAGACAGCAATATTTTGCTATCCCCATGCTCCTTACAATAGTGCTTAAGAGAGGTGCTGTAGCTACATCTCTAATTTCTGACAGTTCCGTATCATTTATGCACCACTTCTGTAATTCTGCCCTCATCACAAAGTGCCAAAACACACAAAAATTTGACTACAGGTCCCCTGGCTCTTCATCTGATACTGTCTCTCACTGGGAATACATAAGGTTGCTGAACATTCAGGAAGGTCATTGGCATGAAAACTGAGTTTAAAAATTTTAAAGGACAATAATATTTTTATGTTCTCTCCTCTTCATCTGCTCTCCAGCTCCAGTATACATGCACACACATGCACTATTTCACTTATGTAACCATTTTTCTCCCATTTATCCTTTTCCCCAGGCTGTCTATTTCTTGTCCTTGTCTTACCCCATTGCTTTGGGTCATATTTCTCATATGAAAAAATAATCAAAAACATTAAAAAAAGTCAGTCTGGAGCTGCTATTTAAGACACTCTCATACACATCCAGCAATTAATTAGCTGACAGTGCTTTGTCAGGGATACAGTATTCTCAACAGTTGTGTTAACACAAAATCTATGATGAAAGTATTTGTGTCAGCCAGCCCTTTTACAGAAAAATGTATTTTAAAAGTAAACACACTGGTTAATACATAGAAAATAGCACAGCATATCCAATATTCAATTATCCTTTGAAAGCCTGGTTTGCACCAACTATTCTCAGTTGGAATTACTTCCTTGGATAGCTTTCACTGGCTCAATGGTAGATACTGACTGGAAAAAAAATTACATGTACTAGCTACTTGGTCACCACCAGGTCTGTAACCTAAACATACCACTTAATACACTAAACTACATTAGCATATTACAAAAGATATATGGGGTTGCCAGTCAAGCTCAGCTGCAAGCCGCAGTCCGCATGTGTTGTCAACATAGGTGATGAAATGGGAAGCGAGGCTGAATAGGTAAGCTGAAGGACAAGCACATTTTATAACTACTGCTACCAATTTCTATGCCTTAAGCTCTATACAAGGCTTACAAGGCTATTGCAGCTAATGTGTTCTTTCTCTATGCATGTTTTAGGTAATATAGGTGATCCCTCTCTTAGGGTTCCTTCTTTAAATGAAAAAACCCTACTGTGACTACAACAATAGTCATCTGCTCACAGATGAGTATAGCTGTTGCCCTTCGAGTCTTTTCTGCCTGCTTTAGCCTGATGGCCTTCTGACAAAGAGTGAGGTGGTTGATTTTCATTACAGCTGACATTATTTCGTGCAAAATGCACCACAGACTGGAGCTACTTCCAAAGCCACAGGCCTTTCATTCCTGTCACATTTTTTCCTGACATTCTTCTCCCATTTTCTTTTGTGTCTTGTTAACAGTAGATAGCTATATTGAAGCCATATATTATTTATGCAGTAGTGTTATGGACCAGAAAACTGAATGTCACTGTAACTTATCCAAACCATCTTTCCCACTGTTTTTAACAAAGATCCAGATCTTTCATCTGGTTCACTTTATGACAACACGAATGCAAGCAGAGAGGTGAGCAGGCCAAGGCCTTCTGTTGCCTTATATTGCTCATGAAACCAGAACATGAGTCAGATAGATACTCATCACCTGTTATTGGTTTACATATATTGCTTTATCAAAGCAAAGAAAACCATATTTGTGGAGAACCTGAGTAAAGAGAAGAAATATTTAAGGTTGTTCCTTTTGGTGTCAAAATTATTTCATACCCTTCAAATAAAATTTGGCACTTATTGGCTAGCAGAATGAAACAGGAAATAGATCTAGTTGTTCTTCGTTTCAGGAAACATAATGTCATTTCTATTATCTGCCTTTGTGATAGACACACTCTGAGCAGACAGACCAAGCAGCTTCCCCAAATGCTGATACATTTATCATTTATTATTTTTCTTTCATCCCTCTCTAATTGTAAAATAAGTTTTTCTAAAAAGGAAAATACTGAAACAAACAAACAAACCCTCAAATACATTCTGAAGCAATAGGCAGGCAAAATATAAATACAGAAATTAATGACATTTCTAGTTAACAAAGTCAATAGCTGAAAAGAGCAGAACTTAAGGCTGTTGTTCTTAGCAAGGTGTCACAATCTCTTTTGCAAAATACTCCAAAAGTATTAGCTGTAAATTATTCTTTAGATATCTGCAAATAAGTGTACAAACAGCCAGGACCATCTGGTTTGCCACCCTTAACATGACAGCAGTATCAAACTCATAACAGCTCAAAGCACACAAGGAAGAGAAACTCATTTTACGGTATTCCATGGAACTGATTAATGTCTGAATAGGTAGGGTTTATTTTCTTTATCCTTTTCCCATATTATAAAGCCTCTCTTCCCATGCTGTATACCCCTCTTCATTACACTGTGAATTTTTCTTGCTTTTTCCACTATACACCAAATATTCTCCTATTCCTGTACATTAAGTGAGCCCTTTAAAATGATAAGATCCTTGCAAAAGAACTTGCAAACTTCCAGTCTTTGTGTTCTTCTTGGCTGGCTCTTGTCCAGGCATCAGGATAAAAACTCAGTGCAAACAATCCTACTGTGTGCATTCATTACCACAGGAATGAAACATGACCTCTCCAACTTTATCCCCAAGCTACGACAAATGTGGGACCAAAACTGCAGGGCATGCTACATGGCACAAATATCTGTAAGGGAAAATGGAAGGAGAGTGTCTGCTCCTTTAAGGTTATCTGATTGAGGAGCTCTTCCAAAGCAAGAGGGACAATAAAAAAAGGAGGAGGCCTGGAACAAAAAACTACAGGGACACAAACCTGACTGACATGATAAGGGAGGCAGTGACGAGAAGAAAACCTGTCAGTCACATCAACTGATAAGGGCTTGTGAGAGTGGGAGGAAAGTTTGTTCCAGCAAGGTTATCTGACTGGGGACCCATCAGTTGGGAAAATAAAGGGGAAAAGGGGAAACAAGAAAAAAATACACAGGCACATAGACCTGACAAAGCAAACATGGAGACAATGGCAAGAAACAAATCTCACCACGCTCACTAACTGATGAGCTATCAAGAAACCACATGTGCCACTTCCAAAAGATCAGCCAAGACTTTGCAGATGATGATACTGCATATTAGGGGGCCCCAGACTTCGAGAGATGCGGAAATCAACAGAGCCATACAGACCCATGGGGTGGGGGAACTGCAGGGGAAGAAGGAGCAGGGGGAACAATAGGGGTAGAGAGAAAAGGGTGTAAGAGAGGCGGGTCACTGTAAAATGAGGCTGTTCAATATGCTTGTCTGGCTGAGCCCTGTGCCTGATCACCACAGTCTAGCCTGGCTTCTTATATCTTCTTATTGAATCTTCTCATAAGCATCTCTCTGTGTATGCTCACTCTTTGTCCCCTGCGAATGTGCGCTGCAAGGACTCGGTGCTAGCTACTGGTGAGACTTGTGTGTGAGTGAGGGGAATTTGATGCCAGCTCCTAGGGTTCAGACCAGGGAGTGGGCGCCCCTGGCCTGGCAACTGGAGTGAGCAGCGTCTCCATATCACCTACTGGAGCCAACGGGTGCCTTGAACTCCCAGCCACTGGGCTCGGAATGGTGCCTGTTCCAAAAACCAGCTGTTGGGGGGACAGCATGAGTGAGGCAAGCGAGGAGCTCAGTGCCACTGGAGTGGGACCATAGGTAGTCAGTACCTATGGGCCTGGTATTGGCTGCTGGGGGAGAGTCTGTGTCTTCTCCAGTTCTGGTGTGCCTGGGGTGAGCCTGCGTATTCACCAGCAAACCACCTGGACTACCTGGTGACTAGGGTGATCTAGCATCCAGGCCAGGGTCCCCCAGTCCATTTGCTATGCAATATATGTGGGTATTTTGGTTTTATTCATTTGTTTGTTTGATTGTGGGATTTTTTTTGTGGGGGGGCTTTGAAGCTTTTTGTGGTTTGTTGTTTTATTATTATTTGTTTTTAAAAACTGATCTCTAGTGTGGCTTGCCAATATAGGCTTTTCTACTCTGTAAATGACAGGTCAGTGAACTCCCCACCAATATGACTGGATTCTGTCTCCGTCAAATGAAAGCAAAAAATACAGTCAAGCAATCACATTCTTATTTTGGCTGCTCAGAGATGATGCCTCTCAACTCCCTCACCAACTCTGAAGGGTTGTCTCAGTGAAGAAAAGCAAGAGAAGCACGGGAGTATCAAACACATTACCAAGTATTCCATCTGTCAGCCATCACTGTGAATTGTGAAGAGTAAATGGCTATAGTAGAGCAGACTTATGCTGTGCTAGGAGGCTGCTGTTTTGGACAGTGCCTAATAATAGTCATAGTTACAACACTGATGGACATACATGTCAAAGGAAATTTAAGACTGACCTGCTCATCAGATGTACTGTCTGAATATGTCACCAAGAAGCACACCAGTTACTGATGAGTCTTCTTCCTGAAGGTAATCTCCACCTATGCAGACTGCACAAACTTACTTTGGCCTTTGTACTATGATTTTGTGTGCTGATAATTGTGTGACAGCCTCAAAGTGCCCATCCCCATTCTTTGCAAGACAAAGGACTCATTAACAATGTACATTATTCCTTAAACAGCTGGTTTTTGCAACTTTAGACAGGAAAAGATAGGCAGCTGTGAAGGCAGACACTGTCTCTGTTCTTTCAATGTCTTTGACAAAAAAAAAAAGCATACATTTTTGAGATAAAGCCAATTCTACCACGGTCTCAGTTACCTGGGATGACAAAGATGGGTCAAATAGCAGACAAACAACCACTGGGAGAAATCACAAAACACCAGCTACCCCTAATAGACAAAACAACTCACTTCTGGTCAACACTGCAACCACTCCTCTAATTTTTTGACCACTGCTTAATTAGCATGAAGAGCAAGCAGAGGGAGGAGACAAGCCACCACTCTCTTATCTGACATGCAAATGGACTGGGTTATAAAACTTCCTTGCTTGGGACACTTTTGGACTCTGTCTGTTTGCATTTTTGTGTGTGTGTGCGCTGTGTGGCATTAATGAAGTTTTGCACCCACCATCAAGAACGATGGAGCAGTGAGATCTACCTTTCTTCTGATGTCTTAATCTATCTCCCTTCTTTTCCTTTCTCTCTAACCTTATTCTGGGCACATGTTGTGGGTTTTGTAGTTAAAGTCTTGCTAAGTTTTGTGATATAGTTACTAACTTTTGCCAAGCCACTATTGACTGTAATCCCACTGAGTGGTGTCTAGTAAATATGTGATTTAACTGAACCTCTCAGGTGATGTCCTCACTTTGTGTTACCACACAGAATATTCCAAAAGTTAACCCTTGCCCTCACCCAACTGAGTTGGGATGGGACAAATGGTTTAAAAAGGATGAGAGTTGTCCTTGAACCACCAGTTGAACTGACATCTAATGTACTCCTGCAACTTAAGTCGCTAAGTCGAGCTGGTACATTATGTACTGGGACATATTTTAAAAAATAAAGCTATATCCTTTTTGTTTTTTGCAGATTTTAAATTGAAAATGAAAGTTTGTACAAACCTCCCCTGCAAATGAACTGGAATAAAGACAGACACTCTCCCAAACTGCTTTGGATGAAATGAGATCTGTTCAGCAATAACTGAGTACAAAATGCAAAATGGCACAAGGTCAGTATGATAAAATCAGCACATACTGAAGCGGTGTGTCCCTGTGAAAACACTCTGCCACAAGAATAGCTTAGTAAGAAAGCTTTACCTCAGATTAAGACATATAAGAGAATGACATGCTCACTTGCACAGATGTAAAAAGAAAATGCATAAAGTTTCACTATATGAAATAGTAACAGAAGATAGCAGGTTTCCTTCGCCAGAATCAGTCTAAATCCCTTTTAGTTTCTTTAACACTCCATAGTCCAATAAATTATTTTCCTCCCTTCCTTTCTCACTGTTCCTTTTATTAAATCCAACTATTTCTTGTATCGGCTACTTGTAGAGCTCTGGACTTGGCTTGTAATAATAACCTTTCTCCCTGTGCCAGCAGAAAGATGGCTATTTTACAGATACCTTCAGAATTAAGATTCATCAGTACAAAAATGGACACCAGAAAGCAGAATAGTACACTGAAGGAAGAGTTGAAACTACAGTTGCACAGTGATTTGGTAAGGTTAAGATTCTGCCATTCAATTTAAGTGAGTTAAGTAATAAACAACCAACCACCACACAATTGGAAAAGTCACTAAGATCAGTATAGATTATGGTGCCTTGTGTCCATAAGACATTAAAAAAGAAATTTCAGTTTTCTTAACTAAAAAGGTTGGTTTAGACCTCAGAGGAAATAAAAGAACAAAAGAATAAAAGGACATATATTTGTTAGTTTTATAAAATGTTATGGTTTGTAGAATACTGTATAAGAATAAAAAGGAGTCAGTAAGGGAGGAGAAGGGGGGAGAAGTAGGGAAAACACCACAAAACCAATTGTCAAAAGCATTGTATGTGATGAATCACTTAGATATAAGTGGTGCAGCCCAAATTTGCCCTGTGATGAAACACTTTGCAAGTATGACCCCAAAACATGCTAAATCAGAAAGAACCTACGTTAGTTATGGTCAAATCACTAGTTGATGGTCAATGGAAAAGGCAACACCAATTGATAACCTGGGGGAGAGGCTATGCTTGTGTCTTTACAGATGGTTGCCGGCACGAAATGTGAAACCTGTGTTATCTTCCTGACAATGATTGCTGCAGCTGCTGCGTTTTGGATGCCTGCACAGACAAAGACTAACATGTGTATTACTTTAGCCAACATAACTGGCCAGGACTCCATATGCCTAGCTATGGCATCTCCGGAAAACCCATTCCACACAGGCTTGGTTGGCGTCTTCCTTGATGACTACAGCAGCATCACACGACTGTTTCCAATTAGTGGTTGGTACAAAGGCATTGCAAAAAACTGTAATAATACCAACATGGCGCTTTGGATTAGTTGCCTCCTGGAAGCAGATGTCAAACCACAGGAACTGGAATTGCTGGCATCTATACCCATGGATGCTTGTATCAACCTGCTTTGTGAAAAGTGTCAGAACAATATATGAGAACATGAATGGATAAACTGCAAAATGTTAATGCTACCCTTGGTCACTATAGAAATGAAACTCGATGGTGTAATGCCTCGCAGAAGAATCCAAGGGGTGTTGCTGATAATGTGGGACAGCAACCCCAACACCTCCTGCATGGTGTATTCTTGATCTGTGGACACAACGCCTGGCCAGGAATTCCTTCTAATGCTGTTGGAGGACTGTGTATTTTGGGACTATTAAATCTCTTAATGTCCAATGTATCTATGATAATAGATCACAGAAGAGCAAGACGAGAAAAACACTTCTTGCATGTATATGAGTCAGAATGTGATGATAATGTAGATTTTTGAGGATCAGGGTTAAGGGTTTTAGGATCTCTTGTATCTGGTGTTGGCACAGCTAAAGCTTTAAATACTTTAGAAAAATTAGGATGCTGGCTAGTTAAGCAAACTAACAGAACTTCTAAGGCTTTAAGTGGACTTTTGTTAGATGTAGATTCTGTAAGACATGCTACACTGTAGAATAGAGCCAAAATAGACTTTTCATTGTTAGCTCAAGGACATGGGTGTGAAGATTTTGATGGGATTCGTTAAATAAATTGCTTAGTGGTTGGGAGTTTTTAGTATGGTTGTTACCAGTAGTGAAAATGGGACTGATCGTTTTGATGATTGTTGTGGTTGTGTTACTGATGTTGCCATGCATGACTTCTCTGCTGCAAAGGGCCCTGCAGCGGACAATGAAGGCAATTTTTTTAGCACAAAAACAAGAAGGGGGAATTGTGGGTCCATGGATTCCCAGATGGAGGGCATGGGAACAGAAATTAGCCTTGAAGATACGAAGGCCTACCTGTGAGAAAGATGGGAGTAAAGGAGTATCTGGAGATGTTGAAGATGTACCTGTGAAAGACAAGGGAGTAGAAGAGTAACATTGACGATAGCAAAATTAGCCAATGAGATGTTACTGCTGTAACTTGTAACCAATAGTGAAGAGACACGTGAATTGGTAAAACTGTATAAAAATGCACTTGTGGCAATAAATGGCATCTACTACTTTCATCCTGGAAGAACTTGTTCTATGTCGTTTTTTCGTCTCAACCACGACAGATTTCTATGCGGGTGGGGACCTCTGCAAACTCACCCAGCTCAAGGCAACCCTGTTGTTGTACTACTTCATTAAATTACTTATTTGTATGAACTTTGATGCACGAGAGCTTGCTTTGGGATACCTAAGATCCAGACATTGAAGTGACCTGACACAAGGCTCCTAGAGGGGAGGTGTCCTGGTTTGGTTAAAAACAAGACCAGTTTCTCTTTTAGTGAATTTTCCTTTCAGCTAAGTTCTTCTAAGTAACTGTACTTTTCTGAATTTGGCTGCTTGTTTTTGCAGACAGCAGCTGATAACCTAGCAATGGTATGCAAAGTACTGATAAAAATGCACATCCCATAAGTGAGAGGGGCATATTTGCAAGGAGGGGCAAACAGAACAGGTGACTAAAATTCACCAGCTAAGTATTCCATCCTATCCATGTCATATACCCTATAAAAGTGGGAGATCACAAGGGTCTCACCCTCTTCAACTATGGCTGGCAGCTGAAGAGGACCCTGTCTGTCATCCCTGTGATCCGAGGCCTGCTTTCAGACCCTTCATCTGTGAATCCAGTTCCAGTATGCTGTGGAGTCCAGCACAGGACTTCCGGATGCCTGCCCCGCAGCTGCCAGAGCCGGCTCTGTCGCCGGGCAAATGCTGAGCTGTGCCGGGAAATTCAAGATTGGTTTCGTATATTTTGTATTATTTTCTCTATTTTATTAGCAGAATCAGTAAAGCATTTTTAACTTTTTTTCCAACCTGCAAGCCTCTCTCTCTCTTTTCCTCGTATTTCCCTTTCCTTGGTGGGGAGGGAGTTAACAGGTAGCATCTGCCATGGTTTATTGTCACCCTGCATAAAACCTTGACAGATGGTAAGCAGGTTGAGATGTAGTAATGAAACTTTGAAAATCTAGCCAAGCGATATAAACAATTGGGTGTGCACATATAATCTTTTGGCCATGAATACATGTAATCCCTTACCTGTGTTTCCTTACCCTATATGTCTCTTAGACATGAACCATTGATCAAGTCTGGGACTAGGTTTGGATCCAGTCACACCTAAACTCCTGAGAAGTTTAGAAAGCAAGGGCGTACATACTGAGCCTCATAACTCAACAGAAGGGCCTCTCTCTACCATTTTGTATCTCCTGTCCCCATATAAATCAGTTTAAAACAGCTCTCACCTGATTCTGCTTGGCATATTTCCTCTATGCAGTAAGTAATGGAGTGAACCTTGCCATCAAACTCTAAGTCACACTTTAAGTGATCTAAACAGGACCTAAAATCACTCATCTATGACACAAGCCAGTACAGATCATTCTCTGCCATAATTATATACTATTTCTATAGGGATTTGTTACTGGTCATAGCCAAAGAAGCAGTGGAAGGGCTTCCCCTTAGACCTTGTAATACTGTCCCTTAGCTCTCCTTAAGTCCCTTAACAAAGAAGAACACCAGGGACACAATTGTTCAACATTTCAGTACATTTCACTGTCACAGCCCCTTCTTCAGGTCCTTCCTGTATTTAAGTACTTAAGTTTGTTCTTTACGTGAATATTGTCTCTTTTGCTCTTTCTACATGTGAAATACTCTTTTAACTTGACTATACCAGTTATGAAAAACCTGATGTACACAACTGTAAGTGAAAGTCTTCTATCTAAGTGTTTAAGAATTAAAGGATGGCATCTTCTGAAATTTTCATTGTTAGTTTAACCATAGGATTTCCAGTAAAGTTAATCTAAACATTGTCTTCAGTAACAGCAAATACATAAGCACTGAGTGCTTTTTAAACCTTGACCAAGCAAGAATTGTAACAGCATAGCTGCATGAATGTAAATACATGCACACGCATACTATAACAATAGGACAAACATTTTATAGAGTAAGAACTCAAAGGTGTACAGCACTGGTGACATCCTAACATTGACCTCAACAGTTACAAATCAAGCAATTAACAACCACAAGTGCTTATGGGTATAATTTCCATAAAAACCAAAGTCCAAATCCTAGTGCAAGAGGTTTGTGATCTTAAAAGTATATGACTAAAGCTTTGCAAGTATATAATTGAAGATTACAGTAAAAGGGACCTAAAGTTAAACATAACAGCTTTGGTGAACTTCATAGTTCTTTCATCAGTTTTCTCCAGAAGGATTTTTTTTGGTAGGTTTAGAATCCAAAATAAGAGACCTTCAAACACAAAGCAATATGTACTACAGAACACAGACATACACACATATGTAGCCAAGCTCCCTGGGGTTCTGTTGTTAGTTTTGGGTTTTTTTTATGTTCTACAGACAATCTTTCTAAAAAGATCAGCTTCACCATATGCATACTATATTACAGGCATATATTTACCACATGAATAAATACTTGTAATATATTTTAAAAAATCAGAACATAAATCTTGCCTTTGAAAACTTACCAATGCCCAATGTATTTAAGGCTCCTTAAGCAATTTCAAGTTTGTAATAGTCTCTGCATTTGAAAAATGGATTAGTAATGTCTACAGATTTTTAAACACAGTCCAACAATCTCTCTTAAATGTTTAATAGCTTCCATCTTCCATAAGCATATGCTAACTTTTCTTTCACCTCTCTCCTTTCACGCTTCATGTTTTTACATTGTTGTCTTTACAAGAGGGACAAAAGTATCAAAAAGACACAACATTCAGTCCAGCTCCTTTCAAACTTAACAAAATTCTATTAAGTACTCAGGGTAGATTTGGTTGGCATCAAAGATGACAAAAATCTTTGGGTTCCATGTATTATCCACACAGCTGTCATACAAGTTCACAAAGCTTCCATCTTTTGAAGGCGGCCTCATGTACTTTGAATCGCCATTGATATAGTCACCAGTTAACACACGAGCAAGAAACATGACTTTATCTGGTCTATGCAGATGAGGCTGCAGATTCACGCCATGAATTTGAAAAGTATCTCCATGCTTCATGTCCTCTTTGCAAAAACGACTGGAATACGATGCATCTCTTGCGAAATAGGTCCCTTCCAAATAAAAAAAAAAATAATCTGATTACATTCTTATCAATTCTTATCATGATGGCTTAACTACTAGAGCATGGATATAGGTAACAGGATGATGAAAGATGCCTCTTCTTTTATGTTCATTAGCAATACAACTTCCCCCCCACCCCCAAATCACTGAATTATAGCAACATGACCAAATGTTTTTAGTAGGAATGTTTTAGTAGGGAGACTGTCTTGTGATCAAAACTGCTTTGTTGTACATCTCCCCACACTCCCTGGTCCTAACAACCAGTTGTGACGGTTACATTCCTTACTGCATCCCAACTTTCTTAATTACACTTGATGTAAAAGTAGAGCTGTAGCTATAGTAAACAGCTCCTGGATAAACACAGGGAGTAAGAGAACACTTAATGTTGAACTGTTAAGATTACCAAACTTGTTTGGAACAAAAATACTTACCTTTTCCATATACAGCAGCATGCATCCCGTTTATTCTCCAGTCAAAGTTATGAATACATATTGCTTCTACAAATTCATTACTGGTGCCATGAAATAACATTTGCTCATTAATAGTTGGGACACCTCTTTTCTTCTTTAGTTGAGCTTTTTTCCTACAGAGAATACACAATACAGCATTACAAACATCCATACCATCAAATTAAGTTACTCCTCTGAAAACACTCCAGGGTGGACAGACCATACATTCCATACATTCTATTAAGTACTCAGGGTAGATTTGGTTGGCATCAAAGATGACAAAAATCTTTGGGTTCCATGGGACCATACTCCATACATTCCACTTCCATGAACGCCTAAATGATTCTAGTTTTTAAACAGATCAGAATTCTTAAGGTAAACGTTTAGAAATCACACACTTCCAGATGCTGTGCACTATTTACAGAAGTAATCCAAGATTAGGAAAAAGGTCTTTTATACCAATTTTACCAGTATTGTTCATTTGGTATTAGTTTTAGTGTGGTCATTTTCTGCAGATACATTTTTAAAAGAAAGGCATTTTTCTCTGATTTTGTTCCCTCCATCTACTTAAATAACACAGCAGAAGGGATAACAGAGTTAGTGGATTATGAAGTATCATTATCCAGGTAAACCAGCAAAAATATCAAAAATATAATTACTTTCATTTTTAGGTAATATGATAACTTCAACATGATAATTTCATAAAGTTTTTCAGAATTTATGGTTCACATACTTTCCAAAAGAGATAAGCCATCTAGAATTTTGGCAATAACCCCTTATACCTCTATTATGGTCTCATGGGCAGAAGCCCACAGTACAGCTTCCATTAAAGAACAGATATATTTTCCATCAACCCCACTGGGTTTTCATAAGATCCATTAAGAAGTTGACTCTGGAGCTGTGTCTAAATCACTGACTTGTTTATAGTTATGATCCCTTAACTGTCCAGACAAAAAACAAGTTGGAGTGCATCATAGCCTTGTTCTTGTACCTGAATTTTCTTCCTGTAAAAGACACAGTGCATGGGGCACTGTGCTACATACATCAGGCACGTACTTAGGTTTAACACACTAAGCAATCCGCTTATAACCGGAGTACACACTTGAACTGGGGAAACGTTCTCAGGGCTTACAGTTTAGATGTAGTCTGAGGAGGTCCTATGAACCAGGTCCAGGGAAAGAGACAGGCAGCAAATATTATCATATTGATGGCATTACATTGCAACTATGCATTATTTATAAATAAGCACACTTCACAGAAGTTAAACTCTTACAGTACTTAGCTTGAAAGATATGTTTTATTGTTCAGCTTTTTTTTTTCTCCTCCATTAAGTGCAAACTAAAACACCTGTGTCTTGGCAACTTAATTCTTGTTTGGTTGGTTGGTTTTGTGGGTTTTTTATTTGTTTTGTTTTAATACAACCACTTTCCAAATCAGAAGAACATCAACACAATCTCAAGGGCATCTGGGAGGTTTCACTAATAATCTCATTTGTGACATTTTGTGTCAGAGGCAGAGGTTCCAGGCATTTAAGTTCCACCCTATTAGCCATTCAACAAAACCCAGGAGCCAAGATTCCCTGCATCTGCGTGAGGCAACACCTCTGAGCTAAGTGCTAGTAATGCTGAATATTTGAAATTTTTCAATCAGCACCCCTCTATTGTTGGCTGCTGTTCTCTGACAATGTATAAGGACAGCCTTTAGTAACGTCTCTTGCAACAGGGGAACAGAACCAATTTATAGAAAAGGTGAATAACCAGTTGTCCAACAATGATCTCTAAGAGTCCTTCACTACCTCTGACCAGCTGATTTCCTAAAAACAATTTTAAATAGTCATTAATATGGGAACTACAATAACAGACAAACGTGTTTAGACCAGTACAATGATGCAAATAATAATTCGAGCAATGCTCAAATTTAATCACTGACCTTATCAATGAAACAAAACACTTCAAAACCACAAAAGTTTAAGTAGCAATTGCACCTTCTAAGTAGCTGAATATACTGTGCACACTGGGAAGGTGGTTCTGCAGAGTGCAAAATGCCACTGACGGACTTTTTGTTGATGTGGAACAGAAATCAAGTAGTCCAGCTATTCCAAAAAACATCATCTTAGCACTTTGCACCAGCAGTGACAAGCTAATCCAGTAAAACAAAATTAAGCTGATCCACCACTCAGAAGGCTTGCATACAGCCAGTTCACTCAATAAAGGAGAAACCTAAAGCAAAATTAAATACGCAGAGACATGTTCTTTGTACATATGCAAGCACATAAACTGTTTTTAAAGACAGTCAGCAGTGTCACTGACCAAGTGCCATTTTCTACTTGCTGTAATCATCTACAACTCCAAACTGAGATGCATAACCAAAATATGCTAGACTAAGATTCACCTCCTACTTTCGCTGTCCCACATGGGACACAAAAAGAACTTTTAGTGAATTTGAAAAGATGAAATACCTACCTCTTTATAATATACTACCAGGCAATAATTTCTTCACCAGTGTGTGTAAACCCATCTACTCCAAGGCTGTATTTTACCCTCAACAGCAAAGCAGCTAAGCCTCACTTGCATACACTTATTCTAGCAATTTTCATTGTTACTTGTAGTTTTTGATACAGGAAAGTACAGTGCAGTGGTGGTTCAAAAGTTTCACAAAGGAGATGAGAACCTTGCAGATGAGGAGTGTAGTGGTCAGCCACTGAAGTTGACAACAACCAGCTGAGCGCAATCATTGAAGCTGATCTTCTTACAACTACACAAGAAGTTGTTTGGCATTTGAATGAAATTGGAAAGGTGAAAAAGCTTGATTAGTGGGTGCCTCATGAGCAGACTGAAAATTTAAAAAAATCGTCATTTTGAAGTGTCACCTATGCAACAACAACGAACCATTTCTCAAGTGGATTGTCATGTGCAACGAAAAGTAGATTTTCTACGACAACTGGTGATGACCAGGTTGGACCAAGAAGAACCTCCAGAGCACTTCCCAAAGCCAAACTTGCACCGAAAAAAGGTCATGATCACTGGTGGTTTGCTGCCAGTCTGATCCACTACAGCTTTCTGAATCTTGGCAAAACCATTACACTGAGAAGTATGCTCAGCAAATCAATGAGATGAACCAAAAACTGCAGTGCCTGCAGCCAGCATTTTTATGCTACAAGAATAAACAAACTTATTTCTCATTGGCAAAAATGCATTGATTATAATGGTTGCTATTTTGATTAACAAAGATGTGTTTGAGTCTAGTAATGACGATTTAAAATTCATGGTCCAAAACTGCAAGTACTTCTGCACCAAACTAATACAAAACGCTTATTTTTGTTCTCCTTACTTCACTGTATCATGGGCATCTACCACATGGACACCCCAAGTATCTTTAATGTTTCTGTCTTACCTGTGCTACATCTACACCTAATGGATTTCTGTAAGTACTACATTTCTGCACCTGTAGAAGCTATAGTGTTAAAAATGGAATTCTGAATACAGAGGAATAACAAATAAAATTTTTAAAAAATAAAAAGTAACACATTTTCATTAATAATAATAGCAATTTCTGCTGCATGACTTCAAGATTTGCTCCATTAACAATCCTAAGTGTTGGTTTTAGAAAAAAATCTCACCTGCAAAAAAACTCCCACAAGTCTAGATTTTGTATTCTCTTAATTCTTTTAATTCGGTGGCTATCCATTGTTTTTCCAAAGAGACTAGAAACTTCATTATATTCATTTGTTTTCTTTTGCAATGGAATAAGCTGGAAAAAAAGAGGTTAGTACAATTTCAATTCGATGCATTATTTCATTATCCCATGTTTTTGACCTACTTGCATATCAACTCTTACCTGATAAGGCTCCTCAGTATTTACATTCTCCCAGTGTGAAGGCATAGGGATAGCCTCATTTTCACAGATGTAACTTCAAACAAGAAAAGGTAAAAACACATCACACCAAAGACACGAGGCATTTTCTTCTGTCAAACTCTTGCTCCAAACAATACAGTGTGCAAACAAACAAACAAACAAAAAAAAGCCCCAAACTTATACAAAACTACTTAGGGTTTTAATTAAACCAAGTCTGTTATCAGCAGGTAAGATTAAAGGCCTTGTTTTGTGTTCAAATAGGTCTTGTTTTGTATTCAAATTCTGGTTTAGCTTATTATAAACAAACCACAGTTGTGAACACTTTTAATACACCATCTACCCAACAAAAAATGGGAAGATAAATCAGAAGAGAGAGTCAGAAAGGTCTGCAACATCAGGAGAGCAGCACTAATTTAGACATGAGGAAGAATTTTTTTTCTATGAGGGTGCGAAAACACTGGAGCAGGTGGCCCAGAGAGGTGGTAGATGCCCCATCCCTGGAGACATTCAAGACCAGGCAGCACAGGACTCTGAGCAACATGATCTAGGTTGAAAGTATAACCAAATTCAGAACTAAAATTACTTCTAAGAAACTATTTTGGTAAAAAAAATCCACATATTTCATAGAGTCACTTTTATCTGTGGTAGTATCACTGCATTTATAAGTTTATTGTTTAGTGAGTAACAGATTTACATCAGCACAGCTTTACACCTAATGACTGATCAAATGCTAAGAAACTTACAATCTGCAGCAATTAGACTCATAAAACAATCTGATTGTTATGATGCAATTTCTTGTAAGTTCACATAATTTTAGAGTAAATTGTTAAAACATACAGGCAAGAAACTATAACTCCATATTTTTTGCTGTTACAATAATACCTCTAAATAATTTATGCAGTCACTACTACAATGGAACAAACTAGTCAATTTTTTTTCTGCCGCTTCTCCACAGCAATTCTGATTCAACAGGTATTTACAGCATGGGATTCCAATGGCTAATGATAGGCACACCTTTAAGATTCTTGCCAAGGGATATCAGTATTCAGTATGCCTTGCCTCTTCCAGTACAAGTTACTTACTTTCTCAGAAAAAAAGATTAAAAAAATAAACTAAAAATTCTTTTGACAGCCTTCTCTTCTGAAATGTATTCCTTCTTCACTTGACTAGCTTTTCCACTCAAATTGTTTGATGTAAACAAAACAAAGCGCATTTTTGTTTCATTTTACTTAGAAGAATCAGGAATAAAATAAAAATAAGGAGGCTTCCTTTCATTTCCTTACCTGAAAGCATTGATAGTAAAGGGAGCTCGCTTTATTGGACGTTGCTTAAGGGTAGTTAGGTTGATTTGTTTCATCACTGAGCATAAAACAAGAGTTAAGACAAAAGTTTCTGCAAGTCATCTATAGCATATGAAACACTTAAATGTCATTTTAAAAAATAACATTACTACAGCAAAAGTTGTTTAACAGGAATTCCTATTTCAACAACTAATAAATTAGCATTTTCGATAAATGTTTCTAAATACTGGCCTCAGAATAACTGTCATTTATATGAGTTGTCAAAATATGCAAATATTACACAAACAAAACATTTATTGTTAAAATAACCATCTGAGATTCAGCCCCACTAAATCAATGGCAAAACTTCCACTGGCTTTAATATAACTAGGATGACAAAGTATATTACTGTCCTTAATGCAAGACACCAAGACCTACAAACAGAAACATAAAAACCGTTGTTTAGCATTTGCATTTAGTGCAAAACATTTTTTTTTTTTTAAGCAGACATTTCAACACAAGTAAACGTAAAGCTCCCTCTGTTGTTAGATACTACTTTACTCCTAGTAACACTGCTGTTTTACCAAGTCCCCACTTTCTGTATTTCAAATACTACTATTATTTTCTTTGATTTGGAAGAGGCTCCTATTTAAGCATATAGCTTAAATTTGATCAGAAAATAAACAACCTATGGATGGAAAAGCTAAAAAAAAGAAAAAAAAAAAGTCATTAGAACATACCTACGAACAAAGGACAGATTAACTACAAACATTAGAAACTTGTAATATTCTGTAAATTTACGAGCATGGCGCGAGATCTTCACAACCTACTAGAAAATCCTTTTGCCCATCTCCTCCATATTCTGACAATAGAACTGGCTTCAACTACTTGATGAATTATAAAATCAGTTTGATACCAGTTATTTCGCAGAAAGTTTTGCAGAAAGCTTCCTTCATATCAATATTTCTTATGTAGACTCTGAATGGAAGAAGTTTTTCAAGCCCACAAGGAGTTGCATGTTGAAGAAAAAAGGTTCAAACTTCCCAGTCCCATAGGTGCCTGCTACATACCACCTACAGGTGAGGTAAGCAGTGGTAACATGATGGAGCACTACTAAACAAGACATGCTGATTTATTAATAAACTACACTAGAGAGTGCAACAGGGCAGCTGCTTCTAAAAACTCCTGTGTACTTTCCAGTAAAAAATACATTTCCAATCACAAGTTTCTGCACTAGATACGAGGACAATAATTTGCTGAATGAACAAATGAACTTGTACATCTGGTACATTATATTATTATTATTTAAATTTACTCTGTGAAAAGATACATACCTGAAAAGTCTAGCACGTAGTTAAATTTTGCAGTAGTAAAAGAAACAGAACCATGTGGGTTTGTTCGAAAGCTCCTTTCAATATCTTCACTGCTAACAGAGCAGTGACTGTTTGAATCAGCCTTCAAAACAAATGAAAAAGCATATTTCGACAAATCCGCAATAGGTAGTTTGATGTATGGAATCCATCATAGCTAATATAACTTCATAAGTATTTACCTGGAACATATGCCATTTACCACACTCAGCCAAATAAAACCAGCCCCACTGGGTATCAGAGGTATCCATCTCTTCAGCTGAACTTTCCGTCTTTGGAAAAAAATCTTCTGATGTAGTTTGAGGCATTTCCTGAAACATTCACATGCATACACAAAAAAAGTTTGGATACTATTTGCAAAAATGCATTATTTAATAAATCAATAAAAAAGCAAAATAAAGTTAATTTACAATACCCCTGGCATGTGGAAGGCAGATTTGTTTTCTCTTTTTCAAATAACAATTCTTAATTTGCTACTCATCCAGTATTATCCTTTAACCCAGTTCAACATTTTCAAAACTCTTGCAAGTGTCTGTAAATGTGCCAGTAAAGGCAAGACCTATAGGCTTTATCAGATCAAAGAAAGGGGCTAAATTCCATACTCACGGTCATATGAGCAAGGCCATTCATATATACAACAGGCTTTAAGTTACACATCAGGAATGATGTATTGGGGTTAAATCTGATATCTACTAGGTACTCCCCAACAGTGAACAAGTCAGACTGGATATCAGAAGTTGTTGGGAAAAACAAAACAAAAAACAAACAAACAAAACAAAAAAACACACACACACACAAAAAAAAAAAAAAAAAAAACAAAAAAAAACAAAAACACAAAACTAAGACAAATAATATAATTATTTAACTATGCAAGTCCACAGTGCATTATTCCTCAACACTGCATGACGGTCTGTTTCTTTCCTAATGGATGGAAGAAACAGGACAGAGTAGAGGTCTACAAACTCATGACAAAACTGAACATGGAATAAAGAATTACATTTTCTTTCAACATAAGAAGGAAACACCTATCAAAGGTTGCACAGGTCAAGTTCGAAACAAGTGAAACTTCTTCATAGAATAGATGGCAGTCTATGGAATTCTTTTAATGGTATGCTGTGGATGCTGCAAATTTATGGAAGTTCAAAAAGCAGCTAGACTAAGTTCAAGCCTACCAATTCAGAAGAACAGTCCCTGCCAGATTTCAGCCCTCCTTTGTTCATCAATAAAATCCTGAAAACTCTGAGAGTATTTGACTCTACCTGCATATATCTCCTGACATGACAACCTGGCCTGCCACACCCCCCTGCAAACAAGAATTCTAAGATGGTTGGGGGAATCTTTCAGAGAAAGAAGCTTGCCCTACTAACAGAAAAGGTTAGCAACTCATTCACTCTAACTGCTTAACTAAGACTGGCACCCTTCCCAACAATTTTCTCAACTTTTGCTTCCAAGAAGTGCAACAACACCCTCCAGCTCAAGTAAGTAAAACAACATCCAGTTAAGATCCTAGATGCTTCAACTGGAGACCTGAAGAAGGCAAATACTGGAGCCTGGAAGCAGGCATCAGCTGGCCAGTGCTACTGGAGCAGGAGTTGAGAACAGAAGGCACTTCTTCTAGCACTATCCTTCCCCTTTATTTTTCCCAAGCTAGCCCTCTGAGGTTGTTTGAAAACAATCCCAGAAATCTCTTTGTGGTATAACTAGACACCATGTGCTTATCATAAAAAGCTCCAAATGGCTACAAAAATCTAGATGCTTAGAAAACAGAAGAATCAGAAGTGGACCTCCACAACATCTCTAAATTGCAGAATACGAGTGCAAAACTACTTCAGTACAAACTTAACCCCACAAAGCTAAATACATGGATAGCTGCCTCAAGTTCAAGCAGAACTACACTACATGCACACCAGCTGCATGGAAAAGAGAAAGAGAAAACTGTTCTTTATTTCAGAAGGCATCTGCCAACAGCTCTTCTGTTCCTCACAGCAATACAAAATCACAGAGCCTACATTCACTTTGTATTAAAGCACAACTGGCCAACATATTTTGATTATAATTTTCCACCTTCAACTTGATTCTGCCCCTCAGATGAGTATTTGATTACGTTCTCTCCTACAGAGAGCGGTAGTCTACAATTTTTAAAGCTAAGAGGAAAGCAATTCAGGTTTTTTGGGAAATGTTTAGTTTCCTCATGTTCCCACTAAAATGGCCAGACCTCATGTCCATCCCAGTGTTTGTTCAGGGCCTCAAATCTGATCATTCAAATCAGTAATAACTTTTGAACAAGTTACAAACAGAGAAGGCATGTTCATCGGTGCCTCGTCGACACATTTATACTCCTCTGGGGCTAACACAGCCTCCGGAATAATAATTTACTAAGGGGACAGTTATTGCCATATCTTTGAAAAATGTTACATTCAATCCATATGTATTACCCTAGTCACAAAGTCTAGGGTAAGCAGGTAGATTCCAAGATACTTAGAATGACAGAAAGGCATGAATACATAAAGTCGTAAGAACAAGAGAGCAGTTCTCAAAGGTGACACAAATCTGAAATACTTGAAGGAACAGTCAACTTACTGATGAATTTAAAAATCAAACCTACACCATTTTTAAGGAGCAGGTAGCTTTTTATCCAAACACGCTGAATGCACGCAAAGTGAGCGGAAAAATCTCAGTGGGCTTTTCTGAATGACAGGATGTCAACTATCAAGACACAGCAAGGAGAATTTTATTAGCAACGCCGTTGCTAACAAAAGTCCTCTCAACTCCTATTATTAGCACTGTTTCTACTGGTCCAGGAGTTACCAGAACAGCTCAAAATCACTCTGACAGCAAAAACTATCATCCTAATAGAATGAATGCTCATTGTGTGTTGTGGTGTGACTGAATGGCTTTACTACTACTGGTAATGCATTGCCTCATTTTTCCAAAAGTACCTTTAAGTTTGAATTATAAACATGCTTTACAATGTGTAGAATCACAGAATGGTTTGGGCTGGAAGGGACCTCTGACGATCATCTAGTCCAGTCCACCTGCTAAAGCAGGTTCACCTAGAACAGATCACACGGGAATGTGTCCAGAAGGGCTGTGGATGTCTCCAGAGGAGAGTCCACAACCTCTCTGGGTAGCCCGTTCCAGTGCTCTGTCACCTTCAAAGCAAATAAGTTTCTCCTCATGCTTAGACGGAACCTCCTATGCTGCAGTCCATGCCTGTTGCCCCTCAACCTATCATTGGGCATCACTGAAAAGAGTCTCATCCTCTTGACACCCACCCACAGCTGTGTAGCATTAATACAATACTCTCTCAGCCTTCTCTTCTCCAGGTTGAACAGACCCAGCTCTCTCAGTCCTTCCTAAGAAAGATGCTCCAGACTCCTAATGATCTTTGTAGACCTCTGTTGGACTCCCTCCAGTAGTTCTTTGTCCTTAAACTGGGGATTGTCTAGTCTAATCCACCCTGCCATGGGCAGCAACATCTTTCATTAGACGAGGTTTCTCAAAGCTCCATTCAACCCAACTTCGATCACTTCCAACAATGAGGCACTGACAGCTTCTCTAGACAGTCATCCTCATGGTAAAAAATACAGAACTATCCTGATGGGCTATTCTGTCTGATTTCTTGTACTGCCTGCTTCCACTTAGCAGATTGTGCTTCATTCCCAAAGACTCTTTTGCCTACAAATATCAACTTTGTATAGTTCCCTGTTGAGAACATTAGCAGTGCTAAGGGCCTCCCTGGCTCTTCCTTAGAGAGCAAGGTACCTGAGCAGGAGACTTGGCTGAGGTAAGACTGCAGGGCTAGGGAGGGCAAGAGAAAGAAGAACACCATTAGCACTAGTACAGGACACAATGTGAAATGACAATACCCTATCACCACTTACCCCCTTTGTGCTTCAGGGAACCACTGCTGAAGTCACCCTCTTTACCGACCCCCTCCAGAGCTGATCCCATCAGAGCTCAAGGACACGGCAGGGTGGTAGATCTAACCACAGCACCAGTACCTCTCCAGCTGAGTCGGAGGCTTCCCCAAAGATGGTGGCCTACGCCCCCACCCTCTTCCCCAACCTGGCAGAGCGCTCGCCAGCGGCGGCGGGGTGGGAGTGGGGCGAAGCGGCCTGCGGGGCGCGCGTAGTACGAAGACGGTCTGAGGAAATGAAAGATAAAAGGAGCGGCCGTTTCCCCCGTTCCCCTCCAGCCCGCACTCACCGCATCGGCCGCCCACCCCGGGCTCGCTCCCCACATGCTGCCCAGAGAGAAGGGGGGTGGGGGGGCAGGAGCGGTGGCACGCAGGCCGCGCCCCGGGGCGCGTCACTACTCGGCCTCCGGCCGCTTCCGTTATCGGTGGAAGAGGAAAGGGGCGGGGCAACAGCTGTTACAGCTCGCGCTCGATAGGCTCGTCACACAGACGGGCGAGGCCTGGTGTACAAAGGCGCGGCGGGGTGGGCGGGGACAGGCTGCGGTATGTGTCGCTCTGCCCAAGAGCGGGGATCCCTCACAGTGGGTGTGACCTGCCGCGCCCCCCGCCCACACGGGCACCTGGCGGCCTCCGGGCCGTGGTGTTGCAGCGGTTATCGCCTGTCAGTCATACGGGCTCCGCATACAGGCTCCGGCAGTTTTTCCGGTGCTGTGCGGTGTGTGGGTAGCATTTTGGAAGTGAGATGCACCGGTGCAGCACCCCTCGCTGCTCCGTACTACGCAACTTCGTTTCTTTTAGTTCTTCTGATTGCTGGCTGTCCTCCTGGATAGCAATGGGCCTCTACTTTACCAAGGAATTTTTACAGTCCACAATTTCCCTGTGAAATATGCATATACAGAATAATAGAGTGATTTTGGTTGGAAGAGACCCTCAAGATCATCAAAACCAACTGTTAACCCAACACTGGCAATAAACCATGTCCCTGAGAACCTCATCTATGTGTAGGAAGCAATTATTTTGCAAATATAATAGGATCAGGTAGGATGTCTCAGCAAAGCAATTTTTTTTCAATAACGATATTGTAACACCAGGTGTTCTACCTAAGGTAGGCACACATAATAGGGCAAAAAGCCCCTGCTTATATCCCCTGAAAATCCCTGCAGCAAATTCCCTCCCCTGTTCCCCATTGGTTGGGTACCTCAGGGTTTACAGACTACCCGGTGCCTGCCTCAGTCTACATACAAAACCCTCCCCTTATCAATCTATTTAAGATATGGATTCCTGGTACTTTGGCTACCCTTCCCCCTAAACTAACTTGTAAATGCAGGTATCAGTATGCATACAGGTATCAGTATAATGTAAAACAGACACTTTGTTTTACATTAAGGATTCATAGTACAGACACTTTGTTTTACATTAAGGATTCATAGTCTGATATCTCTCAGTCCTTCCCCCCTGCTGGGGTGAGGCGCCAGGTCCTCGGTTATGTGAAAACAACAGTTTTTCATTAAACGTTCCTTACAAACGCGTCTTTTAAACACCCCCAGGGATGGTGACTCACTCTACCAGTCAACCACTATCCAAGGTCAGAAGCAGCAAGGAAACAAAGTCTCCCAAAACTCAGAGCAGTGCTTCTCAGAGGGCCTTCTCCATGAACCAGTTTAAAAACAGAGGAAATCAAAATAAAATCAAACAAACAAAACAAACAAACAAACAAACCCCCCCAAAACCAACCAACAGCAACAACAACCAAAACACGCCTCAGGCTGGAGTTGCCCATTTCCACAAGGTCACCCCTGCTAGTCACTGTCCTGCACTCCGCGGACGTTTTTTTGGTCACCAGCTGCATGGACAAGATAGTCTGCAAGCGAGCAGACCCCAGGTACACACAGGAACTTCTTTACTTGCCTGTGGCTTTACCCTCACCTGTGACACTGAGCAAGGCCTAAACACAGTTTATTTCCCTTAGGCCATGGGTAATCAATGCAAGGAAGCCTGGGTATGCCTTCATGAATGGCAGCAATTCATTGGTGAATGGAAGAGCTTGTGAAACAAATAGAAATATATACAGCTAGCATTTGCTAGGATGCTCTCAGTGCCATCTTGTAATAATCTTATTGGGATTTTGTGTCTACAGTCTGCATTTATGTCTGCATACAAGTGAACCTTGACAGAAAAAAAGTGCAGCAGCTCCCAGAGCACTTTGGGCCAGAGCGACTGTCAGTGACCCTGCAGCAAAAGGCGGCCTTCTCCCTCATCAAGCAGGGCTATGGAGGCTAAATGGTGTCAGGTAAAGCATTTTTCTAAGGGGTTTGTGGCCACTTGGGAAGTGCTTGAAATTTTAACCTGATCCTCAGTCCAGGACTAGGACTAGCCGTCCCCTTCACATCAGCAGGCTGGCAACCAGCTTTGAACACCACAGAATCACACAGAATCAGAGAATGGTTGGGGTTGGAGGGGACCTCTGGTGATCATCTAGTCAAACCCATCTGCTAAAGCAGGTTCACATAGAGTAGATTGCACAGGAATGTGTCCAGGTGGGTTTTGAATGTCTGCAGAGAAGGAGACTCCACAGTCTCTCTGGGCAGCCTGTTCCAGTGCTCTGTCACCCTCAGAGAAGTTTCTCCTCATATTCAGATGGAATGTCCTGTTTCAGTGTGTGCCTGTTGCCCCTCGCCATTGCCTTTGTGAAATGAGCTGTTGCAGGAATTGCCGTGGTGTCAGAGGAAAGTGTATCAGCAAGGAGCATTACAGCAGTGACTCAGGGGAGGAACAAGACCAGCTCCAGAGTCCTGTGCTTACCCTCTTTGAAACTGCTGAGGCCAAACCTGTGAGCCCAGTTGTTCATGCAGTCATACAAGGATGAGCAGCATTGCAAACCTGCTTCATGTCACACGTTGCCACCACGTTTCTCTAAAGGAAAACTCAGAGTCCAGCTGCTGGTGTGTCCTCTGCCTGCAGCTCATGAGCCAAATCAGCTCTCAGCTGTAGGAATTGCTGAAGTCCTACAGCAATTCTCCACACAGCAGGACTATACAAATATATCAGAGAGAATAAGAGATCAGAGGGAGCTTCCCAGGAGCTCCTCACCTTCCTGCAATGACACCTCTTGCTGTGTCCTGATGAGTCTCCCCTGTCCCATGCTGAATCCCATGGCCTAGATCTCAGACCAAACATGACCTTTTCTTTTAATCCTAATAAGAGTTTTGTGTCACTATATTGTTTTAGCCCATGGGGATGCAGTTGGAATGAAACAATGACGGGAATATGGAAACAATGGTGTCCAATGACCTGTCATGGATGAGTCAGGCATGAATATGAAGCCAAGGACCACAGGTCAAATCATTTTTGCAGGGACCACAGCAGCTCAGCTGTGCCAATGAGACCCTCTTGTGTTGGAGCCCAGGCTCTGGCCCTCTTTGCAGCATATAATACTCTAATAATGTTCCAGATTTGTTCACAGAAACACAAGACTGAAGCATTTTAGTGCAAGGCTTCATTTTTGCCTGATTCTGTGTTGCATATGTGATTTTCCTTAGAAGCAGGAGAGTCACGTTGTGCATCAAGCCTGTCAAACCCCTTGGTCAGTTCATCTGAGTTGGCTGAGCTTCAGGCACCTGAGCTAAAAGCACCTGGTATGTATTTCTGGAGAACAGTCCTCATCCTTCTAGGCTAAAATACACAGTTTCTTTCAGGTCTCTCTGCATCGTGAGGAAGATCACTGGATTAGGGAAAGAAGCACAAGTGTCTTCCCACAGCCTCATGTAGCAGAGATGGTGATGGCTACAGTGCCACAGAAAAACTTTCTGTTCCCTGAGCATTGCTGACCTTACTTGTGTAAGGTTTGCTCTTAGGTCTCAGGTCCCGAACTTGGTGGCAAAATTGGGCAATGATGTGGAGCATTACCACAGTAGAACAAGACTATGCTGGGGACCAAAAGGCAAATCGGACAAACACAAGTCTGTTGGTCCACGGGAAATGTGGCCAAAAGTGCTGAGCGAGCTGACCAAAGTCAGTGCACAGCTGCTCTCATCTTTGAGAGGTCATAGTGAGCAGGGGAGGTTCCCGATAATTCGAAGAGGCATATGGCACCTGCTCCCACCCTCGCCATTTCCCCCAAAAGGCAAGAAAGAGCCCCCAGAGAACCACAGGCTAGTCAGCCTAATCTCTGCCCTTGGGAAGATCGCAGAGCAAATCCACACAAAAACTACTTCCAGTTGTATGAAGGGCAAGAAACTGATTGGGAAAAGACAGCATAGATTTACCGAGGACAAATTATGCCCAGCCAACCTGACAGCTTTCTACAATGAGACAACTATTCACTTGAATGAGCAGAGAGCCACGAGTGCTGTTCACCTGGACTTCAGCAAGCTCTTTGCCACAGTTTGCCGTAGTGACCATGTAGCCAAATGGTCGAGATATGGTTTGGGTAAGTGGAAGATAAGGTGGGTGAATAACTGCCTGGGACTAGTGAGCTTAAAGGGTTGTGATCAGCTGTTCAAACTAAGTGGCAGCAAGTTTACTCTTTTCATTTCTTGGGGATTGACACTGGGGCCAATACTGTTTAGTATGTTTTTTTTTAAAAGACTGCATCTTAAGCAACATAGTTATGCCCTGCCACAGGCTCCTTCTGCTCTCCTCTCAATGCCAAGGTCCTACCCATTGGTCTCTCTCACCCAGCTACTCTGCATGCTTTCAGAGGCTCTTTGAGACCTTTCTTCACCGCCCAAAGCATACTCTGCATGCAGTGGGTGTTCTAGTCTGTCTCCTACTTTCATGTCCCTCCAATGGTACCATGTGTTCTCCTTGGACTAACATCGTTCTTTGTCTCTGGGAGGCTACTATCTGCTCTCCCAGCATTCTTTCAGTCTTTCTGCCATATGTTGTTATCTTTCACATTAGCAGGCTTTATGCTATTTTCTTACCTTCTCTGAGACTATTTTGTCTTTGAATTTCTTTCAGGCTCTCTTCTAGTCTCTTCAACTCTGCAAGGCTTCTCTGTTCTCTGGAACTCTCAAACCTTGCACTTTTTTTCTTTAGACTCTCCAAAGCTGCTGTGGCTGCCCTTCAGGCTTTTGTTCTGTTCCTTCCTCTCAACTGAGGTGACTTTGGAGTGCTTTCAGTCTTTCTGCTGTTCCCCTCCTGGCCTCTTCTGTCCCCCTGCCCCTGCCAATTTTCTTAACTTAAACTGGGGTTTCTGGGTCTGTTTCAGTCTCTCTTTAAGGTATGTGGCATCTCAGCAGCTACCTTTTCTTCTCCTGGGATTTTTTTCAGCCTCCCTGCTTGATTCTTCCCTTCTCCAAGGCTATTATCTGTTGCTCTTTTAACCTCTCCTTTACTTAGCAGCTGCAGGCATACTCTCCTACTGCTCTTTCAGAATCTTTCCTGCTTTCTTGTTATCATCAAGGTGTTCACCATGGTTCTTTCAGGCTTTCTGCTAGTTTCTTTTCCTCTTTGAGGCTAGTCTGTGTTCTCTTTGTCATTTACAGATTTTGGATCAATTTTCCCTTCTTTGGGCACTTTAAAGTATTCTGCCTTTTTTTTTTTTTCTTTTTTTTTTTTTTTTTACTTCTCTGAGGCTATGATTGGTACTGAGTACTCTGGAGCTCCTTTAATATCTCTGATACTTTCTCGTTATCACTGAGCCTCTTCGGTATTCTCTGGGAGATCCTTTGCCCTGTCTGTTTCTTTCTTGGCCTCTCTGACAGTGCTACATTTGTTTCCCTGGGCACTTACAAGCCTTCTTCCCTTCCCTGAAGCTACTTTATATTCTCTTAATCTCTTTCAGACTCTCTGTTGCTTTGTTGGCTTCTGCTTGGCTCCACTATTTCATCTGGGCATCTTTGAGATCATCATCTACTTTCCTGGCATTTGGAGGTCTATGCTGTTATCTTTCTCTATCTCAGTGTTTAATCAATTGTGATGGATTCTCTGAGATTTCTCAGGGTCCTCTGTATGTCTTTCAAGCTCTCTACTGCTTTGTCATCCCTTTGACTGTTCTGTATTCTCTGCGACACTTGAAACTTTCTTGTATTACAAGGCTCTCAAAACTAATTTGCTGTTCTTTGAGGATCTTTCAGACCTATTTCTGTTTCAGTATTGTTTTGAAGGAGGATGTGAAAGGATGGGGCAGGAGGGGAATATTTTCAGAGGAGCAACAGCTGCAAGAGCTCTAGACTTCAACTGCAGTGGAGTAGGAATAGTCACATTTTGGAACTTTTTGTCCCCTTTTTGTCTTGGTAGTACTTGGGGTTAGGAGACAAACAAGCTCAGAGAGGCACCTTTAAAAAAATCCTTTATTTTTATATCATCCTAGTAAAAATCTTTCATATAAAGGTGAAAGTAGGTATTGCATAGAAGAAACACTGGTGCAAACATCATTTGGTGGGAATGGCAATTTTTTCTTAGTGTCTACTTTCTACTGCACAACAGATGACTAATATCTCCAGGTTTCCCCATGACAGTTAGAGGATGAAGCTGCTCATGTCTATGGAAAGAAGTTAGATGAGAATTTTGTGTGCTCTATTTCATGTGGCTCTCAAGAACCATCTGCTGGGAAAATGGCTTTTCCCCCTTGCTTTTTCTATGCCTGACCAATACATTGCTTAATAAAGACCACAAGGATCAGTTCAGCCACCCTCTGCTTGCAGCCTTCCTGTCTGTGAGTTTGTATTCCATGCATATAAATGGAGGGGTGGACACAGGATAGGAGAGTTGGCCTAATGTGACCATAGTCCAGGAACTCAATCCATGACATATACAAGGCATCTTCTGCCATCTTGGAGACATTTATGCCTTTGTTTTTATCATTTCACATGCTACTTAGCTATGGGCACTTATTTTGAGGGCCCTCCACCTAGGCTTCCTATAGGTAACAACCTTTTTACCACCAGGAGGAAACAGAATTTACTGCCATCACTTGAACAGCTTTCAAGTAGAGGTTCTTTGAGCAGTTCTATTATGCTTCTGCTTAAGTTGTGCTGCAGCTTCCAAGCATGGACAGTGAGAGAGCAGGTTTGCTACAATCTGAAGGAACACTCAGAGAAACAGCACTTTCACACCCTTCAACTGTGCTTTCATGAATTAGAGATACAGAGAGGTATGCATTTATATGAATCAATATTTGTGTATGTTACAGATACTTTTACTCAGTATCAGTTTTTATTTTAAAACATGCTAAAGACTTATAGTCAAATAGTCAGAGTGACATTTGGGGAAAACACACAGCCACCCTCCAGCGTAAGCAAAAAAAGTGCATACATACATGAGACAAAGCTCCCTTTGGTCAGTTTACAGGACAGACAGTGTCCTCTGAGAAACTGACTGATGCAGCCCTACACTTTCCAGGTCTGTTTTTTGTTGCCTGGAAAACGGCATTACTTTTCTGCTCCTTTTGGGATGTTTGTCATCACCTCCCATCAGAGAGTCAGCTAGAGACACAAATCAACCCTGCTTTGACCCCTTCCAGGAGGCAGCTTCATAGAGATGAATACACGAAGCTCATGTAACTATCTCGCTTAATACTGTGCTTAAAATGCCAAAAGTAGTCATTAAAAAAAAAGATTTCAGGATCTATCCTGCTAGATCATGAAATGGAATGAAGCAGTCTAGAAAAATAAGTTTGGATGGAAGGCGAAGTAGCTGAGTTTGCAACTATGCATTTCATCTCTGAGTTACTAATAAACATTATTTCCTTATTTCTTTCACTAATATATTTTACCATGTTCTGTACAAAAACTGACTGCAGATTAAAATTTAAAATATGGCAGGTACCACTGTGCGATCCAAAAGGACACAGATTATGCTCCTGCTCAGCCTGCACCCTGCTTACTCTTTTTGAATGTCAGAGAAAGCTAAGCATATCTGCCCAAAGGGAGAATGCAGTGGAGCCATCGGATTAAAATCGTCCTGTCTTTTCTTGCAAAAATGGGAACGCATCTTAGCAACTTCAGATACAGTCTTACACGTAGCAGCAAATAACACTGGGCATCGGATCCCCTTCTTCAACATCGAACATCCATCTCCAGCGGGGCTCACATGCTCCTGGTCCCAATTTTTGTTAGAAATGGAAGTAAAACTGGATTCAATTTCTGTGCTTTCCCTCTGCTTCCTCCCTGACTTTTTCAAAGGCAATCCAAGTGAAAGAGCTGAACCCATATGGCATTGTCTGCTCCAGTGGGAAACAAGAGCCCTGTAAAACTTTGGGCATTGTGCTCACATGGGCAAGGGTCATGCTCTAAGAATCTCCTTCTTCAATGCAATAGCCAAATTCATCTCTGTCTCTCACACGTTCACAGTCCTTCCTGTCACAGTGATTTCATAGGAACTCAAAAAAGTGACACACAGGCCACACAAAACACTATTGCTGCCAGATGTACAGATGCATGCAGGACCTACACTAGGAGATAAACAGGGGGCTAAAAACTCCCAGATATGAAGTGGCTCAACAGCTATGTCAGCTCACAAGGAAAAGATAGGCTGAAGGATACAATGAAAATGGTATATTTAAAAGTTTAAAGTATAAATATTCAGACTGGACATTAAGAGAATTTTGTTTACCGGAGGAGTAGTTCGGCATGGCATGGCACTGAAAGGCACAAAACGTGCATCCTCCACAGTTTCTAAAACTCAGCCAATAATGTCACAGTAAACCCCATCTCACATAGATGACAGTCCCCCTTTGAGACTGACATTGGATGAGGTAACCTCTGAAGGTCACTTCTGACTGCTACTAGTACAAAAAGCAGTGTTTATTTCAGAGCTGAGTTGAGCACTGACTGGAGTTACGTCAGAACATCCTCCAACATCTAAGCCTTTCCTTCTTCCTTCACAAATCAGCAAAAACCTGCAACAAAGAGCAAATGGGGACTGCTTGTAATGAAGCACCATTCAAACTTGAGAAATACATGTTCAAGTTTTCTAACAGGAATGTTGGTAAAAATACGCATTGCAATGAACTCTGAACTACACCACCGGATGAATTTGGCAATCTGTCAGCAAAAACCAATTCTGTACTGAAGGTGACACAACACATGCTGCCTACAAATGCTGTTTGGGTCACCTTTAATCAAACCACCTCTTCCAGCTCAGGGAGATGGCTGTCATCTGCCTGAGGAAACCTCTTCAATGAAAGGCATGGCATGACAATATTGCCATCAAATTGCCATCCCCTTTCCTAATACCTGGCAACATGCTATGCCTTGGACAGACTTTTTGAAACACAACACAATCTGTGAAGTCTGCTTCAAATGGCCAGTATGTCAGAATGCAATCTCTCTCCTTTGTGCCAGGGAGCAGTAACTTGCTTAGTCAGTACTTTTAGCTTTCTAAGTAGCATGACATCAAAGCAGCCAGACACTGCTTCAGGTGAGTAAAGTCATCAGAACTTAGCCTCACAAGAGTAGGAAGCTCACCATATGGTCCGATTGGATGGCATTGTATTCCATCTGAGGCAAGAGCTTCTGATTTGAAAGGGACCGCCTTTGTTACAGAAAGGGCATCAAGGCCCTGATAAAGGTAGACGATGCCTCCCCATGGACTTGAGAAAAGCTATGCCCTTATTTGTCCGCACCATCAACTTTGAAAAACATGTCCTTTGGAGATCGCACAGTGGTTCCCAAATTAATGTACAACAAATGTGTAAAACCAAAACCAGTAAAAAGTTATAAGTCAGGCAACTAAATTCTAAGCTATATTCATCATAATAATTATAATATTAAAAAAGTATACACTGTAAGGTACAAGAAGCTGCAAAGCAGCTCAAATTCAGTTAGAGTGGCTTTTCTGAATCTTCCAGTAAATTGGACACGAGAGTCGAAAACTTAATGGAAGACTTAAGAATTCTCCCTTGAAGCTGAACACACATAATTTTTGCACATATAACATGGATTAGTAGAGCAAAACTTTTTCCTAAGTTAAGAAACATTCTTAAAGCAGAGCTATGATTTTGTGTAGAAAATCCATTTGTTTGGTGGGTTTCCTCCCTCTTTGGCAAATAAATGGCAAACATGAAACAGACCAAAAAACGAGTCAAATAAGTTGTGATAAAAACTGGACAAAGTAACAACAAAGTAGATCAGTCAACGGGACGGATTCCTTCAGCAGAGCTAGGCTTGATACTCTTTGCGATCATTCATTTTGTTCATTTTTATGAAGAGACAGAAGGGTTGATGTGGTAGTATTTCAGAGGCTTCAGGCATCATATTTTTTGCCAGTCCTGTGAATCTGCTGGAAGAGTGTCATGGAGAAGGCCATGCCAAGAATCTGAAGGAAAACAAACAATAAGGGCTTCAGTACAGGGAAGCTGCCAAAACTCCACTGCTGACCTGTGTTCATGGTCCAGCTGTAGTTTTAGACGTCATCTTACACTAGCCATATTTCTCAAGCTTCAACACTGATCAGGAAACTTGCATGTACATTGTTCAGGCACACAGTGATGTTCAGAGGCAGCTCTGTCAGAGCACAGATGGAGGCAAAAAGCTCTCAGGGCTCTTTGTCATACATGCAACAATTTTTCAAAATCAATACGTATGAGTCACTCTCCCTTTTTACCCAACAACTTGTGCATGTTTAGCCACATGACTGTGACTGAAAACATCAGATTCAGGTATTCTCCTCCAAAAGTACAGCAGTGATACAGGAACTCCAAACCTTAATAGATTATGATGATACCTCTGCACTTCTTCTATAAAACACGTCAACCTACTCAGTTCAGTGGCCATGATTTGACTAATTTTGGCAAGTTCTAGGACTTGTTTCAAGAATTTGAAAAAACGGTTCCCTAGGGGACAGGGTAACAAATGGCTAAACAGGGGAACTCTGAAGTGGTGCTCTGAAGTCAAAATGTAGGTAAGCAAAACCCCACTGCAGCATATGTTCTTTGCAGGACTGACAACTGACCTGCTTCCCTTCTGAGTAGGTGGCCTTACATGAACTCATAAAACCAATCTGACATTTTTTGAAATCATGACCAAACTCAAAGTGGTTGAGCATCACTTTTTATACAGTAGAATCAAGAATGCTGACAGCAAATCAAAACCATGTTGACAAATATCATACCAGTATTACCTGCATTATGAGGATGCACATCCCAATCGAACCAAGAACATGTTTATTCTCATCAAACCAGGTCATAACCCTTTCATAACATCCCTGAAATGATGAAAGATGAAAATTGAAATCCTGAGGTCACATTTTATTTCATGTGCATTCCCTCTTTTTTCTTCCTTTTCACCCCTCCCTTGACCTGAGCAAAATGAGCCTTACTGTTTTCCACACTAATTCAGTGGAGTTCCGTCCACAGTCTTGGGAGTTTTCCATACAGCATCGGTCTGGAACAGTGTTTTCTCCCAGCACAGAGTACCAATCCGTAAAGTCATTCACACCACAGCATTTCATCTATGAAAAAAGTACAGGATTAATAAATTAGCTTAACTAGCACGATTTGTGAATCATGCACCATCGCAAACTTTTACTTCCACTAAACCACTGCATATTTTTAAAAGGGCTGCCACAATATTTCTGTATTTTTAAAATGCTTCATGCTCAGTGATCACTAAAAGTAAATACTTTAGAACATTTAAAAAACAACCAACCAACCAAACCAACCAAACAAAACCAACCAACCAAACAAACAAAAAAAAAAAAAAAAAAAAAACAAAGAAAATAAATGGTTCCATGGCCAAGGTAAATTAAGTCTTTTTGCCACAGGGACATGAGACTGAACACCTAAATATAAGGTAATCTCTGCCCACAACTGCTGAACGGCAAAAGCCTAGCTGCCAAAGCTGCAGTTGTTCCTGTGCAGGTTTTGCTGCTTCTCCTCTGTTTCAGATCATCTATGTGACAGGCACAGAGAATCTTAGAGAGAGGTAAGCGTCCTTCACCTTACAGAGTACACTTTGATCCTGGGTGTTATAGTACTCCCTGGACGTTCAAGAGCGCAACATCAGAAACCAAAGCCTGCATTAGCCATGTTTTAGACTTGGTGTGGATGTGACAGTTAATAGACTACAGCAGCCTTTATGGCCAAATTGTGGTGGTTTTCTTTTTTCTATTGAGAAAATGTTACCTCTGCTTGAATGATATTCCATGCATTTTTCAGTCCAACATTGTTTTCTGAATTGTACAGCTTCATACCTTCCTTCAAATCCTTCTTTGCACTGTCACTCACCTGCATCATGTAAAAAATACAGGAAGTCAATGCGCTGTTCAGAGGAAAGGACCAAGTGGTACACTTGCATATAGAACGTATCTCTCTTACCTTCTCTGACCACAAACTTAACATGGGTAGAAAAGCCCACCACAGCTTCAAGACTCTCACAAGTCAGTGGGACCTTTAAACACCTGTCAAGGCCTAGTGTCTCCCTCAGACTGCAAAATACTGGATTAATTCACAGGAGACCAAACAGCTTCCCCTCTACTAAAAGCCCATCTTACAGTCATCAAATGATCCAAACTAACTGAAGAGTGATCAGCAGAAATCTGAGCTTACTTTAACTTTGCCAGATACAGCTGTTGGCAATGCCACACAGCAGCCTCTCCCACCTGTAACCTTGACAAACTCTCTGGGACTGCCCAGTCAACTGAGGCAGCTGGTGGCATCTGGAATAACCTGTGAATATCCCAGGCCAATCTCCTCCAGTCCTGTTCAAGGGTTGGCCCTAAGAAGCTAACCAGGTCTTAAGTAGGACTTCTCACAACACAGGTCCACAAGATGATCAGCTTCTTGCAGAGACATCAAACAGTTATGTTGAAGGCTATCTTAGCTTTTAGGAGAACACTAAAAGGGAGGCCCTGGGCCACGGATTTATTTCAGGGAGGAAACTGGAAAGCTCAGTGGCCTCTCCTCTCCTCCTCATCACTTTCTCCTGCAGAGGCAGCTTACAGAAAACAGCCAGGATATCAAGGTTAAACCTTCAACAAAAGGAAGAGCAAGGAGAAGCCACATACCTCCATTAAACAAAACCAAACTGAACCTGGTTTACATGCTAGTGTAGTTAATGAATCTATATGGCATATTTGCTTACCTTGTCCATATAAACAAAGAACAAAATTAGTAGTATCAGCTCTGCCAGGAGAATTATCAGCAAAACGATGAAAAACTAGAACAAAGAAAAAACAGTGTATGAACACTTGCCAACAGAGCTGGGGCTGCTATAAAATCAGAAGACTATAGGCCTTGTTTTCTAAACCTTTCCTCTACTGCCAAAACCATGAAAGTTTGATTTCAAACTATTCAGGAACATTGAAGTATCATATTGGTACTAAAACTCCTGTAGGTCTCACCATCAATGAAGAAACTGACTGTCTAGCATTCTCTAAATCTTAGGTTTTACCATACTACCAGTTTACAGGTTTCAGCAATGCTTTTGTCTTGCATTTTTGACTGCTGCCACAGCACGCAGCCCTGGTAGTCTCCTTCATGCAGACTACAGAACAGATGCTAAATCCATTACCGCAAAGATAAATGTGACATGCTTCAGGAGTGATCTTCTAGCAGGTGACTGGTTGCCCACATCTGACTGTTGTAATTGTCATTACATTACTCAGCAATTCTATTCCCAACTCTCTGTAGCTGAAATCTCTCTCTCCAGGGGCAACCCAAGTGTAAGCTCCGGTAGTTTCTCACTACTTTTCATGCCCACTAGTTGCCTTTATGACATCCCCCATGCAGCCACTGGAGGAGATGTAGTATGCATTGCAGCAAGTTCTCCAATTGGAAACTCATTATAGTAAAAAAAGACTTCTGCAGAGCCTTGTCAGAATATAAACACTCTTAAAAAAAAGGTATTCAGCTGCTGTTGCACTCTGTGTGGATAAATGACACAGGTCTCATTGTTCTCTGTTTGCTTTCCTAGCTGTACAACATACAAAACCAAGCAGCAGATAGCAAAACACGGGTACACATCTGTCCTCCAGTTCAGTTCTCTGAGATGGTCTAAGGAATGCTGCCTAGATGTTCCTCCACACCATGTAAGGGAGACTTACACAAGGAAAACTCAGGTGTTCCTTACTGTCACAGCACCTGTGATTCATAAGCTGTGACTAAATCAGAAGCTGTCTGTTTTGAAAACAGTTCTCTCACCTCCTGCCACAATTCCTCTCTCTTTGGGCTGAGGAAAAGCATGGTGAAGACTCTTAGATTTATGCAGGAGGAGTGACCCACACTGTGTTTTCTGAGAGGGGTCCCCAATCTCTGTGCTTCAGTGTCGGACAAATGCTGCAAAGGATCAGATTTATTTGATTGTTTTTTTGGTAAGGCCTGGCAGAGACCCTGACTTCTTACCTTTGGGTCAAATGGTTTCCACCAACCACTGACAAAGGCCTTAGATAAAGGCAAAGTAGAAAATTGCCATAAGACACTTTAAGAGGCATCCAAAAGCAGCTGCGCTTAAGATTTTTTCAGTCAATCCTTCCAACAGACATTTCCAGAGGACTATCCAGGTTGAGCCTACAGTTCATGTTTAACCATTCAGAGATAACTGATAATAATTTGCTTTGCTATCTAATACATTAAAGCAGTAACAAGGATACATTTGCTGATACACCAATGATATCTCTGTGACCAAAGCTGTGGGATGTCATACTGCAGGCACACAGAAAATTAAAAGCCAAAGGCAATGTTACAGTGATCCACAAGACTTTATTGCATTGGTCATTTAAATAAAAAAAATAACAAAGCAACAGTCACTGTTCTTAGTGAAAATAAGTATTGATGTCTTACACTCAACAGGAGGCACTTGTTTTCCTTGATAGCACCTAGGCAGCCCAGAAAGCCGGTCACCATGATGACTGTGCCAATGGCAATTACTAGGTTGGCAGCTGAAAGAGATGGAAAGCTAGGAGAAAACGTGGCAAAGTTTCCTTGTGACACTGACAGCCAGATGCCCACACCGAGCAGCCCACAGCCACATAACTGTAAAGAGAAAAACAAAAGAGAGGTTTCACCATTAAAAGAAATGGTACTAGGTCCTTCCCCTCAACTCTGAAAGGAAAGAATTTCTCAAGCAAATTATCAGGTAACTGTTCTGCAGTAATGCTCTCAGTGGCTTGGTGCTGAAACAAAGTGAAATTAAATGTTCTTACCTAGAAGTGGTCACGTCAGCTATACTTGTTAATTTACTCAAAAGCCACTGGATGGCAAAATTATCTTTAAAAAGACTCAGCACATGAAACCAGGGCTACCCATTGATCTTCCAAAAGCACAACTCAATGCAATTTTTCTGTACGAAGACAAAAAACCTTATTTGAAATAATGCTCCATTGCACTTATTTCTGCATTCATCTACAATGTCTCAGAGTATCCAGCCCCATATTTCCTCATCCTAGGGCAGGCAAGGAAGACCTGGAGATAACTACCATCAATAGTATAATTTCAATAAATATATGTCATAAAATGTCCAGTGACAGCAGCCAGGTTGGGCTGAGTTCTCATAGCTTTTCTGCTATTTGCCAGTGTTCAATATCACAAAAATCAGATTTCCAGGTTTATTATCTACAGGAAGATCAGAGTATCCCCCCACGGCCAACTCAGAGTGCTTCCCTCCAATTTACTTGGACCATTGCATGGGAAAAGCAAAACAGCACTTAATCATTACTCACAGTGATATCCCAAAGCTGTTGGTGCTCACCTGGCAGCAGAGACGAACAAAAGAAACAAAAGTTCTTGCCATCAAGCAAGTTCACCACACCCAGCCTACCCCATTGTGCTTGCATAAACTTACAACTTTTTCTCAAATTGGAAACTCAAGATCAGATAACAGCACAGCCACTAAAATGGGGTTCAATCCTGCCTTGTGATGAGCACTAATCCTGGATGATGAAGAGCTACAGACCTAACTTTCTGGGCAAATATCCCTACTTCTGTCTGAGGTGATTTTACCAGACCGGCAGATAGTCCAGGGTACAGCTGGCACCTTTTGGTTTTGCTGCTTCACAGAACATGAAAGAAAAACTAGAACAGTATCTTCCTGCATTCATGTCACCTTACCTATGAGTCAGGCTTATGTTTTCATAATCATACACATGGTTATTTTCTTTTACTTCCCCTGTGACCCTTCTGTCTGCTCTGAGACTCCTTCCTAGTTTGCTTGAAGCTTTTGAAACTGCTTTGCATCTAGGGAGATTTACCAGTTTCATGGGGAATTGTGACCAGGAGTATCACAGTATCACAGTATGTTTGGGATTGGAAGGGACCTCAAAAGATCATCTAGTCCAATCCCCCTGCTGGAGCAGGAATGCCTAGGTGAGGTCGCACAGGAACATGTCCAGGCAGGTTTTGAATGTCTCCAGAGAAGGAGATTCCACAACCTCCCTGGGCAGCCTGTTCCAGTGCTCTGTCACCCTTACTGAGAAGGAGTTTTTTCTCAAACGTAAGCGGAACCTCTTGTGTTCCAGCTTGATCCCATTACCCCTTGTCCTATCATTGTTTGCCACCGAGAAGAGCCTGGCTCCATCCTCATGGCACTCACCCTTTATATATTTATAAACATTAATGAGGTCACCCCTCAGTCTCCTCTTCTCCAAACTAAAGAGACCCAGCTCCCTCAGCCTTTCCTCAGTAGGGAGATGCTCCACTCCCTTAATCATCTTTGTTGCCCTACGCTGGACCCTCTCCAGCAGTTCCCTGTCCTTCTTGAACTGAGTAGGCCTTATGTAAGATGTTCACAGGTTTTCCCATGAGAGGTAAAACATCTCCCAAAGTACCTAAGTCTACAAGAGCTAACATCATGCAAAGCATAAAAATATAGGCTTGTGTAGGCACAGAGAGAGAATAAGAAATGGAGATTAATTATACTGCATTGGTGGTTATTTCCAGGCCCCCTTGCACCTAAGCACTAGCTTAACAATCTGGGAAAAAAATCCCACAACTGTCTAAAGCTCACGAGCACATGCATTGACTAACACAGAGGAAATTGTAGGCGTTCTTGAAAGGAGGCTGGGAAGTACCTCTGCTTCCAAAACTCAACACAAAATAACTCCACAGTGTGATTTGGGGAGCTCTGCATCACTGGGTGTGCATAAATGTCACAGCATTTGTTTCCTGTAACAGAGCTGGATGCAGCTGCAACATGAATGTGTTTTGCAGCAAAAAGTCAAACAGCTGCTATCTGACTGAAAAGACTAATCCAAAACATACACAAAGGCATGTGGCAGGAAAGGGTGAGAGGACCGTCACCTCTTCCCCCAAATCTGTCCTCTCCAATTAATAGTCTTCACGTGATTTCTCATTGCCTTTCACTGTATTTCAGCAAGGTGAATGTGAACTTGGAGTAACAGAGAACTGGGATGGGGGGAAGCAAAAAAGAAGTATCCTGATCACATCCTGCTGCAAGACCTAGTGGACATAACCACAAGTTTAAACTCTGCAGTTCATGGAATCAGTCACTCTATTGCTCCTACTTTAAATTGCATCTATTCTGTCCTTGAATTGCTGCAGTTTTGGTGCCTCCAGGAATCCACTCTGTGGCTCAGCTGCTTCAACCATTCGATGAGAATCACAGGCAGTTGCTCAGTCCGAGAGCTTGATGGTTCAGGAGGTTAGATGCAGCTCTCACCACACAACATTCATTTAAGATTTTACATGGCATTTCTAAGCTGCCAGGGCTGTACATTGCCAATAGCTGGTGGCACTTCAATCAGTGACTTCGTAACACTCCATGGATGAGGCCGTAAATGTTTCCAAAGAAGTTTCTACTACCCCTGCCAAAGACTTGAATTGTTCATTGTAACTCCCCCTCGGAGCTTCAATTCAGACCTTAAAGATTATTCACAAATGTATTTCTTGGACTTTCATACTCATCACAGCCTGAGCTCAAGTGTTTTGAAAGAGGGCAGTCAATTCTCAAATCATCAGGCCAAAAGCAGCAAACCACTGCAGATAAACAAGGTGGTGGTGAAAGCAAGATCAAGGCAAAAGGCTTACAGATGAAGGGCAAGTAAAGGACAAAAAGAAGCACATGTGACCAGTGGAAAGATCAGCCCACGAAGACTGGCACCTCAGTATCCAACTCCAGTTATGAGGATAGTAGCAATACAGGTAGAAAAAAGAAGCCCTTACCAGCATCTCTTTAACATTTGGAAATAAACCAACACAGTCCTAGACAGAGCCTGAGTCTAGAGTAGAAAGGTGGCCCTGAAATCAATCCAGAAGGCTCACGCTTATGTTTATTTAGACAAAGTTAGAAGCAGCCAGTGGCTTAGATGAGGGAAGAGAGAGCTACCTTTAAGTGTAGGAAATCTGGAAAGTGACAGGCCCACTGGTGGTCCATGGGATGGACATGAAGATGGAAAAGGACCAAGAGCAGAAGGAAAATCCAAGCTGGAGAGCAGAAAAATGGACAGATGGCCTCTGTCTCTCTAACTGGGTCTCAGTTCAGGAGATCCTCTATATACACTACAGGACAGATGACTTCTTCACTTGCTTGTGGTAGCCACACTAGTATTTTGGCAAACTCAGGATCAAAACTCTTTGCTTTTTGGCAGAAAACCAGTCACCCACCACACCTTCACCTTTTCACAATGCCTCTAACATGGAAGAAACATTCGGCACTTGATGTGAAACATTTTCAACAAAGGTCTTGTGGATTTGCAACACACCTATGCTGTCCCTAGGCAGACCACTATGGAGATACAACTCAAATGCCACACATCTGAATACATTAGTAGAGGAATCCTTTACAATGCAAAATGAAGTGGTATGTCAGTTGAGACAGCAGACATGCCCATGTTTGCTCTTTGTTCCTGCAATTGTAATGTCCCACTGAAGAAAATCACAGAATAACTCCTTTCCAATTGCTGTAGTGATTTCATTAACATGCTAATGTGCACAATGTGATTAATAGGTCCCTTCAGAGCTGACAACACACATTAGTATAGTACTACAATTATACCACAGTATCTGCACTGATTACACTCTCACCATGGCTCATTCCCAGGCCCATTGGGCAAGCTAAGGAAAGTTCTCCTTTTCACAGACTTTTCACCTCCCAGAGTAAGATTTCTCCATCCCTAAATTACACTGGAAGTGCAGATTACATTAAAAAATCAGGTGATGGAGTGGCTATTAAAGACTAAGGCTGATCTATGCAAACAGGATTATCTACAGTGACTGAAGAGAGTAAATAGTCACAAAGACTTCCCTGCTCATTGCAGGGGGGGTGAACTATATGACCTTTGAAGGCCCCTTCCAACTGAAACAATTCTAAGACTGTATGAGTTGCAAGAGATTTGATAAAAGACATGACGATCTAGAAACTTCCACAAGGTGGCATCCCATACCAAATAGCACTAGCAGTTTTAAGTCAAATTTTATTTTTCTCCTTTCCAGAGCTCCTCAATTTTTGTGCTTACTTCTCTGTTTTTATCTCTGTCATTCTACTGGTAGCAGTATTGTTGATGCTAAAATTTATGCTTTAAAACTTAGGTCCCAGGTCAAATGTTTTTCTCACTCATGCATCCTAAAAAATCCCAAATAATTCCACTGACTTGGAACTTAATTGCATACAACCATACCAACCAAAGCTACCTAGAATTCTAGCAATCAAATAGCTTTCCCTGATACTTTTTTCTCTACCAATCTCATTTTCTGTACAACATGAAGACAGCTATTTATTCTCATAGGATCTACATCTTTCCATCTGGTACAACTGAATGCTGGCAGGTGAAAGCACCAAAAACATATCAAGTCACCTTATTAATTCCTTTTTCACTATATAATTAAATAATATATGCCACTTGGTATTTAATTGCATTAGAGTGGAAAATGGTTTGACAGCATAATGAACTTCACTGGATCTTTCTTCTCAAAAAATGTTGGTTTATTTCCCTCTCGTGATTAGAAATTATCATCCTCCAGGCAACTATCAAATCTCTCCTTCCTCTGGTGTTTATTCATGAAGGTAACTGCAGAACACTATCATAAAGGCAGTCACACACATGGATACACAGATTCTTACTTATAGAGTAATTTAGTCAAGCTATGACACACATATTTTGAGCTTGAAAGCTAACAAAAGGAACACCAACTTTTCTCACAGTTTCTCTCTCACTTTGGTATTTCACTATCAAAGCCTGGATTATCTCAACATCTATCTGTTATCATCACTGTGTTCAGAAAACAGCATTCTAGGAGACAGTAAAAGTCTCAAATATTCCAAATAAATCAGAACTCCAGATAAGCTCAGGGAGAGACAAACCCAAATGCAAGTCTTTCCATAACAAGTGCTATCATCGGAGTGGGAAAGAGGCTCTCTTATTTCGTTCAGATTTTTGAGCATTGTGTGAACTAATAAAACAATACAAACTTTGAAAATAGAGCATCATACCCAGATTTAGTTGCCTTAACCTAAAGAAGATATAGTAAGAGTTTACAAGACTTAGGGAAGGATAACACAGATGGTCAGAGATATGCCAAGACTGACATATTGTACTGAAGGAGATTGTGCATAGGATTATCTGGCCTAGGATGAATTATTAGACAGGAAGTGAACGAAATATTCACAATTCTAGAGGTCAGTATGAAAACCAAACAGTCTGTCTCTTTAATATTTTCCAGTAATGGAAACAAGGGGAATATAAGCAAGCCCTATGTAGTATGTTTTGCTTCACATAACTGAGAAGTAAATTGATTAATTATGCCATAAGCAATTACAAGAATCAAGTACTGTGGCCACAACAGTCAGTAAGGGCTAGATAATTTTATTTATTGCTAACAACACTTGTTAGCAATATAAAAAGTATATAAAAAAATAGTAGTATATAAAAAAATAATGACATTTCATACTTCTCTGAGTATAATACCATTCTTCTCAGTGTGAGATAATGCATGCAGAATCCAGCAAAACTAGCAAGCATCAAACAAGTTGGGCTAAAGAAGAGGTAGGATATGCCATTCTAGTAAGGTTTATTAATAGAATAATATTGATAGACTTACCCTTGAAGTAACCCATTGAACAGTACTGGGCAACAGGAATCTGATAAGGAAGGTACTACCAAGAGGAAAAGGTATGAGGGCCATACTCTTGGGGTTTTTTTTGCCATCATTCCATCTCATGCACACAATTTATGATGGAAAAGCTGCACAACTAGTCATGTGAGAGAAAAAGAGTGGCAGGAAGATTTCTTCTTGGCGTGATACTTACTACTGATGGTTAAACACCAGGGGAGCTCTTAACAGACTTGGAATAGAACAGACATACAGAAACCAAACACCAAGAGACAACCACTAGGGACAAAAAGAAGAAGTAAATGTCTCAGTTTGTACCTCCACTTTGAATAATATGCCCTGGGCCATCTGTGGCCCAGTTACAGAGAACACAAAGCTTTCTACCTTCCTCTGTGCTGTATTAAAACATGCCATCTTGCTTGAAGCAAAGATGATGCAATGAAAAATATATGGAACAGCTTAAATATGGTCCCCCATAAAAATGGCAAAAAGCACAGGAGGTTTGTTACAAGGAATTACTAAGAGCATGACTGCAAAAATAAGGGTCAATACTGGGAACTAATTTCAGGACAACTGCAGTGACAAAAAGACACTCTGAATTAGGCTTTTACAGGCCTCTATTGAAATAATAAGCCAATAATGATACGACCTGCACCAAAAGGACCAGCACGAAGAAGCCACGTGGAAAAGCAGAATGTATCACCAAAGCCTGGAACAGAAAGGTTTTTCAGTGTCCATTTGACTTTTAAAACCTTCCCTTCTGTTGGGGTCAGCAACACTTCGGAAGAGCTGCCAGTAATATTTTCCCTCTGTTTGGTAAGTCCTACAAAACAAAGGTTACCTATCCTAGCTCTTCTTTTCAAGACAGAGAGACCTTCCACCATTTCTTCAACTGACCCTCACATCAGACAATGTGCAGATGAGGTGAGTGGCCCTTGTGAAGCAGCACAATCTTCTCACTCTGTCCTTGTGATTTGTTCCTTTTTTTTCCCCCCCTCTCCATCTTTTATGGTATCTTAATGACCTCACAGGTTTCCTATGGAAGCAAGAAGCAGTAGGCTGTTCTTTCCGACTATGCAGGAATTTTTAAGGAAAACTTGTACGAGAAACAAAAATGGGCATAATCTTTAGCAGGTGAAAACCTAATTCAAAGACTCTTCAGATCAGCAGGAAGAGCTCACACCTGTGCATTTTGGATCTGGTGCTTCACTTGGAAGTAGTGTGGTGTGGAGATTCAAAACAGTAGGAGATACTGTTCAAAAACCCACCATCCTGTCTTCATAGACACAGCAGTCCCTGTTCTTGTTTCAATGCACATTAAGTTTTGGAAGATACTAACTTGATTGTTCACAGAGATCATCACCACAAATAACAGCATTTTTCAAACTATCACAATACATTAACTGCTCCATTGAGAACGCCATATTAAGGAAAGCAGGGGGCGACATAAAAGGGAAAGGGGACTCAAAGCTCAGCAGTAGAGCTATTCCATTCATTTACCATCAGACAGGGGTGTTCATCTTTTGCAGTATTCTGCCCTGAGTTACAGCTCAGAATGATTGTTCTGGATGGAGGCAGGGATGGGAACTCCATGGTTTCTACTGCTTCAAAGCAGAGATACTTTCTGTAAATTAAGGTTTTGGATGCCACTTGCCACTTCTGGATTTGGGTGGTTCATCGATTTCAGAAAAGGGCTGGTGCTTAAAGGAGATTTTCAGGTAAGCCCAGATAAATTTTCCGGCTTTGTCTTGAAAATCCACAGGATTAATAAAAACTGGGGCTTAACAGATGAAAATCTCAGAGAAAGACTCTTGCAAAGTGAGATAATCTTCTAAATATGATGCAAAATATAGCAAGGACACAAAAATCTGAGAAGTTCTTTAGCCATAGGCTAGAAAATGAGAATGGAGTATGGAAGTGGGTGAATACACTTAATAATAACTACTTAGTGCTACTGTCATAACAACATGGCAAAGATTTAAACCCCTCTACAACGTTCTGTGAACTAGATATTGATGCAAGAAACAGCAATTATTTTGATGTTTCCTTTTAGTCTAGTGCTGCAACAGTTGTAATGACAGCCTATGTGTAACAGAAGGTACAGAACTGGAATCTATGCAAATGCTGGTGCCCCTTAATTCATCTGTCAAGGAAAGCAGTCATCCTCTTCCTGGAGTCATCCCCCAGCTCTGCTTCCCATGTGCCAGGTATTTGTGAAAAGGTGCTGTATGCACCTTAACTTTCTTGTAGGCTGTCAAGCCTTATTGCTGGAAAATGTCCCTCATTTCAGCATCCAAATAGTGGGCTTTATCAGTCTTCATGTTTTTCATGGAGCAATGGTGGCACCTTTAGCTGCTCCAGTTGATTTGCAGGCACCAGATATATTTTCCCCACATATTCCATCACTGCTTTACCAAAAGCCTCATATAAGCAGAAGAACAAAACTTAGAAGAAGCGGTTTGCTTTGCCAGCACCTTCTTTCTTCTGAAGGGTAAACTTTTACTACTCTGATTTGTAATGAATTTGTTTTTTTTTTCAGCACAGGTATTTGGGGGAGTATTAATGGAATGTTTCCCTTCAAGGTATTCAGGGCAGTTTCAGAAATGGACTTTATCAGAAGCTGCACAAAGCACCGCTTTTCTTGGGGGTGAGGGGTCAGTCATGAGTGGTGTTTTCCAGGGCTCAGTATTGAGGCCAGTTCTGTCTAATCTCTTTATCAATGATCTGTAAGTTTGCAGATGACATCAAGTTGGGTCAGAGTGTTGATCTGCTTCAGGGTAGGAAAGCCATACAGAGCGATCCGGACCAGCTGGATCACTGGGCTGAGGTCAACTGTATGAGGTTTAACAAGACCAAGTGCTGGGTCCTGCACTTGGGTCATAACAACCCCAGGCAGAGCTACAGACGTGGGGGAGAGTGGCTGGAAAACTGCCTGGTGGGAAAGGATCTAGGGGTGTTGGTCAACAGCTGGCTGAATATGAGCCAGCAGTGTGCTCAGGTGGCCAAAAAGGCCAACAGCATCCTGGCTTGTATCAGGAATAGTGTGGCCAGCAGGACTAGCAAAGTGATCATCCCACTGTACTCAGCACTGGTGAGGCTCCACCTCAAATACTGTGTTCAGTTTTGGGCCCCTCATCATAAGAAAGACATTGAGGTACCAGAGAGAGTGCAGAGGAGGGCAATGAAGCTGGTGAGGGGCCTGGAGCATGAGTCTTATGAGGAATGGCTGAGGGAACTGGGGCTGTTTAGCCTGGAGAAAAGGAGGCTGAGGGGAGACCACATTGCTGTCTACAACTACCTGAAAGGAGGTTGTAGCATGGAGGGCGTTTGTTTCTTCTTCCAAGTAGCAAGTGATAAGACAAGAGAAAATGGCCTCAAGTTGTGCCAGGGGAAGTTTAGATTGGATATTAAGAAAAATTTCCTCATGGAAGTGGTTCTCTTTCATTGCAACAGGCTACCCAGGGAAGTGGTGGAATCACCATCCCTTCGAGGTGTCTAAATGACATATAAATGGGGTTCTTAGGGACACAACTTAGTGCCAGAGTTAGGTTAATGGTTGGACTCGATCTTGAGGGTCTCGTCCAACCAAAATGATTCTGTGATTCTCTGATTCTGCATCAGCCCCCAACCTGTACTAGTGCATGGGGTTACTCCTCCCTATGTGCGGGACCCTACAGTAGCCTTTTTTGAACCTCAATAGGTTCCTCTTTGCCCAGCACACTAGCCTGTCCCGGTTCCACTGAATGGCAGCACAGCCTTCTGGTGGCCTATTGGCCACTCCCCACAGTTTTCTTGAGGGTACACTCTGTCCCTTCAACCAGGTAATTGATGAATAGTTTGAAATGAAGGTCAGGAAGGACAAGATAGTCACTGGAAGTAGTCCCCATGGATTTACAAAGGGGAAATCATGGCCAAGGAACATTATAGCCTTCTACAATGAGGTGACTAGCTTGGTGGGTGAGTGGAGAGCCGCTGGTGGTGTTTAACTTAACTTTAGCAAGGCTTTTGACACTCTCTCACATAATATCCTCATTGACAAGCTGGCAAAGTATGGGTTAGATAAGCAGACAGTGAGGTGAACTGAAAACTGCCTGAACAGCCAAGCCCAGAGGGTTGTGACCAGTGGCACAAAGTCCAGCTGGAGATTAGATTAGTCATTAGTGATGTACCCCAGAGGCTGATACTGGCGACAGTTCTGCTTAACCTCTTCATTAATGACCAGGACAATGGGACAGAGTGTACCCTCAACAAGTTGGCATATAAACTAGAGTGGCTAATGCACCAGATGGCAGAGCTGCCATTCACAGCAACCTGGACTGGGTGAGGAACTGGGCAGAGAGGAATCTCATGAAATTCAACAAAGCAAAATGTGAAATTCTGCACCTGGGGAGGAATAAACTTATGCACCAGGACATGCTGGAGGCTGATGGGCTGGAAAGCAGCTCTGCAGTGGAGAGCCTGAGGTCCTGGTGGAAAACAAGTTGACCACAAGCCAGCAATACAACCTCATAGCAAAGAAGGTTAACAGCATTAGGAAAAGTGTTTCCAGCAGCTTTGAGGGATGTCATCCCTTCCTCCTACTCAGCACTGGTGAGGCCACAACTGGAGCGCTCTTTCCAATTTTGGGGTCCACAGTACAAGACATAGACAAATACAAGTAAGAGAATGGAAAAGAGGCTGAGAGAGCTAGGATGATTTATCCTCAAGGAGAAAAGGCTCGGGGGGATTTTATTGATCTATATAAGTACCTGATGAAAGGCAATGAAGAAGAAGGAGCCTGACTCTTCTCAGGAGTGCCGAGTGATAAGAGGCAATGGGTACAAATTCAAACACAATATACTATGCAAGAAAAAGCCACCTTTTTAAAACAAAACAAAAAACCTCTGAGAGAGCTCAAACACTGTAGTAGTGCTGTGGAGATTTCAAAACCTGACTAGACACAGTCCGTTGTAACCTGTTCTAGCTGACCCTGCTTGAGCGAGGGTGGGGAGACTAGATGATCTAAACAGGTCCCTTCCTACCACACCTATTCCATGAGTCTATTAAGGAGATACGCTCTCAGATCTTAATAACTATACTCCAGCAGTATTCTCTACTATGCACACACACACTCTTTTGTTTTTTCCCCAGTATCCCATGTCTGCCTGAACAGGTAAAAAATAAGTCCCCTCCATTATTCACAGGTTGTGTTCAACAGAAGCACAACCCTGATTTGCTAATGATTGTCATTAATTATTAGGTGTCAAACATCTTGTTCATGAAATTCCTATGTGATAAATTGTCAGTAGTTAAAACATAAGTGTGGAAAATAGTAGCAATAGAAAAGGGACTTGGAGAGACTAGAAACAAAGCATAAACTTAAAGGAAACATACATCTGCAAAATTATATTCCCAAACACAGAGTTTCTGCAGGATGATTTGTGAAAAGATATAAAAAGCAAAGTGTCAAAGCAAATGAGACATTACTTTGGACTGCAGTAATTCTTGTTCCAAAACTTCACAGTTATTTTGAGTGGCATGCACAAAGGTAACAAAGGCAAAACCAACAAAACTGTCCCTGCCTGCAGGTGTGAATGAAAGGCCAAATTTAGTTGTGCCAATGCCAGCATCATAATCTTTTTGTATATAACACACAAAACCCAAAGTGCAGTAGGTAAAGAAGACTGAACATTTGAAGGGGATTCAGAGACGATGTCTGTGGGAGATTTGACAGATTTTCTTGAAGTTAACAGACATAATATGGAACTGAAATGAACAGGCCTCTGAGGCCTGTGTGTCCAGCAAGAGAGCAAGAGTTGAGCAGCCTACGTGCCTTACGTGATTTTGTGCAGCCTTGAGCAAAAACAAAAGAAAGAGTGTTTAGCGAAGAAGAGTCAGCATAAAATAGATACATTTTGCTTAATACTAGGGCTCGTGCAGATACATAAAATCCAATCACTTGTTAGTTTGCAGCAAGTGAAGAGTAGCTATTGACCAATTACATGCAACCTTCAGATGGGTGGACAGCACATGGACAAGTCAAAAAGATACTTAAGGAGAGTTGTAACAAGCAATAAATGAGTTCGCTTAAATTCACATTGTATTGTGTGGAGTCTGTGATTTTTCGCCTTTGCAGATGTCTGAAGAATTAAGGTGTGTACAACATAAGTGATAGTTAAAAATCAGATGGCAGAGAAGATAATAGGGGCAGAACCTGGACACAGTATTAGGTCCTTAGTTTAAAAAAAAAAAAAAAAAAATTAGAGATAAACTACAGAGACTCCTGAAATCAGAAGGATTGGCAGGACCCTAGTCATTCATCTGCTGGATGGAAAAACACACAAATAATAAACAGAGATTAAAATATCACAGATAACATATATTAGATCCAGCAAATAACTAATACGGAAGAAGGAATTGTGTAGTCACTCCACAGAAGAGACCTGATTGGGTGGGTATTTAACATATAGTTACAAAGGCTATATAATTAATGAAGGCTATGTAATTCAGAAAGCCCACAAAGGACTTGTGGTTCCTACAAAAACACTAACCTTATGCATATATTAAAATGTGCATTTATGCTGTCCTTGATAACAGTCTTGTCAACAACTGTACATTTAAAATACAGTAACTAAGCAATATACATAATCTCCATTTTAAATTATCTTCTCATTAGTAAGCAAGGGGACAGAAGTAGAACAATTCTTTAAGTAATTCATAATGAATTAAAATTCATCAGCCTAACAAAGTAGTTCTGAGCATTAAGCCTTATTTCCTAAACACACATAATTGTAAAGATATCTTTCTGAAATGCAAAGTCTGGGGATTAAATTCAGTCTTTCTTTAATTCTTGCAAATAAACCTATCTACGCAGACTTCAAACTGAAAACAGGCAGCAAATTGCAATGCTGTCTTTTAATGCACCACTTTTTGAAACTTCTTGTTAGAAGACGTAAGTTTAGGGTTTTTTCCTATGTAATATTATTAATTCAAAAATGGAGATCTGCTTTTAAAATGCCCCCCCCCCCCCTTTTTTTTTTTAATTTTCCTAATTATTTCCATAAAGTTAATTTCACTTGAAATGAGAATCCAATCTGAAATCTAGCCAGACAGAAAGATCTTCTGAATTTACCTATGCCATAGAAACATTCAGAGCTTAGTTTGATAGCAAAAGCAAATACATGTTGCTGCTCAATCCCATCAGACCTGCAGAACAGAAAGAGAACTGAATTTTGTTCTTCCAGTTTTTGGAATAATTATAAGATTTTTTTACTGCAATCATATGCAAGCATAACAAATGACAAAATTTGTACATGTTAGCAACCATGATATGGCTAATAAAAATATTTTTGTCTTGTTATTAAAACCTCTTTCCAAAAACATTTGATTCACAGACTCAAAACCAACACTGAAGGCTTTGGAAGGAAGAGACAATTTTGCAAAGGCGGTTTGTAGAATACCAAGAGCAAGAGCAAACAGCATATCTAAATCACAGTCCAAATTCGAGTATGTGAAAGCATCAAGAGAAATCTATCAGACAGGACAGGAAATCATATTTTATTCCATTGATGGTGGAGAGAAAAACAAATTGAATCATGATCCATTGACTTCCCCCAGTGCTCTAATTTTAGAGCAGCCTTTTAAAGTCTTTTGAAAACAGAACTGCACGACTGTTTAAAACTATATGCTAAATTCACATGTCATGTATTTGCACAAATGCAGGGGCATGTATTTGCAGTACCGTCTTCTAAAATGTATGTCCCCACCTATTTATTCATGGACACTTTCTGCCCCACAAGAAGCACAGTCAGATTCTGGTCAGTCTGCCATCAAACATACATTTACAATGCTTAGCATTCACTGGCATAACTTAATGAAATCTGGACACCTCTGCTGGTCACATGTTATTAATGTCTTTTTTTTTCCTGAGCCAGTACTCCTGGAGCCTCTTTATCCGCTTTGTTTATTTTAATCACAGCTGCTTAATTCTGGTCTATCTCTTAATACCAAACAAAAGCAGTAGTAACAAAACAAAAAATCAGATGTTTCAAGGACTTGGAGGGGGAAGGTGCAGCAGTCAGCAACCCTCATCCAAATTTGTCTAAAAGGAGTGAGGACCTTTCTAGCCCCAAAGAAGTTACCATGACTTAAGATACTCTCTTGAAGATGTACTACAGGGCACAACCAAGAACACATGTGGGTTTGCCAAGTCATCAGCCTTTATGCATTACAGCCCATCTGGACAGACCTTGGGTTGTGCTAAGACAGCTCATTTACTACATATAGACCTGGGAATTATCTATGATTTTGCACACACAACATACTCAACAAGGTACAAAGATGAATCACAGACCAGTTGAGATTCGAAGGGAGCTCTGAAGGTCATCTGGTCCAACTCCACTGGTCAAGCATGGCCACATAATGTCAGTTGCCTAAGACCATATACAGGCAGCTTTTTAATATCTCCAAGGACAGAAAATCCATAGCCTTTCTAGGGAACTTGTTCCAGTGCTTGGCCACCCTCACAGTAAAAAAATGTTTCCTGATGTTCTGTTTTTGCCCATTGCATCTTGTGTTGTTACAGGGCACCAATGAAAACAGCTTGGCTTCTTCACATCCTCCCTTCAGGTATTTATGTAATTGATTATATCCCTGAACCTTTTCCAAGCTAAACAGTTCTGTCTCTCCCAGCCTTTCCTCATGTGAGAGATGCTTAATCATCTTAGTGGTCCTTCGTTGACTCTCTCCACTATGTCCACAGCTCTCTTACACTGGGAAGCCCAGAACTCCAGGTGTGGCCTCATCAGTGCTGAATAAAGGGGAAGGGTCACCTCTCCTCTACCTGCTGGCAACACTCCTCCTAACTCAGCTGAGTATACCGTTAGTCTTCGTTGCAGTAAGGGCACATTGCTGGCTCCAGTTCACCAGATTCTCAGGTCCTTTTCTGCCAAGATGCTTTCAAGCCATGCAGCCCTCAGCATACATGGGTATACAGGGTTGTTCCCCTCCATGTGCAGAACTTAGCATTTCCTCTTGTTGGAACTTCATGAGGTTTCTATAGCCCACGAAAACCAACTCCACATCATGATTACATTTTGGTTGTAGCAGAAGGAACTCACCTGAAGCTAAACTGGGGCTCTCTGCAGCTAAAAAAAAGCATGAGCTGTTATATTTTGAGCTAAACAGTAAGGGCCACCAAATGGGCCCTAAGCAACTCATTCTTCCTGCAAGGGCTCACAGAGACAGATCTGTCACTCACATACAATCATTCTAATGGCTTATGGAGCCCATGAAGAGTTCATAATCTGGCAAACATACAAAGGCAGGAGACAGAAAGAAGCGCTGCTAGAAGCCACATTTGAAAGCTTAAGCAACAAATAAAATCTCCAAATCTGTAAGAATGGCAGTGTTTAAGCAAACCAAGAAAAGCAGTTCTACCTATATCAGAGGGATTGGTTACCTTCTACAGTCAGGATATTCTGCTACTGCATATGAATCTTGAGTTTCATTTACTAGTTCTGTAGAATTCATAATAAAGCTCCAGTTGCTGACTCTAAATCTATGCAGTGTAATCTGCCTGCATTAGACTGCTTGTCATGATAAAATCATTCTGACTTGCCTCACAGAAAATATCTGACTGGAAAATATAGCTAATCCTAAACTGCAAGCTGTGATATAGATTTTAATACAGACATGGATTACATGGACACGTTGACTAAAATAATCTTCCAACAGAGAGACAGCTATGGAATTTTGAACTTTCCAGTCTCTATGCAGAATGCTTTCCAAAAGTTCTTCCCATTCCACAAGCTAAAACAGCTTTTGCTTCAGCTGGAACACCCCAAACCACAGACCTTGATCACCTACCTTCATATATGCTTCCACCTCTTTTGCCACATACATCAAAAACAAGTTAGAGTGGCCTTCAATTATTGTTGCCGAGTGTGAAATCCATCCAGGAAGACCACAAAGTCAGAAAAGATTTATCAAATTCCCAGTCTGATTTTATATTTACTGACGTTTCTCCAACTGTCCTCTGACCTCAAACATGTTACAAAAATACAGAAAGCTAAGCAGTGATTGCTTTGTCATTCACAATGCACGTCTGACTGAGGCTTAAGTCCTCTGCCTTGCCCTCGTGGACTTCTAGCTGATTCTTTTCTATATAAATTAGAATACAACTGAACGCACCTCTCAGCTGTAAAATGGAAGGCAATAAAAAAAATGAAGTTGGTGCTGAGTTGTGAATAGTCATCTGTTCCTGCATAGAGTCAGAACTTCTAGCTCAAACTCCCTGTTATGTAAACTTCCTGTTTGCATTTGCAGCAGGCCTGATCTGAGGAAAAGCAAGTGAACTCTGCAACAGCAACTAACATCACCACCTCCCACAGATTAGCAGCTGGTATTCTTGCATGGCTTCAATTGCACCTTGCCTTTAAAAGGCAGCTCAGCCACCTGCAAGAGGCACTACTCTTGTTTATTCATCTGCTTTAGGAGAGAGGTGAATGGGGACAAGAGTGCTCAACAGTTTGAATAAGTATTAAATGAGTATCAAATAAAGACAAGAACATAGAACAATGTATGTTAAGGTGATTCATATATCTGCAAAGTCTAGCTTTGCTTACTCTGAATGTAAGACTATGAACAGCACATCTCTCTCCAGCTGTCATTGCTGCAAGACATATCACCACTATCCCCAGATGTGGGAAAAGAACACTCTGCTCTTTCTACAAGGAACCCTTTGAAGTGACCTCTGTTCTCAAGAATGTTTTTCTAATGCATCAGGGTCAAAGCAGATTGATTTAAGTCACAGCTATTTAAACAACCAATTTTAATAATAATTTAAATCAAAAGCAAGCAACTTTGAATAAGTCACGGATTTTAACTCCGCATTGCTCTTGTATCCTCCATTCAGCTTCCTTCCGTAGATATTTAATGCATTTTTTTGTCAGGTCAGAAGAGAATCTGTGTTTATACACTCAGTCGTCTTTTATTGCTGTTGTCACTATGTTAGAAAGCAGTGAATGATGTGTTTTTATTTTCTTTATGACTTTTTTTATTATTCATGGTAACTAAGTTTTAGTAGAAATTTGAACTCAGTCAAAAGCCACAACACAACATTTCAACACTATTAGTTACACAGTACTATGTCTAGTGTGCTGTATGGTGAACTGACAAACCATAGTCATAATTAAATGCTTTATTTAGCAGTGGAAGCATTACCTGTAGTGAATGTTCCGAACATTTCTGATGACTGAACTCTTTAAAGACATAGAAACTGTAGCTCTTACATGCTAACGCCCCATTTTCTTTATGTGTTCAAAAATGTAAAGCAAGTTTATCTTCTTTTTCAGCTACTATTTTTCAGTACTGAATGAACTAGATGTTGAGAATAACTAAATGAATAATCTGAAATTAAAGCTACTGCAGTCAAAAACTGGTTTAGGCTTTCAGTCAGCTTTGCTTCCAGCTGCTAAGACCTGCACCAGGTTTTTTGCTTGCCTTCTTTGCAGAAATTGACAGCAAGTATCTACTCTTTGACTATTTTTATTTAACTTGCATTTTCAGATATTATAATCATAAAATAGGTTGTCAAGATTTCAAACAGGTTTACGTTTTCAAAAGGAGGTAAAAGGAGTTAAATTAAAAGGTGTCCACCTTTATTCCCCCCTCCTTCAGCTTAGAATGTAGACTGTTAACAACTAGCAAAAACTGGAGAGGACTCTCTTGCCAAAGCATGAGGAAGTTTTAGTAATTCTTTATGTTGTCCATATTCTTTCAAGTTATTCTCATTTTCAAAGAATAAAAATTATTTTCACTTTCTTCTTTATTTGAAAAAAGCCCAACTCCAGTAGTAGTTGTGTTGGAAGGGCACAAAGATAACAGATCAGATGCTACAATGATTTGCACTGCAGTAAGAATGGAACAATATCCCTTCATACCATGTTCAAAATAGCAGCATAAAATGAATATCACACACAAATTCACTCCGCTCTAACAAACAAGAAAAAATATTTCCATAAAGAGCAACAACCTGGGAATAAGAGTAAAGACATAATTCCATGCTGTTCTTCTAGACACTGCACAACAGTTTGCCCTTCTTTTTTTTGCCCCAGATATAACTGTGATGATTTTGTAGTCCTACCTCAAAAGTTACTGCCTGTCCTTTAAAACACAGGCAAAGCAAATGATCTGGAAACACTAGCATTTCCACAAGTTAGCATTCAGTTCACTCACCAATCAAGTGTAAGTTCTTCCTTCTTCCCCAAACCACAAACATTCTTGCTAATTCCATTTTTTCGTTTTGTTTTTTAATATATCTATTCCAGAGCCTGTATTAAGCAGAAAGAGTTGCTCCCCATATGCAAATAAATAAGAGCATGAAACACTGTCTTTTACATGCAAAAACATGACTGATTTTGATCACACAGACTCTGAACCTCAAAAACCTAGTGGTAGGGAATACTTGGGTGAGATTTCATAAGGGGCTACAAAGCTTGTACTTCAGAGTGAGAACCAAAACAATGAAATAAATATTTGCTTTTGTAGAATTCCTGCATTTGTGTCGTTGTTAGATGTATCATTTTACTATTTAAGGTATCTCACTTGTGTAACTCATATGTCTGATATTAAATAATTGATTGCGGCCACAGGAAGCAGTATAAAAGCTATGATTACAGGTATAGTCAGAAACAGAAGTGAAAGAAAATGGAAAACTCCAGTGGATGGTTCCATTATACCATTATTAACCAAGAGAATACTGTAGATTGCACAGGTTCAACATGTGTGAGAAGAAAAAAGGGGCACATAGATGAAAGACCCTGTGTTGAAAGACCCTGTTCAAGGTTGCATAAATAAACCTTCAACACTTAGCTCAGAAAAGTAGCAGTATCTAATTGAAAATAACACTCATTTGTTTCACAGCATTAATGGAAGGTGTAAAATGAAAATTCCAATGATTTATCAGTGCGAAGTGATAGTTTTACTTCCCAAATTTTTGTGGAATGCTTCCTGGAGGCACACAGTATTTGACCCTGAGATGCACCACTTAATTCCCCTAAAAAAAGACCATGAGAATCACTCTGGCTTATGTCTAGTACATTTTAGACACTAAATTAAGCCTCTGTGATGACCTCTAATACTTTTCTTTCCCTTGCCTGTTTCTCTAAAAGTAGGCAGGGCAAGGCTTGCACCATCCTTAGCACTGAGGGAATGAGAGCAATTTCCCTTTACTCAGTTTAAAATAGAAATACAAACCTTGCCAGAATTATTTGAAAGCATTGTCAGATGGATGAAATATTTCTGAATCTGCATCATGTAACATTTGGCAGCTAGCATGACTACTGAACAGCTGACTTTTATGCAATGACATTATTAATTATATCTTCCTTGCTAAACAAGCACTGTAACTGAGCCTTTGCAATATTCTTTCATCAAGCAGTTAATGCACATCTGCTAAACTGATTATATGGTAAGTATTGTACCTGTCCTGTTCCATGTCTACTAAAAACATCAGTCTGATCCAGCCAAACTACCATCTGACTGCAACAGCTCCTACACATAGGCCAAAGACAGTGTTGTAACCAGAAGGTGGTATGTTCCACAGATCTCCTCAGACATGAGCCATTCTCAACATTATTCCTAGCTTGCCAAGATCACCAACAATGCAGAACAGTCATTTGTGCCTTCTGACTAATTTGCATAAAACTTGCCTGCAAGCTGAAATGTCTTCATTTGGGACATTTTCCATTTAAAGATTTTTTAAAAATTGGAATCAGCAGAAGCATCTCAAAAGTCTATACATGCCTGCAGACATATATTAACTGAGCTCAAATTTGCAGTGTGCAAAATTAACTCAATTAAAAGCCAGCACTTGTTTTGGGAAATGGAAAAGCTGACAGAAGCCATCATGTTCCTAATCCTTACTGCCTTGAGACTCAATGTTGTGCAAACATGACGATCCTTCTGATTTCAAGACATACGAGATAGTTGTGTAAGTGTCTGCAATACTAAATTCCAACAAAATACTCTTAAACTCTCTTCTTCTCAATAATCCCATTATCTCAAATTCTCCTTGTATGACATGCATCCCAGTCTCCCAAAAGATCTCAATGAATCCTGTATGCCCACATCCTTCTTCCACTGGTGAACCCAAAACTGGGTAGAGCAGTCCAGGTTCAGTACCAAAAAAAAAATGGAATAACCATGTCTCTTAACATGCGGTCTTTAAAAGAAACAGATACTAAATGGTATTGGCCCAAGTGTCAATCCCCAAGAAATGAAAAGAGTAAACTTGATGCCACTTAATCTGAACAGCTGATCACAACCCTTTAAGCTCACTAGTCCCAGGCAGTTATTCACCCACCTTATCTTCCACTTACCCAAACCATATCTCGACCATTTGGCTACATGGTCACTACGGCAAACTGTGGCAAAGAGCTTGCTGAAGTCCAGGTGAACAGCACTCGCGGCTCTCTGCTCATTCAAGTGAATAGTTGTCTAATTGTAGAAAGCTGTCAGGTTGGCTGGGCATAATTTGTCCTCGGTAAATCTATGCTGTCTTTTCCCAATCAGTTTCTTGCCCTTCATACAACTGGAAGTAGTTTTTGTGTGGATTTGCTCTGCGATCTTCCCAGGGGCAGAGATTAGGCTGACTAGCCTGTGGTTCTCTAGGGGCTCTTTCTTGCCTTTTGGGGGAAATGGCGAGGGTGGGAGCAGGTGCCATATGCCTCTTCAAATTATTGGGAACGTCCCCTGTTCACTATGACCTCTCAAAGATGAGAGCAGCTGTGCACTGACTTTGGTCAGTTCACTCAGCACTTTTGGCCACATTTCCAGTGGACCAACAGACTTGTGTTTGTCCCATTTGCCTTTTGGTCCCCAGCATAGTCTTGTTCTACTGTGGTAATGCTCCACATCATCGCTCAATTTTGCCACCAAGTTCGGGACCTGAGGCCTAAGAGCAAACCTTACACAAGTAAGGTCAGCAACGCTCAGGGAACAGAAAGTTTTTCTGTGGCGCTGTAGCCATCACCATCTCTGCTACATGAGGCTGTGGGAAGACACTTGTGCTTCTTTCCCTAATCCAGCGATCTTCCTCACGATGCAAATTTGGGACCTAAGGCCTAAGAGCAAACCTTACACGAGTAAACGCCAAGGCAAGGAAGGCACTATGTGTGTCCTTTGTCACCAGGTCCCCCGCCCCATTTGGCAGAAGGTCCACTTTTTCTTAGTCTCCCTTCTATTGCCAGTGTATTCATTGGGTCTGGGTCAAGATCCAGATTGTGCAAGTACAAGATCAGTCACAGACAGAGCTGCTACACAGGCAGGAGCCAGTGGCAAGGCCTCTGCTTAAAACAGATCCCAAGGGAAATGAGAGACAAGCCCTTGCTCCTAGCTCTCTTCCCAACAGTTCTTATCAGCAAACACTTGGCCTCAGACACTTTAATTTAGCTAACTAAACTCCTAGAACAGGGATGCACTCTCAGCCCGACGCACTGACCTCATCTCCTTCTTCTCCTGACTGGACTCTCTGGACCATGACCCCATTCACTACTTTGCCTTGTTTGGGAAAGTCAGTGGACCCTGTTGTCACCACACCTGCTCTGCCCTCCCTATTCAGCAGGAGTGCTGTGGGAATGTGCCCTGGCCACTGAGGTTATTACCTGTGCTGTGGCCAACCCCAGCTCCTGGTTTGTCCCCATTGCAGCTCTCCAACAAAAGTGTGTTCACCAGTTTCATCAGATGCTTCCTTCCTGCTCCCTATGCCTCCTCTTCCCTTCAGGCTTTGGCCACCATACACTGACGAACCTAGGCTCAAAGCCTCCTAGATAGGCTGGAAAGTGTGTTGGAAAACATGCTCTTGCCTCACCCCTCTGTGGCACCCTGTTTCTGCCCCACACTCTCTGTTAAAGAGGGAGCCCATGACTATAAAAGCCAAAGTTCTTGACAGCATCATTGGTGCATGCACAGATGAGCAGGCCAGGGGTAACAGACCAGAGTCCAGACATTCCTCAGTGCTCTCTGCAACAGCCCCAGTCCAACCTCCCTGCAAGCAACAGATCACATGAGGTTGCAAGTCGGGTCAGTAGATGGCTGCTTCTGTACCCTGTAGAAGGACATCTCCAACGAAGTGTCACACACAACTTACTCTCGGCGCTGGTTCAGGTGTGGTTCAGATTCACCTGGCTATGATACATGCCTTCAGCTCATATGGGAGTACACATCCACTGGTCATTCAAAAGCAGCCTCAGAGTTGCCTCTTCTTTCTTGCATTGACAGGCTTAGGCTCTTGCCTCTGTAGGAGCTCTGCAAAGGTCCTGCCAATCTCCTGTTTCTCTGCCATAAGGCAATCTGTCAATATCCCTCACAGCTCTTTTTGTGGTGACTTAGTGACTCAACCATGATTGCAGCCCTGACACGCAACACTGTCTTGTTCCTAGGCACTCTCTTGCCCAAGACCTGGATTGTATCTACTTTCAGGGGCTCTGCCTGTTCTGAAGACTCCAGTATATCAGGGTACTTCCTCCAGGCAGTGCCTTGGAATGTGTCCTATTGTGCAGAGTCCATTGCTCCAGAACTTTAGAGAGTCTCATGCTGTCTTGAGCAGAGTTTTTATCTCTTGTTGCATCCTTTCAGAATCACAGAATATCTCGAGTTGGAAAAAGACTCATAAGGATCATTGAGTCCAACTCCCTGCTCCTTGAAGGACCACCTAAACCTAAACCATATGACTAGGAGCCTGTTCCAGCTACTGACCATTCTCTCAGTGAAGAACCTTTTCCTAATGTCCAATGTGAACTTCCCATGACGCAACCCTTCCATTTCCCTTGTATCCTATCACGGGTCACCAGAGAGAGACCATCACCTTCCTCTCCACTGCCCTCCTTGAGGAAGTTGTAGTCTGTGACGAGGTCCCCCTCAGCCTTCTATTTTCCAAGCTGAACAAGGCAAGTGACCTCTCAGACACTCCTAAGTCTTGCTCTTGAGGCTGTTTTGGTCACCCTCCTCTGGACATACTGTAACAGTCTGACATCCTTCTTATATTGAGGCACCCAAAACTACACACAGTACTTGAGCTGGGGCAACACCAGTGCAGTGTAGCGTGGGACAATTAACATCCCTTGACCAGCTAGATATGTGGTGTTTGATGCACCCTAGGACACGTTTGGCGTTTTGGCTGTCAGGGCACACTGCTGACTCATATTCAGCTTGCCATCAACTTAAACCTGAGGTCTTTCTTAGTCACATTGTCATTCTTGCTCTGAACACTTTTAAGCAACACAAAAGAAACAACATAATTGCTGCAAAGAAATGCAACTCAAATGTCATGGTAGAGGCTATACAGTAATTATCTCAGGCACATGGTATTCTTAGACTCAATTTGTAATTTGTCTCCTGATGTGTCATAGGACTTCAGACTAGTCAGTTCACAGTCTGAGCTAGATGTATTGCCTTCTTTGACCTGTAAAACTAGAAAAACTTTGAACTAGCAAAGCAAAGCATCTTCATTATCACTCTATAAGCATGTTAACTTCCACAAATATTTAATCTATTGCCCCAAAGTTGTATAAAACCAAAGTACAGATGTGGATAGACACACATGTGGCAGACCATTCAGCCAAGTACAGTCACTTTTGGTTTATTCCTCATTCCCCTCCCCTCACCCCACACAAGAAGAAAATGCAAGATACTTCTCACTGGTTGTACAATGATTGATAGCACAGTCTAGGCAAGCTTCTAGAATGGGTTGCATGGGGCACCTATGTCCTAGATTCAGAAGAGGCAGCTGAAAACTAGACTTACACGAGAGAGGGGGGCAGTGCTGTGTTATAAGTGGACTTAATGGACTCAGAACACCAACTCAGAGGTCTTTTGGTTCTTTTTTTATTGACCAGTGTAGCCAGCCTGCTGTTGAAAACCCTTAAGAACGACAAGTTGCTAAACACAGAGCAACATTTTTGTGCAGTGTTTCTTCTGCCTTGCCACTCTGAATAATTTTCTATGTTGTTTAACAAAGCCATTTGAAAGATTTCTCCATTCATTCTTAGACCATGGAGATTTTTTTGTGCACATACTAAACCACTTGCCAGCAAATATACAGCCAAGTTTAAACTGAATCATCGAGACAGCTCTCCCATTTTTTCTGCAGCCTCTGCAAAAAAACGTGGAAACTAAAAATGACCATTGAGAATTCAAATTGAGCAGCTGACACTATATAAAACTTTGAAGGAACATGGAGGTCAGAAATGAAGCAGGGCTGGCAAACATAAATTAAATGTGCTGGGATTCTTTGTTATACATAATTTGCTTTGTACTAGACAAGAATTAGATCTGTCCAAGTACATTTATATGGACGCAGCTCAGAATTTCTGGCTAAATGAATCCTTTTTTGGTGATTCCTCTGCTGCAGCAAGAACTTTCAAAGGCTATTTCCTCTATAAATTCCAGAGACATTTCTAGGGCACGATGGTTTATTAGGTCATTCTCTAACAGTCCTTTTAAGAAGGTGAAATGTTTGAACGAAGCTTAAGTATTTCTTAAATAAAGTTGGCAGTGGCTTCCACTTAACATTAATGCAGTCATTTCACTGATTTTGAGAACTGCAAGAAGCCTTAACGAATACTTTTGTTAGGAAGAAAGTAGTGTCCTTAATAAATACAGATTGTAAACCAAACAGTATTTAGGCTAATCTTTCAGATTAAATTAAAGTCTTGGCTCACCTAATCCAGAGATCAAATGTGTTTTGTGCAGGGGAAGCTGGCAGAAGTCCATTTTAGGAGGGTAGTACATTCAAATCCACTATTCTAAATTTATTTATTTCTGAACTAGTCTTTTTGATCTCATTGTCATTGCCGTACATGCATGTGTGTGAAAATCTGTCATATGTATCTGAAATGTCTAGGCCTCGAAAATAAACCACACAGATGACAAAGACTTCAAAACACTCCACAGATATCTAAATTTCCTCATAATGAAAAATATACTGACCCGTTGTTCCCTGAATAGCAACAAACTACAGGTAGAACATTTAGGTGTGACTATACTGGGAAAATTAAGTGGTAAAAGAGTCTGAGCACAAACCGTTTTTTTAAATAGAAAGGATAAAATTCTGGCTGCTGTAAAATCAATAGCATAGCTTCTGCTGACTTCAGTGGGGTCACAGAAAGGAGGGAAGGATGCCAGCTTTCCTGATTCTCTTCATACTAAGTTCTTCATAATGCAAAGATACACAATGCAAAACTTGAAGAAATCAGAGTAGAAGAAGGAGGTGATAAGACGGGCAAGGACCCTAGCTTACCACTGGCAGCAGGGTTCAGAATTCATTTCCTGAATATGAGGAAAAACTTCTTTGAGAGTGACAGAGCACTGGAACAGGCTGCCCAGAGAGGTTGTGGAGACTCCTTCTCTAGAGACATTCAAAACTGACCTGGAAACATTCCTGTGCAATCTACTTTAGGTGTACCTGTTTTAGCAGGTGGATTGGACTAGATGGAAAAGGAAATCGACTGGAGGGATCGGGCTCTGGCCACCTGGGGGCAGATAAGACCGCCAGCAAGAAATGAAGATCAAGGGATTTCTTTATCCTCCCCTTGCCTGACTGAAGAAGGCAGGTCAAGGGAAAGGGATGAATGGAAGAAAGTCCAGACTTGGGGTGGCAGGAGAAACACTCCCCTACCCAATCCACCTTACCAGAGGGCTTTAAACTAGATTTGAAAGGGGAGGGAGAGGAAATCAGGTGTAGCAGAAGCACAAGGGCAACATGCCAGCATCGGATGGTAGTGCTAATGAGGTGCTTTGGTCTGCCGTCCCAGTAGAATCAATGGCTCAGCTCATCCTGGCTTGTATCAGGAATAGTGTGGCCAGCAGGACTAGAAAAGTGATCATCCCACTGTACTCAGCACTGGTGAGGCTCCACCTCAAATAATGTGTTCAGTTTTGGGCCCCTCATCATAAGAAAGACATTGAGGTACTAGAGAGAGGTTCAGAGGAGGACAATGAAGCTGGTGAGGGGCCTGGAGCACAAGTCTTATAAGCAGTGGCCGAGGGAGCTTGGGCTTGATAAAAGCAGGTTAAGGGGAGCCCTTACTGCTGTCCACAGCTACCTGAAAGGAGGTTGTAGCATGGAGCATGATGGTCTCTTCTCCCAGGTAGCGAGTCATAGGACAAGAGGAAATGGCCTCAAGTTGCACCAGGGGAGGTTTAAATTAGATATTAGGAAAAAATTCTTCATGGAAAGGGTTGTCAGGCATTGGAACAGGCTGCCCAGGGAAGTGGTAGAGTCACCATCCCTGGAGGTGCTTAAAAGGCATTTAGATTAGTTTCTTAGGGACAAGGTTTAGTGCTAGAGTTAGGTTAGGTTATGGTTGGACTTGATGATCCTGAAGGTCTCTTCCAATTGAAATGATTCTATGATTCTATCTCCAGAGGTCCCTTCCAACCCTAACCATTCTGTGATTCTGTGATCCAAGCAATCCCACTGCCCAGTTCTGAACACAAAGCTAGGTGTGAATTACAGTCCTCACCACATTAGCTCAGCTGCTGTTTTTCAAGGATTGACTGCTGCTCATCACTTTTGGGAAAACATTTCTGGGGAGCCATAAAAAAAAAATAATAAAAAAAAAATATATATATTTATATATATATATATAATCACTCTTATGAACCCAGCTTCAAAAATGTAGTTATTTACCTATTTTCTTCACATTTTAGAAACTACTGAGCTGAAGGACCTTGCCCCTTGGAGGATTTTTTGCAAGGAAGACCGTGTTGGAAATGGAATCATGTATTTCAAGGTCTTGGTCTAGTATCTACCTAGCACATTCCTGACACCTACCCAAAGGGAAAAGTTACACATTACCTTACTGTTAACAGCTGGACAAAAGCAAAGGCAGCTAAACTCACACATTTCAAATACAGAGACACAGCCAAAGGAATACAGAATTGCTGATCTACATAACATGGGCTTGCTGTAATATGGGTGCTTTGCGGCACTCAGAGAATTTCAATCACTTTTCAAGTATGAAGCATTGCCAAGTATTACCTCAGCTGTGCTAAATACATTGTCAGGTGGCTGTACCCTGGTTAAAGACAACAGAAAATGACCACGTATTCTTACAACATCTAGCTTTGCAACAAGAAAGTAGAAAGAATGAACTTTAAGCTACAGAACTGACAGAGGAGGGCACCAACTGTTTTACTTAGAAAGTGTAACTGAAAGCACAAACCCACATATCTGATCTAAATTTGTTCCTTTTAGGCCTTGCAGTAGAATAAAAAGCTACTTTAGATAATGCAGAAACCTATTCTGCTCTACACAAGGGCTCAGCTTTTATTAATGACACTGGGTTCTCCAGTGACAATAGTATTTTGTTGGTGGGTATGTATTTTAGGTGGTTTTGCAGGTGCAGCATATAATGGTTCCTTTCCTGTGGTTGTTTTGCCAGGCTTAGTGCTGGCTAAGAAAATAACTCAGGACGACTTTACTTAGGTGATCACCTGTAAAGTTCTAGTGGGAATGGACATACCTGTCCATGCTTTCTTGCTAAGAAAGAAAATATATCAAGGTTGCAATAGAAGTGCTATTGCTCAGAACTATGTGAAAACATGTAAGACTTTGGAAGTTACTGACACGTGCAGATTAAAAAAAAAAGAAAAACAACAACAAAGCAATCAAATTCAAGTAGATCACAGATTTATCTTCCTGGGAAGAGACTCATTCTTGCCTGGGGCAGCAAGCTGGGGCACCATGCACAAGACAACTTCCTCATTGCAGCATGCTAACACTCCATAAATAAATATTCAAGTAGAGCTGACTAAAATGAAAGGAAAACGGAAATTCTCATGTAGCATTTTATGAAGAAGTAGTCTGACTTTAGCCTGAGTTAGTGGAGCCTCACCCACATCAGCCATCAACCATTTCTAGCTTGCACATGCTGTGCAACGAGATGAAGAGAAACTCCCTTCTCTATCAAGTTTCGTTATTTTGCATTGTTACAGTGTTATTTGACTCATGTCATTCCATTGTTCAACTCATTCCTAAGACAAACTGTAGCAGTCTTCTCAGTCTCTTCATGCTTGTTGCATCTCTTTGAAGAGAACACAGAAGCCTTTTCCTTAAATGCCAAAAGTATATTTGAAAAGAAACAAGATCCTTCCTTGGTTTGGGAAGCAAGAGTTTTAGCCATCCTGTTCCCAGTACAGATAAAGCTCAAGCACTAGATGGCACAGCATAAAGACCAATAAATCACCTCAGTATGATACATTTTTGGTCAACCATAAGCCGTTAAAACTGCAATCCCAATAACCTCAGCAATTCACCACTCCAAAACAGTGGAAGACAATACATTTGTTTTAAGCATAGACAAGTGATCACTACCAGTTTTTGAAGGCTGGCAGCTTAAAAAACAAACCAGAAATTTATTCATACCAAAATAGTATCACAGATTATTTCCTGCTCTTTTCATGATGTAAAGCTGCTTGGCTTCATTTGCTGACAGTCACTGAAAATACAGAGAACTTTTACAGGGAACTGGACAGTTTTATGTGAAGGTCATGTGACTGCCTCCCTGCTGAAGCCCATCCATCAAAGCCGGCAGCTGCCAGCCTGAAAGCAGACCACAGCATCTATTTTCACACAGGAATTACTGTGACGCTTGGCAGAATTCTGTTCTATATTGAACGGGTGACATAAGCCACAGCAATGAACCCTGAAAGCTGAGTCTCTCCCTCCTGCACTGCACTCAGAGGTGAAATGCCAGCAAAATGAAACCTGTCCTGTGCCAGGGAAGCGTATGCTGAACAAGCACTCTTTCTCTCTTTCTTGGTCCTTTACTCCAATAAGGAGAGGCTGGTCTCAGCTTCATTAATAATTAAAATTAGATATGCATAAATTATGTTAATGGCAGCTATGGAGAGGCTAAACCAATCAAAATGAGAAATAATGCTCTAGCAATACATAGTTCGAAATGCCATAAAATATATTACTCTGTGCTAACATACTGTATGCTACTGATTAAGAATTCTACCTGTCTGAGCTACAAACTCTTAAAAAAATTAAAACAAATATATTCTCAATTCTAAACTGGCAAGAGCCAGAGTGAAAACACAAAAACCAAAACAACCTCCCACACAAACCAAACCAGACAAATAAATAAACCACACGACAGAAAAATTATGCTGTAGAAAGAATAAGACAAAGCTCTCTGGCGGAAGCAGTGTACACTTAATCTAAGAGCAGAATTATTTTCTTTTCAGACTGGAGAGTTTTTGGTTTTCCTCATCATTTATTTAAAAAATTACACCACTCTCACAAAAATGTAGCTTTAAAATTGGGATATTGCCAAGAAGCTTAGGCTTAACATTCAATCTAGTAATAAAACTGACAGATTGAAGGAGAGGACAGAAATTAAATAAAGTGAACTACAACAAATTGGAACTGATTCACAGTGATTATTGCTTTCCAGTGCACAGAAGCAGAACAGGAGTTAACTGGCTTGGCAGCTGTTCCATACGGACAGATTTCATTGGTCAGACTGGGCAGTAAACTGAATATTGAATTTGAACACCAAGATTATAACCTTCCCAAAATGGAAAACACCAGTGTGGCATAGCAATCTCGGCTGATGACGTATACATGGAGAGCCTATTTATTTATTTATTTATTTAAACATAAATCAATGTATCAAGTGGGACAGTTTTTCTTAAAATTTAAGCCAAACGCATTGCAAATTGTTTTTCATTTCCTCTTTAGCCACCAAAAAGTAGAGGGCTTCTTGATCTGATGCACTGCTCACTAGCTAACATAAGCTGAGGCTGCAGGCTGATAGCTTGGCTTCCCAAATCCTGGAGCTGAGGTGCCTTACTAGGCATCCATGCATAGAAATCTCAGCCAATACTTTCCTTGAAAATTTCCTAAACATAAAAAATCAATTCAGCAATGCAACTAAACTTACATTTATTTACTGTACATGTCTCATGCTTTTCCCCGACCTTTCCTAACTATTTATGTATTACTTACTTCTAGTCTTCATGTTTTGCCTTAATGAAATGTAGTAAAATCCCTGCATTAAGAAATGAATATTTTAAATTTCTTTTGCCTTAAGCAAATCTCTCTTTAAATTAAGCTAACTCTATGCTTTGTGATGAGTAATGCCAGTGAATGTGGGCTTGCAATAACATAACAAATCAAGAAAGGAGAGATGATACCTGCACAGATGAGAGATCAACTCAGAACATGGAAGGCTAACTAAAAAAGAGAAAGGAAAACTCATTTACCCAGCAGTCAAGAGAAACAGAATTAGGAATCCAGCTTGATCAGACTCCTGCAGAGAGGTTAAATTTAAAATGTATTTTGTCTTTGTCACAGTTTTAACCCCAGCTAGCAATCAAAACCATGACAGCCACTCACTCACTCTGGTCATCCCCTCCTCGCCCTGCCAAGTAGGCTTAGGGAATCAAAAGGGAAGGGAGAAACTCATGGATTGAGATAAAAACAGTTCAACAAAGTAAGAAAATAATACTAATATACTACTGCTATTAATATATTAAAAATGAAATATAAAATAAGTTATACTGAATGCAATTCCTCACAAACTCTGTCCATGCTTAGTAGCCAGTCACAGGAAGTGAGGATCCTGGTCCCAAACAGCTGACCCCAAGGAGACTGAGGTAAAAAAAGTCAAAAAGGCAGAAAGACCCAAAGGCCAACTGCAAAACAACAGAACAGCAAAAGGCCAAACTAACAGAATTGAACTGAACCAGAATGGATCTCACAAGCTGGAAAAGCTTACTCCAGTTATATATGAAACTTGACGCTAATGGTATGGAATACTTTCATTGATCAGCCTGGATGTCAGTCAAGGTCTGTCCTATCCATGCCCCCTTTCCTAGCTGCCTCACACCTGATGACAGAGAGCCCAGAAAGACGTTGGTCTCCCAGACAACAACTAAGATTACAGTAAGTTCTTACATTCTCATCATGCTAACTCAAAACCAATGGAGAGTTACTTGAAGAAAAACATTAATGCTATCCCAGGGTGGTATCTTATTATTCTCAAACTAAATCCAAACGGTGACCATGCTAGCTATGAAAAAGAAGAGATTCTAACTGCATGAAGAAAATTAACTCAATTTCAGCCAAACCAGCAGAGTCCTATGGAGATGAAGAAAATGGAAATAACAGCAATTTCTGTCAAAGAAGTGGTAGACAATGAGTGCTGGAAAACTGCAGAGCCATGACTGACCTTGGTGACCTGAGCGTGAAGGAATTCCGTAAATCTGCAAAATCAGGGAGGAATTGAGGATCATCAGTTAATAATGGAGCTTGAATCCTGGGCACAGTTTGAGACATCTACATTTTCTTAGAATGATAGTGGTATTTTTTCATAGATGACAGACAAAAAAAAAAAAAAAAAAAAAACAACCAACCAAACTCTAAGCTAAGAATCCAGGATGCCAAAACCCTGAAAGTATTAGGAGAAGGAATTGGTGTGTGTGGTCTTTTGGTCATACTATATCTTCCTTGTATATCCTGTGCTTCACAGCACACAGTTAACTTTTAGTCAAAATTCAAATGCTCACCCAACATGTCTTCTCAAGCAAGCTACCAAACACTTCACTAATCCTACCACCTGCTCTGGTCACTAAGGAGAAGAAAGAGGGAGAAAGGCACAATAGCAGTGGACTCTGTACCAGATTATCTCCTATCTCCTTACCTCACAGGTGTTTCACCCTATCTCAGGATGGTAGGCCCTGTTAATTCAAAAAAGGGAGGGGGGCAAGAGAAAAAAAAGCAGCTTTCAACTTTTTGAAAAACAGCCTGTACAAACCATTCCTTTCAACTTTGTCACAGGATTGTCTTTCACTTCCCAAAGCCTATTTCTGGTGGTCTGGAGGTTAGCCCTGATGTTTTACTAGATTTGTAGCTGCACTGTCACATCTGAAAAGCTACCACCTGACTCTGACATTTCAGCTTCTACTCTGTCTCCACTGTTGGAACAAGGCCACCTCCACGGCTGACCGATTTAACAGGCATGGTGGAAAACACTTTGCTGAAGCAGCCCTTCACCTAAAGTTTCCTGTCTTTCCAGCATTATAATGCTGCCCAAAAAACAGAGACCATGCTCCTTGTTTTTCAGGGGCTCTGATCGTGCCCCCCCAGGCAGTGTGGGTATATATAACAATGACTGGGGTTAAACCTTTTTAACAGCTGTATGGGCCACATGGTTATCATCCACTTTGTAAAAATCCAGTCCAATTTCTTTCTTTTCACACCAACAAACAGCTGCCTTTCAGCATAAATGCTTTAGAAGTGTTTACCTATAGGGTTTAAATTACATACAAATTATTCACAATGAGCAGCAATGACACTAAGAAAGCACACAAGTCCCTTGTAGACACTTTTTCTTCCATGAACTGAGTAAAAGGTACATGCTTTCATAGCGTGAGCTTTCCCAGTTAAATTCCTGTGAATTCTTAATATCCTTCTCAGATGTTTAGGTAAAGGTTATCAGCAAGAAATGGAGAACTGAAATTACAGCGGAGTCTAGCCAAGAAGGAAATGTAGAGACAACTACTGCTCTCCCTTCCTGAAGTGTTCAAAGTTTGCCTGCAATACTGAATACAGTTCGTGCATAAACCAGAATTTGTACATACACTTGTATTGATAATTCTGCACTTAAAATCACACTAGACATATGAACATATACTCTCTGTATACAAAGCCCTTTCTTTTATGCAAACAACTTTGCTTTCTTAAAAAAAATAGAGAGTACTACATTTGATTTTCTACCTGGTCTTTTTTCCATGCATCTTGAATAAGAAGGTGGTACTAACAATGTTAAAGGCAACAAATTTATGTGACACTTTGAAAGAGAAATAAATATTAGGTATACTGTCTTTCTGTCTGTGTGTCTGATTTGGACTAAGGCAGAAATGCTGTCTTCCTCTATACATACATCAACAGCATTGGCACAGCAAGTGTAAATAACGGTTCCCCACAATTATACCAAAATACCACATAACTCGTATCAAACCCTACTGGTGAATACTGGCTGATAGGACGGTAGAAGTAAACAGTGTGTGCAGAGAGTTCAAAGCTGAAGAAAGAAGGAAGGAGGAGATTGGGAAGAGACAAAGTTGTTCTCTCATGCTGCAATGGGTTTGACATGAGAAAAGAATAACTGAGTCTGGCCACTTTGTGGCAGTAAGAATACCAAACTGTGAAAAACGGCACATAGATACAGGTACAAGGAAACAGATCACTGAAATACACATGCCTTTTAGAAATGCCATAGCTCAGCACCTGAAAGGGAGAACAAGCAGACAAAATGGTGAAGGAGTCTGGAGGCTTGGAGTAGAGCTGTGAGACACAAGACTTGCAAAACTAACCTCAGTCACAACCCAGCAATCACTCATCCCTTCACAACTTTTCAAATCAAAAGACAACTGGAGGCTGAAATGAAAACAGTCAGTGTATTTAAACCATGAAACAAATGAGGATGCTGGATGCAGCTATAGTGCATGGTAGGTTTTGTTTTCTTATTAAGCTTTATAGGGGTGGGAGGGAGAAATTATGTGTGTTTGATGCTTCTAGTTTGAAATTGTAACCTAAAGGCATACCAACTAAATGCAAGCTAAAGGTCTGATATCTACATTATTTCCTGGAGAAGCAATCTCAAGAAAACAACAGGAAAGGGAAGATGTTGACCCTTTCCCTTCTCCTTCCACATTCTCAGCCTCTTCCCAACCCCCTTCTTTTCTTCCTCATATTTTCCCTCCTCTTTTCTTTTAAACCACCCAAATCTTCTGCTTCTACCCCATTATTCTGTTTTTTCTTTCTCTGTGGCAGCCAACTCTTTCCATTTCCCTTCTGGAATAGTATACTACAAGCATGTTGCCTCATTCCTCTGTCCCCTCAACACACATTAGGTGACTGGTTTGCGTAAGAGAGAATGAAACTGCCTTTTAGGAAGCTAGTACATAGAAACAGGAGCAGTCAACAGTTCTCAGCACAATACTTTTGGTTCCAATCCAGCCATTGTCTTTCCTCTAATCAGAAATCTATGCTCATTCTGGAAGGAACTAAGTAATTTTTTACATTATCTTTAATGGAAACGTTTTGAGATACTGAAGTTGAAACATATGGCAACAATGAAGTAAAGAAATAACCACTGCAAGAAAAATCAGTGTGATAATCCCTGTAATTACTAGGGGAAAAAATAAAAATCTTTTGTTCCACTCCACAAATTAATAAATCACACCATTTTAAAGGTATCATGAAGTGGGTAACTGCAATATATGACTTGATACATGAAGTAGCAAAGCTCCCCCTCTTCCACATCCACAAAGACATGGTCTGAAACCTTCTCTCTATGAAAAGTGTTTCACACGCAGATGACCTTAAATGAAAACTTTCTACACTGGTAGAAGAAAAGGGGAAAAACACCTATAAAACTATCGTATGCTGTCATGAGTTGCCACAAATATAAAAAATAAAAGATTTCTTTTATGATGCTATATAAATACATTTGATACACTTTGCTCTCATCAGTCTTTTATTTCACCATTCTATGGCACCAAAAGCTGGAAAAAGAAAAAAAGCAAAAAAAAAAAGCAAAAAAAAAGCCCAAAATGACAACCTAGCGAGAGCTATTAAAAAGGAATAAGAGGTTCATATGAAACCTGTAACTTTTATAGCTAAATATTAATTTGGAAATCCAACCTGCAAAGAACACATTTACAGTTCACAAACACAATTAAAAATATTTTTGCAAAATTCATAGCTGCCACGGATGGCAATTGTTATAACTTGCAGCACAAATGCAGCAGCTGGCTGTGTGAACTACAACCAGCTGGATGGAATCCACCTTCAAGGCAAGCAGTAAAAACTAATACTACCTCTACTACTTTCATATCTGAGAATCAAAAAAAAAGTGGAGGAAAACATAAATCAGAACAAACCAAAACTAACCTAATTCAACATTTACGTTCTGAAGGTAAATCAGTCTATCATCTCAAAAATTTAACATGGGTCCAACTTGGGTACTAATATTCCTTTAGTCATTAAAGATAATAATTCATTACACCACACAACAGAAGCACGCTCACCAGGTTATTAAAAAATCAATTTGTCATGCATCTCATATGACCACATCCAGGTTATTAAAAAAAAAAAATCAATGTCACACATCTCATATGACCACATCTTATGCAAGCACTGCAATCACAAGGTAAGAAGACAGCTGAAGTGAAATTCATTAAGTGCCTTCTCTGACACTCAGCTTTTCTTCACTGTTTCTAATTGCTGAATAATTAAATAGACAGATAACCACTGAAAATGCAATATACCTGGGTTTTGTGCACTGGAATGAGAGTGCACGCATTTCTCACACTCCTCTGCTTCCATTATAAAGAGGATTTGTCCTAAATTATCAGATCATTATGCAGACATGAAATACAATTGCCTCTGGCAATGGCCAATCATATATATTTGAATATGAGTAAATCCCTTGTTATACAAAAATATCCCCCAGCGAAAAAAAAGTAGTTAGAAAACATGCATTTAACAAGAAGACTCCAAACTCCTTTATCTTTGAAGAACGTTCATTAGTAAAATTTCAGAAGAAGATTCCTCTTATCAAATAAAGTGTCTGACATGTTTGAGCCCCAAAGAAGGAAACTTATCCTGTACATCCTTATTCATGATAATAAAGCCTTTGGTTTCAGTGGGACCACATCTGCAAATAATGATTCCAGGAACAAGCCCCACTCTTGGAACTCATGAGATTTTTCATATGAGTGAACTTCACAAGAAGATCACAAAAAATTCTCATTATGTGCACAGACAGGTAGGTTTCCAGCAGCTGTTAACTCTGGATATTACTGCAATACCAACTGTTAAGTGAATGCCTACTTCCTATATTAAAAAGAAACAGTAGTTTACTTAGTCTCCCTTGCAATGCAGACTGCTTTGACAATTGTTAGACCCCAGAATCCTTTGTCCAAAAATGATTTCTAGGGTACTAGCCTATCTTCATATGTTGGGTCACAGCAGGACAGACTGCATCTAGAAAATGCTTGACACTTCTTACATGACAGTGACTAAGGATATTCACAGGGAAAAGTAAGGAGTCTAAAATATACATAGTACAAGGGGCTGGGCCCCTTCCATTCTGCTGGTAGAATAAACGAACATGACAACATCTAAAAAGTACTACTCATTTGAAAGCTTCCATAAATCATTAAGATTTTGTTTAGATTCAATTAAAAATTATGTCTGTTGGAGTTAATTGTGGGTTTTCTCTAACCTGCAGCTGAAATAAACGGGAAGACATATGAAAGACGTCACACTCTGTCAACTCATCAGCCAGCCAACTCTACAGGTAAGAAAAAAAAGGTTTTAAAAGATTTTAAGTAGGGTAATAGCAAAAGAAGGTCTAAGGAAAGCATTGGACTGACACTTGTTGAAGATAGTGACCTGACAAATAGGGATGAAGAAAAAGCAGAGGCATTCATTGCCTTTTTGCTTCAGTCTTTAATAATACTGATAGACTTTGGGCTGCCTAGTCCTCTGAGTCAGAGGACCAGGACTGTGGGAACAGTGCTTGCCATTTGAGAAAACTGAAATTGTAAGGGATCAGCTGAATGTTCACAAGTCCATGGGTCCTGATGGGATTCATCCCAGTGTACTCAAGGAGCAGATGTTATGGCAGGACCCTTCTCAACCATCTACCAAAGGTCTTGGGAATCTGGGGAGGTCCCCGCACACCAGAAGGTAACCAATATTATTCTAATTTACAAGAAGCACATGAGGGAAGACCCAAGAAACTACAGATATGTTAGGCTGACCTCAGTACCTGGAAAAATTATGGAGAAGATCATACTGGGTGCTATTGAAAGGCATTCAAAGAACAATGCAACCATCAGGCACAGTCAACATGGGCTCAAAAGGGAAAGTCCTGTCTAACTAATTTGATATTTTTCTATGATAAGGTTACTTGCCTTGTGGGTGAAGGGGAGGTGGTGGATGTAGTTTTTCTGCACCTTAATAAGGTTTTTGATACTGTCCCTCACAGAATCCTTCTGGAAAAGCTGACCAGCTGTGGGATGAGCAGGTTCATGGTAAGCTGAGTGAAGAACTGGCTGAAGGGCAGGGCTCAAAGGTTTGTAGTGAATGGGGCTATATCTGGCTGGCAACTGGTCAGCAGCAGTGTTCCTCAGGGCCCAATTCTAGGGCCAGTGCTGTTCAATATATTTATCAATTATCTCAATGCAGGAGTTGAATGCACCACCAGCAAGTTTGCTGATGATACCAAACTGGGGAGTGCTGTTAACTCTCTTGAAGGGAAAAGAGGCCTTCCAGGGAGATCTGGATAGACTGGAGCATTGGGCAAATATCAATAGCATGAAATTTAAGAGAACAAATGCCAGATTCTGCAACTGGGATGAAATAACACAAGTAACAAGTATAAACTGGGAAAGGAGTGGCTGGAGAGCAGTCCTGCAGAAAGGGACATGTGGGTACTGGTCAATAGCAGTGTGTGGCCTTGCAGCCACGAAGACAAAGAGCATCCTGGGGTGCATTAAATTCAGCATAACCAGCTGGTCAAAAGAGGTGATTGTCCTGCTGTATTCAGTGTTGGTGTAGCCTCACCTTGAGCACTGTGTGGAGTTCTCAGCCTCACAATTTAAGAAGGATGTGATGGTACTTGAATGCCTCATTGCTTTCTGCAGCTTCCTGAGAAGGGGACATGGAGAGGGAGGTGCTGACCTCTTCTCACTGGGATCCAATGATAGGATAAGTGGGAATGGTTCAAAGCTGCATCAGGAGAGGTTTAGAGTGAACATTAGGAAACATTTCTTTATTGAGAGGGTTGTCAAACATGGGAACAGGCTTCCTAGAGAGGTGGTTGATGCCCCAAGTCTGTCAATGTTTAAGAGCCATTTGGAAAATGCCTTTAACAATATGCTTTAACTTTTGGTGAGCCCTGAAATGGTCAGGCAGCTGGACTACATGATCATTGTAGGTCTCTTCCAACTAGAACTACTCTATTCTAAATCAAGCCAATGAAGGAACTGTTCGTTTGAAACAAAGGAATAGCATATTACGTGAAATGTACAATCCTCTTGCGCAGCACCCATACATGTGAAAATCATTTTCATCCTTAGTACCGTGGGTGGAACTAGCCATGATGTGACTGCCTGGTGAGAAACAGGAAGGGAAGATCTGTGCTTTCATGCATCCAGGAGAACAGGCAAGGCACTGAGAAGTGCTAATGGAGGCACTCTACCCATCATGGTAATATCAGTCTACGTTTCTACCATTGCTGCTACCTGTTACCTTGGGATGACAGAATTCTATGCCAACATTAACAGCTGCCTTAGTCCTACTCCTTATCCAGGTATGTCTTCACATGACAAACCATTTGTTTCCAATCAGGACAAGTAGAATTGTAGTTGATGGACTTGACTGGAGTCCTAAGCCTGCTTCTTTTCACATTTGTATCAACCAGTTGTGCCCCATTTCTCATTTTGAAGTTGAACCCCACAAGCAGAAACAATAATACAGCCAAAAGAGGTGTAATGGAAGATTCGCTGTACCTTCAAAAGGCTACTAATAGGTCTGCTGTCCCTACTGCCAGGTTACTATACCTCAGGTCCAGGCAGCTCCATGTTTCCTGACTATATCTGAGGTGTGCAGTAACTTGAAACATGAGAAGTCTCCAAACACAAAAAAGCATTTAAAGGACTTATAACTTCAAAGTGATTGAGCTCAGGTCTAAGTCTCATATGCCTTTACAGTGTTATTTTCTGTTTCATAACATGGAGTTTAACTTCATATTTTACACGTTTGTCAGGAATAGGATTAAAACCTCCTTCTCCCAGATGATGCTTCGGAACAGTAAAGTTAAGCTCCAAACTCAATATGTAAGCTAGAAGTAATGTATGATATACAAGGTGTTAAAATTACCATTCCAAATAGATCACTTCAGATACAACATGCTGCATGACACAAATCTAACTGAGCATAAATCATGCCACACTGTTCTTATACGAATCAGAAGCAATACCATTTAAGTCATTTATTGTCAGCCCATTAGCTTGCCTTTAATTAATATGGTTATGCTCATCATTCTACAAGTGGTTATTTTCTATTGATTATGCAATCAATGAAAGTTTTCTTGCAATTCAGATTAATAAAAGTCCCCCAGAGTCTACTGTCTGTACACTTAAGGAAAAGCCAGAAACTCAGAGGAGATGGATACACAGATAAAAGAAATACATTTAGGTAAAGATACATCTATACCTCCGTGAATGTGAAACTCAAAAGTATTAATCACAATCAGGTCTGATGAACAGAAATACTGAAACTGATTTTATGTGCAGAAGTAACAATTACATGGGCCTTGAAATGCACATACCAAGTAAAAACTAGCGCTAATTGTTATGGCACTCTAAAAGGCATTAGTATGGTATCCAAGGAATATTTGTGTATCATTACAATCCATGTATTTTAGGAAGAATATTGCTGCAGAAAACAGTAATTTAGATGACTTCATTTTCTGGACCTGAGCTGAGAAAATTAATTATTCAGACACAGCATTTACCGGTCTGACACACAAATCAGCAAAATGTTAGAGATGAAATAGACTCTGAAAAGAAAGGAATAGATTGACACCAATCATCAGTTTTAGAAGGTAAATAATTTATTCATAAACCAAAATACAGTCAATATTTCTGAACTCCAGAAATAAACACACCTGTAAACTTCACCTGCTTTTGCCCAAGATCCTTTCTCTTCCCCATCACAAAAAATATTTCCTTTTTAATAAGGTTGCATGTTGTGAAACTAAATGACTAACCGATATACTGACAACAAAAATACATAGGGATGATTACAGCTTGAGGAGAAGCCAACAATGACTCTAGATATAGTTTCCTTGCTTCACCTTCTCATCTGTTAACCATTTAACATTGCTAAGGCTTTTAATTTCAAATTGTCACACCAGGAATTCAAACAGAAATCATTTTAGTACTGCAACTTAGACACTCCTGCAGCAACACCATGTTTAAACAATTAAGTCTCAGTACCTCCATTACATGGGTACCACTGTGTCCTCCCACAAAGAAAAGTGAATCAGAACAGAGTGTACAGTCCAGCTAAAACATCACAGCAAGTCAGCAGCAGCCCCTGAAACAGAGGTCTTGTGATTCACTTCTCACTTCTCTGTCCTAGCCAGTAAAGACTGAATGTAATGCAATTTATTTTAAAATTTATTTTCAAAGGCACAGAAATGAGCAAGGCACCTAACTTCCACTGAAAACCAGCTAGAATTGGTATGGGCAGGTGTGGGAAGCCAAGTCTCACTAAAGTACCTTGGTCAACCTCAGTTGACAAAAGCTCAAGGCAAAAAGCACTTGAACTTGAGAGAAATTTTGTAAGGAAGTGAAGTTAAGCTGCAAATAGTTGGGAGCTTAGTGAAAATCTTAATAGATAACAGATACCATATAAACTAGCCATTAACAATTTTATCAAATATAGCAATGGTGGGATGCTCATCTCCAGTGAAGAGGGAGCCAGCAGGCCATTTCAAGCAGGGTTCTGCACTAAACCCATCTGAATGGGGCACTGCCGTGGTTTAACCCCAGCCAGCAACTAAGCCCTGTGCAGCTGCTCGCTCAACCCCCGCCCCTGGTGGGATGAGGGAGAGAATCGGCAGAGTAAAAGTGAGAAAACTCTTGGGTTGAGATGAATACAGCTTAATATATAAACCAAAATTCCCACACGTAAGCAAAGCAATTCGTTCACTACTTCCCATGGGCAGGCGGGTGTTCAGCCATCTCCAGAAAGCAGGGCTGCATCATGCGTAACTGTTACTTGGGAAGACGCCATCACTCTGAACATCCTTCCCTTCCTTCTTTTTCCCTCAGCTTTATATACTGAGCATGATGTCATATGGTGTGGAGTATCCCTTTGGTCAGCTGGGGTCAGCTGTCCCAACTTTTTGTGCACCCCCAGCCTGCTCGCTGATGGGGTGGTGTGAGAAGTACAAAAGGCCTTGACTGGTGTGAGCACTGATCAGTAATAAACAAAACATCCCTGTGTTATCAACACTGTTTCCAGCACAAATTCAAAACATAGCCTCATAGTTGCTATTGTGAAGAAAATTAACCCTATCCCAGCTGAAACCAGGACAGGCATGTAGCTGCCACAGGAGCGGCATTGTGAACACACATTTGCGCAGAGAGGCTGCCGGGGAGCAGGCTGCCAAGTTACCCAGGACAATCCTGCTCTCCTCATAGGACCTTAGGCAGTAAGCTTTATTAAAACTCAGCGGTAAAACTGGAAGGTCACAATGAGCTCTTTCAACATATCACTTGTTAAGTAATTACCCTTTTTCAAAAAGAAACAAAAGTAAAAACATAGACATAAAGCTGTTTAAATAAGTAATGAGGAAGAGGGAATATATAGCACTATGAAGATTTCTGGGAACTCCACTTTCTGAAGAAGGTACACAACCTGAGTCTGCTTTTTCAATTTTACCACATGCAATTCCACACAATAAAATTATCCTAATTAACTACCCTAACGTTAACTAACTTAACTGGCCCGTTGCAAGTCTGGTGCAGACAGTTAGCTGATCCTCCATTCCTCATTAAATTAGATGTTAATCTAACTCATTAATTTCTTTCTCATCATCTGCAGTGTTTAAGGTCTCAGGCTAGTTGAACAAAAAAGGTGTATGGAAAGACAGAAGAAATCAAGAGTAAATGATGGGCTTTTAAGCACAGACATGGTGTCAGCACCGGAAAAAGAATATATAAACAGATAATGAAAAGCATTTTCTTTAAATAGGATGCTTTCCAAAATTCTCCTAGCAAACAGGTATCCTCAGCTGTTTAGGTTACCAAGCAGGCATCACTGCAACATCATTAACAAGCATATACAACATAAACACATCTAGAGAATGTCATAATTTATAGCAGAAGAGCAATATTACTACTGCTGATCTGGAATGCAAAGCCTGCTTTCTAAAACCTTCAAGACCAACTTAACCAGCCCCATACCTAGAGTTACAAAGTTGCAATGGGTTTAGGACATCTAGCATTTTAAAATAATTCTGTTCTTTCAATTTTAGAGTCCCATTTGGCTAGCGGAATGCCACCAAAGTATGCAATTTAATACAGTCATAGCTGTCACAAGACATACTAGACTGCTCTATCCATGGGCTGCCTTCTATATTTAACTGATAAGAGCTTGCATAATTAAGGTTGCATTTAGAAGGCTCAGCTATGTAAGTAACAGCTCTTTGCAGTGAGCTTTCATTATACATGGAACAAAAGCTTTCCTCACAAGTCATTGTTCTTCTCCAAAATGCCTCAAATGTTTTGATGTTGTTACAATAATCTTCAATGTAAACAAGGGCTCTCATTTTAAAACCTGGTGCAATTCCTTTGAAGTTTTAATATTAAACTGCAGCATTTTTCTTCACATAGAACAGAAACAGAATTTAATGAGTGTTAAAAAAGGAGAAGTCTGTATATTGATATTATATATTGATATTACAAACTGGACTGTGAAACAACTAGAGACTCATTTTCCTGAGACTCATCAAGGAGTCCATGTCACTTCACACACAGCACAAAAAGAGCAGGAATACCTGGCAAACTGCCAGTAAATGGCAGATTTTGTGCAGAATTTTGCAGATGCTTGTTTGGTGGTCAAGTAATTAACCAAATACATCTACTTTTTTTAGAAAAAGCAGTTGCAGGGTCTGAGGTATGCCACAGCTTTGCCATTATCCAAGATTATTTGAATTTCTTTCAACATTATTTGTTCCTCTGTTATTTCTAAGAAGTTGGCAATAAGCAACCAAAATACTCTGAGAATAAGCACCGGGTCTTCTAAAAAAATTTACAGCTACTGGAAGAGAATTCAGTTCACCAGTTCTGCTTTACAGAGCAATTAAGTTATGCAAAGGCTTCACTTACATTCAGAGGCTTTCACCACAATTTTTGGACAGGCTCTATTTTACTAATTGAAAAATTTCACGAGTGGTCTAGTAACCTCAGGCAAGTGTGAGCCATTTTGACCCTACAGATATTCAAAGCAGACGGTAATCAAGAGAACTGGATTATCCATTTACAACTCTATTTATTGCCCAGGAGACAATAAGACAGAGAAAGTCTCATCTCCTTCTTTCACTTCTTTCCCCTGTTCCCAGGGCTAAATATGAAGTTTGAGTCTACAGTGATAACCCGTATATGAAAATTGTGACTGTTATCAAAACCACTTACTTTCACATCCTATGGTATAAATCCCTAACGTCACAGAAAGCAAAATACTCGATCCGTAACATATTAGAAATGCACACAACACACTGTACCTCACTTACTACCAACACCTGTGCATGCTGAGACTTTAAAAAGATGTTACAATGAGACACCTGGTGTGAGCACTTCATCTGTAGGCAGCATAATTTGCATTTATTTATCTATCCAGATATTTATATGGCTCCCTCACTGTATTACTAAGGCATTTCAGAGGCAGCAATTAATTTCTCCAGTAAACACTCTTGCAAAATAAGCATAATTATCTCCAGTTGAGAGGTGAAGAACAGCTATACACAAGAACTGAGTGCACTGCTGAAGGTCACACTGAAAGTCTATGAAACAACCATAATCAGACCAGAAGCTTCCCAAAATCACAGACTGGCTGCGACTCCTCCTATACTGTCTTTCTTCCCATGCTGTCTTGGCTGAAGAAAAAGTCAAAAAGAAGTAGTAACACAATGTTTTGCTTCTCAAATTTGAGAGAAAATTATTACCTCTAACTGAAAGAATCTTAAAATGTTAAGAACACTAAGATTTTCTGTATCACAGCACTGCAAATGTCTTAGCATGCATTTATCTCCAATTTTCCTAACAAAATGCATATATCATAATTGTCCCACAAATCACTGCTGCTGCTAGTGGTAGCTGTTTCAGAGCTGAGTTACAGTGGCTATTTTCATCATGCAGAAATAATTCTGCAGGGGCTCATACTGAGTTTATAGCATTCAGGAGCAAAGATGACATCAGTCTACCATTAAGGATTTTTTGAGAGTCCTTCTTCTGAATGATCAATTTTCATTAACTTTAAACCCAAGATGAGTGGATGTCAAACCTGGCTGCTTCATAGCAGTGTGGAGATGATTTGAAGAAACATGGGGATGAGCGGGATTCAAAACTAACAAAGAAGTATGCTTGAAATAATCTGTTTTGCAGAGGGTATCAATTGGTGTAATAAAAGAAATATGTTTTCCTACAAACTATTGCTTGTTTATAAGCCTCTGACCTTCACAGTACCATAAAGCCAATCCTTCTCAATTTTCATCCTAGACCACTAGGAAAAAACACAATGTTCATATTAGAAATCCCCCACCACAAACAACCTGATAACACTAGGAATGACACTGGTAAGTAAGAATATTTATAGCTTGGTTTTGATATGCATTCTGTTTTATTAGGGATATAAAACACAGACTTCATGGTTTTGTAGTGCTCCTAGCACTGAAAAAACACCACAAAGCATACTGGTGCAACTTGACTTCACCATGCCCAATTCCAGCATAGATTCCAAGATCAGCTCAGCCCAGCATCGTGTGATATAAAACTGCCAGATTCCACCATCTGGTGTGACAATGAAATCGTTTTTCATTAAAATTTTAGAAATTTACTGAGTGCCTTTTTTTCACTACACATTTTCCCACAAAAAGTCTCTGGATTGTTTAAGCATCCCAAAGGTCCCCGAATCATTCAGTCCAACCATCACTTCCCCTTTGTTGAGCATCTAGAACAGATGCCAGCCATAAAGGATTTTCTTTTCTCTTCCTTTGACGCTGTTCTACACAGGATAAGGCTACTGTTTTCACCAGTATTCATCAGTTTAATGTCACCTTCAGCCTCTGCCCCTGTAACAGATGAATCACTTACTGTACTCCTTAGGAGAACTGAGCATCCTGGGCCTATTCCGTTCTTCCCATCACAAGCAGTGGAGAAACATTCACAAGCAGTACACATTTCAGGCTTTTTAAGTTTCAGGAATTTACTAAATTTGGGTACAACAGGAATGATCCACCAGAGAGAAACCCTGTCTTTGCATCTCTTTTTTACCTCTTTTCTCATACGTGAACTCATCTCAAAGATAGAAGTATAAAAGTGCTTTCTTTCTTCTACCTGCATCCTTTAATTAAAGAATGTGCACCATCCTTTCATTTCTTCTAGTCCTCCACACATGCACCAGCATAATGATTACTACTATTTTACTAATACTCCCCAGCAAGTCTTAAAAGGCTGCAAAATAGAATGCTGCCATATTTTTGATGTAGATAGACAGAGTATTATAGTTTCTTCCTTCACAAAGGTGGCTGCCTGCACACAGTGCATACTCACATGAACTTTTTTATATCCTTCATCTTTCTGTTTCACAACAACAGGCTCATTGTGTTTCTTTATGAAAGCCCTTACGTTTTCTCAAGTGCAAAATATGTTAGATGTAGGATAACTTTAGCAGGATGATATAATACTTAACAGCAAGTTAGCTTCAAGTCAGTACTTCCATTTTCAGCTTCTGGCTTTAATTCTTAAGTCTACCACTAAATGTTAATACTTGCACCCAGCTCTGGTATTGATATTTGATGGCCAGCAATTTGCAGCGTTACCCTGGACACACCATTTCAATGTGTCCCATCTTTCTTACTTGTAAAAAGCTCGTAATTCTCAGAGGAAGACACTTATTCCAAATGCCAAATATTCTTACAGTAAGCATGCTGAAATCCCATGATATAAGGCTCTATTGAAGTGTAAAGTGATAGCAAAATGTTATTAATGCGTATATGAAGATATTGTCACTTGAAATTCCAAGTAGCTTCTCACCCCTGGATAGGACATCAGTACCAAGGAACAGTGCTGCAAGAAAACTAGCAATTACTTGCTGGGGACAATAGCAATAATGGAAACTTTTTTCTCACATCAAGACAGAACATTTATTTTTCCCTCAAGTGTTAACACACAATATTAATGACATTCTTACAGTTCCTGGTATCAATCAACAGTAGGAATAACAAGCAAGGTAGTTTTCCTCCAACTGGGTGAGAATGAAGAGAGAAATAAATTCTAGAAGTTTTTAAAAAAAAGTAGTAAAATGCTGACATCCTGACTTAGCTCTAAGTTTATGCATTTGACATTCATTCTTAACTTCCTATTCATCTACAGAGAAGATTCCTTTATCTTTATAACAAAATAATTCGAGATGCCGTGCACTATAATTTCAATCTAATATTGAAGTCATAATACATGCACATGCACACACATCTGCACAACCACACTGACAAATTAACTCATAGAGCTATAAAGTAACTTCAATTTTTAAAATTTTTGCTAAGTCAAGGTGTGTAGATACACAGCTGGGCAAATTGATTTGGAATCAAGCCAAACCTAAAATTAAATGCTTTGTGACAGCTATCAGTTTTTGTCTGTCACGCATCAGAGAACATCAGGCCATAGTGTGACACCAACTGAAGAACAAAGATCCTTTTGTCTAAGCTACTGTCTAGTTCAGTGCTTTCATGACAACTCTTGTGCACATTTCTTATACTTTAATTGATACCTGGCAGGAGATTACAAGTGAAATTCTACTTGCACAACTCCCTTTCCTCTTTCCTATCGGGAGTATAAATACTCACAGAGACTCTGTCAACTTTAAGCCTTGCCAGGTAAAATGCAACAGTACAATCCAGAAACTACCTCTTATCACCCAGCACCTACTCCAGAGGCCTTCACTATCTCTGTGGATTTGCAACTACCATTGTTTATTACTCTTCTCTACCCACAGATTTCCACAAGCACTTTCAGAGAAAGTGAGATGTAACAGCACATTCTCATTGCTTGTACCCTAACCTTCCTCCAATATGCAAACTAGGCAACTGGAGAAAAGGCGGGGCGGGGGGGAACCACAACACAAAACCAACAAAACAACCAACAAAAAAACAACCAATCAACAAAAAACAACCAACCAACACAAACCCAAAAATCCAAACAAAACAAACAAACAAACAAACAAACAAACAACCGGCCAACTGACCAAATAATAAAACAAAACATCAAACCAAACCAAACCCAAAACTTTAGTGGAAAATGCTTCAAATACATATTTCAAATTAATTTACCAAATCACTGCTGACAGTCACAGAAATCAAACAATGGCACTTACTTTCTTTGGTTATTACAGGAGGAGCAGATATCCATTACTAGACTGAGCAACTTGCTTTGTTAGTAGCCAATGTGCTAATTGTCAGGAGAGTTCAGGAGCATGCTCATGTAGGTATACCAAATAAAACTGATCATATTTGTCCACAACAGAGTTGTAAAAATGGCAAAGAGGTGGAAGACAGGGCCAAACTGTAAAGTTACCAGAGAATTTAAAACAGAACATCGTAAGAAGTCTCAACATTACCAAAGACTTTATACTTTGAAAGAAATGAGGCAGCAGGAGACAGGCATCTGAAAAAACTGCATCTGGAGGACAGATAAGCATCATACCTGTTCTGAAGAGAATGCTGTTACAAGACAGTTAATCAAGATAGCTAAGCCTAAAGTTTTCAATCTTTCTTTCCACAGTAACCAACTTTAAAAGTCTAAGAAGTTATACTGTAATTTTTTTTTCCAAATTAGCCTGAAAATGGACACGGAATTTAGCAGTAATTTCTTGTGTTTCTACCAAGTGTTGCTGCTATAGCATGTTTCTTTTGTTAATGTCTTCAAACTATAAGCACACTGCCATTACTCTGCCTTGATTTTAAAAGCAGGCTTAGCACAATAATGTCTCCCATTTGTAAGAAAAACAGCAGCACCATAAATCAAGCTGTTATATCCACTCTTTGACCAAATTAATAGACAACACATATAGAGATCTGTCTTTAGCTTTCTAGATATTAAAACTGTGGACTTTAGCCGCCATTACATTGTGCTTTATGTCATTCACACAGCAGGAAAAGAATTGTTGAATGACAGTAGCTTTATTGCCATGTTCCTCACTGTTAGTCAATATACACGGAACTCAAGATGACTTGCAGGTTCTTCCTTCTGCAAGGTTAAGTAGTGCAGATGCAGGAAACCCATTTGCTTCACATTACAAGCCTTTCACATATGGCCTTAGAGTGGAAATGGTATTAAAATCTTTAACCATTGTGCCATGAAAGTATATGCAGGATGTTGAGCAAGTGAAAATTCCTTGATATAATATTTGATTAAATTGCTCTCTCCGTATAATGTAACAAAACACTTTACAACAGCACAGATCAAGCCGCAGATGCATCTGCTCAGCCAAACCCCTGCTCCAGTGGAAGAATACATAGCTCTGCTTTCTGATTCCTAAAAGAGGAGTCTTGAAGTGTATCAGTTACACTGGAGAGGGAGGACATATCTTCTTCAATAGTCCTAGCAGTCAGACAGAGAAAGCTGTCTTCCAAAAATGCAGAAGCCAAGCTCCCACCAACATTCATTAATAGACAGACAGACAGATAGATGGATAGATAGATAAACAAAGGGGGAGAGAGGGGGAGAAAAGGGGAGAGAAATAGGACAGAAAGAGGAAGGTGCATTTCCTCTGACTGTCATTTTAGTACCAGAATAAAAAGCTGCAGTTGCTGCACTCTGACCAGGCAATGACTGCAAGACACTTAATTTTCCAGTTAATTAGATCCTAACTCTAAATGTAGAAGTAAATGATGTTTCAACATGGGCAAATGAAACAACTCAACACAAAAGCAAGAGAGTTGCTTTTACCACTCAGTACTAACTGATGGATTCTATTCACCTCTCTACTTCAGCTGTAAAAGCTCTTATCATGTTTTGAACACGTATGGTTCACCTAAGCGTTCACTGACACCTTTCTCTTCCAAACACTATCTGCTTTCATCTTTGCCAAATGCACTGCATGGGATCAATTCAACACTTAAAATTGCAAAGACAGATGTCTTGTTCTCTTTTAAAAGCTCTCATGAAAATAGTAGCCAACTGCCTCCAGTTAGACTGACTGTCATGAACCAAGACTTAAAGAACTAAGTACCTAACACACACCAGTGAACTTGCTACTAGTCCTTCATTTCACCTTTTGCCTGGGCATCAACTACTGCACTTATCAAATTTATTTCTTTAAGGGCCTTCCTTTGTAGTGACTACAACAACAGGGGACTTACTGGGTTCTACCAAACCTTATTGAAGTAATAAACCTGGCACAGTTACAGGAAAGCCAACGCAGGTGTTGGCTGGGAAGCTTGCATGATGTCAGAGCAAGTCTGCCCTGTCTTTTTTGTTCTGTGAACAGATACAGGCGTATGTGCACATGTGCACACGCATACACAGAGTTAGCAAGCATGAAGCCTTTTTGTAATGCTAGCATCATTTTCTTTCATGCATCTAAATTACTAGCTCCAGGTAGGAAACTTTGACTAGACTACTTCAAAAAGGCTTGCTGGAAAGTTGAAAGCTCACCAGCAACTGAGGCATTGGGAAAAACAAAACTAAACAAAAATTACAAAACCTTCACTTCAGCCATGCAGCTATCACAGGACACTGTCAATGCGCTGTGCAATATTTCAGTCCAGAATACCTGAGTTCCTACAGTTCCACTACCTTGCCCATATATTATTCCTAATCTTCCTTTGAAAGAAAAATGTATCAACATAATAACAGAAATTCAGTCATAACTGAGGGAGACAGGTTCCATTTAAGTTCAAATTACCTTCTCAAAAAAGTCACTTAATAAATGGGGTTTTTTGTCTATTTAGTGCAGGGGTCTCAAACTCATTTTCACTGGAGGCCAAATATACAAGTAGTTACATTTATACAGTCCTAAAATTACATTCAGCCCTTTGAAGGGAACTGTGAGGCTGATGTGGCCCCCAGTGAAAAATGAGTTTGACATCCCTGATTTAGCACATGCAGCCATGAAACCAAGGCATCATCCAGTCCTCCAGCACTTAAACTATAAATGCAAATGTGTAGGGATGGGAAGGAGCCAGATGGCTCCATGGGTGACAGGCTGGTCAAGGGATATTCTGTCTGCTACCTTATCTAGGTCAACAGTTTGAAACAGACTGAAAAATTACCAGCTGACAGGAAAGGACCTGTCAGCCCATCCCAGGTCCCATGACACCTACAGCAACTGGCAGCTTTTCTAACATCTAATCACCAACATCAGGGGATGAAGAAACAGAGATTAACTCAACCAATTCTACACAAAACACTGTCAGGGTGGGATGTACAGGTGTAGGAGACTTGCTTGACATGACCCAAACTCCTCTGTTCTGCAGCCAAAAACCTGCTATGCTAAGGTTAGCAGACAGTTAACTTTTCAATGATACTGAAGGCTTCAACATAGAAGAACAGAAGGGAACTGCCATTTCAAGGAGGTAGAAAAAAACCAGCTCAGCCCCATCATCTTACTCAAATGGCAACATCATCTTACTCAAATATTTTCCAAACTCCAGCACACAGGACTCGAGAAATGAAAAGCTGACTCAAGTCAGTCCTTATTTCAACTTCTTCTGAAATTGTCTGAAAGCTCTTGCTCTTTTAAAAGTTGTTTAAATACCTGGAAACGTTTTGGTAGCCCTGTGAAATGTTGGCTGAAGGACCATCAGACATATGAATTCCAGCATATATTAGGTTGGTGCAAAAGGAATTGTATGTTGAAATTTGCCATTTGATATGTGAATACATTTTAAAATAAATGTGGTTATGTTACAAATAATTTTAATGCACTTTTCTTGCTTTATATTTTGCTGTTGGTTGTTTTTTTTTTGTTTTTTTTTTTTTTTTTTGCTACTGACTTATTACTTGCTGTTTATTTTATATTTATTTTAGACTATGGAAATTATGTTAGCCAAACCGAAATTTGAGTTGCCTTCTCATTCGAGTTCAAAATGGGTCATAAAGCAGCAGAGACAACTCACAACATCAACAACGCATTTGGCCCAGGAACTGCTAACGAAAGTAAAGTGCAATGGTGGTTCAAGAAGTTTCACAAAGGAGACCAGAGCCTTGAAGATGAGGAGCAGAGTGGCCAGCCATCAGAAGTTGACAATGACCAGCTAAAAGCAATCATCGAAGCTGATCCTCTTACAACTACATGAGAAGTTGGTGAAGAACTCAACCATGAGCATTTTACAGTGGTTCAGCAATTGAAGCAAAGTGGAAAGGTGAAAAACCTTGATAAGTGGGGTGCCTCATGAGCTGACTGAAAATAAAAAAAAAAATCATCATTTTGAAGTGTCATCTTCTCTTATTCTACACAACAACAATGAACCATTTCTTGAGCAGATTGTCATGTGCAATGAAAAATGGATGTTCTATGACAGCCGGCAATGACCAGCTCAGTGGCTGGACCAAGAAGAACCTCCAAAGCACTTCCCAAAGCCAAACTTGCACCGAAAAAGGTCATGGTCCCTGTTTGGTGGTCTGCTGCAAGACTGATCCAATACAGATTTCTGAATCCTGGGAAAACCATTACACTGAGGAGTATCCTCAGCAAATCAATGAAATGCACGAAAACTGCAACGCCTGCAGCTGGCATTGGTCAACAGAAAGGGCCCAGTTCTTTCCCATGACAATGCCCGACTGCATGTCGCACAACCAATGCTTTAGAAGTTGAACAAATTGGGCTCCGAAGTTTTGCCTCACACACCATATTCACCTGACCTCTTGCCAACTGACTACCACTTCTTCAAGCGTCTTGACAACCTTTTGCAGGGAAAATGCTTTCATAACCAGTGGGATGCAGAAAATACTTTCAAGAGTTCACCAAATCCTGAAGCACAGATTTTTATGCTACAGGAATAAATACACTTATTTCTCATTGGCAAAAACGTGTTGATTGTAATGGTTTCTATTTTGATTAATAAAGACGTGAGTCTCGTTATAATAATTTAAAATTCACAGTGCAAAATGACAATTACTTTTGCACCGACCTAACAGCTTGATCCCTTCTGCAGCTGGGGACTGGATGACCCAGCACCCTGCTTCTGGCCGCATGATTAAATCCAAGGCAGTGGCTGATCTTAAAGTATTTCAGTGTGACAAGTAGCTATCCTCAAGTATATGCTTTAGATACTGAGCAACTGAGTTCCTTACTAATAATAGAAAGTCTTCCAGAGAGAGCAGTAACAGACACATCTTAGTTAGTAAAGTATACAGCAAGCAACTGTGGCTTACAACAAATTTTATCTCCCTGTTAATTCAGGTATAATCTAAGCTCCATACAATCGGAGACAGCAATTAAAACAGCTTATGATATAGCTGAACATAAAACTCCATGAAAATATTCAGAAATATATTTAAACTTTAATCTTTGTTTAGAGACTTACATCTCAAGATGCTGCTAATGTCTATGACAGATGAGCACAATATCTGATATTCTCTATTCTATATATCTCTATCCTCTATACATCTATCTCTGTACATTATCTATTCTATACACCTCTGGTATTCTCTATATATCTCTATTATCTATACATATCTATACATCTAGTCAGCAGGGGAGATGCTGACTAAGCACTTGCTCTTTTTGTGAAACAGATTTCAAAACTAACACAGCACATTTGATGGCTTGTTTATAAATCAAAACAGCATATGCTAGGTTTCTGTAAGAAATTTCCTTGTCTTAGGAGAAGGGGAGAACCAGTTCTGCTTTATCGGCATGACTGTCTGTTCACATGCAGTAGCACCCATGATAGGCAAAAGCACAAGAAGGCAGAACCATTGCCCCCAAAACCTTCACGTGAAACCAGCACTGCAATTTAAAATCACAGAACAACACACAAGAATTAGGAAATATTTCAAAGGAAAAATTTCAAGAGAGTGCTGCAGATACTTGTTAAAACCCGCTTTGGAGTATATTGCTTCGCTCTCTCCTCCACAGCTAAAACTCGCTCCTCACCATTACAAGCAGGAACAATTTTACTGTCCTCTAGAGTTCTTAATTCACTTTTTTGTATTAGCTTCCTTGCTCTGAACACCCCTTTCAGTTCTCTCAGTAAATGGATCTATGTGAACATAAGACAGCAAAGTGCTAAATCATCACTCAACTCCCACTGAAAATACAAAGAGCTGAGCGTGGAGTCAATGGAAGGACCTAGTCTTATGACTCTTCTAGTTGTATATTACTATAAGACAAGCCTCTCACTTCCAGCTTCATGTCATTTCTGTTATTTCAAGAGCCCGATGACTTGCTTTCCAAATGCACACTTCCCCTTTTAGTAAAAACTAAGAATCATATCACTCTTAAATTCACGTTTTAAAGCTTTTAAAAACAGACACACACCAGACAAAAAAGCAAACACACTGATTTTTTAATAAGGTAATATATTCTGGTGTCTTTTTCAGTCTTTACTTTTCCCCCTGTACCTTTTGACTCACGTTTTCAAGCTTTTCTCCAAAACTGCTAGTGACAATGCTTTGCCTGTGTTTGTGGTTTCAGTTCTTTCTAGCTAGTATAATATAATAATCACGTGACTCTGGGATCGAGGCCTTATGATAACTCTTGAATAACTGGAGATTCAAACTCACAGTATTTGGCAATATTGAGATCTTTTCTAACTCCTACATTGCTATCGTATTTCCTGCTACAGTAGTTCCATTCACCTTAATGGTTTCAAACGGAGCTTTAATTAAGTATTCTTTAATTAAGGTTACACCATTAGATGTTTTGTATCTACCCATACAGTACTAGTACACATACTTCATAATAAAAATGAGCTACTACACAAAGACAAGGAAATTATTTTGGATCAAGAAGGCAGAACAGCAAAAAAAATCAGGTTAATGTTGCCGAAACAAGCAGCTCAAAACATAAAACTTACTTCCACTCAGCAGCCAACAAACAAATATAAACCTGTACATTTTGTCAGGGGTTTAGTTTTTGACAATGAAAAGAGCACTAAAAAAAAAATGTGCTGCTCTCCTAATTCAGCACAAGAACTGCAATGAGAAAAGATTTATTCTGTTCCTTGGGCTAGGCTATTTCAAATGTCACTTGTGCTCATGTAGGTACAGGAACCACGAGAAGCCAGTGGGGGAGAGATCTTATACCTACCTGACTGTTGGGCCATGTGCCGGCCAGTTGCGGTTTGCACAAAATGACTTGCTAAACTACTTTGCTTTTTATATTTGGTCACTAAAGGACAAACAATCAGCAAGCTCTGGAAGGAATTACTGAATGAAAAAAATCTACTCTTCAGGGCTAATTTTCACATAAACTAACATGACAAAAAGTAACTATAAGACACTAATATAAACAGCAGATCTGTTTATGGCAAGTGTTCCCCAACATCAAAAAGAAATAGTGACATCTCCACAGCAGCTGGAAGAGAGCCATTTCCTGAGCAGGTGGTTTGGAGAACAGTCCAAGATTCTCTTCTCAGGACTTTTCCAATCAGAGGATATTCCTCACAAAGTAGCAACATTAATCTGAAGCCAAGAGCCCTCTTCTTGCTTTCAGAGACAGAGAACAAAGCACAAAAAGCTGGCCCACCTAAGCTGCTTAAAAACCTCTGTACCATTTTCATTAGTGGCAGAGTAGTTGTACTGACTCTAGGAATTACTACCCGGGTAATTATAGACCGGTCATCCTCTGTCCCTGGGAAAGTAATGGAACAGCTTATCCTTGATGCCATCTCAAGGCATATCAAGGATAAGAGGGTTATTAGGGGCAGTCAGCATGGCTTTACCAAAGGTAAGTCATGCTTGACCAACCTCATAGCCTTTTATGAGAATGTAACAAGGTGGATGGATGATGGCAGAGCGGTGGATGTGGTCTACCTTGACTGCAGTAAAGCCTTTGACACAGTCTCCCACAGCATCCTCACAGCTAAGTTGAGGAGGTGTGGTCTGGACAACAGAGTAGTGAGGTGGGTTGCAAACTGGCTTAAGGAGAGAAGCCAGAGAGTGGTAGTCAATGGAGCGGAGTCTAGTTGGAGGCCAGTATCTAGTGGAGTGCCTCAGGGGTCAGTACTGGGGCCAATATTATTCAATATATTCATTAACGATTTAGATAAGGGAATAGAGTGTACTATCAGCAAGTTTGCTGATGACACTAAACTGGGAGGGGTGGCTGACACGCCAGAAGGCTGTGCTGCCATCCAGCAGGACCTGGACAGGCTGGAGAGTTGGGCGGGGAATAACTTAATGAAATTTAACAAGGGAAAGTGTAGAGTCCTGCATCTGAGCAGGAACAACCCCAGGTTCCAGTATAGGTTGGGAAATTACATATTAGAGAGCAGTGTAGGGAAAAGGGACCTGGGGGTCCTGGTGGACAACCGGATGACCATGAGCCAGCACTGTGCCCTTGTGGCCAGGAAGGCCAATGGCATCCTGGGGTATATTACAAGGGGGGTGGTTAGTAGATCGAGAGAGGTCCTCCTTCCCCTCTACTCCACCCTGGTGAGATCCCATCTGGAATATTGTGTCCAGTTCTGGGCCCCTCAGTTCCAGAAGGACAGGGAACTGCTGGAGAGAGTTCAGCGTAGGGCAACAAAGATGATTAAGGGAGTGGAGCACCTCTCTTATGAAGAAAGGCTGAGGGAGCTGGGTCTCTTTAGTTTGGAGAAGAGGAGACTGAGGGGTGACCTTATTAATGCTTATAAATATATAAAGGGTGAGTGCCACGAGGACGGAGCCAGGCTCTTCTCGGTGGCAAACAATGATAGGACAAGGGGTAATGGGATCAAGCTGGAACACAAGAGGTTCCACTTAAATTTGAGAAGAAACTTCTTCTCAGTGAGGGTGACAGAGCACTGGAACAGGTTGCCCAGTGAGGCTGTAGAGTCTCCTTCTCTGGAGACATTCAAAACCCGCCTGGACATGTTCCTGTGCGACCTCACCTAGGCATTCCTGCTCCAGCAGGGGGATTGGACTAGATGATCTTTTGAGGTCCCTTCCAATCCCAAACATACTGTGATACTGTGAATTGGCAGTTACACGAGATGCTCCATCCCAACACCATTCCACCCCATGTGTGCATGCAACGTTCGGCGGAAAATGAATAAAGAGGCTAAGGTGTGACTATCTGCATTCCTCCAAGCTATCTTAAATATAAGCTCTGAAACAAAGTACTATTTCCCCTTTTGTGTCCACAGACACGCTATGGTCTTCCATGCTTACCCCAAATTATGCAGAACTGGGTACCAGGAACCTAGACCAAGAGGCCAGGCAAAGGGAATGAGCCCCAGCTTGTGCCTTAATAGGCAAAATGGGTATGGTTGATCACACAGAGTTTCACATGGAGAGTTTCTTCCATTGTTCCAATCAGCCACTTGCTTGAACACCAGCTTTCACAACCTGCTAATCTCAGCCCGGTTCTACCCATTTTCCCTATCTTCATGGCTCATGAAGTCCTTCTACATTTCTTTTCCCTTCTTATATCATGTGAAATAACTCAACACCTTCAGAATGAACTCTACTCGTTTCACTGGCAAAAGGTCTACCTGTCACACCATCATTCACCATGCTTGCATACTTTTATCCCTCTACCTGCCTCAGTTTCTGAGTGCGTAAGCTTCCAAAACAGACCTTGCCTATAACTCTGTATTTACACAACACCTTGCACATCCAGGCCCAGGTCTCTCTAGTCTCTAAGACATTGCTCTGAACCTTTTTTTATCTGGTTATGCTATTTGGTCAAATAAAGATATCACCTCTTCCTACAAAGCTCAACATGATAATAAGAGGACAATAATAATGGTGGCAAAAACAACAGCAGTATCACTGTGTAAGATCCACATAATGAGCACAAGGTATAGCAGGGAAAATACCTAACTGCAATACCACTTTGGGACATGAATTGAAGAATAGTCTGTGCACCTGGACATGATGTGGAATTTAAGAAGGCAGTGCATAATTACCCAGGCTGGTCTTGGCTAGAATGCTAGGATTAGCACAACACTTCTGAAAGCTGTCCGTTTTGCTAGGTGGCCCCAGACACTATGTGAGGCATCATTTTTACATATATTTGAGAGAAGTGCTTTTACTGATCTGCCTGAGTTACTTGCAGCATCAATGCACTGGACCAGTATCAGCCCAGAAAACCAAGTGTTCTTCCCTGGTGCATCAAAAACACACTCTTTGCTATCTCAGTTTTTCTGTAGATTTCTCAGCCAGTTACTCAGAGACATCAAAGGAAACAGTGACCTAATTTTGACAAAGTGGTTTCATAAGGTAAAGATAACCTAATTCTTCCCTAGTCCCAAAACCCCTCTTGCTGATAAATGACCTTCTCTTTTGGCAATAAGAGGACTGAACAGAATATGCAAACTGGAAATTAAAAGGCCTTGCTTTTCCCTGAGATCAATTAGGATGATGTGCATAATCACAGAAGAAGAGTATGAAATATATTAATTTGCAGCTCTGCATCCTAAGACCTGGGCAACCAAACCTTTTGCTTCACTAAGTAACAGGATCAGGGGTCATGAAGGAAAGGTTTTTTTCCCCCATGGTACAACATTGCTTAATTTCTTAGGTATACAGACGTTTTATTTAATTTTCTTCAGCAACCCTGAATAAGGTCAAGGAAGGTTTTGATCCAACAGTTCCAATTAGAGTTAGCAAGTGAGTATAGCCAAAGACATTTGGAAAATAGGATAGATTCCTACCATATTACTATTCTGATCAAAAAGGGTTTTTTTAATTAATTAAAAAAGTCTTGGCGGCCAGGAAACAATTTCAACAGAAAACTGTATTGAAAAGCAAAGATTAGACAAAACAATCAGGATAGAGATCAGCTTAGCATGACTTATCCTTATGCATGGTTTGAAAAAGCGCAGGAGGGTAAGATATGGAATGGTCACAGACTTTCCAGGAAACAGGCTAAATGTATGGGCTCGTTAACCACAGGTAGTGAAGGAGAGAAGAGCTTCTATGCAGCATGATCCTGGGTATTTTCTCAGAGGAATGCTTCAGTAAGGAAGTGCAACAGATCAAGGTAAATTTTACCTTCCATCACTCTTGCGTTACTATGAATGCAAGTATAAAAGGGCTAGCTTTTCTTAGAGCAACATCTTACAACTATTACATCATGGTACACAGAATCTTCACACATACACACACACAGCCATGTAGCTATTTGCAGCCACCATTAAAATAATTATTTATTAAATAAAATGAAATAATCCAAACTAACAATAATGCTAACAAATACTTTATTAGAATAATGGCTATCTACCTTTTTTGGATTGCCTTCTAGCCAGAATGCTTGCTCGGCATTCACTTTTCACTTCTGCAATCTTCATCCCTTTAGAAGGCCACATGTGTGCATGGCAGTATCATGTTACATTATCTGTGAATTTAATTGCACAAAACTCAGTGCACTTTCTTTGAAAAGTACCATTCATGACTTCCGAAGATTTCTTTCTAATTACATCAATAGCATACACTCCCATGGAGTGTAAAAACAGCAAGTCATCCACCCTGGCCTTAGAACCTCAAACAAAATGGTTTTTTCAAGTGGCAAGATTGCATGTGCTAAAGAAAACACCAGGCTTCACCATGAAAACTTTGGTTCACCTTGGACAATGCCCATTATTGGAAAGCAAGGAAATGGAAACTTCTGTTCATAAGGACAACTCAGCTACTAAGAGCAACAGGGAGAAACTTCTAAAATTCTCCTGGCTAGGATCTATTACTGTCATACCCTCACTGAAAGGTAGATACAATATCCTCTCTGTCTCCTTCACAAGTACTCTTCTCTAACAGATGATGAGTTTACATATGTAAAGATCCACTGTAATTAAAACCTCTGTTCTCATTAGCCGTCCTCCAAGAATATGACAGCTCTGGCTCTCTCTTTCTGATGAGTCTGTGCTTCATTTTACAGTAAACAGCAGCCAGGAAAAAAAAAATGCAGTCAATTTCTAACCCGTGGTTGTGTGGAGGAGCTGGATTGAAGATCTCCAGGAGACACTCAGAGAGACCATTCATGAAGCTGGGCTGGGAATCCTAGCCTAGGGGTGAAGACAGACCCTAGTAATCAGCATCAGTTCATCTGTCAGCTGGAGTCACAGAGTGCGATTCATATTCCCTTCACCTTTCAATTACTTTTCTCATTTCAAGAGCTCTCTCCACATTTACAATCAATTCTTTATAATCAAAGGTCTACAATTATTTTTGGTACACAAAAATAGCAAACTAGAGAGACATTAGCAGGACTGTAGCTTTATAAAGGCACAGATTTACTTCTTCCCCCTTCCTGCAATTACTCTCCTTCTCTCCAGCTGGAAAAGCCAGAGGGACACCACAGAGATAAAACACCTTTTTCAAGAGTCATTTACCTTCCACAGAGTCTACAGACCACTCTGGATTCAGGGCCACTTCAGAATGGAGACATTGCAGACTATTGGAAGCATCTGCAGAATTACTGACTTGAAAAATCCTTAACACCCTAGAAAGACCATAATCAACTAGCAGTCCTAATGGGAGGAAGAATAAAATTGCAGTCAAGACATTTAATCAAACCTCTGGAGACATGGGTTCAACTCTCAAGTCTTTCATAAATCACTCTCTAACTTCATATTCCAGCTGCACCATCTCTAAATTCATATGGAGAAGTATTTCCTGGTTTGAGTCACAAACTTTCAGCTCATGGGAGCACTTTTAATTGCCTTTTCATTCAGAATCTCACCAAGCAGAACCCCAGTTGCAGAGTGGTATCCTGAGATGGTACCTTCTGCACACGGCAACATTCGCAGAGCCCCACTGTGCTCCACCTGCTCAGTTTTGGACCCCTCACTACAGGAAAGACATTGAGATGCTGGAGGGAGGTTCAGAGGAGGACAACAAGGCTGGTGAGGGGTCTGGAGCACAGGTCTGATGAGGAGCGGCTGAGGAGACTGGGGCTGTTTAGCCTGGAGAAAGGAGGCTGAGGGGAGACCTCATTGCTGTCTACAACTATCTGAAAGGAGGTTGCAGCATGGAGGGTGTTGGTCTGTTCTCCCGAGTAGCAAGTGATAGGACAAAACGAAATGTCCTCAAGTCGTACCAGGGAAGGTTCAGACTGGATATTAGGAAACATTTCTTCACTGAAAGAGTTGTAAAGCAGTGGAACAGGCTGCCCAGGGAAGTAGTGGAGTCACCATCCCTGAAGGTGTTCAAAAGACACATAGATGAGGCTCTTAGGGACATGGTTTAGTGCTAGATTTAGGTTATGTTTGGACTCAGTCTTAACGGTCTCTTCCAACCAAAACGATTCTATGATTCTATAACAGTAACGGTTTTGCAGGCAAGTTATCTTCTTCAAGAAGTTCATACCGTTCTATTCTGCAGGGTCTCATTAATTCAACAAAGCCGATATTTGTGTGAAACATGCAGATCTGGTCCTGGGCTAGAGAAGCAGTAGAAGGACAAGAAGTGAAAAGTTCTCCAAGTTACCTCAGCCACCAAGGTCAATAGACATGACTACATACTTCACAGGTGGGGAACTCAGAGCATTTAAGCCATGTATGGCTTGAATGCTTTGAGTACAGATGGCACTCATGGGGTCAGCCCTATCCGACTACATACCCAAGTTAGCCTCATGCAGTAACAAAACAAAGGGGCCGGTAAGAAATTGTCACCTCACATTCCCGAGTTACCTATAGAAATCCCCTTCATTAGAGCTCTCCTAAGTATGAGGTATGCACCCTTCCATAAGGTTGGAAGAGCTAGACACCTATAAGATATGAATGGCTGCATTAAGTGTCATTTTTATACAACTCTCAGACCACAAACAACATAGCTAAGAGAATGTCACGTCATCTGCTTCAGAGGTTATTACAACTACAGCACAAAAAAAGGCGGGTGGGAAACAGAGAGGTGATCTATAGCAGATAGGGGATCTGACTAGAAGTTAGAAAAGTACAGTGCTACTCTCAGGTCTACCATGTCCTCCTGCATGACCCTGGTTAAGACAGTCAAACTCTCTGTATCTCAGGTGCCTACTTTGTAATCCTTAATCAAGGGCTTTGAAATTTGAAGAAGACAAGTGTCTTAACACTCCTTGTCCTGATCTTCATCTTGGAGATTTTGTCAAGTTTCTCTTTCAGGAGGGTTAGCACAGGAAAAGCAGCATGCTTCTCCCGAGTGTTGACTTTATTTATTTATTTGACTTATGCTCATGAAAGGCAGTGGTAGAAAGCAACTTGCAGATAACCACAAAGTAAACCTGGTATGTCCCAGATCCTCTGGCTCTTCTTACTTTTGACCCCCTGTTTCTACTTAGGCAGCAAAAACCTGCAAGGTCTTGAATCTACAGCACAGATAAACACAATATAATACACTCATGCTTCCCTCTGCCAGTATATCCCAAACCTATTTGAAAGGCATCATCACCAGGCACCTTTTTGTGAGCAAATCTATTAAAGGAAACCTCTGTAAAGAAACTGCCTCAAGGCTACAGTTCAGTGGTAGCTCTGGTAGTGTTCCTGTGCTGTTGGCTTGCACTAGCTTGGAAAGTCCCCATGAAGTCATAAACAAATGGAGCTCTTTATGCTTTTGCCATGGGATCACATGGATGTATCAGTCCAGAATGAGTGAGAATCTGTTTTACAAAATCACACCATTCTGAAGATAGAAGAATGGATTCATTTAAGCAGATCTTCCCAATTCAGTGCCTTTGAATAAGGACTGTTGAATAAAAGCTCCTGCTATTTGTCAGTTGAAATGTGTTTTCTATCCCTATTGCTATATTTGAATGACTAGGCTCTGAAAACAACTTTTAAAAGGCTCTTCCTAATTAATACCTTGAACAGAGATAACCTGGTGTCACATGACTTAACAGCAACTAAATCAAGGTCAGGGTTTTTGCCTAATGCCAAAGACGATTTAAATCAAGTCTCCCGCTAAATGACATACAACTCTATTCACAGAAAAGAAAAACTACAACTGCAACAACAACAAAAAAGTAAAAAAGGCTATAACAAATCAATGTGACTTGCGAGTCTGCAAATGGAAACATCTTTGTCATTAATTACTCAGACAAAGCCCTGCTAAACTGAATATCCAAGCTAAGATCCATCTCACTTGCTTTAGCCATCTACAAAGTAACAATTTGGAAGCTTTAGTAATCATGTTTACATGTCTGATCTGAAGCATCTAGGCTAGAACAAGTTTAACCATTGCCTCTCTTGTCAGCTGTGAAGGGAGCTTTTGGGGAACCTCTCAGATACAGCATCCATAGCAAAGATTTCCAGAGCAAACATCTCTTAGTATAGATAGATATGAATAATTTAGGCAAGATGACTCCCGTCCATGGAGTTGGAAAGCCAAAGGAGTTTTCAAGACACAACTCCGTCACAAGCTGTTGAGAGCAGGTTTAACAAATCCCCAGGCAGTAACATCCGCCCCGTCACTGAACAGGGTATCAGGCATCCAGGAGTTTGAAAACTGGCCATCAACCCATTCTTCTTTCAGAGAGTTGACTTCAGCAGCCGCAAAGCCCAGTCAGTGATGAAAGCTTTCAAAAGTCCTACTTTTGATTATGGATGTTCAAGCTCAGGACTTTCTTTGAAGTTGTTGTTTGGTGGTTTTGTTATTTGGTTGCCCATTTCATCATTTTTTTTTTGCAACTGATGGCTTAGCTATCAATTTCTAGAAATGGACCGCAGATAGAAAGAGAGTACAAGGCCTGATTTTCCAAGTACTTGCAGAAGTCTTATAAATTAACAACTTTACTGAAAACAGTACAAAAAAAGGCATATTTTAATGGGCTGAACTATTGTCAAGTACTCAAAACCAATTTCAATCAGGCACATTTATGATCAAGGGAACTCAGTCTTTCTCCAGTTGCCACTGTTTCACCCTGGAGCACTAGGCAAAAGGCTGCCTCTGCTCAGTCCTTTGACTGAGCTGAACTTTGACAGCTGAGCTGTGCCACATCATTAGAACAATCGCAAACTTGATCATGCGTAATGTGTACTCTCTGTGTTTCTTAGCCATTTTTAGATTGAAATAATGGGACATCTAACTTAAGCAAAACAAGCACTACAAATACTACCTAATCTTTCAGATGAAAAATAAGTTGGGGTCCATCCAGCACAGTGGTGACATTCTCATGTCTCGGTGGCAAGCTCTGTGCTCTCAAGGTTTTTCTTTTTTAAGCATGTATTCCTGATTCTAGACACTGCCTTTTGTTTTAGTACTGCTGTGCTCAATTCCAGCCCTATAACAGATCTTAAGCCTATATAGTCTATATAATCCTAAGCAGTCACAATTCAGTAGGCTTCGTTTTCCTCTTCATGGTATTGGGTTTGGAAGTTTCCTTTGCTAAACCTGCCCACAACACATCCTGTAACACAGCCAGCCTTGAGCTGACTACCCAGAAAATACATTGCATCAATGACCAAACATAAATCTACGCTGATACAGCAACAAAAAGAGCCACTGCTGAAATGAATGTCACATCAGGTTGCAGTCTCAGAGGAACAGACAGAAGACACTGCAGGGCAGAAATAACAAATGAGGAAGCCTTCTTCACTCCCCCAAGCTGCAATGAAACAAAAACCTTTCCCAGACTGTCATTTAAGCGGTATTGTAATTATAGCTTCTAGAACCTTTTGCTAATAAGTTAAAGACAGAAAGAAGGTTCTTTAAAGGGTGTTGAGCTTCATTCAGCAGAAAAAAGAAAAAAAAATCTAATGATTATCCACTCAAAAATCTGAAGTCATGTCAGTGAACTGTGTGCTAGCAGGCACAATGCTACTGGATTTATAAAAGCAGTGCTTCACACAAGTGCAAATGAAGCCTCTCAGCTCTCTCTGATGGAGGCTGGGAAAAGAAGCAAAGAAGCCAGCAGCTGTTATTCCTCAGAAACCTGATCATAACCTCATTAGGATTTTTGCTTCCCCAACTCAGTTACTCAAATTTTGAATTATGAAAGAGCAGGTACAACATTAGTACTAGCAAGGCTGGGCATGGAGAACAGATACGTAGGTGCACCAATAAACTTGGGGCAGCAACAACTTGTGTGCTGTGGGTTCTGACAAAAGAACAGATGAGGAAGAAATAAAGGATGCTTTTATCCATATAGACCATATAGAATTACAATAATGTTGTTTTCTGTTGGAGTGAATGAAGGACTCAGCATTCCAATTCCATGTGAATCACGGAAAGCCGATTTATTACAGAAACAAGCCTCCTTATATATGCAATTATTTCCTGATCACGTGTCCATGCTCCAAGCATGCATTAACTGACTGGATATCATCCATGTTCACAAGCTGTCCACGCACCCGAGTCTCATCGCTGATAGGTCTGTTGATTTACGTTGTATTGCTGCCTTGTAGCTGCTGAGCTGTTTTACTCCCACAGCAGATCCTGTTTTCAGCTTTTCAAGGTGGCCTTGAAACTCCTTTGGGCCTGGCTACTTCAGTAACAAATCTCCATCTAACAGAAACCCATCCACAGTTTTCCTTCATTTATATTAATTTTATGCATATCCTTCTTGAATATGTTTGTCAGAGAATCCTCTGTAGATCTAGAATCAGGATCTCCTACCTGGGATTGTAAGAATTCTTGAATAAAGAGGAAACAGAAAACATCCAGATCCAAACAAGAAATTCTTTCTCTTTTCCATTGCTCTGGCTCTACTCCCCTATCATCCTGCTGTCCTCTACTGCTATCTGCTCTTCTGCGCTCCTGAGAGTCTCTCAAGATGCAGGAACTTGGACAGCAAATACCTACGGAACAGTTACACAAAAAAACCACAAAACAAAGTGGACCATCACCAAAAAAATAGCAGCATCAGGGATATAGAAAATAAGGATGGCCTCAAGCAAAACCAAAGCTTTCCCTATCTTTTTCCAGAAAAATTAGAAGTAAAATCATCCTTGACTTTCTAAATTGGATTTATAGGAGAAGTATATAATTCAGTGTATCTTCAGCATGTAACATACAGTATTTCAGCTTTCCAAAAGCATGTGCTGCTCCATTCAGGATATGCCACTTGGAATAGGATGGAGAAAACTCATTAAATTACTTGTTTATTATTCACACTACAGGAATGTGAATTCTATAGGCAAAATGAATCAGCCAGACAGCAAAGAGCTATTCTCTGGAGTCTACATTAATCAGCCCAACAAGCTGTCACTAAGGATTGGGTCAGGCTCATAACATAGCATCCAACCAGTGGGGAAAAAATCCACGAGACTGCTGAAATAGGGAACAGTTCACCCATTTAAAGTTGTCCCCAGAGGCTTGTGTCAACTGTTTATTACTGCTCAAACACAGCTGCAGAAGCTTTTAAGTGAGGAACCTGCATTCTTGGACGTTCCAGAACTACACGAGTTGTGTAAAAATGCTTGAATCTAACTATTTCTGTGAGGATGAGCAAGATAAAGCACCCTGAAAGAAATACTGTTGGGCTCTAATATAGCCCTCTGAAGAAAGCACATTCAGGAACCTGGAAAAGGACTAAAACTAGGACACACGTCAGAACAGATATGCTGTTGGGAAACACAGAGTTGTCATGCAGTTTGCACTTCAATAAAATGTTTAAGAAACCCAATACCTCTATTTCTACAGACTATTTTTCATAAAGACACATTGTTTTCAAGGTTTAGCTGTTCTTCAACCTTCCTCTATGTAAGTCTAAAATATAAAGTATCATTTAAAAAATGCCACTTGTGTGAATATAAAACACCACAACCATTAACCCACCCCACTTCCAGCCCTAGTAAAAATCATGAACTCCAAAAATCTCATTATTCTGAGATACTTATCCTGTTAATTAGACTAAGCATAACAGAGAAAACAAGCACTAGCAGGACTGCGGGAGCTCTTAGCAGACCAGAAAGAAAAGTACCGTGGAAAGAAAAAAAGCAGTCAGCAGTTCCAATAAATACTGTGAAGCAGTATAACACATACAGCAATACATAAAATCAATATTCTGTACTAGAGAACACAATCATACACTGTGGCTGCTTGGATGGGGGAGCGGTAAGATCAATGTTTTTGTTCTTGTCAGCACTTGTGCCAACTCTACATTTTCTAGCTGGATGGAGTTTAAAAGTCTAACTTAAAGTGACACAGCTGCAGGATGAGCTACAAAAACTACTGAATAGCTCAAAGCAGCAAAAGTGTTTTAGCTGAAGTGTACTTCAGGAGAGGCTACAAGGGAAAGGAGTTCAATCCACTCTTGGAGGGACAACCAAAAAAGGCTGAAAGTGTTTAATTGCAGCAATGTATTATGAGTGTAAATTCTCAAAAGTGAGGAAGGAAACATTTCTGTTCTCACAACAAAGCTGCTTCAACTCACTGAAATCTCTATGGAGTGCTGTGCATGCTGCTGCTCTCAACATTAAAAGCTACACCACAGTATACCAGGTCAGCATAAATATTAGTATAAGAATTTAAATCCTGCCCCAGGCTGTATTGGCAAGACTACATCCAGCAGATCAACAGATGTCATTATTCCACACTACTCAGCACTTTCTACATCACACTTGGACTATTGTCTTCAGGTTTGGTCATCCCAGCTCAAGAAATTGGAGACTGCCCATCAGAGAGCCACCAAGACAAACAATGGGCACAAGTTGCTTCAGGGAAAACTTTGGTGTCGCTGTAAGAAAAACTGAGAACAAATTGAATTAATTGAGAACAATTAAACATTGGAATAGATTACCAATAAAAAGCATAGACTCTCTCCTGCTGTAAATGCTCAAGGCTGAGCCTGAAAGGGCCTCAGGTAACATAAACTAAGGCCTTGCTTTCGACAGAAAGTTGTTCTCTACAGGTTCCTATCAATCTGGAATTTTTCTATGATTCTGAGAACACTAAAAGTCAAACATAGTTGTCTTACCTGTCTTAACATGTAACATTTTATTTAGATTATCAATTTACATGCTCACAGCAGAATGACAGAAACCTTACCCCCAACATCTAATAAATGATAAAGCACAAAAATGATTTTTTCCAATTAATTTGTAAATGGAAGAACAGGCTAAGAAACAAAATAAGGATAAACTTCAAAAATAATGCTGACTTCTATTTCCAACTGAAGGCAGAAAGAGTAAAAATTCCCAAGAAAACAGGATTATAACCTGCCAAAGTAACAAATAACTCTGTCACACCAAGGTCATAATTCATAGCACCTCCACAGGTCACTTCTATGAGCAGACTAGATAACACATTAAAAAAATATGAAGAAACACAAAAATAACAAAACAGGATCAAAGATAACACTAACTATCTGCATTTTAAATACATTCCATAAGACACAAACTCGATGTTGCACTGAAAGGTATAAACCCAACATCCTCCCAGATGCTGACAGTGGGGAAAAAAGATCCCACCAGAGAGTTCTTTTTACATTCCACCTGCTGAAAAAGCCATTAGGGCAAATGTTGCTCTGACAGTAGAAGACAAAAATATGGCTTGAGGGGCTACGGAAAGCAGAAAGAATTGCCAGATACACAACAGGAAACTTTTTTGTCTTATCTCTACTTTCTGTAAGTCTTGAATATAATTATAGTTTATCTATCATTTATGGAATTATTTTAACAGCTAGTTTGGAGTCATTAAAAACATATTACAATGGACACTACAGAGTCTTCTCCTTGTCTGTCATCTATTGGATGACAATCTCCAGAAGAGATCTTCAGTTTTCTCAGTGACACTTTGCAGGTGGTAGGGAGGTTTAGGTTTTATGTTACTTGTCATGAGAAAATTTGCACCCTTCTAGGTACTTCTGGAAGTCATTGACATGCTAGACCTCTGGAGCACACAGCCAAAAAAAGGACGGTTCTAAATGCGAAAGGAGTTTTGTGCCTCTGGACCATGCTGCACAAGCATGTGGAATTCAGAGGGGGTTTCCTGCATCAAGTCTCTCACCAGGCATGGCACATAACAGATGTATTGTTGCTTAAGACACCAAAGTCTATATGGATCCGGATTCAATTTCAGTTTAACTTTGTACAAGTCTTTTAGTAGGACACATCTACATCATGGATATAGAAAGATTAAAGCTGTCTCTGCCCAAACTAATCTGGAAATGAAAGTGCAGGGAAGACCGCTGCAAAGACACCCAAGTTCGAGACAGGTGACTGGCAGGATTTCTAAGTTCACAGACAATGCCAGTCACATGCAGTCGAGGAGAACTCAACACAAGCCTACCCATGCTGAATTGCACTACATGTGTGTGTACTTGCTAGTTCTGATCTCCAACAGCTCTCAGCTCTCTATCCTGTGCTCCACACTGCACTCTTTGCTTTTGGTGGCCCGCCTTTCTATCTGTATCAGGAGGATAAAAACACAGCCTACACACAAAATGTGTCAAGAGGATAAATACATTTAAGTGGTCCTAAGGCACTCTGAGATCATGGCAACAGATGTAATATCAGTTCCTTAAAGCAGTGAAAATGAAGATGGCAGGGCAATCAAAAGTCTAAGGAAAGAGCAACTGAGAACATAAAGCTCTGGTTTTACTCTAATTCAACTGTCTTTGCATCCAGAGGACAGTGCAGAAGAAAAGGCACTCTTTGGGACACAGCAGTAGCTAGATGAAGCACAGAAAAGGGGTAGGGGGCTACAGAAGTACAGGACAATAAGATTCTTAACAACTGAATTAGTTTAAAAGTACTATAAAATGAGACAAAATGAGATGTTTACATTTCTGAATTACAATCCATTGACACACAGCTCTCTTACCTGCTTAAGATCATAACTGGCTGGAAACTCTCCAAGACAATACAAAGGAAGTAATAAGTCTTGCAAAGAACCCATCCTACTCAGCAGTGACACAGCTACTAACAAAATATAAGTACTCAGCAGCATCATTTAAAGAAAAGTGTGCTTAATACATCAACCAAGAACCTTAAAAGAACAAGCCTCTGATTGAGAAGTAGCCTTTCCAGTAATTTGCAGTTCTCTGAGCAAATTAAGAGAGAAAGTTTGATTGGATAGTACAGCGACAATTCTTTTCCCACTGTTTCATTTTTGCATTATTTCAGACTCAGTGATTGTACACTATGGTACACAGAGATGGTTATATATATATATGACAGAATTACTCCAAGTTAACTGCTTCCACTCTTAACCATTACAAAACTGCTTGGCTTAAGTTAACATGCTTTGCATCACATGTGCAGCACAGTAGAAACGTGCACACAAGCAACTAATGCATTTCTGCTCATGATTAGTAACTCATTAAGCTGATGAACCCCTACAGATTATAGTCATCTCTTCATAATCTTACCTTCATCCATAGCTCAGGAGTGTCTTGCTTCAGTCTTCTTTACCATAAACAAATCAAAAACCACTAATACCCACTTATTTTAGAAAAAAGAAAAAAAAAAAAAACTTGGTCACAACTCCTTACAGTGTTAAAAATTAATAATTCTGCAAGCAACAAATGATTAGCATATCAGTTCCTATTGGTTTTAATTCCTTGCAGCAACTCTGAATATGTGTCATACACTTTAAGAATCAACAACGTAGTCATTTGCTACTGCAGACATACAATTTGTACCTACAGCAGTAGAAACTGTACCAGAACACGCATGAAACAGAAGTATGTGGAAATCCACAAAAGAAATAAAAGAAGATACAAATTCAATCCCTGATGCCTCATGACCTGTCAGTGTGACATGGGAAAACATACAGACACTAGCTCAATGTATTTTCAAACTAATAATTTGTTTCAGAAAGTTGTGAAACCGCTTAGAGTTCAGCACTTGCAGTCATTTCTGTGAAGTGATACCAAAAGGATTAAGTTTTATGTGACCACCACAAGTTCAGCATTCACTGTTCAATAACACACCTTCAGCCACATTAGGTTCCTTAACTTTGTTTGGAAGATGTGGTTTATTTATTTCTGCAAGATATTTAAAGCAAAGCCCAAACATATCCAGCAGAATTCCTCCTTTAATTCAAAGTTTCCATGAGTTGCTGAAAGGTTGGGAAACCTTACAAATAATATGGGATAAAGACAGAGAAGCTACTAAGTATCCTATAGCATATTATCTGTGATGACTTGGCTGCTAATTAGGAACATCCTAACCTCAGGTACAGCAAATCCAATTAACGGAACTTTGTTTCCACAAATTGGACTTCATCCTCCCATCTTCTCCACCCAGGTCTTGCTCTGTGTCAGCAGCATTTAAATAAGCAAATTAGATGCCTCCTTGGACAGTCAGATAATGGAGTTATAAGCTCATCCTCTACTCACATGAGGAAGATTATGCCCCTTTGGATCAGCCTGTTGGAGATTTACCTACCTGAAAGGTAGCAGGAACAGACAAAAAGAGAGCATGCTAACACAGGCCAAATCAAGCAGCTTACTGAAATGTTCTTTATGGGTCTAGGAGTCCACAGATAAGTAAGAAACAGTATGGTTATTAAGTTTATTCAATGTTAACAATCATGATTATAACCATCACTTTATAGAAGTTGATATAATTATTTTTAAAAAGTAGGGGAACTGAGACACAGAAGGCTGAAGAAATTTGCTTAAAGTCACGCACACAGCAGATATGAGGAACAGAGCCTGAGTCATGTATTTAGAGATTTAGCTCTGGGAGTACAGAGGGGCAGGGAGGCCTGGAGGACAGTAATTTGATTTCCAATTTGAATTTCTTATTCTGCTCCTCACTTTCAATAACTATAAACCTCCCCATATACAAATTATTAAATTATGTCCAGCAGGCTACATTATAATAAATGTGTGCAACAAATCTGCCTTTTGAGTAATGGATAAGCTCATAATTTATCCAGAATAACAGATGCAAAAGGTGTTCACACCTACCTACAGCTAGAGTAAAAACACTTCCATACTGAAAGATAACAACAATCATTAAAAAAACCATGCAAATAACACTCCCAAAACACCAAGAAAATAAAAGAACCTGAATAGAAAATGCTGTTAGCAAAAGCAGTTAGTGAGAGGAACACTGTGAAAAATGCCATATCAGATGTCTTCCCTATCAAGTAGAAACAGTTTAGACCATAAAACCAGTTACGGAGCCTTCATCACCAGGATTAACCAGTCTAACTCAGCTCTGAAGCAAACCTTGCTATTTTAAATTAAAACCAGTCTCAGACCTCAAATAATGTTTGAATATTATTCTGTAATGTCATAGTATAGGATTTTAAATGGACTTTATTTACATTATATTCATTAGGATACCACACCATTTGAACTAAAATTACCTTTCCTTCTCCTCCCAGTCGAAACCTTGACATGCTAAAATGTTTATCTAATTGTTCTCCCTCACTGAGATGCACGTTTGCATAGGCACACCAACAATGCTATACCATTTGGAGAGGAAACTAAAACTAAAAGGTGTGATATTTCACAACTTACCAAATTCCTACTAAAAACTGTATTCTTCTTGTTAATGTGACTGAAAACATTAGCTTTATCCATATTTCACAGTCTTGCTTCTTTTTTTTTTGAGGGGTTGTTGGTTGGGAGTTTTGTGTTTGTTTGGGGGTTTTGTTTGTTTTGGTTTTGTTGTGGGTTTTTTGTGTGTGGTTGGTTTTTTGGTTTTGTTTATTTTTGAGTAGCCTTACTTCCATGGGATTGTACTGCAATTATCACCACACTGCTGATTTATGTTATTACAGTCAAAATACAACAGAAGTAAACATTACTATTATGTCAAGAGACAAGCATCTTGGGGTCACTCACTGTCCCTCCCTGTCATTATTCCCTGTGTTAGAAAAGGGGAGGAGTATCAGACAATGCAGCCCAGGGGAGGACAACGAAAAAGAAAATTTGAATGTATTTCCTGTTCTAAACTGTCTATAGCTACCAATTTTTTTCTCATTACAGCGACAAACTGTCCACCTTTCTTAAACCTCAGAGATGAACTTTCAATTATGTGTAAAAACAAAGTCTCTTCACAAGATTTAACTGTCTGAGCAACAGGTTCAGTCAAGCATGAAAGCTTTGTACTTCAAACTAAACAGTGCACTACAGCGTATATTCCAGTTTGGTATAAATAATTATGGATTACCTTATATAAACCATTCTAAAATTATTAGCTGCTTTACAGCACAAATAGCTCTGATAGCAGCCAGACCCAGAGAATGGACATGCTCCCTTTCTTTTAGTCTGATCTGAGACTTTAGTAAAAGTGATCTGCATGGCTGCTGTACTACTGCCTTTATACTCACTGATAAACACACAACTTTATTTTTAATCTACAGGAAAAAATAAATTAATTACTTCCACCACAAGATAAAATTAGACAAATAATTAATGCAGAAAAATACTCTTCAGGAGCAATAGTTTTTACCCATTATTTTAATAACAGCATATCCATGAAAAATTTGCTGTATTTGACTTCTTCCTGCTACCAGGAAGTTTATTGCTACCAGCAAGTTTCCAGCCCATCTTTTTCTCTTCTAGTCTTGTGTTTTAGCAAAAGGAAAATGTTTCCAACCTGTTATAAAATTTACTCTGAAACTGAATATTAAATATCTGAATTTGTAAATCTGACTCCATTTAACTTGGATAAATTAAAACTTCTACTTATAATTACACCATTAATACATAGATTTATATTATATATATATATGTGAAAACAATTATTGTAATCCTTTTCTCTACTAAAACAATGAAGTGAAATCTACCCTAGAAAAACATATACCCTAATGTTTATATGTGGTGATTACCTTCCTTGGCAATGAAGCTGCTACCTGTAGAAGCAAAAATCAGTATTTTATTTCTTCTGCAGAGCTATATTGGGTACTTTGCAACCTCCATATGTTTGCAAATAAATATTCTTGAAGGCAAACTAAATCAACTAACAAGGGTAGTTGCCCAGTCCCTTTGCAAAACATGTAATATTATGCGCTTACGATGAATTCCGTGTAAATCATCATCCTAGCCACACAATTAAGTACTATAAGCTTGCTTAACCCCCAGCTCAGACTTTCCTAATCTCTAAAAGAAAGCAATGCCAGATGGCGAAGAACAGCTGCTAAGAATCAGAGGGCCACAGAGAAATACCTGAAGCTCTTAGTGATATGGTAGGGAAACACCTTCTGTTTCAACTTACTGCTGGGCCCCACTTCGATCAACTTGCTTTGCAGAACTCATATACAATCCTTCCGTGTTAACTAATACACATGCTACTAGTGCTCCAAACACCATTTTTCTACAGCAGAACAACACTTCCCGTGAGAGAGGCTTTCTGCTACCACAGGCTCAGGACCATGTAGCATTGTGGCAAACAAGCAGGTCACATGGATTGCTGCTAGACTGGCACCTCTTTAAAGATTCCATGAAACAGTTTTTCCACCTCTGTTTCCAGTTGCCTAAATCCAGTTGCCTAAATTAAAAAAAAAAAAAAGGCAAAAAACCAAAAAGCTGCTTGCCTTTGTCAGAAGGTAACAGCGTGGAAGTGGTCTCCTAACCTCTGAAGATCAGGAGTCTCATTCTGGTTTGAATTACAGGTTCAGAAAATTTAATACTTAAAAATAAGTCTTCTCTTTTTAAAAATAAAGCACTTGCCATTACAAATGATAAGTAGTCACTGTTCAAGAGGAGGCCACAAATTCATGTTTTTGGACTTGGGTTTCTCAACAGAAACTCAGAAGAAAGCAATGAGAACAGGCAAACCTGGGAATGGAAAAAATGAGTTAGGAAGAAAGACAGGATCAAAATAGCAGGGAGTGCTTCAGGACAGGATAGCACTGGCAGAGCTGCGTGGAGAGTCCAGGACTGGGCTAGTAGGAGAGTTCAGCCAAAGTGAGAGATCTTGCAAGTGTCAGCAAGGAGCACATACAGATCCAAACCTCCAGACCCTGTCAGACAGCCACAGCAGAACCAATGTAGATTTCTTAGTATGAGGCCAGAGGCAGTAAGCTACACAATCACCATTCCAGAGTATAATTTTCATTCTGTATAGCCTGGTCCATACAAAACACATTTTTAGAATATTAGACTGAGATGTGGTGACAAAGTTGAAAAACAGAAAGAAAATTTGTATAAGCCTCACAACAAAAGCCATAATGGGGAGGGTGTAAAGAGGATTAAAAGGTATCAGTAGGAGTTGAAGAAGCACAGGGTACCACAGAACTGCTTCAGACGTAGGCTAGTTTTAACCTAAGAAGGAATGTGTTTGTATAAATATCCAGTGGGAGCTGAGCAGACATAAAAGGGTACACAGATGAGATCTGAAATATTTTTTGTGAGTTCAAGGAATAGGAAAACAGGCTCTGAAGGCCTGATGCAGAATCAAGAAAATTCCTGCTTGGGAAGGAGTTAAAAGCAAATAAAGATATTGAATCTAAGGAGGTGAGGGGTAAAAGATACCTAATAGAGGACATGAGTAATGACACCAGAAAAAAATCTGTTCCAAAGCTAATCAGAACATATAGCATATGAAAAAAAAATACTTCTGAGGTTTCAAGCAGCATTAAATCAAATAGCCAGTTTGATATAAATCTGGTGTGTTCAAAATTATTTATTCCAGTAACAGCTAAGGCAACCTTCTGGTAGGGTTTGCATACAGAAAAGAAAACAAATTTTAAAAATCACAAGTGAACTTTGATCAGATGTTCTTCAGTGATCAGCTGTACCTTTCTATTTAACTAAGACTCCCACAACAACTTCAGTGATTGTAGCATTTCAGTCTATTACCAATAAAACCTTACTGTTGTGTGAGTGGTTCAACACCATACCAAATCTCCTGTTAACTCTTAATCTTAAAGGTTACTTCAGTAAATGGGTCAAGATAAACAGAGAAGCTGCAAGTGAGACTTGTAATTTGAACAATGATATCTCTACACCAGAGGAAGATATCTGAACAAGACTGTTAATGCTCCTTTTTCCAAAATCAATCCAGAGATGGTGTTTTCATTTATTTATGAGGTACACTGTATGTTTTTGGATCACAACCATGAATGATTTTGTTCACATGCCCAAGTTTTGCATTCATCAGGAAAACAGTGATCTTTGATTTCAAACTAAGCGAACCATTTCATATTGGGCTATATTCATGCAAACTCAGTATTTCAATTAGCCTGTGATTTCTTCAGCAGTACTGATCACTCTAGGATGCCTAGCTGCCAGGTGACTTAACTTTTCCTCCCTCTCTTGTACATGACAATACTTTGTTTGAGTAGCCATTAGGCTTTTAACTTGTTTGATGAGGCATTGTTACAACTTCTCATGCCTCTTGGCTCATGAAGGAAAGCCAGTTGTGATCCTTCAGAAGCAAGTGCAAGTCTCCAACTTCACACACCAATGTGGACAACTGCAGTTGAAACTGAATCCAGATTAATTTGCCATTCCAGTCATTTCACATTTATGTTGATACCTTAGAGGTTAGAACATACATGATTTATTGGTTTTAACTGGAGAAATGGACCAGAACTTCCTTCAAATAGAACAGTAGTTTGTCAAATGAAGTTTACAAAAAGAAAATTGTATTTATGATGACAATGAAAATATACTTCAAACTTAATTTAACCTGCAGTTCAATGCACCATGAGGTATTACAACAGAATGCAAAAATCCTGCCACTGCAAGATTTTAATGCTACAATAATTCTGCTCTTCCTGAAAGGGCAATAATTCTGCCCTGTCTTAAATAATTCAGTTCAAAACACACATTAGAACAGCAAGTTCAAGCAATCAGTAGCCAGACTACAGTAACCAGGTGGTAACATAGATATAGAAAGCATGTACATTTTCCCAATAGCCACAAGTTAAACACTGAAAATATTGTGAGCAGGTATGAGAGAGAAGGAGGGAAGAACTTACAGTACTGCTTCAAAGATGCACTACACACACAATGCAGCAGTACAGGACAGACTAACAAATGAAAGCAACAGAAAAGGTAGTACTCACCCAAAATATTAAATTGAAAAGGAACATCATGTATTTCAAACAACACAGGCAGCCTCTTGCCATGTTGCACTTCTTAAATTCTAAAAGGAAAACAAATGATAGATCCAGGTAAAAGACCACATATTTGCTGCCTTTGGGTGCACTGTATTTGTTGCTTTTTATGCCAGTCCCAGTCCCAACGCCGGTCTCAGTTCCAACCCCAGTGTGGCTCTGTTTGCGTGATCCAGTTGTACCATAGAAAGCTCCAGCAGTAAAACCTCGACCAAATTGCCTCCCTGAGGTAGAAGGTTTGGCAAAATCCGAGTCTTTGCTATCCAAAGATGGACTCCGGTGAATTGAAGAATCCTCACTACTTGACTTCTCCATGATCTCTCTTTTCACAGTTGTCATATTTAATGTATAGCATCTCTCAGCATTAAATGCAGTGCCTTGCAAATGCCACAGAGCTGTCTATGTTTTTGCTTCTCTTTTGCTTCATACATGAATCAGATAATCACTGCAGAATTTATTCCCTGCATTGTTGCTGGTTTTATTCTGCACAGCAATGTAGGCTGTACTCTGTCTATTTGTAGCATGGATTTATACATTAATATCCCATGCAAAAGCATATTCATGATTTATCTTGATGAATCAGTCATGCAGAACTTTGATTTTTATTCAAAAGAGCCATAAGCTCTTTTTCTTCTCCTAGTCTACAGCCCTCTAATCTGTAGGCGGCAGATGGTCCTTGCATCCATTTCCAAAAAGCTTCTGCAGTGCACCTGGGAGACTCTCCTTGAGCCAGAGCACTTTCCCTGCTCTCAGCTTTCCTCTCTGTGTCTCTCACACGCTGTGTTTTTTCTTCCCACCCATCTGCAGTATCTCATTCAGTAACCAGCTATCGGAGCGTGCTCTGTGTTTCACTGCTGTTGCTGTGAAATCATCAGCAACTGCAACCACTGGGTATCTCCCCCAGAAATGCCTGACCTATTGAGTGATAAATCCACGCTCCTGCTCACCCCTCCCCTCTGCTTTCCATCGGGCCAGTTAGCAGAAGCCTTCCACCCCAGGGCACGCCTCCATGACATAATATCTTTAATAGGATTAGAACACAACAGAAAATCTCTTTAAATGTCAAGTACTGTTTAGCTGTTTATAGGCTAGAACTGTGAGGCAGTGATACTCCTTTAATGCAATAAAATACTGGAAAAATATAGATTAGATAGACAGGTGCTAACCTCTCCCTGCTCATTTAAACTAACAGTGACTTACTTTTTTTTCTGGCTTAAACAAATGCTATAAGACAAGGAACTGGAATAAACTAGCACCCAGCATAAACCGAATAGGCACGTCTCAGTTACACATGCATTTAATGTGACGCCATCACATGCGATATAATTAACCATAAGCAGAAAAGCAGAGCTGCTGTCTCTGACATGATCTTTTTTTTTATACTTTTATCTTTTATTTTTTTTTCCCCAGATAGTAGTGTAACATCCCTGCTACCACTCTGAAGCAGAGAGGGCACAACCATGTATGTGTGTCTGCATATGTAAGTGCCTGGATGGGAGGAAGATAAGTATTTCAGGTCATTCCTGGTGCTTCCAAATCCATCGTTTGGTCATAAACATAAAAGTAGTGCACTGGTGGTGCAAAGTGATACAGCAGATTTCAAATGCAGGTTATTCTTTTCTTTCAGTAATAAAAGAAGTCATACTAGGAGACCACTATTGAAGAAGTACAGCTACCGAAACCAGCAAACGTTATGCACAATTTTCAACTGAACCTTTCAGATGTACATTATAATGCACTGTAATTATTTCATCAGGCATCTTTGAGAAAATTAATATAACATGTATTCAATATTTAAAGGGCCCAAAAGCCCCTCAAAATCCTGTAATTTTTATGCACCAACATCAGAATCAACACCCTAAAGCTGTGCTGTACCTTCCTTGACAGGCTTTTTCTGAGAAAAGATCTCTCCACCATAAAGTACTTCATGCCAAGAAACACCTAGTATTTGTACGTGTAATATCTTTCTCTCACCTCTTCTGGTCTAGAATAACATTGGAACAACAGGCAGGCCCAAGCTTATATCAAGAATGTTTATTCACTTGCTTTTCAAAAGACATTTCAGACCTATCTGCACCAAATGCATCCATCAGAAAGGCAACAGAAAAGCTGACCACTCAGCAGTGTTTATGATAGCAGAAAAGGCTACACATAAAACACCCAAGTAAAAACAAGAGAAATTAACAGCAACTAAAGCAGAGTGGGGTATTTCTGTACACATCTATGATGCACAAACTTCAATGTGAGCGGTCACCAAGAACCAACTTTCTTAGAAAATAACATGGAAGAGACTTGTAGGCCACAGCCAGATACCCGCTTTGGACACTGGAGCCTGCAGGATAAGTCTGAAAAAACTCTTATGTTTGAAAATTCACTTATTGGCAGTGTAAAGCTGTGCCATTGCAATCCTATACTTCAGCTAGATACTTTCAGTGGTTTTTATTTGTCACACAAAATTGAGCTCTCAGACAAAAAATTATGAGAACGCACAAGCATTTTTTCCTGTTTTACCCATTGTTTGGCTATAAAACTTACACTGACATAGGCTACTTCAGAAAAAAATCATGCTGTGCACTTGTGAAAAATAACGCAATCTAAATATTTGCTTTAGCTTCCCACATGAAGTTACATTACAATAATAACAATCCACCCCCTCAAGGACTGAAAAAATATTTTGTAATAAAAAAGAAATCTCCACAAATTCACAATTCAGTCAAAGTTTGTAAATAGTGGAAACATTTGTACTGGTGGCAGAGAGCAAAAACAAACAACAAACAACACAGCACTCAAAACAAACACCACTCTCCCTCCAAGTTAGTTTTTTTTTTTTTTCAAGTTTTCATTATTAGACCTCATTGAAGATTTCGAGTTCTCTATTTTTGCCTTCAAATACTACAAAATATTAGTTTTCTTTACCATTACCTGCAATGCATCTTCCATTAAGAGTTCTCCATGACACATGTACATCACAGTTCAGACTTCAGAATGAACAACCAAAGACAGATGTACAGCCAACAGTCACCTTCAAAAGCCAAGCCTAAGCAACGAGCACTAGCGCAAACATGGTTCCAGAACAGCCTTCCCTCCCATTGTATACAAAGGAAACATATGACTCTTACGGTGATGCTGTTGCCACCAGGGAGACTTTACAAGGCTCAGTAAGCTTCCACCACTTGAATTTGCAGCCACAAAGCGATTTTAGGGATTAGATACCGCTTCTTCCAGCTGGAAGCCTAAGTTGGTATTTATGGAGCTCAGTTAATAAATCACACAAAACTGCTTATTTGCTAAAATTAAGCAATGAAAAAGCTGTAACCAGTTCATCCAGCTGTGTTTTGACTAGCCATTGCACTTACATCTCCCTCCAATTGAGACTTCAGTGGTAGGTGTTGCTGCAAGGCCATTCAAAAGTATGGTGGTCCTACTTGACAGTGTAACCTCAGCACAGGAACAAACACATTTTGTTCTCTACAGCTCTCACGTCTGTTAAGTAAACAGGGCATGAAAATATTCAAAAGCTCACTCTGTACTTCATTAATCATTGATTACTAAATCACAGAATTTTGCTGCTGAGAGATGTCTCCACAACAAGAAAATCATTTCAGTCCCATATACAAATGCCTCATACAAGGCAATGAACATCAGTCCATTGCATCTGAACAGCTCAGTGAAGTATTATGTGTAAGAATTTAGACCAGTTTCAGATACCAGGTATGAAAAAGGATGTCACAATGGGAGTAGCAGAAAAATGGAAAGGAAGGGTAATAAAGCCCAAACAACATAGGCTGGTTCTTCTTCTGAAACTGCTTTACTTGGTTCTGTCCTGGGAACAGTCCACCCTACTCCTCAAAACACGGGTCTCAACAACTTCAGTTTTTATCTGAAATCACAAAATATTTAATACCTTTTTTTCCTCAGTCCTTAGTTTTATCTCACCAGAACTTCAGTGCAAATTACACCAAGCTACAGTGCTCCTGAAGTCCTCTGTTTATTTTTGCCCTTTTCAGCTGTTTTTGCACAACCAGCTTGTGGAACCATGCTGCAAAACAGATCAAAAGCTGACCAAGTTTATACACATATTTGTAACCATGTATGTATAAAGATATAATATAGATATAAAATGTGTTTCAGCAATATATGAAAATTGTGCTTATTTTCCCCTTGTGGAAGTTTCAAATCCATTTTACAAACCATTTCCCTTAAATGATCTTGCTGATGCAGTGAGAAGGACTACAATAGGCAAGAACAGGAACAAAGACTGAAGGCTGAACAAAAATATAATAAACTTTTGTTATGGTCCCCCATGATTCCTGACTTGAAAATACGAAACTTTAGTTTTTCAAAAGGGAAAATAAAGACTCCAGTCATCATGATATAAAAGCTATTTTACAACTTATTACATATTTTACCTTGAAATTTCTATTATAGAGCATAGTACTACTGTCACTACCCCCAAATATGGGGAACTCGAGGTCCAAGACTTTTGCTGAGAATGAATAGGAAATTGCTGGCAGAGAAGAAAACTGAATCTGTGCTTTGCACAGCCTCAGCTAGTGCACTAACCATTGCACCATTCTCAAACTAATTATTTTTAGAAAACATGAGTTTTCATAACCCTGCCAAATGACTTCAGGACAATACTAAGCCCTCCAGAGAGACATACAAATGCATACACTATCAAGTGTTTGAGAGATATGGTTCTTAAATTCATTCTTTTCCTTTGAATGATGTTGACCAATAATTCAATCATACAAGCCTTCCTCAGGGTACACTAGGTAGACAAAGAATTGAGATAGCTGACTATAAGCTCAGTGACTGTATCTTTCTAGTCACTGCTCTTAATCCTGGAAGGCCATGAGAAGGAGATATGGCACAAGAGTTGGAAAGAATAGCTTATGACTCCGGCATATAGTTGGAACAGATGAAAGCTCAGATTGAAACAAAAACAAAAAACAGACAAACACACACAAACATGGTAAGAGCATACAAAAAATATCTAACTGAAATTACTATCACAGGAGAGACAAAAATATGGTGTTCTCGGGACTTCCATGCTCCTGATTCCACAACAAAGAGCTTACAGACTCCAGCAAGTCAAAATACCTGGAGTTCCCAGGGCTCCTAAGGCTGAAGAACTTACAACCAAAAACCTGGATGCTCTGAGGGTTGTATCCCACATCCTGGGGCCTTCCAAGCTCCCAGCTTGCATGCTGTAAAGCCAAAGCATTCTGCCCATCATGGGACTGGACAGAAATGAGGCAGGTTTCACGGACAGCTTTGTATTAGTAGACAAGTTTTAAAACCTGCCTGTGTTTTCCAGAACCAAATATCCCAAGCCATATTTTACCTTTGACACACTTTCATTTTCCAACAGGAAAAGTCTTCCATTGGGAGCAGACAAGAACTACTATAACTTCAGTTTTGTAGTCTCCCATCACTGATCATAGCTTAGTGCATTATTTAGGGCATATATGTACAGCTTGTTTGTTATAAATGCTAAAAAGAATCACTATCAAGTGTTTAGAGAAAACTGAAATCCATACCTAGTTTCCGTACTAGTTTGAACAGCAGCCATTTCTAATGCCTTCAGAAAACCATCACTTCTTTGGGCGCAGATGGATGATGAAAGAGAAGACCAAATGCATTAAGAAACTTATTTACTCACAGCTGGTGCCTGCAATCTGACCAGTAAATGATTCTCTTCTAATGTTTTGTGAGAGAGCACATGCCATTCTCTGTTCACTCTGTAGCGGGGCCTCTGGGCATCCAACAGGCATCATCTGACCCTCAGTTCCACCTGCATAAGAAAGCCACCTCCATGGGCCAGGTAAAAGGACCTGGGCCAGGTAAATGTGCATACAGCATGAGTTGGAAGGAAAAGACACTCAGGTTGTTAAAGGCTAGGTTCCACATTCTAGAAGTCTACCTAGCACTGGCATGGCTGAAGAAAAGGAGGTCTGTCAGAGAGACAGGAGTGGGGTAGCACTTCAGGATGGAGGGACCATGTGAAAGAGGACCCGTGAGAAGACAGAGAGTTTGAGACCTGTAGGGAAAGGGTTTGTTCTCACAGACATAAGAATTGAGTATTTAGCCACCTCATTCCAACACCCACTTTCATCAATCAGTCCTGACTTCACCCAGAGAAATTATCTTTCATGATGTTGTTATTGGTCTGACACCAGGGCACTAGCATAACAGCTCATGGTTGCCTCATCAGCAACACAGTTACACTCTTTGCCTCCCCAAGGCAAATAGGTAAAAACTCTTTTAACGTCCTAAAGTAATACTTTCTAGTTTATACTTACATATATCAATAAGAAGAGTTTATCCTTCTGACATGTGGCTATCACTGAATGGATGATCAAGAAAACCAGATCCCATTACAAGACTTTCCACTGTGCCAGACATTGTATGTCATAAATTGGTCCCTGCGATTTCCATTAAAACTCATTTACTGCCAACAGTGAATACGTGTCTGAAATTTCTCATTTGGGATTTCACATCAGAGACAGAATGAGATTCTGCCTTAAAACTGTACTAAGGAATTATTTGTAAACCATGCCAGGGACCACAACACACTGTGATCAGATGCAGATAATGACTTGTGCGAATTCACAGGAGACATGGGACTCAGACTGAGCAGACAGAATGCCTGAGTTTCCAAAGTGACAGAAAAACATAACTTTACAAAAATCAGAAATCCTGCTACCTACATTTAAACTTTAAAATCAAAACATTTGTAGTGGCACAAGGGTCTTTTGTTTTCATTTTACAAACAACATAATGAACTATGCTAAATCTGAAAGAAACCCTCTAAAGATTATGTCAGAATGCAATGCCCCATTGATATTTTCACCTTCAAGAACTCGAATCTAGAAAGTCAATTTACTGTTTGTTTCTGAGAAGCCCTGGGAGGCAGTGTCTTCTTGGGTTTGGCAGTGTACATACAGAGATCAAGTAACCCACACAACAGACAGTCTACAATTCAGGCAGAAAACAAGACATTGATAGCTGGCTCTGAATAAATAACTATATTTGAGGTTTTTTTTTTTAATTCCCAAAACTTCCTTACCAATTTTCCCACTAGCAGGTGGGAGAAAATAGAAAATATGAGGGGCAAAAGAACAGCATGTGCCCAAGAAAATCATCCTATCCTGCCAGCAGAGTACCAGATGCTTTGGAAGTATGTTTATGCCTTTTAGCATAAGAATCCGTATCCCTTTTAATTTCAGGGCATTTATGGCATCTTCTATAGCAGTGGATACATTGTTATATCTCCATTACCAGCTAATTCTTCTTAAATTCTGCTGACAACTCAGCCTCAAAATCATACAGCAGTGAGTTCCATAAGTACGCTGTGTTAAAAAAATATGGCATCTTCTTATTAACTGTCAATATTAAGCCTTCCAGCTCCATCTTCTGTTCTGGCATTCATAACCAACCTATAATCCATTATTTTGTAATCTTCTCTTATATCCCATGTCATTTGTCCTTCATTAATCTAAGTACTTATCTTTTCAGTATCTCCTGTTATTTAAAACTCTCCAACTCCCTAATAATCTCAGGGCTTCTTTCTAATTGAGCTATGTTTATATCATAATCTTTTCTAATCTGCTGCTGAAAAGAACTTATTCTCTTGAAAGGATAAGAGTTAATAAAGAAATTCAAAATTAATTTAATAAATTCTTCTTCTGTCAACACCTTACTTGCATGAAAGTGAAGCCATTCAGATTCAACAAACCTTTCTTCATCATTCCTATTTTGTTTTTCTATTTCAGATTAAAACTTTGGTCTCTGAAAAGCCCAGCATTTCAGAGGCTAACAGAAAAATTCTTGCAGTTTAAATTCTGTATCATGCTTGTAGGAAGAAAGGGGCTTTTCTCACTGCAACAGCATTAGTTTAATACAAGTTACTTGTAAAATCATTAATAAGCCCATCTTCAAGGCAAGGACTCCTTGTAAAGAAGCTAAAATATGCCAAACCAAGCCCTGGCCATCAATCACTCAACTAAACGTACAGTATTGACTGCTGTCCCCTCCCAGTACACAAAAAAAGTATACGCAGAGAAGTGCTTTTTACTGTGCACAGAGAAAAGACCAAGGGAGTAGAGAGCTGTCAACTACAGGCAGGAATGCAGAAACATCATATCCCTGATAGACCTATGGGATGAAACACCACAAATCAGATTTTCAAAACCATGCTTTACAAATTAAAGACCAAAAAATTGAAAGCAAGACAGAGGAAGTGAGAAGAGTTCTTCTTATTTACCTCCTATTTTTTGCAGAGGTAAGGTACACAATCTGAGTGCTTCTCTTCCACTCCCACTTTAAATAACAGTTTAGATTTTATCTCTTCCCAATTGGCTACAGATTGAAGAAAGCTAGCAAATAGCCTGTCATGAGAGATGGTATCCCTTCTTCCCCTTGCACAGTGTAGGAGAACTTCATGAATACAAGAACTCTTCTAACCCTATCTAATGTGTACAAGTTCCTTGAACAAAATCAGGTGGACATTCTGTAACCTCTGTTCTAAAGAGGCTGTCTTTCACCTTCAGTTTGCTGTTCTGAATTAACTGACAGCTGATTTCTGTGCATTAGCAGAACTATTACACTTTAAAACAATCAAATTAAAAAAAATTCCTCATACATGAGGCTCTACTTGAAGAGCCACAAGAATGATGTGAGCATTCATTTTTAAAAGGCAGCACACATCTCCGGAACATGCTCAATTATGCCATGAAGGAACATTTCTAGGCACATTCCTTTCACAATAGAGTGAATTCCTTCATTGCTATTCATTTTCTGGCACTTAAACATAAACAGGTGTCATGCCATGAATGGGAACATTTAAAACCACTGCATCAGGGCTGGCAGAGACCCAGATATCTACAATGGGCAGCAAACATACACCATTATTTTAGGCTGCCTTCCCCATTAACTCATCACCAGCCCTAGCCTCCAATTTAACACATCGCTAAAAGTGATGGATTGATGGCTTCACTGGAGAGCTATGACCTCAGAGATGTGTGAGTTACCAAAGTGCTGTTTACCAGCAGCATTTCCAAGCAAAACCTGACTTTCGGGTCAAAGAGACACAGCTTTCATAAAGGAGCCAAACTGCCAAATGATTGAATCAAGTACTTGCCCAGAGACAGTAAGTAGCCTCATCGCTGCAAGTTGTCAGTGGAGCAGGCTGAGTTCTAGCCACAGTACAAGGTTCCCCTCTGCTGGACCCCACATGACCCACGGCAGAAATGTCTGAAAACAAGGGTGGGATCTAGCTTCTGAAGCCATTCACTCCCCTAGCCTACTCCCAGCCCTCTCTGAGGTCTACCAACTGTGGTAACAAGCTGCATTGCCTAACAATTCCCTGCATGTACCTCCTTTTGTTTGTCAAGGGAGATATCGCTGAATTAATTAGAAGTAGTTTTTGAATAATTCTCGATTCATACCTGAAGTGCCAATAACAGCAGTTCTCAAGTTCTGATCAAATCACTGCATAACAGTCACATTTCATCCTGCTGGTTTTGGCTGGATTCTTTTCTATGACTCCCAACAAACTTCACAACATTTAGCCGGAGCAAAGTCCACGGATTCCTTCCTGTCTTGAAGCTCTTTACGTTTAGAAAACACAATTCTACCTGAGCATCTGCATCTGCCCTTGCAGTAGAGCTTACCTACCCTCACACGAAAGCTTCTTGCATGTGTGTGATAACACTGTGGGATATGGTCAACTTCAACATTAAAAATAGGATGTGCCTGTAATGTAAGAGTCACGCAATTAATGCTTTTTGCTTTGCCAACAGCAACAAAGTCAGATTTAAAACCCAAGGGGAGGCAGATACTTTAGTCACCTTACTAATCTCACAAGAATGAGGCTAAACGGTTCTTATCTATTATGCATGAGATACAAGAAAAGGTGTAAAAATGAAACCAAGGTAAATCTCTTACTGTAATCCAGCGGGTTTATGTAACGGTGATGCTACTCATCAGCTTTGTGATCAACATCAGCTCTTATTATAAGGGTGAGAGATATTTTAAATGAAAATGGAGGAAAAGAAAGGGAAAAAATCAGAGTACGGTTTGATGTGACCCTGCCTGTCATGCCACAAAAAAAAAAACGTGCCACAGTTCAACTACCTGATTCACAGTAGAAGCTACTTAACTTTTTACAGTACATTAATGAGCTTTTATAAAGGTAGAAGTCTAATGGCAAAACATAGTTTTATTACCTTATCTGCATTAAGGAGGCCTCATTTACACTTGGTGTGCTAGCTGCGATACCAGGCATTGAGAGCATAATATGGGGTATGAGTGGATGCAAGCACATTTGACTCCTTCCCAAAAGCCAAGCCCACATTCACTTAAGGTTTTAAAAAGTTTATTCATACCATCAGTGCCTCTCAGAGATGAGAAAACCAGGAAAACCCTTGATCAGCAGCCAGAAACTAAGACTCTTACAACAATTCCTCATAGTGACATCTGAAAGACAAATGTATTTTGGAGGGGAAAACTCGTATCATTCACTCTGCTCTGATCTACTTAAGCGTGTAACAAGTATGTGGTAGTTACAGTACGAAATATCCATTGGCCTTTAGAAGGAGCACTTTGTTAATTCATCATAGGTAGATATTTTCAATTTACAAATTAATTGGGACCCTGGTATTTTGTTTCAGAAGCAACCAACTTGATGCTTCATGCAATAGTCTGCAGACTCCTTCAGAGGAATCTATCAAATACATGGCCATAAATGCTTAGTAAATAGTGTTTATCCAGACAGGTTTTTAAACAACATGAACTAAACTACAGACTTCCAAAACGCAATGCCACGTAAGGTTAGACAGTGCTAGTTTTGGTCCAGATATGCCTTGTAGGACTCAAATTTGAGGCCCATAGCATTGATACTATATTCTCTCCTAAATGTCCAAGTCCAGACTACCTTCAAACCTAACCTAAAAGGCTTTCCAGACTTCTTCCCTTCAGAAGAACAAGTTAATTGTAAATCTGCAATTATATAATCCATGTGGTAATATTTTGTTTGCTTTTGTTGTTGTTTTAACCCTATAATCTCAGTGTCTATAAAACAGATCTATACAGGTTTGGATATCAATGCCCCTAACACGAAAGATACTTGCTCCCTGGATTGTATGGGTGCTCCTTCTGTGTTACTTTTCTCATATGCTCATTTCTTAGGTTGCGCTAGGCCTTTCCTGCCAAGTATCTGGCCAGTAAAAACATAAAATCCTCTCAGTCTTCTCTCCCACCTCTTTCTGTGCCACTGGTTATAAAACAGGACACTTATGTGGTACTTAGTGTTTCTATTCCAATAGCACGGAAACTGTTATATCAAAATATTTATTAATAATGGGGTTACTCCCTTCTACTGCAAGCTAAAGCAAGATAATTTGGTAGACACAATCATGAAAAGATTACGCATATTTGCCTCTTTTTGAAGAAATACTATACCCAAATACACAGCTTTAAACATTATTCCAATCAAAACCTGACTGTCTAAACTGCACCCTGAAATCCCATGTTTCTTGTATTCCAAGGATTGCTATATGAAGTCAGCTCATTTCCCTGTGTTTTTTCCTTTTAAATCAACTTGAATGCTACCTAACCTATACGCTGAAAACAAAGGTTCAGAAATTGTAACCATGGTAAGTAATTTGGCTTGAGACTAAAAATAAAGAAGACAGCTCCACCATTGGAAGTCTCTAGGTTTAATGAAAGTAAAAAGTAATAAAAGCTTTATCAATAGAATCAGGAGTTATGAATCTTTGAATATACAAAGGTAACAGCTGATGAATTGAAAGGTGCGGTTTCTCTTTCTACACAAAATATTTTCCAAACAGAATGATGCTTTGCACCTGTCCTGTAATTTGATGCCAAGTTTATGTGTAATGCTGCAAAAAAGACTTAAAAAGTGCCTTGATCATTTCAAAGAAGCCTTATTCTAGTTCAGTGCCTCCCAAAGAGTGCCTGTTGCTATTCTGTAGCACTGTTAGCTCCATTTATACAGATATCTCAGTTTTGTCCCGACCTAATGCATCTACTATGTTTAAATAGTCTCTCTCAAGTATCAATGATCTCTGAGTCTAAAAACTACATCAATACTTAAGCTGTAGGTAGGGAGGGGGGGGGAGTAATGAGTCCTTCCCTATGAATTGTTCCCTAGTGAACTGTTCTCGGGCACCAAAGCTTTCAAAATATCTGTCCACAGAACTATCTTCACACATTTTAAACATCTTTCATATTTAAGATCCAGGTACTTTTATTTTAATATTTTTAATTTAAGTATTAATTTACTTTAATACTTCAAAGTCAAAGAATCCAAAACAGATTCCTACACATTGTCCTACATTATCAAGCAGCTAAGAAAAACAAATCAACAACAACAACAAAACCCAACAACAACAAATCTAACAGACCACTTACTTGAGGTCTGGCATTGTACATTATTGCTGCAAAGTTCTGTCAACCAGATTCCTTCTCAGGTTTCAGAGGTTGGTCACCTGTGTCTGTTATGCATAATCCGTAAACCACATTTTTAAAGCAACCAGGGACCCGTGGAAATTAAAAGCCAAATCTACATTATTGACACGTCTCAATACTGGGAAATGTTAAAGCATTGACTTCTATTACAGAAGATAAAAGATACATGCTTAGGGACTGACTTACAAATGATGATACCCTCAAGAGATGTTATGTGCTACTTGAAATAAAACTTTCAGCACATAAAATGTTAATATTAGGGCTTTGGGCAGACACTAAGGTTGGGACAGATGTGCTGCCTAACACATGAAAGACTCTCACTTTCCAGAAGGCTAATCAATGCCTTCCAGTAACTACAAGGCAGTTACAGAAGATGGTGGTACTTTGTTCACAATGATGCATGTGGTAGGACAAGAAATAAGTTGCTCAGGAGGAAACTTCGTCTGGATATAAGGGAAAAAATACCTTCAGTGGAAGTACAATTAAACATTGGAATAGATTACTTAGAGAAACCATAGAATCTCCCTCACTGGAAATATTCAAGGCTCAGCTTGACAGGAGCATGGATAACCTAGACTGGGGCCCTGTGTTCAACAGTAGCTTAGACCACATTGTCTCCAGCATCTCCTTCCAACCTCGACCTGTGATTCTAACATTTTGTCCTAAAATCCAAAACTTGAGTCAGTTAGTGACCCCAAAGATGGGTTGTGCAATTACTTACCACAGCGTAACTCCCCAGAGTGGGAAAGACTGACACTGAACTCCATGGTGCAGAGCTTTCTAAGGACAGAGTAGGAGTGACTTGCTTACAATATAAGCACAATTGCAGGCACTGAATAACTAGCAAATTGAAATTTCTATCACTCTGATGAGGGGGGGGGGGTGGGGGAGGAAAGATGTGTTTCTTATCAGTAGCTAGATTTGACAAATTAGGAATATCCTCAGCCTGTCAATTGAGTATCTACAGATCATAATGCCTGTCTGATCTGTGTGAATTAATTTGGTATTTATCCTTTCTGATTTGTTAATCACTGTCTGCTTGAAAAAGATACTTAACAGTAAAAAATTATACAATAAATTCCAATCTTTCCCTCACCATGTTCTGCATTTTTATTTGCCCTATTGGAATGTGAATCCAATACGGAAGTATATTTGTCAGAATGCAGGACCTTCGCCAAGGAAAGGAATGACATTTATTTGCAAAAATAGGGAATACTAATTATTTAAAGGCAATCCCTCTGCCCCTAGAGATGTATTGGCTGCACAAAGGGTTGTTTTAATCTCTTCAAGACTAAATTTCTAAAAGATCACAAATTAAAGTTATTTATCTGGGAGAAAAAAAATGGATCCTTGAGCAGAGAGATGCTGAAATTTCCTTTGCTGTTGCCACTATGTCATGACAGTGGAAAGCTCTTTAAGGATTTGATCTGACCAACTTGTCACACAGTTTTAGATGCACCCATCTCCTTAACTGGACATTATCAACATAAAATAATGTCAGTTTTCACGAAGAGTCTATAAAGATTTTTCAGATACATCTTGTGTTGCAAGTCTCTCCCTACAGCTTTCCTATCATACTGTTCTCTTCTTATAGCCCCAGTGAGGAACAAAGAAGAGTCTGTGAAACTTTGCACAAAAACAATCAGCAGAGAAGAGGGGAAGGAGAATAAGGAAAGGTGTTAGAGAAGAAGGGAGAAAAATCCTTCTGTTTACTGAAACACCTTAGTTCAAGGCATATCAGATGCTACTGTGATAAGAGTGCACAAAACTTTTTGGACAGTGGTTTGACTTTAGCAGCTGTTGTTCCTTTAAGTGCTAAAAAAGATATCAGATTGAGTATATTAATAATGTATATTGATCTGATTACTAAAGCTTTTCATCAAAATACTAAGCAAAGGAGTAGTCTTTCAAAGGAAAAGGTGGTTTACTAAGCCAAATGGTGCTACCTCTGGCCACATCCCCAAATAACTGGTTTATTGTTAGAGGCTTTAACAGTTATGGACAGTTTTGTCATTGGGCTGAGCCCACCTAGATGTTTTGTTCTGCAGCAGACACACATGGCATGTTATTTTCCTTGAGATATTGAAGGATTATTAGTAACATTGTCTCTAACCTCTTTGTTACAAGCACTACTAATGGTAAGCATTAGCATATGGAAATATCTCTGCAGTGTTTTGCTGTGTTATATTACAAGGAGCATAAAATATGAAGAAAACAAATACAGGGTTATTCCTTGGGTGCTAAGAATACAAATGTTCTTAGCTTCTCAACTTCCAGTACTCATGTGACTATAGAACACAATTAATTTTTATGATCAAGTTAAAGAATCTTATGCACACACTTTCAAAGTGCTGTACATTCCTTTCATTCTTACAGAATCAAACAGATTTTCATACCCTGACATGATTTATCTTTTCAAGGCTAATCTGCGTAGCCATACAGGTTGACAACAGAATTTCTTCCCATAGCAAATTACTATATTCTATGTTAAACTAGCATTGTCTGCTCTAACTCAGAGAAAAAATAACTTGCTACAGTCCAAAATAAAAACCCATGGCATAGTTCCTATACATTTAAAAAATAATAAGCAATTTGTCTGTTCCTAACAGGATCAGGTCTCCCTGACAGTTTTAGAAGTCTCATTTCAGAATGACAGTATAGATAAGTGCACACTTAAAGCTGTTAGAAGAATCAAGGGGATGAACATACAGAAAATTAGTTGAACTTCCTTTTTAAGCTCCAAAATAAATACAGCCAACAATAAGCCTAACTCATCTCTTCAATAAGCCTAAATCAGCCTCTTCACCTCCACACTTCTTAAACAAACAATCAAAGACCCACCTCTACTATAAACAAATTTGCAACACCGTAGGAGCAACAGACTCTAGCCACTCTTCCCCAGATGACATTGTGGCCTTTCAGTACTTAAAAGGGGCTTATAAGAAAGACGGAGACAGACTTTTCAGCAGGGCCAGCTGTGATAGGACAAGGAGTAATGGTTTAAAATTAAAGGAGGGGAGACTTAGACTAGACACGAGGAAGAAATTTTTTACAATTGCCCAGAGAGGTGGTAGATGCCCTATCCCTGGAGACATTCAAGGCGAGGCTGGATGGGGCTCTGAGCAACCTGACCTAGTTGAACATGTCCCTTCCAACCCAAACTATTCTATGATTCTTTGAACAGACTGTGAGGCTGATCCCGAGCCTGCGTGAGGAATGGGCACAGATGTGACTCCCGGCTGGCACTCAGCACACCTTGCTCTTAGCCTGCCCAGCTCTATCAGGGTGACACACGAGAGATGTTGGAGTCTGGCAGGGGTAAGAGGTGTGGAAGGAAGAGAGAAGTCTGTAACAAGGTCAACCATAAAAGTCCAAAGAAAATCAGAACTCATTCATCCTGCTTTTGGCAGAATTTTAAACGGTAAAAGACAGAACAGGAGCTGGGTGGTCATACCTTCACCTCTGATAGTGTGCAGAGTAGCTTCAAGTACACATCACAACAGTAGCAGAAAGTGAATATTCACAAGTCAGGTCATGGCAGTTTGACAGCTGTACTCATGAACCTTAAGTATGTGCAAAATGGCCCAGGTTCTCTCTTCCAGTGCCAGGCATTCTGCAAAGAAACTTACAGAATCACCCCATAAAGGGGCCACGACTTGACTGGATGGCAGAACCTTTGTGTATTAACCTGAACATCATTTTTATTTCTATGCCTGTCAGGATTAAGTAAATACTTTTTTACTTTTTTTGCAAACAACTGAACCTGATTTTTATGACCAGGCACAGGTGTCCCTGGGATCATAACAGCAAGCAGGAGCTAAAAGAAATTATATGCCTCATATGAGAACCAGTCCTCTGAAGCTGAGATAGTGTTTCACTGAAGACATTAGGAAGAGTTTGATCGGTGTCAGCTGAGACCTCACTTTAAAGGCTACTCTCATGTAATCATTGAAAAAAGCATCCCAAAAATACTCAAATATTTTAGTCATTCCACAGACAGTTCTTGCAGTTCTTATGCAATGCTCAGACCACTCCCAACAACATTCAGAGTATTTTTTTGACTATTTAAAATACACACAAAAACAGGTAAAAAACCAAAGCAATCACTCCACCCTAACAGCACTGAGTCACCCAGAACTCAAGATAAATACTAAGATGAAACTCGAGACAAAGTACTAGTGATAGTTCAAGCTATTAAGTTTATATGCAAAAATAAATAACATCCAGCTGTGTATGCTTATTTCTCTATTTCAACCAGCCAACAAGTCTTCAAGAGTCTAGCACAGACTTGTGATTGGGATCCAGTCCTCATCTCCTACATCTCCATGGGCTTATGTTCTAACTGAAGCTTAACTTGTCAAAAGCCCCAAGGGACATTGTGAACTATCGTGAAGAATCTGAGTGGTACCACAACAGTTATAATCAACTCTGAGCCAAGGATCATTTTCTGCTTTGTGTTTTACAGCTCTTGAGTCTAGTCCCTCACTGCAGTTTCTAAGACAAGACTGCAATATAAAAAAATAAAGATAAGCTTTGGCATTGTACAGACCTGTTTTTAGCAGGTGCACACAATTAATATTGAGAATAGTGAGCCCTTGCTAATGTGGTGGAGTCAGAAGATTGTATAGGTTGCACATTGCTTTTTGAAAAAAAGTATGCAGAAGGCATCATACAAAAGACACATGCTGAGAACACTACTTAAGAAGCAGAGTTCAGAAGACCTTCCACCAAACCACACTTTCAGCTATGTATCCTCTTTCTCGCACACTTTCACATAAGCTGTAACATTAAGCCACATATTCCCATAACTGTGTGGAAAAGTTCATTCAGTTAATCATCTGAATAATACTAGGTGCAATCATTTCCTATCAATCATTTTCAAGCCAATTTCATTTGGTCAAGACAGGCACTCCCAGACAACAAATTTTACCAACAGGTGATCATCCCAGTACCTCTATAATGGCCTTAGAGGATTGTCCTGGTTTTGCTTAAAACAAGTCCAATTCTCTTTTAGTGGTCTTTCCTCTCAGCTGAGTTCTCTAAGTAACTGCATTTTTCTGAAGTTGGCTACACGTTTTTTGGACAGTGTCTGTTCCAGAGGTGATAACATCTGCTTTTACCAGTTTTACCAGTAGGAATGGTATGGAGAAAAGACCCAGGTTTACATTTTATTGCTATAGCAGCAAGATCCGTGATAGACCTCTTATGTTCCACAAGTGAAGGCTCATAAAAGGGTTGTACTTGCAAGGAGGGGTGGACAGAACAGGTGACCAGTGAGGTATTTCATACACATCATACACAGTTTAAAACTGAAGGATCAGGAGGGTGTCACTCTCTTGGTCTATGACCAGTGTCTGAAGAGGACCCTGCCTGTAATCTTGATCCTGGTTCCTGTCCCTGAGTCCCTGAATCCAGTTCCTGTCTACTGCTGACCCCAGTCCAGGACTTCCTGGTGCCTGCCCTGCAGCCACTGGCCAATGCCCGCCCCTGCAGCAGCCACTCGCCACAGCCGCTGTGCTGCTCTGGGAAATTCAATATTGGGTTTGTATATTTTGCATTATTTTCTCTCATTATCAGTATTATTAGTGAAGTTTCTTTAAACTTTGTAACTCATAAGTCTCTCTCCCTTTTCCCTTTCCTTAGTGGGGAGAGGGCCAGTAATAGAGAGCATGTGCCACAGTTCATTGTTGCCCTGCCATAAACAGTGACAAGAGTGTACTGACTGATGAAGACTGGACCAAGTTTATTCGAAGCAACTTCTGCAAACTGTGTACTCTGTTTTTTAAGCTCAATGGCATGGGCAGGGGATATAAGCTGGCCCTGCATAGTAGCAGGAACATGACCAAGTCCCCTGCTCCAAAGGGGTTCAAGGACCCTAGCTATCATTTGCAGCACCACAAATTGGCATGTCTCTTTTGAATCCATCTCTCTCCACTTCTGTTTAGGATATATGTTCCAGTTAGCATAAATGCTCCTGATTTAACAGTTCTTCAAGTTAAATCTCTTATTTTCTCTTCATGTATCTACACCCACTGCCCCATTATTTTTCTTCTCTGAGGCTCCCAATTCCCAGTTTATGTTCGAAATTTATTAAGATTATTTGCTCTCTCCTTCTGCCATATCATTAACAGAAATGTTACACACCAGTCTAACTCCCAAACTATATAATTATTGCACTGCTGTTAATAATCAGCTTTTGTTTACTTTCACCAAACTTCCTAAACACCTGATACTCTTCCTACCCAAACCAATTCCAATTAATCTTAATGTTAGAAACTAAACATACAACCACTTCCCTCTTCATTCCCTAAAATCAATAATTTCGCAATTTATCAAAAAACCAATGTATTACAGCATATGTAAATGACAGTAGATATTAATTAAAATATTTTGATGTCTGCTGCCAGCAAGGACACTAAAGAAATAAATGTACAGCCCCAGAGTTATTTTTCCCAGTGATTTGTTTCTTACAAGATGTCTTTCAGTGCAATGCTGCATTACAAACACACTTTCCCATGCCATTAGAAGGACTTGCTAAAAAGTCTCACGTCCTGCATGTGGGAGACCAAGTCAAATCAAATATGTTATTTTCAGTTCCTCCCCACCTTTTGGTTTCTTGGTTTGGGGGTGGGGGTTGCACTTGTAGCACCTTGGAAAAGAAAGAGTGTAAGCAACCTCCTACATACTAAGGACAATATGGAAGAGAGTTGTGTTTGTTCTGCAAGAGAAAAGGACTAAGGCAAAGGTAAGAACAACAACTTTGGAGTTCAGATATAAATGCTACGAAATGCATAGCAGAGTAACAGGACAAGGCTCAGCACAGGAAGGTACATTCAAGAAAAGAAACATAGGGCCTGAATGGAATACAGATTGTGGGTAAAGGATGAAAATTTCACAAAATAGTTGTGGTAGGCTGGAGAAAACTCTAATAATTTTACTTAAAGATACTATCCTGTACCAGTTTTCAAGCAAGGAGGACCCAGACTCCTGGTCTGTGGAGAACAAGGCGTCTTTGTACTAGTCTGTTTATACCTGTTTATTCAACATCATTATTTCATCACTAGCAGTGCAGTCTATTTCTAGGTTGTAGGGTTTTCACAACTTAAAGCCACTGCAAATCCAGACTCCTGGGTTTCTCTGGTCTCACTTCCCCTGCAGCTCCCCACCCTTCGCATTTGCTGGCATTCATATATATTCAGTGAAACGTTTCAAGAAGCTGACTTAGGCAGCTCCAAAGCGTATGAGTATACAGAGGAAAGCATGCTCAGGTGAAATGGAGGGCAGCGCTAGATCACAGCAATACCAATTTGAGGTGAGTGTCAAAAGCTGTGCAACTATATATAGCCTAAACGCGTCCATTCTTGAAACTGTACCCTCTGGATATTCTTGTGCAGCAGGACATGTCTATTATCCCATTCCATTGATAGCAAAGAGATGCCAAACAAACTGCCGAACCTCACACAGGAAACTTCCAGCAGGAGCAAGAAGCTGAATTTAGGCTTGTCACGATTCAAGAAGTACCTCCTCCAACAAATGGACACTGTCACTTGAAGCTGTTTCTGCAGCAAAGAGCTGGAATCCTAAGAAACACATTTTAAAGAAGAAAAGCAGACACTCATATGAGAAAAGTCACTTTCCCAAAGTCAGCTGCCATTGCCAACGCAAAAGTCAGCTGCAATCACAAGCAAAAACCACAGTCGACAGAACCACAGGTAAAATTAATTCAGAACTACAGAAATTTGTAGCACAGGAATGCGGCTTATAACTATCCCATGACTGGGATCTCAGCTCAAACAGAAAGCATAAACCCATCATATCAAAGCACCAGGACCACTGCATCCTGAGATGTCAGTGGGAAATCAGGGTACAGGGGGGAAATGAATAAGTCTAAAAGAGGAAACAAAACAGTAAGGCAGATTCTGAAGTTTTAAAAGGGAGGCTGGAAAGCACCTCACAGCCTGAGACTGGAAGACTCAGTATATAAAATATTGGGAAAAAAGTTAGAGAAAACTCAAAAGAAAAAACAAAAACCTACAGAGCAGAAAATCATTAATTCTTCAAGATGGAAGGGGCATTAGCATCAAAGATTCTGCTTTGGCCTTAGATTCTTCAGAGAACTCAGAGCCCAGCCACTGCCGTTTCAGTATCCAAAGACACTCGGCACTTCTACAGCTCTTTGACATGGAGGACGTAGTATCTCAATAGACATTAACAGAAATTATGGATTTTGAAGTGAGCACGTGAGAACTAACACATTTTACAAAATGTATTCCTCCATGTAGCCCTCCCTGAAAGCTAAAATGAAGCAAAACAAACCTTGCACACTTAGTGCCAAACTCAAGTATTGCATAACTGTTTTGAAGATCACATCTTGAACGAGTTATGAACACTTAGACTATGAGTACATATTAGGAATACTGATATACCTTCATCCCAACTTTCCCACCCTATTGACAACAGAAGAGCAGCTTTCTGTTTACATATAGAAAATGGGAATCATGCCACCCACAGACAGTTCAGGACCTGTTGTTCTCATAAGCTGAACTGATCTTTCACATCTGAAGCCTATAGAGCTCAAGTCTGATCACAACAGGGTTTTAGTTAGATCATTAATGAATAATTTTCACTTTCTCCATGTACTCTTGGTCGTATGTGTGCTAGAACCAGGTGAACACCACCACAAAAAATGGTATGTATTTAAGGAAATAATTCACAATTACAGTTTGCTTCCTTTATGGAAGAAGCAAGTATCATGGAATTACTGAGTTAAATGAATCAACCTCATGAAAAAGGAAGGGACGTGCAAAAACCCATCACTTTATCCTCGTGCACAATGACATTTTGGGCAAAAAGTTCTCCAGGGGAAAAAAAAAAAAAAAAAGTATTTATGGCCAGATTTAATGAGAAAACACGACAAGTGAAGAAAAGACAAGCATTTCATAACTACCAGAATCAATCCCAACAGCAAGTCGTATTTACAGTGATGAAAATAGCAATACTTTTATTATAAATTTATTTATAAAATGTGTCTTGTCTTCAAAGGGGGCTGAATACCAGGGGCATGATCCTGCATGTCTGCTTTCCACATAAGATGGTTGGTTGTCAAATACTGTACAAGAGGAATTCTAAATCTCACCAGAGTGGTGTGGAAAACCCAGATGCTTAAACAGAAAGCCCTCAGAAATACCAGTGACAACAAGCAAAAACACAAATATGAAAAATCAGTGGAGCACAGAAACATAAAAGGGCCACAGGAGGAGGCGGCAAGTAAAATAAAACCACAGATACACAAGTCATCACTGAAACCTGATGGCAGAGACAACCTTATCTTTGAGGGAAGGGGAACTTCTTCCTTCGTGCAGCACAGGCAAGACCCTGCTGCCTTTTTAAACGTCCCACTGCACAACCTATGAGCATGACCATCTTGCTCTAGGGAGAAAGCAGTATCATGTACAACCTAATTGTGAAACACATAAGGATACAGGTCCCGTGATGGAGAAGGCCAGGACTGGACAAACAGGAACAATGCTTTGACAGTCAAGGCAGTCAGCTCCGGTACTTGAAATCCAACACGATCCTTGCATTTACTACAGAGATTTTTTGCAATGCATAGCAAAATTCCTGACATAGTTGTGTTCCTTCTAATCACGTTTCTTGTTTCTTGGTTGTGTTACTTGAGACCAAGGTTGCTTAGCAGGCAGAATGGCCAAGCCCTTAAAATCACAGTGGGACCAGCGCTGTGAACACAGGTTGTTATTTAACACCAAGTGCCCTGAATAAATACAGGATCTAAAACTTGGCAGCCAGAAAATAAAAACCTTCTGAACCTTGTTGTGTTTAACTCCTATGCATTACAATGGAGAAAAGGCAACCCTTCACTTTCCTTCAAACAAGTGCTCTGAAGAATTAAATCCTAAAATTTTACTAAGCACTCCAATATTGTCACAATAAGGCTACTGCAGGCTGTCTTCAGAGCAGAGTTTAAACAGCATACACTAATTACAACTGAACAATGAACCAGGTGCTCCTTGGCTGCATAGTGCAGCACACTCCCTTTGAAGACAATGAGGTGGCACCTCAGTGAACTGAAAAGTGGCATCACATTGAATCCATGTAAGGCAACTAAACAGAAGTCATGTACCTTAACCCCATTGTTCCCCTAACTTTCACAGAATTACACTCAGCCAAGCAGGGCTCAACAATTCATTTAATATAGCCTTCTCTCCAAAAGCAGTATCAACAAATACAGCCATCTGCTCAGCAGGAAACTGTGTCCCAGTTCCAGCTTCGCCACGTGCTGTGTGCCACACTCACAGCTAGGAAACAGTGGAGATGTCCTGTAATTGCTGCCCAAGGGACCAGCAGAGGAAGAAAAACACTACCTTTCATAGCTCTGTGGGAAACCTTTCAAGTCTGTCTTACCTCACAAAAATTGCAAAAAAAATCCACTCACTGTCCCAAGCTGCAGTCTCCATCTGAGCAGCTTGAGCAATACCTGTTCTTAAAAGCCTCTGAGGCTGGCCACTCTGTACCTTCTTCAGCCAATTTGTACCAGGGCTGTTTTTTCCCCAGTGTCATTATTAATAAAACAGCCACCATGCACTCCCCTTTGCTTTTTACTTCTTTTCAGTGCATAACTTTTGCAGCCTTGGTAATGTTCTTCCACTTTCCTCCTTAGTATGCAAAACCAGTATAGCCTGTATTACTAGTTTTACTATATTTGCTTTTAACAACTTGTTATATGAAAAAAAAATATTGTTTAGTTTGTACAAAGCCTATTTGTAGCCTAGCCTTCCCTTACAGTCTGTTCTGAAACTCATACAGTTATTTTTTGGCTACCTTAATGTTTCTGTGTGTAGAATCTCATCTCGGGTAGGGGTGACCCAGAGAGGCTCTTTCAACCATCAAGATTCATGGTTACTCATAATCAGCATTAATTCCACATCTATTTTACCACAGCAGCTTCTTGCTTCAGTACATGGCCACCAAGATCACAAGGGAAACAGCTGAAGCAAGATTCAAACATAATGATCTTGCCACAACATATATTAAAATGAAAACTTGTGTTATCCCTTAGAACTTCATTTATTGCTCACCAGCCATCTCACATCAGCAACACTTTTATTACAGAGAGAGAGCTTCCCTGATAGAGAGACCACCCATCACGTATTCCCTCTCACAGCTGCTCCTGTGCAGAAGTCCCTATGGTTTATTTCATGATGACAAAGTTTTTGGCTTTATTTCATTTTTTTCCAGAAGACAGATAAATTATATTCATGTTTTTAGCTACAGTTTCTCACAAAATGAGGTAATAAAAATCTCACCCACCATCATTTATAACAGGTAACAATGAAAATTAAGTTCCACATTGAGTAACTATACCAACTGTTGCTGAAAAATCTCCACATTGATGCCAAGGATGGGATATCACAGCAACTGTAACTAAGGTTGATCAAAGCTGCTTGTCTTTTATGGTCTTCATTTGCAAAGGACTGCATGTAACTGGATTATTGGTAATACAGCACAGCTCAGAATAAAAGGACATTAATTTTCTTTGCCTAGAAAAGGCTCCCAGCTTTTTTCTTGTAATTACACCAAAGTGCAAGCCAACTCTAGGGCTACAAGGAGCAACCGTGAGGAGAAAAACAGGAATAAACATTCAATGGGACTTGAACTTGGGAAAATAATCCTGGCATGTTCAGAATGAGCAACACCACTTTCACCTCTGATGAAAGTTCACACTTCTCAGCTCTGTGAAAGCATTTGAAGCAGGAGGGAGAAAGGGAATCACAGCAGGATTGAGAGGGAATTTGTATTGCCTCTGATGAATGGCACAATGCCCAGGCAGCTGCTGCATGAATGCCAGAAGTCAGACCTTTGCTGCTTCAACTGGATCCCTCTTGAAGTTTTAAGTTACAGATGGATTCCTCATTTCATGGGATTCTGCTGTAACATGGCAATGCAGAGACTGCTTGCTACATGTGTCTTTTTCATTCTGAAATTGAAACCATGATGGGAAACTAGCCTCTCCAACAGTCTCGCACAGCAGCTAAAAAATATGTCAGCACTTTTACACCAGACCCTGCCAGAATTAACAGTATCCCAGAGCTTTGTACATCTATAAACTGCAAAAAGCTACATCAATATCATAATTGACTTTAGACAGACATTTTATAAAAACAAAAACTGGAAAAGCTAAGGAGTGCAGAGTAACTGAAATAAAATGGATTGTTTAAAATACTGTAAACAACTTGGAAGGTGTTTGCTGCATTTCAAATGTGAGCCATGTAATTTTCCACATAGTAAACACAGTAGATAAAAGAATGAATCATAGAATATCTCAAGTTGCGAAGGACGCACAAGGATCATGGAGTCTAACTCTGTCCTCCTTGCAGGACTAACATAAAACTAAACCGTATGACTGAAAGTGTCATCCAAATGCTCCTTGAACTCTGTCAGGCTCGGTGCTGTGACCACCTCCCTGGAAGCCTGTTCCAGTGACTGACCACCCTTTCAGTGAACAACCTTTTTCTCACGTCCAATCTGAAGTCCCCCTGGTGCAGCTTTATTCCATTTCCTTGTATCCTGTCACTGGTCACCAGAGAGAGGAGATCAGCAAGTAGATGTTAAGTATCATTGGCAAACTTACTTAATGTACATTCAACTCCTGCATCCAGATAATTTACAAAAACATTAAAGAGAACTAGCTCTCAAACTGAGGAACCCCACTGGTGACTGGCCACCAGCCTGATGTAATGCAATTTACTATTAATATAACCCTTTGAGCCCCACCCATCAGCCAATTGCTCACTCAGCGTACTACAGACTTGTCTAGCTGTGTGCTGGATGGTTTATCCAGAAGGATACTCTGAGAGGCATATCAAAAGCTTTGCTAAAACCCAAACCTGCCACATCTACTGACTTCTCTTGGTCAACTAGATGGGTGATGTTGTTATGAAAAGCTGGTTAAGCAGGACTTTCCCCCCATGAAGCCATGCTGGCTAGGATCAATGACTGCATTGTCTCTCAACACTTCAAGTACATCAGATACACCTGCAAGTGTAAGGCATATTTTAATCTAAAATTGTATTACTAAAAATTCCATTTTATGATAACTTCTAAGATGAAAACATTACCAAGCTATTAAAATATTTTAAATAAGAAACATATTCAAGTATTTCAGGTTTGCAGTTAAAGTGTAGCATAGAACTGTGAGAGAACACCTTTGACAGCAGCAATATTTTCTGAGTAGCAATTGTTCACATTCCAGCCTAATCAACTAGTTCTGTTTCATCACCACATCACATGAAGTTGCAAGTTAACAAACAAAAACAAACAAACAAACAAGTGAAAAAAGCCTTGGTTTCTTCCTATCTAAAAACCCACTTGATACCCAGGGATAAGTTCCATGTTTATACTTCAACACAGTGACTAAAAAAGTATAGTTCAACATACTATAGGTACTTTGCCCTAATACTAACTTTAAACACAAAGCATGTTTTTAAAAATATTTTTCTTTATCTCTCCAGCACAATTAATGAAGCCTTATGTAACCATAACAAAATTTTATAGTTTAAACTAATTTCCGGATTTCAAGCCACTTACAATTTTATGTAATCCTAAACTAAATATTACACCAGCAAATATTTAATTTTTGAGGTTTTAACATAAGATGAAGCACATGGAAACTAACATTCTAAATCAATGGATCATTCATTATATGATGAAAAGTAGTAAAACCCATTTTCCTACTTCCCCCTCTCCCAGCCAAAACAAAAAACAATGTTAACACAAAATCTGTTTTTCCCCAGAGCATAACAACTAAATTAACAATGCAAAAGAATATTAAATCAAATCGCTAAACCAAATAATTTCCATTTTATTTATATTATCATAAAATTGGCAATCGAAATCTGCATTACAAAAAAAAAGAGAAAAGGATTTTACTTAACATGTATTGGACTTTTGGACCTCTTTAATATAGCAGAATGATAAAGTTTCATTTTCACTGTTTTCTGAAAATGGACAATTCAGCTGTGGACTTGTGGTTCTTCCATTCTTAAATTTTCACAGAATTCAGAAAATGTTGGAATTACACTCAAAAAGGGGGTGAGGGGAGGCGATTTAATTTAAGTAATAACTTATTTTCAAATTAAAATAATTTGAAAGTTGTGATGCCACTATTCTCAAATTATTGAAAAGGTCTTTTGATGTTTGGCCGGATCTGAGTTTGTATTGTTACGGGTAAGGAAAACATGGAAATAATCTTCGGAACTTTCTTTAAGCAACACAGATGAGAGAAAAAAAACCATGAAGCAGCTCATTTTTTTCCTTCTTTACAGGTCACTCTACTGCAGTTGCCAAGCTTTTTAGTGCTTTTATTTAATGAAGCTGGAATAAAACCTATCTTAGAAGAATCCAGCACAATCCCACAAAAGCCTTTAAGTTCACACACTTCACTCAAATCACCTAAAGACAAGTAAATTCATATATTTTCCTGTAACTATTGCTGACCAGTAGTTTTCTGGAAAGCTGGGATAACACAGCACTAGCGTATCAACACCCCTCTGTTCTGGCAACTGCTTGAGATAAATAATTTAGGTTTATTTTTTAAAAGAAGCTTAGAATGCTCAGAATTAGAAATACAAAAAATAAAACTGGAGGTCTGATGTGAAGCAACAAAAATATAAAAATTGTTACACCTATCACAATTTAAGCTAGAAAGGTCACCTCAAATATTAAGTGTTAGAGCTCTTATCAAAAATTTCTCAAATGCTTGAGACTTGGTTTGCCAGTGGAAAGAGCTGGAAAGAGCTGCTAGTAAATAGCATTGGCTATTTTATCTATTACTCCTTCCCCATTGCACTTTTTTCCACTTCTGTTTCAATGTTGATGGTGACCGATAAACAGCTGAAGGGGCAACCACTTGTGATGCACTGTAGACTCTTCTTGTTAACACTGTATTTGCACTCAGGGTCCTTACATAAGCAGGTTGCGCAGGAATAGTAGTACAAAATGTCTAAAACACCAAGTGAGCATACACCCATCCTTCCCTCCACTTCCCCCTCCCCCACTCCAGCTCCATTGCTGCTGCCTGGGACATCACCAAACCCAGCCTTACGCAAGTGCCACAAAGCTTCAAGCTGTTCTTTACAGCAGATGTAACTTGATGGGGGATTTTTGCTAATATGTTTTGTTTTGTTTTTTTTCTTAAGCCTTTTTCATAGTTTACTAATATTTTTTTTTATCTGACTGTCAGTTAAAGCCAAGTACTTTACCAGTAAACCAAACTTGTTTGCAAGGATGAGGACAACAGAACTGACTACTTCTGTGGCAATAGCCTATCAATGATTCCCCAAATTCTTCTTTCCTCTGGCATGCCTTACAAACTGCTTGCCTAAGTAGACAGGACTCTCCTACAGTCAACCAGAAGATAGTCTGGATGCCTACAGCACAAACATGCCCCTTCAGAGGTCCCACAGACACCCATACAAGAAGCTGGTTTCCAGAAAGGACACAGTCAAGCAGTCTTGGGTTCAAATTCAAGGTATAGGTACTCACACCCATGTGCTAACCAACAGGTTTATCACTATGGTACGAGGTGTATAAACAAGACATACTAATTTTGTACTTCTGAGCATCACTGTACCAAAACCAGTGATTCCCTTTCCCAATGACTGACAAAGATGATAAATAATTATAGCAGGTTTAGCAGTCAGTTCAGATCAGACTACCACTCATACTCTTTGACAGTCAATATGAAAAGTTAACAGCAACAGAGATCTCACAAATTTCAACATTTGTATGGACTGCTTCATCATGTAAGGACGCTTTACAAAAATGGAGGTAAAAACAATACAATTTCTTCACAGAGGACGGCTCCCAGTTCCAGTGTTATGATCTATGACTTGACAGCATTTCATCTTCTTGTGCTGAGATTTTCTTTTCCTTTTTTTTTTTAAATACAGTAGCATAGTCCTATTCTAAACAATAAATATACTTAAGCAACATTAAGTCATTCATTTTCTTAAATGATGATGCATCATCAGCACCCTATAATTATTTTAGTGTATGAACATGGTAGTTCAGAATAAAAGCATTACACGTATGCAATGTTATGCAATGCAACCTTTGGCATAAATCATAGGCTCCTAGAAGTTTTGCATGATAATTCAGTCTGTACAAAACATGCCAGCTCTTAAAAATGCTCTGTACTATAGACTACCCAGAAAAATATTTGTTACATTTATCACATTCCTATCAGCCAATACTATGCAATTACATTCAGTATAAATTATTACAATAAAAAAATAAGATCCAATTAAGTCCAAACTCCCAGCCAACCAGAGCAAAAACATCTTACCTTAAAACAACTAGCACTTGTAATTCTTATTATTGTGTCATATTTCTTATATATAGCTGCCTACCTGGTGTAGTCTCACTTCCTAAAAGTATACATTTACAACACATTTCTTTAAATATAGGTGTATAGCTCTCAAGGATGAATATTGAGACTGGAAAACCTCAAAAACCTGAAATTCCAAAGGTGCTATATGTAAAAAGACCATGACTTTCCATGCTCAGGATTTCCACCCTTTCAATGAAGAAAGTTCCACTCTCAACATCTGAAACATGCAACAAGGCTTTCATCCAACTCAGGCACTCAACTATGGAGAAAGAGAAGAATCCTCATAGGCTCAGAGTACAGATAATACACTACTTTCTATGCTCACGCTCCAACTACATGCCTGAGACAAGCCGGCATGCTTCTACACTGCAGTTAAAACCTGGCACACCAACATAACTCTCTCAAACCAAGTCATGAACCATTTTGTTCTTGCCCCAGCACAGTGCTATAGAAGGTCCTAACCAGCTTGCTGGCTTACATAGCAAAGCTTAAGCAGACTGAGAGTCACAAAAAGACAACAGAGATTCAAGATGATATCCATGATGACTGTGAACTTCTCAGATGTTCTATCAAGTTTTGGAAATTGGATAACAAATAGATGATTTGGGGTTTTTGAAATAAATTAACCAGTAAAAATGTCAAACAGGAACTCTTCAGATAACATAGAAACCTCACATTGCAAGTGTAATGAGGATTGGCAGCGGGTCAAAACAGAATATTGACTAACTTTTGAAATTTCTTTGCTTACAGTTCTGAAATTCATATTTAGAGTCAATTTGTAAAACTGTCAACTATCCACAGTCTTGTTAAAAATATTTTAATGTAGAAAAATTGAAATACATTCAAGTCTATATTTTTAAGTACAAAAGTTTGAAACCATTGGCCTAAACATTGCTCTATGGACAGAGTTCATTATCTCATTTACTTTAAAACAAAAGAAACCATGAGGAGTAACTTCATGAGTGAGACAAAAAAGTAGAAGTGAGACCTAATAGATTTGTCTAATTGTCTTGAAGGAGAAGTTGACAATTCAGTCTTAAGATGACAACTAGCTTATATATTCAGTAACAATTTTGCCTTTTTTTCCCCCTAGTTAAACTGGACTCTTTTTTTTCTTGATACACTAAGTGTAACAGAATTTTTGACACCAACTTTTGTGGATGAAAACTTTAGAACTATGGAAAAAAAAAGTTTTGGGTGAGATTCAAGCATTAAATTTTGATAGAACCAACACCTCTTGCAGGAAACACAGAAACTAGTGCTGCAATATTCCTGTTTTAAGATTAAAACCTAGAAATAAAAGTTTCCCTTAAAGCATGCAAGGACAAAGTGACATTATGTACCTTTAAAACAAGGTAGGCACGGTGTATTTCAGCATATGATCCTTTCCCCAAATGGCACTGATCCATTATCATACCCTCAGTTGGTTATTCTTAGTGGTATACTAACACTCAATATAAAGGCAGCACTAAAGTTCCTGAGGGTGACAAGAAACCTAGCAGAGTAAGAAATTTTAGACGGGTTATTTACAGATATTTTCCTGTGAGAAAAGAATGGTAAAAATGTAGCTTGAACATTAACAAATTCACTAGAATATTGGTCTGCCTGGTACAGCCAATAGGTTTGAAGGAGGATTCAGTGGGGCTGGAAATTCAAACTTTAGCCTGAAATCAGAAAAAGCCTACTTTAGAAATTTGAACCAGCAGCTCGAAACATGTAATATAAGGAGCTCTCCTAAAGAGGTACCCAGCTAGAGGGATCTTATACTGTGTATGTGCCAATGACACTGAAGCCTTTTGTTATTTTGCAGGGATCTATTCATAAATGAGTGACATGGCCAAAATCTGCATTTCCTTCCTTGGGAATGGTGCTGCAGATCACACGTGCAATTCCTCCATGAGGATGTTGACAGAGCAGAAGTTAAACTGAAATAAATTTCCAACTGCAATAGTCTAGTTTAGTCTAGTCTACTCTAAAGATACACTCATATAAAATACATTAAAACAACTGAATTTTAGAAGAAGATTATTCAAAATTTTTATTCAGATTGTCTATGAAACAATTACTCAGAATGTTTAGGCAACAGTTTAAATGAACTTGTTACTAGTTACTAATGTTTTACTGTCAAGTAGGAAGGCACATACAGTGGGGTTCTGCAGGAGTTCCAATTCATATCCTGCAAGTAGACATTAATTTCATTGTCACTTTTAGAAATGAGAAGTTCAGCAGAACACAGGAAGCCCAGAATTAACTACTTCTCTGCTGCTTTAGCATAGCAGAGACATATAACCAGGTTATCTGTGTTCTCTCAAGATACCTCCACACCCCTCAGGTACATCACTTTGATTTTCCAGAGTACCAGTGATTCTTCAAAGAACACTGACAAATACACCAAGCTGTACAGAAACTGCTACCTGGTTCAGCCGAGGAGCAGCTTATGTTTAAAGCAGTTTAGGCTTCTTGGAGAAAAAAGAATATTGGTTGTTTATTAAATGAGCAAATAATGAAAATGAAGGAACAGATTGGGGGATTATTAGGGAATATTTATTTGGCAGAAGAAAGCAGACAGGACTTGATGAGACTTGTAAATGGTAAGTCCATAACAGCATGGTTAACAGAACAAAACAGTTTAGTCCACATCTCCAAAGGAAGATGTCAGAGAGTTTTCAACACCTGTTTTCAGACCAGTGCTTGCAGAGTTAAAATGCATTGTTTAAAGTGATCTCCCCACAACCTCTAGGTCAAGAAACACAAACTAAAAATGCACTTTTAGAACTTATTATTGTGAACATTAGTCATATCAGATGCAATTTTCAACCAATAGCTTTCAACATCAGATGGAAGAGGGCTGAGCTTTCCTGTCCTGAATGTAGCATACAAAAATCATGGGGTCAACAAGCCACGGACTGCTGAAGAAAGCAGGTCCCTCCTGACTAGTAAAAGTAAGAAACAGAAAGGTCCCTGTGAGACCGTCACAAAGCCATATGTAGTTTTTAAAAAATCAGATTTACTTTAACTCAAAATGTGCTGAGCGTTACTCATGTACTGGGAGACAACACCTGCAGCCCTCAGGGCTTCCTAGAGCCTCACAAGCATTTCCATCTAGGATCTCTTTGACTTACAGGATCAAAGTTAAGTATCAAAAGTTGTCATTTCAATTGCTGATTGCAGCCTTTATATTGGTAAACAAAAGGAGATGCATCCTTTATTTCTTTGCAAAGGATTCAATAAAATAAACACGCCAAAAGAGAGAAAAATATCTGGAATTGGCAAAGTGTTGTGCAAATATCCTTGCCACTTTTTGAGAGGGCTGAACAGATGAAGACAGGTCCAGTCAGAAGTATTCTGCTTTACACTGTCTTAGATTGCACAAAGTAAGGTCACATTTGCACAACAGAATTCACAATATGCATGCAGTGTAGAAATGAGCCACATGTAACACTGAACACAGATACTTTCAATGCTCAGGTGTACAAAGAGTGTAGAAGCTCTGCATCGGCCATCACAGACATTTCATTACTTCATATTATACATCCAAAGTCACACAGTTTCTTTTGGGACATAGGTAAACACATGTAGACTACACATGCAAGTATGTAACAACATGCCTCCTACCACTTATGACTGAAAGACCTGTTCTGTCCCCTCAAATAAGGTTCTCCTCCCCAGTAGTTTACTAAGTTAAATCTACAGGCATTGTCTTAGGACTTTCAATTTATCTTGCAGATGCTCTCTCCACCCAGGTATTATTAAAAAAAAAAAAAAACAAAAAACAAAACACTATGTCTGAGAAACTAAGAACTGTGATGAAGAGAACCACAGGCAACTAGTCATGCTTTGCCACAAATGTGGGAAAGCAGCACTAAAACTAACATTTATTTCAGGCCATTTTATGGGACCTGCAGTTCCTGCTGTGCATGTGAAAATCCTAATGGTTTGCTCAAAGTCTCTTCTACCCACAAATGATTTAATAAGAATTATGAAGATATGAAGGACGAGACAGAAAGATACAAATATGTCAGAAATTCAAGTTGATCTTTGGGTCCAAATTAAGATGCACTGCCAGGCTTGCAAAAGTTGTCCAGCAGAGACTTAGTAATTACAAGAGACTGTAAGGAAAAAGCAAGGGCATTGCCAGCATCTTCTTGGGAAGCCAAGCTAAGTGCAAAACAGTTATGAGAAATGAAGACAGCGGCCACAAAGAACTTCACAAAAGCATTTGATTCAAAACACACACATTTGCACAAACCTAAAAATCAGCTTGGGAAAGAAAAAAAAAACACAGAAGACACATATACATAGATGAAAAATGTTAAAATGGACACTGGTTTCATAACTGCAAATTGTTTTTTAGGAAAAACCATCAAATATATGATACAACTGTGACATCCAATGAGTGACACGGCACTGAAACTGCTAAAAGACTCTTTCCTAAACATGCTCGGATCCGGTGTTAAATCAAACACTGATAAGGCTAACTAGAGTGCAAAGGCATTTGAAAAGCAGAGCATAAGAACAAAAAGGCTTAACTATTTTCTGCCAGCAAGTCTGCAAATCTCACCCTTCAATATTTCTGCATCTTATGTGTGTCTCTTACCAAAGAATTAATCCTTCCAGCATCCTAAGGTGTAAGTACTGCTTTTGCTGCAGATCACCTAACAATAATATACATGCAAAGCACAAAAATGACATTCCCTTAGCACAGAAGGGGCTAATGGGAAATGTGGTATTTAGAGATGATGAAATTCTAACAGCTGCAGCACATTGGAGGGTAGAGAGAAATGGGATAGGGATTGAGGTACTGGAAGACTGGAGCCAAACTAACAGCTGAATCAAAACAGCTTAAGATGACAGGTATCTGTGGAGTTCCCACACCCTGTTCATCTCTCTTGTATTTTACTAGTTTGGGGGGGGGGGGGGGGGGGGGGGGTGGAAATAGTAGTACATAAATAAATTACCTAGAATTGTTCTCATCAACTCTGTCAGGTCATCATTCACCACATCATGAATCTTTTTTATATAAGCACTTACAAACACTGAAGACAAGCACTACAAAAAACCCTTAACAGAAAAATAAATGCAAAGATGACCAGAAAGCCAAGCATCAATCATTGTCACATCCTACACAAAGAGTTTTTGTGGCTAGCCAGTAGTTAAGAATTCTTGAATAAATCATACAAAAAGAGAAATTAGGAAGAAAAAAATCCCTCTGCTCTGTGTTGGAATGATTGGCACCCAAAGGCTGGTGCCTACTTATTCACCTTCCTGTAGATGGGACAGTTCAGTTATGTGACAACCAAATACACACAGAGGAGCCCAGAAAAGCAATGGCAGGTGGTGGAAACCCCAATAACACCTTGTGCAACTATTTTCAGGACCATCACAGGAGAATGATCAAACCCTCAAAGGCTTTTATGTACTCTTACACACACATGTGCACAAAGTCATAAGAAGTCCCCAAAACTCAGTTGGGAAAACAGAGCCCCAGCCCCCCTCTAGGGCTGTCCCAGAAGAACCATTGCCCGGGTGCGATGCCCACCAGATGATTCACCTGGAGAAGCTCTCTCAGACTAAGAGGGATTCCCAGGAGTATGGGACACATTACAGGATGCAGAGGAAGACCATTTGGGGATTGCACAATAATGATTATAGGATGTTTAGGGAATTAAGCAAAGGCACAAGAAGGGAGACATCAAGATTATTTGGGAGGAAGAAACAGAGAAAATAGAGGGACAAGGAGGTAAAATGGGCCAGTCATGTAAATAAGGTCGTCTTTTGGAATAGGGCTACAGATCATAGTGCCCACCTGTCTGTGGTGCCAACAACTGCAGTGACTGTGTAATTGCTAGTAACTATCAAGACACACTAGCTAGCAACTACTTGCCAACTAAGCAAGGAGTTCAGCTAAGTGGCTTTGCAGACAGGTATGTGTTTGCCTCTGAGAGAGAGGCAGCTGGTGGAACTGGCATCTGGAGAACCAGAGTGGCCCTGTCCAACTTCTGAAGAGACTCAGGTGTGTCTGGAAGTCAACTGGAAGACCTGCTAGTGGATGAAGTCTATGTCTAAGGCTAACTACTGGGAGATCCACAATACAGGGGGCACAGGAAAGGGCAACTGCCTGTGTGTGCACGTGAGTGAGGGGGTCTATACCAACAACAGAAGTAGGGCTGCAGCCTTGAGGACTCCTATGTTCAGATGCCAGCAACTGGGGAGACTGGGATTTGGGGGCCAGCTACTGAGTAGACAGTGTCTAAACCCAGGTACTGGAGGGATCCACATTGCACGTATGTATGTATTTTCCACTAACAAAGCAATTCAGGTCAGTCACAGAAAGGGGATCAGGATGAGACCGCTGGTTCTGTTTGCATTTGTGCAAATGCTAAGTGTTTCTGTGCGGATCTGTGTGTCCAACTATGTACCATACATGCCTGCTTGTGTGTGCTCCTTCCTGAGAATACATGTCCAGCCTCACTAGCAGTTACACCTGGAGACACAGAGCTGCAGCAGCCGCATCTCTATAAGATTACCACATCTGTCAGTCCCCTAATAATGACCAGGCTTCCTAGATTTCTCTACAGAAAGCAGCAGAAAGAAGTCCAAATATAAGCACTGCACAATAAGCAGTGACCATTATGGGTTCACATGCTTCCTGCAGTTCTGACAGGGTCATCAAGAAATCACAGGCAAATAACTAGTTCCTCCTTTCTGCCTTGTCAAAACAAAAGCCAAAAAACAGCTCTTACCTTGACAAGGAGATAATTCAAATGTTTATGTCGTCTGCAAATTCCAATGTGTTTCCAGTGTGCCAATTTGACAACATATTTAAGTAAGAACAGAGGAAACCATCACCTACTGGCAGGAGGGTAGGAATGGGTAGAAGATGAAAGAGTCAACTCCATGATTACTTCCATAAGATCCAGTGTGCAATACTAAGCAGCATCAGTGAATGACCACAATTCTTTATGTGCACCAGTACATATGTCCAGTGTTACCCTGTGTTGGAAACTTTATGATTGCACCGTATGCTTTGAAATCGCAGATATGTCTTTAAATTCTAGCAAAAGTAGGTGGGGTGGGAAAAGAGTAGAGATTCTGGTTCTGGCTTCCAGGGCAGTGAAAAATAAGCTTGAAATAGTGAGCTTTAATGGCAAGTAAACCAGATGCAAAACAGCTTTAAAATAAAAAAGCATAAGTGGCAGAGAGAATGGATGAGGCTTTAATGTATCTCCTATCCCCTTAGTTGCCACCTCTGTTTCAAACATTTTATACTCATACCAATCTTGCTTCCAACGCACTGCTATTTTGAACTTCTAGTGTAGAAGGACAAATAACCTAAGTAAACAAAGTATATAAAAAAAACTAATCCATTTAAAGGCATTCTTCACATAGTACAAAAACAAACTGGCTTGCGTTTTTTTCCCTCTATCCCTTAATTTCACATTATACTTATATGAGCTTTAGAGTAGACCAAGAAACAGCAAAGAAAGAAGGCTTCCAGGAGGTCATCCTTAAACACATTAGTGGTAATTATTCTGTGATTTTACATTTGCTCTCTATTGAACTGATTCTTCTCATGCATGCTTTTACATTAAGAAAAACAGGCTGCAACCAGAGTAGCAGCAGGCACATTTGTGTTTTGTTCTGAAAGGACCATGATTAGAGTAATGCATGCGTATTTCTCATCACCAATCCTTTTTTGTTTTAATCATATTTAATTAATTTTCAGACTATGCTGTCCTGTTCTGTTTATATACACATATATACTTATGCTACATGAACAGAGACAACATCCCTTTATGTCGCTCTGCATTCTGGACACTTCCATGCTCTTGATCAAACAATGACCTGGCAGGAAAGGGAGTAGATCTTAACTCACTGAATAAAGAGTTCAGTGAGACATGACAATGCACAGTGGCATTTCTTTCCAGTCTAAGGTTGTCAAAATAAGGCTCCAAATGAGCCACTGTCTCACACAATAGTTTTGTTCAGTGTTTTTTGGTTTTCTGTGGGGCAATTTCTGCTTTCTTCTTATTAATGCAAACTGTACACCAAAATGCTTTATGTCATTAGGTAACAGAAGACAAAAGCAAGAGCCACAGGCAGATGGTACATCTCAGCTAAGCCTGGATATAAGAAGGGAATAAACTGAAATGGCAGACACAGAGATTTCAGTAGCGCAGAGGCAGCAGCTGTTGCCCTGACAGCAATTAGACTGAGCTGGGAATCTGAGGAAGGGAAACAATAGAGCACTGAAAGAACACAAAACAAAGGGAGAGAGAGACCTTTCTTAATCAGCAGGTTATTACAAGTTTTAGAGGTGGGGGAAATAAAGCAAAGTAATTCTAAAAAGAATGTCAGAATCTTATTTGCAGAGACAAAAGCTTCTTCAAAAGCTGTTAAATAATGGCGAGATGCGTTACATGAAACAAAAGCAGAAAATGTTGAAGCTACTAACTTTTACTCCTTTGTTTCATGTGGGCACCCTTTTTCTGCACACTGGCCACACAAAGTTATAATAGAAAAACACAATCCCTAGTAACTGGCTGCATGACAGTGAATTCCATTTTGTCAAGTTCACTACTTCTTACAAGCAGTATCCCATCTAGCAAGCGGCTGATAAAACTACCACTCAAACATCACCAAGTGGTTTAAGGAACCAGGAACAGAATTCCCCCATTTCCTCAATTATATCCTTTTGCACTGGGTCACAGCTGCCTTAAACAGCCAACACAAAACTCATCAGCCCAGGCTCCCAGTAAAATGCTCTTTCAAGACCACTGACCATTCTTCTCCCTCTTCCTTTACTGTCAGTTCCAGGAGTTTTCTGATGTAACAGGCACTTTCAAGACACCCAAATGAGAGTCAGTTGACCACCATCTGGAAGGGAATCAGAAACTCACTCTATAGCACATGAATGTGAATCAGAACATGAAACCCAGTCCTGTTCTGTAGTGTGGGATAGGAATGTACAGCTGTTACTACATCTCATTTCAGAAAGGCATCAGAAACTTGACATTCATGACCACTACAAGCACATTCTTAAACTCTGCCCTGCTCAGGTCTCCAGTGGCAATTGGCCAGGCCCTTGGTGGTTAGGATCACTGTGCATAAAACATATCAGATGGCATATTGCCTTTTGTCATTTCTGGGAACTGGATTAAGTATGAGGACAGTTGCAACACTTCATCTTGGTCCCATTGCCCTCCTACCTCAAATGGAGATGACGCATTAGTCTGTAGTCCTACAGAGATGTAGCCAACAGATAAAACACATCTCAGCCTGCACTGCATCACTCTGTTTCTAGTCGCTCTGAGTTACGGAACATGGAATGATGCTCCACAGCAGATAAATAAACGTAATGCAGCATGTCACTAAAAAGAAATACCCCTGAACAATAATTGCTTGCTGACTCATCTTTCAAATCAAGGAGGTACTGCTTAGCACTTGCACATTAGCAAAATTCTTGGTAGAAGCTGCAATAGCCTAGGTCTTCCACATATTTAATTATTAAAAACAAGACTATTAAAAAAACAGGAAGACAAGCAGTAGCCAGGCAAACAGTGAATAAGCTTTTATTTAGAAGTTATACCTTCAAACGAAGGCAAGTGGGATAACAGTTCAAGTAAGAAACCACAGCATATTGGCTGCAGGAGATTTCAACCTCTCAGTTGCAACAGGGACTTCTCAAGTAGCTATGTCAGGTTATTTAGTACCACTAATGTTGTGGAATACCACATCCAGAACAGGAATGGTAATAAACACCCTTCATTATAACATATTTTGGGATCTTCAGTTCTACACACCAACAAAGCTTCTGTCCCTCTGCTGTCCGGGAATTAAGACTCAATTAGTCTACAGGGATGAGTGAATAGACAAGAGGAGAAAATAGGGGAAAAAAATTAAAGGTTTAAGCACCTTTTCCCTCCCAGCTGTTTGACCACCACATTTGCATTGCCTTTTTTTTTTTTCTTTCAATAACATGTTGGCAGGTCCCTGTTCCAGCTGTAGTGAAGCTGATGCAACATCTTGGTTGCAGACAAACAATTGGAAGGTTTGTGCCAATGAAAACAGCAATGTACATGTACACTGTGTGTCGTAGAACCAGCCACATAGAGATTATGGGAATGAGCCCTTTGGCCAAAGGGATAGATTTACATAAGGAAGAAAAATATAATACTACAGTTTAAAACAAGATCTCACCAGTATCCCCTGTTGACTGTCAGTGTTGTGTTGATTGTGTGATTTTTCACTACAGACTTTTTCCACTTCTGCAGTTACCCCTTAAGTTATTTCATCTCCACTAAGCCTGAGTTCAGTTCTGATTGCAGTTCAACAGAAAATTCATACTTCTGTTAAAAGGGTTAAATGCATCTCCAGACATTCTGCTTTCCCCAGATATCTGGTGGAGCTTAGAAGTATCAGATGCAGTTCACTGGTCCATCTTCAAACCCACCTCATTCTTCATGGGATAATTTTAGTTACTATTTCTTTTATTAATATATAAAGGCAATTGCCATTAATACTGTATAGGCAGAATGTGACAACTACCACACTATCATATTTAGCGAAGATTCCTTGTTCATAAATTATTGCAGTACATTATCCAAATTTAAAACCTGTTAAATAAATAAGTTTTTTAAAGTCTGATACCTTAAAAAAGCCCCACAACTAATTTAAAAGAAAACTGTCTCCTCCTTTGCAACTCTTCTATGGTCATCCTTACCTTCCATCCAGCTATACACAATATTAAATAAAAGAAACTAATATATGCCATTTTAACCAAAACCAGCACTCCTGCTACTTTCTAACCTTTCCTCGTCAATCCAGTTTTCTGAAGGTCTGCGTATCTTTCCACACAACACCAGAAACAGCTACAATAAAGTTGCCCATCTGGATCATCTATTACAGAAAGTATTGGTTTGCTATTACCTACCAGAAGGGTATGCTCTAATGAATGTGCATGATTTTTAAAAAAAAAAAAAAAAGAAGAACAACTTGAAACTGGAATTAATCATACAAACCACATGATAACTGTGTTGTCATTACTACTTAAAAGAATGAATCCTGTCTGCAACTGCTAACCTAAAGATAGGCAAATCAGTTTTAGGTCAGTCCACTCATCTAACAAAGATAAGAGTGACTTACAAAACACCTAAATCAGAGAGACTGACCTTGCAGCCTTAGACATTCTGAAGCCTGCACAATTGGTTGAGATTTGGTTTAACAGATATCTCCAGACTGTTGGATAAAGTGTCCTTTAGCTGAACGTTGCTCATTATATACTAAAATGATTATGTAACCAGTATGCAAATGTGTAACCAACTGGCTCTTTCGGACTGAGTTGTGATAAGATTTTGTATGTAATGGCTGTTACCTTTCTTTCTGGTATGCTGGCTTTGTTCCAGCATCCCGACTTGCACAACTCTGTAATAAACAATATCTTGTCTGTGTGTGCTACAATTTGGCTTCTTTTGCACACCAGGTATCAGAACCCTGTTTTGGGGACAAAAACTGCGTTCTGACAAAATCTGCCCTAAATTATCAATATTATCAAATTGATAAAGGTTCTTCACAGTGGAAAAAGCATTACCAAGTAAGAAAAACTTGCCTCCTCATCTAATACTTATTCTCAACAATTATCTAGGTTTGATACAATACATATAAGGTGGGACAAACATTCCATTATGGGGGAACTTCTATATGGTTCCTTAGAAACAAAACTCAGAGACACATAGTGACTTATTACAAAAATGTACTGATGATATTGCTGTTACCTAAATGCACTACAGAAAGTAAACATTCTAAATATTTTAGAAGGACTGTCTGTGCAAAAAGCCCGATTAAATATTGCTGGTGATTTTGTAGCAATTATCAAGATTTGATGTGATTTTTTAAAACAAATTTCAATTAAAGTTTCAGGATATGGGGCTTAGAGACTAAGTAAAACATTTTTATAAAAGGCTGATTTAATTAACTTGTCCTAACACCTTTTCTTCCCACAAACTGGTCCTGCTGCTTGTTTTTGCTCTCTAATCCAACTGAGCTTGTATTCTGTAACTTAGAAGTGCCTCTTCTTTTTTTTTTACTTTGCTTAGCACTTTCTTCACTTTTTTGTTACACCTGAAGTGGAAAAGCCTGCAAGCATTAGCAGCCTTCCTGTCCTACTACAGCCCTATTTATAGACAACAAATTCCTCCTTTTGCATACTGTATCATGATGCAAAGTAAAGCAAATTCCTAGGAAATCCTGCATTTATCTTTGGAATAAATTCTAAAGAAAAGTACAGAGACCCTGTTTTAGCACCTTATGCTATGCTAATTGTGAGCTGAACCAACCTCCAGCTCCAAGGTGCTCCTTCCTGAAAGCATGGCAATTAGAAAGAGTCCTAACAGATCAACAGACAGGAGATAAAAGAATTAATTAATGGGCTCACTACAGGAAACATCGAGACACTGATCAAATATATGTAGTAAAGGTGGCTGTCTTCTTATCACTTGGGAAGCTTACAAAACGATGGCTGCAGGTTTAACATTTGTCATGCAGGTGTCTATTACTGCTGGTCCTGAAGAGTAAATTAGCAGCAGTCAACAAATGCAGGGCTTTAAAATAGGGAACACAGCCTCCTCAAATCTCTAATAAAGGAACACAAATAACAGAATTGTCCCTAATCTGCTTTCCACCCACAGTAAACAGAAAGTCAAGATTTCCACAAAGCTGTTTTCCTTTACCCCTTGAAGTTTACCTCCTATCTATAACTGTTCTCAAGCTCTTAGAGGTTTGCATACCTAGGTAAGAGACTGCTAAATGATTTAGCTATCTGATTTGAAGCATAAGACTTGTAGACTCCTTCTAACGTTGCGGATTGAGGATTTAAATCTGTACAAAACAGGGCAACACAGTTCTGCACAATTAAAGAATGAGAGGCTCAACAGGCAGGGGAGAGGAAAGAACAGGGACAAAGCAAGGTATGCTTTGAGTTTGGTTTACATCCACTCCAGGTAAATCATGTACAGATCACGAGAAAGTAGAGGAAAAGGTGTCTATGCTGAATCAGCTATTCCTCTAACATGCTCTTTACTCTTGACAACAGGCATCCAAAAAATAATTAAAAAAACCCCACTTATAAATTAGAAAATGAGGTTCTTCTTCATCAAAAGTCAAAATCATCATTGTGCCAAGAACATGCCTTTTTTTAGAAAGGAAGTTTTGTTTTCAATAAATCTATCAATAAATAGAAACTAACTATTTGGGATTTGAGGAATTTCTATATTGTCAGTCTTCATGACTGCACTGAAATCTCACTATTTCTTCTAAAGGCTCAGCTCACGCAATCCTGCAATAGCATAGGTTTCAAGTGTATTTCTACTCCAGATTACAGAAATTGTTGTTTCAAAGCCCTCTTTGTGAGTTCAAAACCAAACAGAAAATAACTCCTATTGATCTCACCTTAGAAATAAAAAGAATCTTTAATTTTAAGCTGTTCCATCATGGAAGACTGACTTATACTTGAAAATATAGATAGTACAGAGTATTAAAAAACCTCTCCATCTTTAAAGCAAAGATATATTTTACATAAGAATAGCTATTCTCTAGAAAATATGTTGAAAATTAATATGAAGTGTGTCTAAACAAAAGTAATACAAGGCATGTCTAGACAAAACCTATTTCCTGTCTAACCCCTTCTAACCCATCTCAAATACCTGCAGCCTCATACTGTGGTCAGAGGACAAACTGATGAAACTATATGTCCCAGAATTAGAATTACTATGGCTAGAAGCTGCACTGGATTTCCTAATGACCTGAAATCAGACTGTTAAAGAATTATAGCTGAAGCCATGGATGCTCTATTATGCTCTGACAGACAGTACTCACTCTCTTTCAAAAATGTTGGAACTTGGCTCAAAGTTTTCCACTAGCTTCAGTATCTGTACTGCCCTCCAAATATGCTACAAAGCTGCAACCTATACAAATTATAGATACCACCACTTACTCCTACCTGTCTTGTCCCAACAAAATGTCAGATGGAGGACTCCCCCCTACCCCCCCCCAAAAAAAAAAAAAAAAAGAAAAAGAACAGCTGAGAGTGAGGTTATTCCCAGCAATATGCAATTTAGGTGAAGCCTTTGAGCTCCTGGCAAGCTGCCCATGAGAATGTTGCTTGAGCCAGCTTGAATACTTCTGATATATGGATGTTTACCAAAAGACAACAATTACAGAGTGCTCTATGGTCAAATTAATGGGACTAAACAATTTAAACAAGAGAAGAAAAACACAGCACTGGCCTTAAAATTTTACCAATACTTCAAGTTTTCCTAGCTATATCTGAGTTGTTAATGACCCTGAAAAGAGTTTGAACTCTTAAGTATTTACCAATTCCTGAGTAAGTCATTCATTCAGTCTAATTCTTGGCTGAAATAAATACATATATTGGAAATCTTAAAATTGTGCAAATGAATCAGTTTGATTTCTTCTTGATGGCCTCAGACATCTAGACCACTAACAGATTACACAGACTTGCTGAAACACCCATCAAAGTTTAAATGTTCCACATCTTAATTCTAAACTAGGTAGTCAGTTCTACAGAAAGGGGGTGGTGGCAGGGAAACAATCATAAAATAGCATCTGTTGTACTTGTAAAAGTTAATTGACATTTTCTTTTTTGTTTTCTCTTCTCCCCCTGCTCCCCCCCACCCCCCATTTCTTTTCCCCCCTTCCTCTCCAAGGGACTGAACATTCCTGACAATTGCTGATGTGTAACAACTTGGCATTGGAGATAAATGAAAGGAAACTACCAAAAAGGTTTTCTCAAAGGCAGGTTCTTGATTTGTTTTGTTCATGTCCACTACAAGTTCAGCACAGTCTAAATTCACTGGACACACACAGACATTCTTTCTCACTCCTCTCAACTCTAGCAAAAGGATGGGCTAGAGGTTAGGGCTGACTTATAAACAGTCCTTTTATCTGCATTTCATTTGTCATTAAAGGACATATACCACAAAATATGCTTTTACAGACTTTCAGTAAAAACAATCTTGCTGCTAAAAAAAAAAAATAATCTTTAACAAAAACACTTTACCCATGCAGGTATTTTGACCATCTCACCTGACCACTAAAGCAACTGACAGCACAGGATTTCACTTAGTAGTTCCTCTCTGACCATTATCACTTCTAGTTCAGTTTCTTGGAAAAGTGTTTTGGAAAGAATTAGAATCATTGAAGTTGGAAGGAACCACAAGGATCATCTGGTCCAACCTTTCTTGGTAAAAGCACAGTCTAGACAAGACAGCCCAGAACCCTGTCCAGCTGAATCTTAAAAGTGTCCAATTTTGCATTACTTACTTCCAGTTAAGGATGCTCAAATCCATTTTGAACCAATACAATCACCAGAAATTCATAAAATCACTACAGCAAGCATTAGCGCATAAATCGCACACTACCCATCCCTATAATCGTAAAACTGTCTACATACTCTTGGCTTATCTGTAAGAACAGAATGGCCCCCTTCAACATAAAAATACAGTTTAAACAGAGAGGTGCCACTGCCAATACTGTTGTGTTCCTCTAAAAACATGTAATTTAAGTGTATTATAAAAATGCAATAACCTACCTCTTGAAATACCTTCAAATGCTTCTATGCTCCAAGCTTCTAACACCATGTTTCTAGAAACCACTGAAAACAATTTTCATTATTAAAAATAAAACGTTTTCATGTTTCACAGTTTCGCTTCATTTTTCAAACCTACAAGTAAGAAGACATGCAGGTCAGATTTTAAGCAATTTAATAGATACACTACAAGCAGATTTAGCTTCATAGAGATGTAGCTATAGGAATACTTTATGAACACAGTCACATAGTACAGATGTGCTGATACACAGCATCCTGTCTCATGGAGAAGCAGGTAGTATCTGAGTACTTTTGATACCAGCATTGCTACCACTGATTTCCCACATTGTTACATATGGGAAATACACTAAACAACTATAACAGTGTTAATCTGTGAGAAGTTCATGCACTGTAAAAAGTAGTTTTCTTGCAAACACATTTAGTTTTGTTTTGGTTGGTTGGTTGTTCTGGGTTTTGTTTGGATTGTTTCTTTGTTTTTAATATGGTTTATAATCATTGTATATGACCCAGAATATAAATCACTATGAGAGTGTTGGTTGTGAGAAGCTGTAACTGATCACAAGTCAAAGCTGATCAAAAATAAAATGCTTGTAGTTTTGCCTCATTCTTAGTGACTTTATCGTGCAACAAATAAATCTACTGTGCACTTCTGCCTCTTCCCCAAAAAATCCTCTATAAAAATGAAATATAATATTATGTCACTTGGCAATGTATCAGGATTTATTGCCTGTAAAAGGACAGCTAAAGGCTGTACCAGATGCTTCTTTATCAGAAAACTGAGAGAAACTGGAGCAAGACTGAGGAGGCTTTTGTTATTTCTAAAGCTTCCGTGTTTGTTCTCAGGAGCTTGACACCCTTAGGGAGGACCTCAGCTCCTCACAAACTTAATTAACTTATAAGGGGAATTTAAGCTATTTGGATCACTAGCCAGACCAATGCACTGGTGCTGCAATAGACAGCAGTTCAGTTCATTTTATACTGAAAGAAGCACAGGGGGCAAACAAGCAGTACCTAGTTTCTGCCTCAAAACCCTTCCACTGGGAGAGTGTTTCTCAACTTGCGATATTCCAGAGATCATGGGACTATGAAGGAAAGTTCACATATTTCACTACTAGGACTTCTTCAATGACACAACTGAGACATGGCTATTGCTCTGCTGCCCCCATCCCACCCAGACAGCCTGCAGAGGAGCCCAGGAAGATATCCAACGTCTTCCTCAGACTGAACAGAGAAAAGATTAGAGGTGGAAGAGGTCCCATGCCATACCACAGGAGTTTCTCACCAGCCACATTTGTTTCACTCCTTCTGATTGCCCCAATCTACTCTGCGTCATGCCACAAGGCACAGTGGTGTGCTGGTAAGCAAAGCTCGAGCAAGATCAAAATTAAAGCTGATGTAGGAGAGGTAAATGGCAGTGAATGGTGGCAAAATTTTCTATGTCAAAATCAATAAAGCTTTCTATTTTTGGAAAAGGACTGTTTCCTTGAAATTCTAACACACAAGAGGAAGCTGTAATGGTCTATCAAAATACAAACTTATCTAAGAACTTTCCTCCTCAGAACACAAACTAACTGCTGCCAGGACATTGCATAACCAGGCAAAAAATGAAGAAATCTACTAAAAAGAGGCTAGTCTCCAGTCACTCATATTTTAAATACAAAAGGAGCAAGCAGAAAATACTGAAGCAAATCTTATTTATCTACTAGCTAGGACCTTTAAATATGAAACCTCAATATTAAAAGACAGAAAGTGTCTAGTACAAAGTGATTATTACAAGAGCCATATCCAAAGAAGGATGGCCTATTAAACAGTCAAAGTCAAATGCAGACTACTCTAAAACGTCATCAGAATAGCTGTGTCTGTCCACCAGGTCTATTCCCTACATACAGCCACAGTCTCATCTATTAAAAAAATGATAAAAATAGGCAATGAAAGTTTATCACTCCCTTTTGTCCTATGAAGGCAATGCAGTTCAGAGAGAGGGAGCAGAAGTCTGTAAGTCATCAAAATAATTTACAGCTGGTTTAATTTCTACACATCTACAAACAATGAGATTGCATTCAGGGCATAATCACAACTCAGCAATTAAACCTCACAGGAAGAAAATTTGGCCCTTGGCAACTTCTCTTCTACTGGTTATAATTAAAACCTACTATAATTTCTCAATTTGCAAGGCTAGCAGTTAGGAGCAAAATAAAAATGCTATGGTTTTGCTTATTTTAATTGGTTCCTTCTTGTGACTCAGAACCAATAAAAGAAAGAACACTGTTTCTCTCCTACTGCATTTTTTCAGAATCACTTCTATGGAAATCTAGCTCTTCCAAAAGCAGTACTATGGTACTGTCCAACAACCAAGCAGCCCTGCACTTTGCAGAACCCCATATGAAAAAATTAAGCAAGCATCAATGATTTTCAAAATCTGTTCTATCAATCACCACAGTATGGTGAGAATGATTATGTTATATTCAAAACTGTCAAGGAGGTGTCAGATAATAGATATACTCTGCAACATAAAAAGGAAATAATGGGAGAAAACAAGAAAAGGCACAAAAACTGCAGCACTTCCAGGATATCACAACAAAAAGAGATAAAACCATTCCATTTTCAGTGACTCCAAACCTGGGAAAACTGCAAACCACAGTTTTGCATACATATCAGAAGCAGAAAACAAACCACACAGTCCACTGTATAGAACCAGTCTTTTTTTTTTTCTTTTTTTCCAAAATAAGAAATTATGCATTTTTCTATTATTGCTTGTGCCTATAGCTACAGTATTTTAATTATTCTCTCCACCTCTGAAAGCTAAAGAAATGCTTTTGATAAAAATAGACAAGATTTTCTTATAACTAGACAATTCCAGAAGCTTATTTTGAAGGAGAAAACAATATGTCATCACTGTCACTATGAAATTGCTGGGGTGTAATATGTCCCTAAGAGAGGCATGGGTCCTTTTCAGATCACATAATTTGTAGAGAGTGAAACAAAACAAACATCGGACACCAATTCAAGGAAATATCAGATAAATCCCTTACACTGATCTTGAGAAACAAAGAGTTCCTTTCTTACAGGTGTACGGATCCTATTTTGTTGCTTTTACAATAATTTAAAAGCATTTAAAGTTCATTTTGTACATTTAAAGTTCAAGTGCAAATAAACATTTCATCACTCAGCTGTTGTTCAACACTTGGAATAAGCATGAGGGATTCGAAACAGGAAGAGAAAAACAAACAAACAAAAACCCACCACACACGCACACAAACCACAGCAACAAAAAGATAAGTAAGCAACAGAATAGATTCTTACTCCACAGGCAAAACAGACAAAAATCTCATCAATCACAATATATCCTTGAGTACTGTGTTTCACTGTGTAGTTCACCACACGTTCTTAATAAAAAATGAAATGTTTCCAATTTTAGTTTAAGCCAAGAAGAATTCCTGTGGCAATTTTCACATGAGCTCTGAAAACAATAAGTTTTAATTCTTTTGACCTTTCATTTCTAAAGTCTTTATATTGGATTATGTTTCTTGAAGGACAGGAGTTGCCATTTTGAAGTTCTGCTAGGGGAAAAAAAAAGATGCCTTTGAAGCATAAAGTGGTTTGGAACTTATTATATAACAGAAAAAAACCTAAAAAATGAACAGGAAGTGCTATAAAATAAACTTTTACTTTCTTGAGAAAAATTAACAGTAGAGATCTTTGATACATTCCCATCTCTGGCATCTCTCTCATTGTTTCTGAAACAAGGTGATTGAAAACACCTATCGAATCATACAGGATGTACAAGCAGTACCTCCTTGACTGCTAATCAGTCTAAATGCATGATAGAGCTATAAGAGCACATAGAAAGCTAGAGAGTTAAAAGCTAGATTTTCAGGTCTTAAAACGACTGAAAGAAATAAAGCAAATTTATTGCTAAATTGCTAAAAATAAACATCCTATAAACAGTATTTAACAAAACTCCTGGTAATGAAAACTGAAAGTTGTTTTCTTGAAGTCGGTTTTCCGAAAGGACTGAAGTGTTTCAAGCGCCCTCCTGTGTTAATACAAAGGCTAGCCAAGAGTTGAGAAACTAACTATTGACAGTGTCTTGTTTGCCACAGTAACCTAAAAATTAAAAACGAGATTTTTTTAAAGGAGCCAATTTTGTCTTTAAAATGAAGGTTTTCAAACTTCTTTGTAAGATGTGATTCTGCCCCACAGCAGCTCTCTACATTAAATTATAAGAGGGTTTTTTACTCAACTTCAGCCCTGTATTTTTATGAAAACTGAAAACAAATGCCCAAGGAAAAGCTCTGCTTGATGCTAAAAAAAGGAAGTTATTAGAATTGTAAAGAGAAGAAAATATCCATCATCTATTTCCATAACCCAAGCTGTAAGATAAGCAAACATTACAACTAAAGGAGAACAACCACCTTTTATAATTCACTTTATTTAAAATAAGCCGTTAATATACTATAAGCACAGATGAAAAATTCTCCTTTTCCTCCTCAGGCCCCACATGTGAATTTTAATTTGAGTTTAACTAGCATTGCAGAACAAGGAAAGCTCAGAGAGGAACCTTCTCTGAAGGGCATTAAGTCCTTTACCAGCAAATAAAATGAAATCCTGAGCATCAATAACAAAATAAATATGCCAAAACGTGAGACTTTCCTAAGAATATTAGGTACTGATAGAAGAAATAGAAATGTTCTAACAGATAAGCTCTTAAGACAAGCTATCTAAGGGGCTAAATAAGGAAAATGCAGATCAAAGACTTAATGACTAGAAAAAAAAAAAATCACCACCACATCTGGATTGATACATCAAGCTCAACCTCAAGCTCAACCAAGGTTACTACCCTGTTTCCCCAAAAATCAGACAGGGTCTTATATTAATTTTTGTTCCAAAACTTATTACTTTTTTACAGATATAGTTGCCTGGACACTATTTAAATCAACTTTTTAATGAACTATAACTAGGGATTATTTTTGGAGTAGAGCTTATATATCAAGCATCCTGAAAAATCATGCTAGGGCTTATTTTTGGGGAAATGGTACTGAAAGAGTGAGAGCCCATTCTACAGCTGAACACAATGCACATAGTTCAACAGGAATTGGCAGATCTGTTATTCATGGGTGGGTTTGTTGTACAAACTACAGAGGCTGTGACAGTGTAAATGCACTGGAACAGCACTGTTCCTGATCTAATTAATCCTGCTGAGAGATAAAGGTGATTAGCTCAGTTGTAACCCTATAATAACACATCTACTCTGCTTTCAGGACTTACGTAATATCTCCACATGATACCATAGGTGTACTACTTTGGTGAGCAACAGCCGAGGATTTTATGAACACAGTGTCTGATACCGCACATATACTAGTGTCTTTGCAAGATCAGGGATTGTATTTACTATAGCCTTCCAGCAGGTCTTTTCACATCACTAAAACCTGTATTACACCTAGTCCAGGCCTGCAGTGGCAGGAAAGTCAGCAGACTGGTGTGGAACAAGTAACCTGATAGCTCTCAAACCAGGGAAGGAAAGGCTGGCAGGTCTTTGACAGCAACCTCCTCAAAGCATAAGAACAATCTGCTCTACTACTCAGGAAAATAAGTATACATATAGGAGATTGGCTTGGCTAAACAAGGAACACAGGACTGGTTTTGAGTATTTCCCAAGATGGAGACTGTGCAGCTTCTCTGGGCCACGTGTTCCAGGATTCGACCATGTTCCCAGTAAAAAGAAACAAAAAACCAACCAAACAAACAAAAAAACCCCAAAAACAAACAAAAAAACCCCGCAACACAACCAAAAAAAACCTGCAACACAACCAAAAAAAACCCGCAACACAACCAAAAAAACAAACAACAACAAAATTTTAAAAAATCTCGTGTTGATGCGGGATTTTATGTTTCAATTTGTGTCCATTGCCTCTTGTCCTGTCAGCAGGTAACAGAATCTGGCTCCCTCTTCTTCATTTTCCTCCTATCAGGTATTTACATACACACCGATAAGATTTTTTTCTCCCTTGAGCCTTCTCTTCTCCAGGCAGAACTGTCCCACCTTTCACAGCATCTCCTCATATGAAGGATGCTCCAGTCCTGTGGACTTTTGCTGGACTAGCTCAAATACATCCATACCCTTCCTTTGCTGAGGAGCCCACAGCTGGACACAGTACTCCAGATTTGGTCTACCAGTGCTGAGCAGAGGAAGGATTACCTTCCTCATCCTGCTGGAAATGCTCTTCCTCATGCAGTCCTGAATGCTGTTGGCTGCTTATGCTTTGTCAATGACCTGCAGAAGGTGACACAGCACTCTATCATCAATTTTGTAGATGATGGTGAAACAGAAGACACAATCAATATAGTTCAGGGCAGGAGGGCAGGGCTAGCATTTTGAAGGACCTAGACAGGCCAGAGGAACCAGCCACCAGGAAGGGACTTCTGGTATAAAAGATTTGTGAGTCCAAGGCTAAACAGGAGTCAGAATTACACTGTGACAACAATGAAGGTTAAAAGCTTACTGGACTGTAGCCACAGGAGCATGTACAGTAGAAAACAGAAGTGATTTTTCTCCTTAACACTATTTTGAGCCCTCCAGTACAAGCAAGAGGTTGATAAACTTGAGCAAGTCTCACCAAAGGCCACCAAGATGCTCAGGGAGCTACAGCACTGGACCTGTGAGGAAAGGCTGAGGAAACTGTGCTTGTTTAGACTGTGAAAGCTTTGGGGGAACAGAATAGCACACTTTCAGATCCTAAGAGGAGGTTACCAAGAACACAGACCCAGGCTCTTTACCAAGGTATACAGCTAGAGAACAGGAGACAATAAACTGAAGTTGCCAAAGGACATAAAAATCAATCAATCACTGCTATGAAGTACTGGAACAGGTGTCCAAGAGTTCGTGGAATCTACATCCAAGTAGGTTTTTACGACACACGTTGACAAAGTCTGAGCAACCTAGTCTGAAGTCAGCACTGATCTTACTTTGAGGAGCAGCTGTGTTAGATGATCCCTAGAGGTCCCTTCCAACCTGAACGATTCAGCAGGTGACCTCACCTTATAAACCCTAACCACCAGGGAGTCAGAGGTATCATAGTTTCAATACCATTTCACAGTATCACAGTATGTTTGGGACTGGAAGGGACCTCAAAAGATCATCTAGTCCAATCCCCCTGCTGGAGCAGGGGGGATAGTAACATCACAAACATCAGTATTTATTTATTTTTGGGCACTCACCGCTCTGAAATAAGGATAAGGTGTTTCACAAAGATGGATCCAGTTTGAAATCGCTGTATCTTTGAAACTGGGTCCATCTTTTTGAAACACCCTGTACATTTATATATGCTTTAAAAATGGCATTTTAAATGGCATTAATAGCTGGCAAATGCTCATACCAGGGTTTCCTGTTCTGCATCCACAAATAGTGCTGGCATATGTTTGTAGCACTGAGGAATGTTTAGGGCTGCTCACACACAGCTTATGTGCTTAGTTAGCAGCATTTGTTTCAAGAAAATTTAAATCAGTGTCCCCAGTCCCTCTATGTCTTTCCTTCATGACAAAAATATCAATATGGGTACCAAGATGCATAAGGTCATATATACACAAGGCTTTTAATGTGGCTGTAAGCAAGTCTTTGGAAAGTTTATACGACACAGGTGGTCACCCTTGGCCTATATCTTCACCATATCTGCTCCATAAGAACCATCACTAGCATGAAATATACCAGTTACAGAATAGTGTCGAGTATCTGACCACGATAGTTAAAGATGGGACCCACATTTAATGTCACTAATTTAGATTAAAACTTCATGTCAATCATGAGCAGACTTGCTGACACAAACTCTGAGAGTAGCAATAATCCAGCAGGGCCATACTAAATCGCTGCCTGGTATGCAGAGTCTGATGTAATACTTGGCTTTGAGATGCTCCCATGACTCTCAGTTACACATACAAAAACAGTCACCCACATTACACAGCTACTTTTGTTCAGCAGTTTTATGAAATCTGACAAAAAAATTATATACTGTTCACACCAGTATCAGCAGTAGGCATTACATCACAGTAAGCACCCTGGATCTCTGAAGCACAGCTAAATATTTAAGAAGATAAGAGAGAAACACATTATTTAAAAGTGTTTTATTTTAAAAATTATTAAAATTGATGTTTATAAATTTGTCATAGGAATGTCAAAGTCTCTAAACCAGAGGAGAACAGAGTTCATCAGATACAGAAATTTCAAAATCACTTTGCTCAGCTACACACTTTCATGGCAGTGCTGCTCCTTTATACACACTCTCAGCGTGATAATACGATTTTGCTGCGTGGGCATGCTCAGATACCACAACCAGCACATGCATTATACCATCCTTTGGGACTCTCTGAGTTAGTACAGCATCTAGTTTGACATCCATCCACTTTTACAAAACTCATCTAACCCAAAGGTCATTTCCCATCATCTTTGTTGACTCTCACATCTGTGAGCAGACTAATTCCCCAGGGGTCTACAGCCTGTTTCCTTTCTCTCTTTTTCCTGAAACTCCCATAATGCACTCCCGCTGTATGGCAAAGCTACTGAAACAGGAGGAAAATGCCTCCATTTTTGCTGAATAATGAACACGCATCCAATCTCATGCAACAACTTTCCCATCACATGATGACTCATTCATGTGCCATGCTTTTACAGTACCAGAAGTTCACCAGTCCCTTGACAGGAAGTTTGTGGGCACCGTGGTCAGAGCAGTGAAACCATGATGCAGAGAGCCTGACGGTACTTCACTTAAGAAAATATTAGGTCATGTGCAGTCTTGAAATGCTGAGTACTGTACTCTCACAGGAACAGACAAGAATCTCATAGCAGTCAGTAAAGAGAAAAACTGTTTCCACTTGAAAATCCCTAGTTGAACTTCATAGGTGTAGAACAGACTTAAGAGCTGAAACCAAACATTTAATACTTAATAATAAGTAGGATTTATTTAGTATTTTATTTAAGTATCCATTACCTAACTGCACCCACAAACTTTTACATGCACAAAATTTACAGCTGCACCATCAACCTCAATGATGACTTCTACAATCTATAATAATGATATGCTGTATGAAAAGAAGTACACCATTTTCTTTCATTGTTTTTCCCATCTCAGTTTCAGTGAACCTCCCCTTCTTGTATATGACAGAACACAAAAGCTTTCTTTTAAGAATCTTGGAAGACTAGCAAATTAAAAGTTAGGATGACATGTATAATAATACTGTATATTTTCAATTTTAAGTACTTCATGTTTGTTCTGAGTGGGTATCCATGGAATTACGATAATGCAAATAAAAGTATATAAGACAAATTAACAGATGCTAATTTGAAACAAGGGTACACAAATATACAGCTTCTGTAACTTGAGAGCAGAGAAAAAAAGTGGATAAAGTCACTAAACAGTTTTGGCATTTTAACCCACAAAAATGTTGAAGATTAATCTTTTTCTCTCTCTTTACACATCCTCCCTTAAAAGAGAAAATTTCCATGTCCATATTATTTAATTTCTTTGCATATACTGCTACTATCTTCTCATTCATCTAAGGTTCATCAGTCTCATTTAATACATTTCAAATTGGGTAGCTGTGAATGCTTTAACAAACAGGAATTTATGTGAGCTTGGCTGGATTCTTTCAACTGCACCCTCAAGCAACAGTTGTAGATGACTGGTACTAGCCAACTGTAAACCACTGTTCCTGAACAAGTAACAATTGTTTAAAAAAACAACACAAAACAAGGCAAAAACAACAAAAAAGAAAAAAAAGGGAAAAAAACCCCCACACCACACAGAGTTTAATCTGTGTATTATTCTGTGTTGCTATCAAAGGAAGCACTCGCATGAAAATACAAAAAAAAGTACATTCCTTTGTGTCAGTTCTTTGCCAGTTAAGTCTTCATTGCATAGTGCATCATACCAATAAATAAAAGATGCACTGTGGGCGGCTTTGAAGCAAAACCAACCAACTAAAACCAAATGAAACACAAACCAAACATAACCCCCATTTTTAAAAAGGGACAAAAAGAAAGGCCTCCTGGAAACTATGCTAAGGTATATGGAAAATAACACGATTAGTGACAGCCAACATGGCTTCACTACAGGCCAAATGTGCCTGACAAACTTGGTGGCCTTCTACAAAAGGGTTAGAGAATTTGTGGGTAAGGAAGAGAAATTGATGTCATCTACTCGGATTTGTGCAAAGCATTTGACACTGTCCCACACAACACCCTGGAAAGATCATAGAACACATCATCCTAGAAGCTATCCTAAGGCACATGGAAGACAGGGAGGTGATTCAAGACAGCCAACACAGCTTCACCAAGGGCAAGTCCTGCCTGACCAGCCTCGGGACCTTCTACAATGGGGTAAGTACATCAGTGGACAAAGGAAGGGCTATGGATGTAATCTGTCTAGACTTCTGTAAAGCCTTTGACACAGTCCCCCACAATATTCTTCTCTCTAAATTGCAGAGATATGGATTTGATGGGTGAACTGTTCAGTGGATGAGGAACTGGCTGGATGGTTGCATCCAGAAAGTAGTGCTCAATGGCACAATGTCCAGATGGACACCAGTAACAAGTGGTGTCCCTCTGGGGTCTGCATTGGGACCACTACTGTTTAACATCAATGACATAGACACTGAGATCAAGTGCACACTCAGTAAGCTTGCATACGACACCAAGCTGGGTGGTGCAGCTGACACGCCTGAGGGACGGGATGCCATCCAGAGGGACCTGGGCAAGCTCAAGAAGTGGGCCCCTGCGAACCTCATGAGGTTCAACAAGGGCAAGTACAAGGTCCTGCACCTGTGCTGAGGCAAACCCAGGTATCAATACAAGCTGGGGGATGAAGGGATTGAAAGCAGCCCTGCAGAGAAGGACTTGGGAATGCAAGACTGGACATGAGCTAGCCAGCAGGCTAGAAGGCCCATCCTATCTTGGGCTGCATCAAAAGGAGTGAGGCCAGCAGGTCAAACAAGCTGATTTTGCCCCTCTACTCCACTCTGGGGAGACCCCACCTGGAGTCCTGCATCCAGTTCTGGAGCCCTCAGTACAGGAAAGACATGGACCTGTCGGAGAGGGTCCAAAGGAGGACCATCAAGATGATCAGAGGGATGGAACACTCTCCTGTGAGGACAGGCTGAGAGTTGGGGTTGTTCAGCCTGGAGAAGAGAATGCTCCAGGAAGACCTTATTACAGCATTTCAGTATTTAAAAGGGGGCTATAATTCAGTATTTAAATGGGGGCTATAAAGGGGGCTGTATTTTAGCAGGGCGTGTTATGACAGGACAAGGGGTAACGGTTTTAAACTAAAAATGGGGAGATTCAGGCCAGACATGGGGATAAATTTTTTTACAATGAGGATGGTAAAATACTGGAAGAGGCTGCCCAGAGAAGTAGTAGATCACAGTATCACAGTATGTTTGGGATTGGAAGGGACCTCAAAAGATCATATAGTCCAATCCCCCTGCTGGAGCAGGAACGCCTAGGTGAGGTCGCACAGGAACATGTCCAGGCGGGTTTTGAATGTCTCCAGAGAAGGAGACTCCACAACCTCCCTGGGCAGCCTGTTCCAGTGCTCTGTCACCCTCACTGAGAAGAAGTTTTTTCTCAAATTTAAGTGGAACCTCTTGTGTTCCAGCTTGATCCCATTACCCCTTGTCCTATCATCGTTTGCCACCGAGAAGAGCCTGGCTCCATCCTCGTGGCATTCACCCTTTATATATTTATAAACATTAATAAGGTCACCCCTCAGTCTCCTCTTCTCCAAAATAAAGAGACTCAGCTCCCTCAGCCTTTCTTCATAAGGGAGGTGCTCCACTCCCTTAATCATCTTGGTTGCCCTACGCTGGACCCTCTCCAGCAGTTCCCTGTCCTTTTTGAACTGAGGAGCCCAGAACTGGACACAATATTCCAGATGTGGTCTCACCAGGGCGGAGTAGAGGGGAAGGAGGACCTCTCTTGATCTACTAACCACCCCCCGTCTAATACACCCCAGGATGCCATTGGCCTTCCTGGCCACAAGGGCAAAGAGCTGGCTCATGGTCATCCTGTTGTCCACCAGGACCCCCAGGTCCCTTTTCCCTACACTGCTCTCTAATATGTAATTTCCCAACCTATACTGGAACCTGGGGTTGTTCCTGCCCAGATGCAGGACTCTACACTTTCCCTTGTTAAATTTCATCAGGTTATTCCCCGCCCAACTCTCCAGCCTGTCCAGGTCTCTGGATGGCAGCACAGCCTTCTGGCGTGTCAGCCACTCCTCCCAGCTTGGTGTCATCAGCAAACTTGCTGATAGTACACTCTATTCCTTCATCAGAGATGCCCCATCTCTGGAAACATTCAAGGCCAGGCTGGATGGGGCTCTGAGCAACCTGATCTAGTTGAAGATGTCCCTGCTCATTGCAGGGTTTTGGATTAGATGACCTTTGAAGGTCCCTCCCAACCCAAACTATTCTATGATTCTGTGAAACCCCAGCTGACGAACCATTTGTTTCCTAATTCCCCCATTTTCTTTCTTCATGGAGGGAGGACTTTAAAACAGGAAAAATTCTATGATACTAGGTCAATTAATCTCTATGTCAGCCTGAGGGCAATACAGAGGCAGGCAGTGAAGGAACTGGCAGGATGGAAAAGATTAAATAGCTGAGTAGCGAAGTTTAGCACAGGGTCCAATACAAGCTAACAGACTCCCAGTACTGCAACAGTAGGAACACAAAGGGGAAGAGTGACTAATTAGCTTAATAGAAGGGAAAGAACTAGGACTAATCCCTATTCTTGTTACCTACATATACCCTTCTTGTGGTTTCACCTGGCAGGCAGCTAAATACCACACACAGCTACTCACTCACTCCCCCTGCCTGAAGTGGGATGGGGGAAAAAAAGGTAAATTCCGTGAGTTAAGATGAAGACAGTTTAATAGGACAGAAAGGGGGGGAGGGAATATATATACACACACCAAGTGATGCACAATGCAACTGCTCACCACCCATTAACTGATATGCAGCTAGTTTCTGAGCAGTGGTCCCCCAGCCAACTTTTCCCTAGTTTATACACTGAGCATGACATCATATGGTATGGAATATCCCTACGGCCACTTTGGGTCAGCTGTCCTGGTTGTGCCCTCTCCCAGTTTCTTGTGTATCTCCAGCCTACTCCCGAAAAAGTCCTTAACTTAGTATAAACATTGCTTAGCAACAACCAAAATATCAATGTATTATCAACATTCTTCTCATTCTAAATTCAAAACACAGCATTATACCAGCTACAAGGAAGAAAATTAACTCTATCCCAGCTGAAACCAGGACAAACCAGAACCATTTTTCAAAAGCACTGAGCTGTCAGCCCAAGCAATAGGCTTGGTAAAAGCCTTGGCAATGACTTCTACACCCTGTAATGATACACTATATAAAAAGTATAGCGTATATCAGGAAAAGACTTCTGTGCTTCTGCTTGGGAGCAACCTAGCTGCCTCAGGGTCACCCATCCACCTGAAAATCTGCAGCAACTGAACCAAAATACAAGGAAACACATTAATAGCAAGTAATTTGATATTGGCTCTATAGAGGGCTGGAAAGTTTAATGTTTTCCCCTCTAACCTCTGTGATACTACAAATGCTCCTAACAAGTGAAAATGATGGCGAAGAGATCAGAGCTACCAGCAAGGAAAGCAGTACAGCTCCTGAAATCCCACCTACATCTACATGGAGCTACAGATATGTGACCTAACTTCTACACTGAAGGAAATTTTTCAGGGATTATAGGGGCAAAAATTTTATGCAAAAGACTAAAAAGAAAGAAAGAATCCACTGATAATGTAAGAATAATAAAAAGAAAGAATCCACCAATAATTAAAGTTTTGGTACTGTAATAATTAAAGTTCATTTTCTTGGTTCCTTAAGACAAATACACCTAAACATACATGGCTTTTCTGGAGCTGAGTGACATAAACTTGATGTGCAGAGTAGACATGAACAGCTGAGTCAAAAATTCAAATACACCAGCTGAAAAAAATCATAATTCAAAGTGGGTTTGAATTGATTAAAGCCTTCAGTAGAAAATGCTTAAGGTCTGATAACAGACTGAAAACTACTGCTTTAACAAATTGAATTCAGTTCACAGCTGCCAAATAGGTTAGCGAATATATATGTATCTATATATATACACATCGCTATTAAAAATTAAGTCTTTCCATTTCATCACAGAGATTATTACAGAATTACAGAATGGTTGGGGTTGGAAGGGACCTCTGGAGATCAACTAGTCCAACCCACCTGCTAGAGCAGGTTCACCTAGAGCAGACCACACAGGAATGTGTCCAGGTGGGTTCTGAATGTCTCCAGAGAAGGAGACTCCACAGCCTTTCCAGGCAGCCTGTTCCAGTGCTCTGTCACCCTCAAAGCAAATAGTTTCTCCTCATGTTTAGATGGAACCTCCTATGTTTCAGTCCATGCCTGCTGCCCCTCATCCTATCCTTGGGCACCACTGAAAAAAGTCTGGTCTCATCCTCTTGACACCCACCCTTAAGATATTTATAAGCATTGATAATATCCCCTCTCAGCCTTCTCCAGGCTGACCAGAAACAGCTCTCTGTCTTTCCTTATAAGAAAGATGTTCCAGAGGTGCAGACAATACACTGCAAGCAACCAAATGCGTACCATGGACCAGCATAGACCAGAGAGAAGCAGCCCCCAGCTACTTTCAGAGGCAGCCATGCCCAAGAACCACTGTATGGAAGGTAGCTGGGGACGACAGCTCTGCAGGAGCTTGGTTATAAGCAATAAGGACAACAAACTAAGGAAGAGCAGAAAATAGTGCTCCATCAGTGATCACATTCCTCCATGACTACTTTCACATGACAAACAAGAAAGAGACAGCCTCACCTTATCATTAATAAGATTAGGTTACACATGTCACTGAACACTCAAGTGAAAATTTTTCTCTGTATTAAAAAACTTAAGTAAAAACCTACCTGTGGGAAAAGGTCACAAATCTGATATTCCAAGGCAGCAGAAGCAATAAGAAAACATGTTTTCTTGATGACAGTTGTAGCACCAAAAAGAACCTCTTAAGTTAATGAATGATAGGGGCAACTATTCCAGGTTCAAGCAACCTAAAAAGAGCTGGCAATTAACTCCTAACAATATACCTGGGACAAATAATTCCCTTTTCCCCATAACCAATTTATCTTTTGCCAGTGGGGTGCTCTCATACATGGAGATTTAGGTTTATGGCACATTAAAGCTCAGCTATATCATATTACTTCATAACTTACTGGACAGGATCATTCACGATTCTGCCTCAAGGCCTCCAGTTTAAAACAGAGATTTCTATAAACAAAATCATTCTGACCTGGCCAAAGGCCAGCCCCAAGGCTGCTGGCTAGAGGAACTTTTCCTTATGCTGCCTCAGCAGGACTTCTAATAACGATCCTGAAGATCTGATCTAACATTATCCATTTAATTGGACAAGTTCTTTGTATGACAAAAAACAGAAACTGATGCCAAAAAGTCACTAATATCAGACACAAATGAGGTGTCTGCCCAACTGTGGAACACATCACCATGTTACACACATTTTATAAATACATGCTTTTGACACAACCAGGTCATCAAGGTATTTCTGTAACTGTAAGACAGCCAAATAAGTTACCTAAATCTCTTCTCATACTTCTCTTTCTCACCTTGCTTGTCTGAACTAGTTTTGGATTAAACTTCAGAGCCTGTACTTGTACAGTACTTTCCAGGCCCTCCTCTCTGTGCCTCACTCTGCTGGGTGCAATACAAAGAATTTGGGAGCAATAACCCTGCACACACTCCAAAACAAACTTGACAAATGAAAAACAGACCTATCTCAATGAGGTATTATGGTCACTCTAGAAGATTCCATAGTCCACTACACTGGTAAAGCACAGTGCCAACTTGTCCCCATACAACAGCACCTCAAACATTTAAAACCCATTGTTCAATACATCCTATATGTTAAAACATTCATCTTATTCCAAATGGCCACATGCCAAAAACATACCATCACAAAGCATTTCACAAGGCCTTTTTGATTCCATTACACAACAACGAGAACAATTAGGGCTTACAGTGCTTTATGGACATTAAAAAAAAAAAAATCACAGTAAGTGGTGGTTTTAAGATATAACTGATGACCACCTCTACTAATCCTCTAGGTCTGACTTCTCTACTGAGTTGTTTCCTACAACTGCTTTTGCAATACACTGCATTCAATTTTGAGTGATAAGTACAAGTATTTCACTCAACAACATGCTAGCAAGGCATTCACTCATTTTATTTTAACAACAGATACCAGAATTCAAGGCTGGCAAGCTTTTTAATATGCATGTTTCATAGAAAGTAAAAAGCATGTTTTCCATTCTCCTCATCAGGACAAAGTCCTATCTTCTTAGGAGAAATGGACACCTTTGAAAAAAAAAATCCTTGAATTATAATAAAGGGTGACTGAAATCCCACAGCTAATACTTATCAGCAAGGTAAAGAAAGTGAGGTAATTTCTAGACATCCATTAGACATGGGATACTAATTTTTCAGTCTTCTGTGAAACTGATTTCAGTAACATAATGGAAAGGGGAGAAAATCGCATACTAACATACACACAAGAAAAATATTTGAAAGATCCTATTCATCTTCTCTCTCTGAGGGATGTGGATTCTTTTGCACACCTTTATGATGTGATTCACAGATCAGCATTCTGGGAATCAAGCCTATGCCCATTTACCAGTGTAACATGATCATTTAGCATAATTAGCATATGATATTTTGACACTGCCATAGACTTGGACAGGGTTTGAAATATAAATATTTGCCAAACAGTACATCCTAGAGACCGGTGCTACATAATGGTGTAACTTAAGACACTCACTTGATAGGCTTTCTCTTCTAGGGACAGAGTTAAGGCTGCTGTGGGATGTCTCACTTTCATACATATGGCAGTTTAAAAATTATAGATAATGTTACAATTAACTTCTGCAGTATCAAATTTTAAAGGGGTGGAAAGAAGATGAAAGAGCTCGCAATACAACAATCATTCCAAGTGTCACAAGGACAAATAGAAACCTCCTGGAACATGTAACAACCATTTCAAGCTTCCCCAACTATTTTTTCCCTGGTGTACTTACTCCATTACCCAAAAGCAGAACAGAGTTTTTGTAGGACACTGGAATCAACAGAACACCATTCAGTATGATTCCAAACATGGTACACATGCAAAAAGTAATTTTAAAAAAATTATTGCAAGATGTAAACACAGAACAGTCTTACAGGAGAGACATTTTATGCCTAAGATAACTGTCTTAAATTCTACAGCATGAAATTTCATAGGTTATCTTGCATACTCTAACATTTTGTCTCATCTACTACAAATACAGATATTACCTATATCAATGCTTAACAGCCCGAACTACCTCTTCGTTCTTTTTCTTGCAACAGAAATATCCAGAAGCTGTTTATGTTCAATAGCAAATGTATAGGTTTTAAGCTATTGTATACCTCCTATTAATACATCTTATTACTATTTTTTTCTCTCAGAAACGTACACGTCCTACAAGTGACATTTTCCACGGCAGTTAGACAACAGAACTACTGCCTTGACACTGAAAAATCCCACTTTGAATATTTCCCAGTTCTCCCTTATATAAACAGTATCCCAAGGTCAATGCATCTTTGCCATATCCCCAAGACTAAGCCACTGTGTGACACCGCCTGTAATGATGATTTACACAAGAGTAAGAGAAAGCTTCAACATTTCTTTTTCTTAGACTCACCTAACATGTTGTTTGCCTTGCCCAATTGCAGGGAGATTTTTTTCCTTCACAGATCATGATCTCTCATCGCTCATCCCAATATATACAACAGTAGATGTTCTCTGTGTGTAGTTGTCTTTACAAGTTTCACACAAGCAGCACAGAAGTATGCAACAGTCCTTGGCAAGCCAAGTGCATGAGTGGACTATTATCTCTCTGCTGCTCCCACTGCTAGGACCTACCAATCTACTCCTTTCAGCCTTTAACAGAAAGGTGTCTCTCACCTCTCCTTGCTCTGAGGGGCCAGAAGTTGCTTCCTCTGCTATCTCAGAAACTGAATGAAAGGTAGGAAATGCCACATTTTCCACCCACTTCTTAGCCAAGGCTAAGAAGAACATAGGGAGTATAAAAGCACAAAGCAATAGGCCTACAGCTGCACTAAGACACTAAATGTGAGGGTAACAGTGGTCCCTCCAAGATGAGTCTATTTTCAAAGCTTGTTTATAAAACTATGCTTGCACAAAAGGACAAAACATATAGGGACTAATGCAAGTGTAGGAACCCTGTTTGGTTCTTTCCTGTTTCCTTTCCCTTCAAATCTCCGAGACAGTTAAGAAAACAGAGGAAGAATATTTGCATATAATGAAGAGAATGTCCTCCTCTGTTACATTTCATTTGGTACCTACAGCGGCACTTGGAGACAACCCCAAGAACAACCACATTACTCTGGACTCTCAGCATTTGTGGCAAGAAAACAACAGATGACAAGAAAGTTTCATAAGGTGTCAGTGTTGGCCCAGCTTGTCTCCCCTTAATGTCAATGCAAGCAGCATTAAAGATCAGATTGACTGACTCCAAGTATCCTTCAGAGATGTTGCTTACTAGAGGTAACTGGATCCATGCCAATGGAAAAGTCAGAGACCAAACCCAGAAAGATGAAGACCAAAGTGAACTTTGTTGCCACTTGGACTTATCTCCCATCACAAACATAATTACCTCAGGAAGACAGAAAGGAAGCATTGGGGGTGGAAGAGAGGAAAAAGCCAGGGAAGTTATTTTCAAATCCCAGCTGCTGCTGAACAAAAGAGGTTAAGTCTAAACACTGTTCTCATAATACACTGATTTCACCTGTACTCAAATTTAAATAATGACAATAAGCAAAATATTAAAACAGACTCATAGAAAACAAAGGGAAAACAGAGATTAAGGAAAAATGCAAAATTTGTGTGCCAATTAAAACAGAAATATTAGTCATAAAAAAACAGTGCTTCTTCCCCTCTGCATGTAGGTTCCTATCATCACCAAGACACCTGATGAGCTGTTTACAGCAGCAAGAACAGAAATTAAGCAAGATCTATCCTGCTGAACTCTCTTGCACTAGTCTCAATTTCTCTTCTAGTACAACAGACCACTGCTGGAGTGAAAAATCACACAAAACCAAACAACATAAAGCAACCCACTTTCTCTGATTCATATTGGTACTTTCAAGGCTGTAACAGCACCACCCTGTCCTGCAAAAATAGCAAACTGACGAAAGTGAGATTAGGACTTTCTCCAGACACATGGAGGAGACATATAGAAGAGTAGGACCTCCAGTGTTTAATACCCCATAACTATCATTACAGCTGCATACAAAAACTACAGGCTGATTATTAGAAATAAATGTGACTATTCACCAAACTTGGTCAACAGAAATGTTTCCATTATTCCATTGTCATTGGTGGTCTTTAAATTAATGTTTTCCCTCAGCTTGCCTCGCTGTATCATGTAAGATTCTGAAACACTGTTTCCAGACTCTAGAAGTCAGATAAAGTACTCAAGTGTATCTACGAAAAAATAACTAATTTCTAAATGTTTTCAGATTTCCAGTATAAAGCATTTTTTAACAGCGGATAAGAAAACTTCTTTTCAAGAATGGTGTTTTCAAAACTAAATACTGCCCCTTTCAGAACAGTAAACATGGAGCTAAGGAGTTGCCTTCACAGAATCACAAAATGTTAGGGATTGGAAGGGACCTCAAGAGATCATCTAGTCCAATCCTCCTGCTGGAGTGGGAACACTTAGATGAGGCTACACAGGAAGGTGTCCAGCCAGGATTTGAATGTCTCCGGAGTAGAAGACTCCACAACACCCCTGGGCAGCCTGTTCCAGTGCTCTGTTACCCTCACTGAGAAGAAGTTTCTTCTCAAATTTAAGTGAAACCTCTTGTGTTCCAGTTTGAACCCATTACCCCTTGTCCTACCATTGGTTGTCAGCGAGAAGAGCCTGGCTCCGTCCTCATGACACTCACCCTTTATATATTTGCAAACATTAATAAAGTCACCCCTCACTCTCTTCTTCTCTAAGCTAAAGAGACCCAGCTCCCTCAGCTGTTCCTCATAAGGGAGGTGCTCCACTCCCTTAATCATCTTCGTTGCCCTGCGCTGGACTCTCTCCAGCAGTTCCCTGTCCTTCTTGAACTGAGGGGCCCAGAACTGAACACAATATTCCAGATGTGGTCTCAGCAGGGCAGAGTAGAGGGGGAGGAGAACCCTTCTCGACCTACTAACCACCCCCCGTCTAACACACTCAGGATGCCATTGGCCTTTCTGGCCACAAGGGTACAGAGCTGGCTCATGGTCATCTTGCTGTCCACCAGGACCCCCAGGTCCCTCTCCCCTACACTGCTCTCTAATAGGTCATTCCCCAACTTCTACTGGAACCTGGGGTTGTTCCTGCCCAGATGCAAGACTCTACACTTTCCCTTGTTAAATTTCATCAGGTTATTCCCCGCCCAACTCTCCAGCCTGTCCAGGTCTCGCTAGATGGCAGCACAGCCTTCTGGCCTGTCAGCCACTCCTCCCAGTTTGGTACTATCAGCAAACCTGCTGATACTACACTCTATTCCCTCATCCAAATCATTTATTAATATATCGAATAATGCAGGCCCCAGTACTGACCCTTGAGGCACTCCACTAGATACAGACCTCCAACTAGACTCTGCCCCACTGACCACGACTCTCTGGCTTCTTTCCTTCAGCCAGTTAGCAGTCCACCTCACTACTCGATCATCTGGACCGCACTCCCTCAGTTTAGCTGTGAGGATGCTGTGGGAGACTGTGTCGAATGCCTTATTGAAGTCAAGGCAGACCACATCCACCACCCTGCCATCATCCATCCACCTTGTTATGTCCTCATAAAAGCCAATGAGGTTGGTCAAGCACGACTTCCCCTTGGTGAAACCATGCTGACTGCCCCTAATGACCCTCTTATCCTTGATACCTTCAATCCTTTCACATTGAAGTTTAAGAATCAATGTACCTCAAATTAAAAATTGCCTTTGTTGCCAAGAGAAGGTCTTGTTGATTTCACAGTTCACACTGTTTATTTACTATGCCTGCTGGAGCACATGGACACTGCAAAATATCATACACATCAGTTCTATACATCTTTCATAAGGTGAACTAATACTACACAAACACTAGGCTCATCTCTGATGTCAAGCACATGCAGGCAACCAACCAACCAACCCAGCTCCCTAGAGACACAAGGGACAACTTTATTTCAGTAACTGAATTAATCATATTGAAGTCAAATGTGGCTTAGCAAAACCTATAAATATTTTTAAAATTTCAGTCATTAAATAATCTAAGTTTCCTATAGTTCCACAGTGTACTTATTGGCTAGTTAGTCAAATTGATGCCACACATGGTACGCTGTCAACTACGTTTAAAGATTACCTTCATTCACCATTGATGGAAGCCTGTTACGAATACAGCACGACATGTGGCAAAGGCAGGAATAGTCTGAGAGGAGTCCTCCAAGTAAAGCAATCCAGTGTCAGGTAGTGGTCACTGCCACATCACAGGTACGCTGCTTGGCTTAACATAAGCCGGGTCTATACAGTAAAATTAACAGAGGAAAACTAAATACCTGCAAGGAAACTGTTAGGGGAAAGAGGTCTTGCTGTTGACAGAGGTAGTGCTGGTAACAAATGCAAAGAAACAAGAATCAGACCAGAAGTGGTGAAACAAAAATTCGCAGGTAGATGCAACTGAAGAGCTCGGTTCATATGCTCTGAGGTTCACTAGAGGGCTCAAGTTGGTACAATGCTTTTGTTACAAATGATGATGCAAATAACAGACAGCCTGCAAACCCTTCAGAAACTTAGATCTTTCACCATGTTGTCTACATGAATGTGGAACTGTACTCAACAATTAGGCAATCTGTCCAATCTAGTGTTCACAGCAGAAGGAAGTCAGGAGACAGGGTTGCCTTCCAAACCAGAAGTCCTATAACGTGAAAGCTAGCAAAACCTAGAAATAAATGTAGATCTTTGCTCTTCTAGAAACTCAATGATTGGAAGGCACTTATCTCCTGATAACCATAGGTACATCACCATACTTGGTCCTCTAAAATAAAGCATACATGTCTTTCAGTTCTTGAAATCATGTCCCAAGGGCAAGCAAAGTCTGCTTGCTTTTGTAAACAGATGCCTTGAACTGACACCATCAGCACCAAGTAAATATCTACTTCGGCTGTCACTGACAGATTTGAGTTTGCTATGGGGATATTTTGTACCTGAAGCATGGGATGGGTGTCTTTTATTAACAAAATTAAAACCTACATCTCTAACCACTTTCAGATCTTTGAAACAGTAACAGGACTGTCTAGTGATCCAAGCAAAAACAGCCTGATTAGCTATCTTTTTCTCATTACTTCAGAGGAACATTGAGCAAAGAATATAACCTTTCACTGCCTCTTAAAAGTAAAGGAGAAGGATTACTCAGCAGCTCAAAAAAGATGAGTGCTTTAAGAAGATTTTGAGAAGTGACTTTCAAGTTTAAAGACCAGAGGAATTAAATAACATTTACTAAAGCAGGAAGAAACATGGAGATTCCCACATGAAGCAACATTTCTCTTTCAAGCTCTTTGAAAAGCAGTTCAAAAAATATAGCTGCAGATCTAAAATACTTGGACGTTTTGCTTCCCCTGTTGTGGTTTCAATGTAAAAACAGGGAGGAAGAAACAAACTACATACAGCAAAACAGAATGTGTGGTTCACTTGCCATACAATGAACTTCCTCAGCTCTTCAAAGAGGAATTGATGGAGAACAGAATGCAAAGGAAGATGCATTAAAGATGAAGACTACAGATCTGGAAAAAACAATCTATGATGAGACACAAGCAGGACTTCTTGCTCTCACGAAACAAAGCAGGACATAATAGAGATTGCTTGGGGGTCCCTGTAGAGTAGGAAAATTCAACTGGTAGAGTAAGAAAAGGAAAGCCTAACAGCGAAAAAGAGAAAGAAACTAATGAAGGTGACTTTTTTTCAGGGAAAACTGGCTGCTTTAAAAAAGATGTCTAGAGAAATTATTTAAAGAAAAAAAAACAAAACAAAACAAAAACAAATGGAAAGGGAAGAGTTTCTTGTATAACTCTTGTGAGATATTTTTTGGTGACCATCCCACCAAGAAAGGGTAGGACAGCATGGAACTTGGAAAATGGAAAGCCATACAGATAGGTTTACATTGGTTTGGGAACTCAGGACTCTGTCTGTTATCATTTCCTCCTCCTGGTTCTTCCTAGAAGACCCCTTCTCTGCTTCACAGTCCTTTTCACTTTGCCTTCTGTATTTGGAATAGAGAACAATTTCAAAAAGCTCCTGTTCAAAATGAAGCCTCTTCCTCTCTTTCATATTTCTCTATGGATTACTGGTCCCAGAAAGTACTTTTACCATGGCTCTCTTACCCTAATCTACAACCATATTCACCTGAAATACTGTCCTGAAACAGGAGAAACTTCACAGTGTAGGATCTAGCCACTCTTCCATCCCAAGTGGTTGTGAGGGGAATAAGTTGGAAATCTTTCTAGAGTTGTAGTTCTTCTCTCTTGCTCTTCATCTCTTATGGCACCAAATAGCTCAGCAACAGCTGTCTACACAATTTATATGCTCTTCATAGCTTCCTCTACTGCTATCAGTAGTGTCCCAGGTGCTACAAAATTCAAGTCTTGCCTGTCCTGCCACTTTCTCCATTTCTGGGAAATATATCAGCAAGAGCCTTTTTAACACTCAGAGCCACTGTTACTTGGCAAAACTTTGTGAGACAGAGCAGAAGCACTGGAGAGATCCAAACACTCTGCTGTATGAAAGAGAATCACTTTATTTATATTTGGAAGGTTTCATTTACAGGCTTTTAAGCCAGCCATTTAGGTTTTTATTTTACAAGGAGACATGCTCCTGTCTGCTAGTTAGTATGTCTCTTCTCTTGCCAGAACCATTATCCCATTCCCCTGATGGTATTTTGTCCACCTGAATATAAATACATATAAACAATACTCTGCACACTGTCCTCAAGTACAAACAACATGCTAGATGTTCTTAGAACTTTGCCTTCAACCCTTCACAACTTCAGCTGTACTTTCTTCAAAGTAAAGCAACAATCGTCATTCACGTAAGGTTAGAGTCAACATTAAATGCAATGCAAAGCTGGTTTGGGGATAATGACACATTTGAGAAACCAAAGAACTGCTCAAAATAAAGCTAGTTGAACACCCTGGGCAGAAAAACCTTACACTGAACTGTACACAGAATTAGGGGTAAAAGACAGCAACAGACACAGAGAAAGGAAAATACACTTTCAAAAGCATTCTTGAATTATTCAGCCTTTAGAAGTGAGCAAATCCAAACAGAAAGTCTCCTTGCTTGTGCTCAGCATGAGTTTTGAGTACAACTGCAATCACCATACAAAGCATTTTTCAACATATTGCCACAAGGCACCTGGGGAGACCAAACTGCAAAAGACTAGGAATTTGGGTGAGTAACACCAGTGTATGCAATGTTGTCTCTCAGGCTTTGCCTTTCTACACCCATATTCATTTGGAAATTAGTAATGATTACCTAGAGGCTATAGAGAACTCTGCAACCCCTGAATATAGATAAAACTATAAATCAGAAATTACTATTTGTCCAGCTTTGTCACAACACTTTCTTTCCAATGAGTCCTTCCCACCAATGTCCTAATCCCAGGATTCTTTCAACATCAAGCCCTGCCTCCCTCAATCCTTCAGGTCGAATGACTTTAGTTAGGACTGAACTTGAAGGACACTCGATACAGGAAAACTCACAGAGCTTTCTGCTCTCTAGAATTTGAGCCAATCCCTGTTCCCTAGGACAAGTCACAAGATTCTGAGTTAAGTCTCCTTCAGACCTGCTGGGTGTGGCATTTCAGCTCTCTGTTCAGTGTACCACCTCAGCCTTCCTTTGCAGACTTTCCACCCAGAAGAGGGCCGCAGACTTCTCCCTTAGCCTACGACCTTCTCAAGACTCCCGCATTTTCACTTATTCCACCCAAGCTCCTTCTCCAGCCTAGCCCTGCTTCCTTCCACATACAGATAATACAGCTCTTGTGGTCCTATGCCTGCATAAGGTTTATATACTCTGTCATATCCTTCTTATGAGTACACACAGAACAGTCCAAGAAATTATAAATCATTTAACTGTCTGCAGCAAAGACAGCTCTACTTTAACAATATTAGTGTAGAAACTAAAGCTCAGTTCACAGAGTTCAGCTGATTCTAAAGACATGCCGTGACTTGGCCTCAGAAATAGAATTGGCTTTTCACTAGTTAATGCAGTTTGTTTCCTTTTTTGCATTCGTAACAGAGACTATGGAAATAAACACCCTAGCTATTAGTCACTTCCACCTTCAGAAATATCAGTCATTAAAACAACGTGACAGTTTGCATTAGAAAAGAGAACTCCGACAGTAAAAGTAAAAAGTGCTTTCAAAACAACTTAAATATGAAAAATTTTCCTGTTATGCCTTTGAAACAAAGATTAATGCAAACTTCATATCTTTTAAACCGATGTTATTACTTCAGTGTTATCATAATATCACATCATATTCACATCACTGCGAAGAAATGCTAAGCTTAATTACTACTTTTGTCTATTTAAAGGCTTATTGGAGAACACATTTATGATCTAGTCTGCCTCATCTCCTTGGAACTATTCCCAGAACATGCCTGTGTGTTTAATATTCTTGATTTTAAAAGCTTTTCAACAATAGGATTTTTTCATCCCTCCTCAACAGGCATTTTAACAGCCTTGTACTTCCATCAAAATGCAGTTCATGACCTATGGGGGATCCCACATTTCCTATCTCTTCTTTCTTCCACATGAAGCACGGAGGTCAGATGCCTCCTGTTTAACTATGCTTGCAGTCACAGCAAAAGCAGCAGGGCTCTGCCCAAGGATCATGCCTTATTTTACAAACTCTAGCCTTTAAGGTTTATTTTTTGACAGCAATTAATACAAGTGCTTGGAATATCAGAAGAAACAGTTTAATAGAGCCTAAAGAGGAAATGCTTTCAAAACCAGGCTGAGAAGGAAAAGTGAAGTAGGGGCTGAAAGACAGCTGAAGCACAGCCCGTAACTGTGGCAAAAGACAACTCACAGAAACACATGACTTTCCCAGAAACACCTGTGCAACTGAGGAAAGCATCCAGCATCTTTCACTAGATAACAACATCCTGCCTCATTATAAACACACCAAAGAAAGTATATCACTGAACCAGAGGCAGTGACCCATGAGACAGATTTGATGTTTCCTTCCCCCAAGAAACATAGCTCTGTCTTTCAGTTTCATCTGAGAGGCTACAGGTAGCAGCAGAAACAGTCCCTGGAAGGCAGCTTTAGGAGACCAGGAGAGATGAAGGACTTGACCATCCTCAGAGCAAAAAAGATTTTCATTGTATCTGACTCAAACCTCCTGTTTCCACTTAATTTGTTGTCCCTCATCCAGCCACCACATACCAATGTGACAAGCCTAGCTCTGTCTTCTTGATAACCGCCTCTAAGGTACTAGAAGGTTCTCCAAGCTGAACAAGCCCAGTTTCCTCAGCATATGATCCTCATACTGTATTAAAGGCCCTGATCAGGCTCACCTGCTGCCTCCACCCTCACTCTCTACCCATGATCCCAGGGGCTCCATTTAAGCTCTGCCTTTGGCCTTCAGTCCAAACAATGCTGTAGGTGTGCCTGTCTCCAGTTATGTCTGCCTATGGTCATGGACTCTGTTGATGCATGGTGTGATTTCCTCACTTGACCTCAGAGCTGCCACATCACTACAGACCTCAGTGATAACTGGACTGTGTCTGACCCTAATTACAATCACTAGACCTGATCCTGGTCTGCTGATTCACATCTCAACTTGATCTTGTACTTGCCTTAGCATCACAAACCTGCCTGGTGATCTAGACTCTTGCTTAGCACTGGCTGCCTTAATCTATACCATGGGATGGGGCCCTGACTGGTGGGGCACCTGCTTTGCCAGCTGGGTTACCACACCAGGCTCCCAGCCTCCCATCTCTTAACCAGGGGCCAGCTGTTCCATTACGTGCTCCAGCCTCTAACAGTCCTAGTGGCCCTCCATGGGACTAGCTCCAATTTATCCATGCCTTTCTTGTCTCTCAGGGCAGAAAACTGGATGCAGTATTCTAGACTCTCTAACAAATGCCAAGTATGGGGAGATAATCACTTCCATTGGTATACTGGCTGCAGTCTTATTAACATAACCCTGCATATTGTCGGCCACCTTTGCTTCCACAGCATGCTGCTGGCTCATGTCTAGCTTATTTGAAGCATTCTCCTATCTTTTTATGCATCAATAAATGCAGTGACATTTTTTCAGGTATCAGTCACTTGCAATACTGAAACATGATAAAAGTGAAAAACTGAGATTGGTTTTCAATTGTCAAGCCCAAGTGCAACAGGAATGTTAACATCTTGGTTCTAAAATAACCAGTCTTTTCTGATCAAGGCCCAACCAACTCCACACCAGCTCTCACAGAGTAATACTGAGGCAAAGTCTTGGATTCCCTAGTGCAAAATTGCTCATTTCACATGTGCCACAAATGTGGAAGTAACTCCTCCAACCAGTGCTGCAGTCTCAAGTGTTGTTTTGCTATTTCATTTTGAACTGTTCCCATATTCCACTTTTTTATTGCAATGATTGAGTTTGTCTATTTGGAGAAGGAAGGGTTAAACATTAAAAATAAATGGTTGTGCTGAAAATACCCTCATGGACAGGCTAATGTTTAGCATGTTTTGGTAGAACATAACTTAAAATAGCACGGAAAGCAAAGACGGTGGTATATGTGTCTCTGATGGCTATTTTCTGTTAAAATAACCACAAGAACTAAGATAACACTGACATTCCCAGTTAATCCTCTACCCTCCTCAAGAGAGATGAACAGGATCATTGTAACCTTAGGGCTTTCTCTGAATAATGCAAATGATGCTGCATTAGTTTTATTCTGAACCCAAGGTCTTCTCATGTGGCTTTATTCATGAGAATTCATTTTAAAGAAAGTGCGGATGCCTCAAACCAAATTTGATGTAAGCTCTACAGCCCTGTCACAGAAAAGGTCTTGCCTGTAGAAGCTGCAATTTGAAAAGCACAGGCCTAAAAATATGAAAGGCAGAAGCTACATTTGCTCCATCAGTTTTCATTCTTGAAGCTCAGAAAAAAAAAATCAAAACGGAAGCCAAGGGCACAGAACTATGAGGTCTGGTTTTTCCCTTGGTGTTGTCAACCACATGCACATCACAGTGATAATTTTTCCTTTGATATTTTTTAAATTATTGAGTGCTAACTATGGCCCCATATTCTATACTGATATACTTAATAAATGCATTTATTCAGTGGCTATTATTCTTTGCCATTACATACCCTGTCTATAAAGAACTTAGAATCATAGAATCATTTCGGTTGGAAGAGACCCTCAGGACCATCAAGTCCAACCTAACATAACTCTAGCACTAAACCATGTCCCTAAGAACCTTGTCTAAACTCCTTTTAAACACTTTCAGGGATGGTGGCTCCACCAGTGCCATGGGCAAGCCTGTTCCAATGCCTGACAACCTTTTCCGTAAAGAATTTTTTTCTAATATCCAACTAAACCTCCCCGGCACAACTTGAGGCCATTTCCTCTTGTCCTATCACTTGCTGCTTGGGAGAAAAGACCAGCATGCTCCATGCTACAACCTCATTTCAGGTAGCTGAGGACAGCAAGAAGGTCTCCCCTCAGCCTCCTTTTCTCCAGGCTAAACAGCCCCAGTTCCCTCAACCACTCCTCGTAAGACTCATGCTCCAGGCCACTCACCAGTTTCGTCACCCTCCTCTGCACTCTCTCTAGTACCTCAAAGTCTTTCTTATGATGAGGGGCCCAAAACCAAACACAGTATTCAAGGTGGGACCTCACCAGCGCTGAGTACAGTGGCAAGATCACCTCTCTAGTCTTGCTGGCCACACTATTCCTGATACAAGCCAGGATTCTGTTGGCTTTTTTGGCCACCTGGGCACACTGCTGGCTCATATTCAGCTGGCTGTCAATCAATACACCCAGGACCCTTTCTGCTAGGCAGCTTCCCAGCCACTCTTCCCCAAGCCTGTAGTGCTGCCTGGGGCTCTAGTGACCCAAGTGCAGGACCCAGCACTTGGCCTTGTTAAGCCTCATACAACTGGCCTCAGTCCAACGATCCAGCTGGTCCAGATCCCTCTGTATGGCCTTCCTACCCTCCAGCAGATGAACACTCCCACCCAATTTGGTGTTGTCTGCAAACTTGCTAAGGGTGCACTCAATCCCCTCATCCAGATCATTGATAAAGAGATTAAACAGAATTGGCCCAAAACCTGAGCCCTGGGGAACACCACTCATGACCAGCCGCCAACTGGATTTGGCTCCATTTACAACTCTTTGGGCCTGGCCATCCAGCCAGTTCTTTATCCATTGCAGAGTACACCCATCCAGGCCATGAGCTGCCAGTTTCTCCAGGAGAATGCAATGGGATATGGTGCCAAAGGCCTTACTGAAGTCTAAGTAGACAACATCCACAGCCTTTTCCCCATCTATTAGGCGGGTCACCTTGTCATCGAAGGAGATCAGGTTGGTCAAACAGGACCTGCCTTTCACAAACTCATGTTGACTGGGCCTCATCATATGGTTCTCTTGTACGTGCCATGTGATGTTACTCAAGATCATCTGCTCCATGACCTTCTCTGGCACCGAGGTTAGACTGATAGGTCTGTAGTTCCCCAGATCCTCCTTCCAGCCTTTCTTGTAGATGGACATCATGTTAGCCAACTTCCAGTCAACTTGGACCTCCCCAGTTAGCCAAGATTGCTGATAGATAATGGAAAGTGGGTAAGTGATCACCTCCACCAGCTCCCTCAGCACCCTTAGGTGTATCCTATCTGGCCCCATAGACTTGTGGGTGTCCAAGTGATGTAGTAGGTCGCTAACCATTTCCCTTTGGATTTTTGGGAGTTTATTCTGCTCCCCATCCCCATCTTCTGGCTCAAGGGGGTGAGTACCTGGTGCACAACAGTTCTGACTATTAAAGACTGAGGCAAAGAAAGCATTTAGTACCTCAGCCTTTCCCTCATCTTCTGTCACTATGTTTCCCTCTGCATTCATCAGGGGATGGAGATTCTCCTTAGCCCTTCTCTTGTTGCTAATATATTTATAGAAACATTTCTTGTCACCTTCACAGTGGTGGTCAGGTTCAGCTCTAGTTGGGCTTTGGCCCTTCTAATTTTCTCCCTGCATAACCTCACAGAATTCTTGTATTCCTCTTGAGAAGCCTGCCCCTCCTTCCAAAGGTTATAAATTCTCTTTTTATTCCTAAGTTCCAGCCACAGCTCTCTATTCAGCCAGGCCAGCCTTCTTTCCTGCCAGCTCACCTTTCAGCACATGGGGACAGCCTGCTCCTGCACCTCTAAGAGTACCTTCTTGAAGAGAGACCATCCTTCATCTGTCCACTTCATCAGGTATCTTCAGATAGACTTCAAATAGACTTAATCTATCAACTTAACAAACAAACCATTAAAACTACCTCTGTCACCTGTTATTACTTTGCTACAGTAATAGGTTAAATTTTGACATCCACAGGTAAAGTTTAGACCCATCCAGAAGTAACAGCCCAAACAAGCCACATGATTTGACTCTCATGGCTTTTCTGAATAATGTCCAAATTTTTCTCAGTCAAATCCCATATGACTTACCCCAAAGTCAATTCAGCGAGGCAGGAAAATCAGGTGCCCCCATTCTTAGCCCTACATTACAAACTACAAAACCAAGCAGACTAAAAGCATAGGGGGAAAGAAAAAAAAAAAAAAAAAAGTTGATAAAAGGACTAAGTAAAGAACGGCAGCTTTATTTACCCTTGTAGTCTATGTTTTCCCCTACCACAGCATCCCCATATCACAGGTGCTCCTCTCTGCCCATCTGAAATTTCTGGAACTGATAGGCCTTTTTGAGTGAGGCACGGTTCACAGAGCTCCCACCTCCCATCAGGAGCACGGTGACAAGCAAGATCCAAGATCTGGCAAGAAAAGTTTCCAAAAGCTTGAACAGAAAAAGGCAAAGCTGGAATCAAGTTTTGCGTAAGAAGGGGGAAGGCAGGGACTACTGGCACCACCTCTATGGGCGGCAGCCGAGGAGAGCTGTCAGCCTATCGGCCACCTATGATCTTGCTCCTCCATCGCCCCCCGGACCGCGGCCTCCCTCCTGCCAGCCGGGCTTCCCTCCTGGAGTCCCACCGTGCTCTGCCCCTCGCGGGGACTTCTTCGCGCTCCCGCCCAACCAAGGCTCGGCTCGGCTCCGCGCCCTCACCCTGCTGCACCCTCCGGCACTGGGCAAGGGAAGAAGAAAGGAGGCCCCCACGCCTGCAAGCAACGTTGTTGCGGACGCATTTCACAGGTGGCGGGGAGAAATCCCAAACCGACGCCATCCGCTCCCGTCAGGAATGGGCACCGCGGACTCTTCGGCGGGGAGCAGGACCCGCGCATGCAGACGCCACTGGGATCGTCTCGTCCCTCTGAACAAACTTTCCCGTTTCCGCAAAAATAATACAGACCATGGCGGAGGAGAGGAGGTTACTGCTTTCACCACACACTCCTTACCCCTACGATTCTCCCGCTCCCCCACCCTGCCAACACCCACAGGGACCCCGTCACACCCCAGAGCTTCCAACCGCCAGGCCGGCGGCCCCCGGTCCCTAAGGCCGGTACCCCCCGGCACCGGCTGCCCCTCGCCGCCCTGCTCCTGCCATCTCTCACGGCCGGGAAGCGCCCGCAAATTTCCACTGCCCCCGCAGCGCCAAGTCTCACCCGCGCGACCCTGGGCTGGGCTGGGCTAGGCCGGGCCGGGTGGGCCGAATGGGGCCGAGCGGTGGGGGAGCCGCAGAGGCACGGTAGGACACGGCTCCAGCTCCTGCCAGCGGAAACGGGAGGAGGGGCTCGGACCGGCGCTACCGAGCAGGGAGGAGCTGGGGGCGCTGCCCATGGGAGGCTCCAGCCCAGCAGTGGAGGGAAAGCAGCGCCGCCGGCCCAGTTCTTCAGCGCAACTCCCGCCGCCCGGAGCCGGCCTGGCCGAATCCGGAGCAAGAGGCCGCCGTCCTGCGCCCGATCCTCTGTCTGATAGGTCTGCCCTGGTGCCTGCTCGCCAGGGGTTCGCCCCGCCCCCTGTGAGCCCACTCAACCCACCGCAGCCCCCCGGACGGAACCTTCCTGGGGGGGGACGCCATGGGCATTCCTCTCCTGCACCTTCACGAAACTGGGGCGTCCTGCGCCGAGACTGGGGGCACTTAATGCCTCCCTCCCTGGGCTGCCTCCCCTGCCCTGAGGGGCCTGTGGCTGAAGTCTCCTGTGGGTTCGCATAGACAGGGGCAGTAGCTGGGATGAATGTAACCCACTAGCACCTAGACGGCTGCTGCTGCAAATGGAAAACCCATGGCTAAGCTGCTCGTTGGTCCTAAGCCCACGACTGCCAATATATTGCTGTGGCTTCTAGCACAGAGAGTAAGCCTGTGTGACTGCTCGTCTGAGCTCTTTGCTTTGGCAGCAGCAGAATGCAGGCTGCATAGAACATTGTCTGTAATGTTGTATAAGAAAAGGCCATAAGGGAGATCCTCTTGAGATCCTACAGAAAGTCCCTACCTGCTTTCTGCTGGGTGTCAGTGGAAGGGCAACAAAAAGTTAATGGAGCCAACTTCAAACACCAGCTCCAGCAGAGGTGTCTCTTGAGTCTTAACAGAGCTTGAGAAAGAAAGTTCTGGTGAGGACTGCTAAGCAAAGTGTGTGAGGTGATGTGGTCTAGAATTGGGGCAGAGACACCTACAGAAATAGACCAGTGCAGTCATGGACATGGGCCTGCTGGGCGGAACTGTATTTCACAGTGTGTGAAGAGCAACTCAAGGTTCTACCATAAATATTTCTGTAAAAGGAAGATCTGTTTCATGTTCTTAGGTCCCCTGTGTATCCTCATTTCCTTCCTTGTTTTCATGCTTCTCAAATCAAGGGCATGTTCACATCAAATATATTCTCTCATACCTTCCATTCTGTCCTATATGGATTTTTATAAACTGGTCAGTTTAACAGACTCTAAGCATCCTGGTGGTAGTGCTGCCAACACCCCAACTCTCAGCTGCTGCATGTTTGTTCCCGCCTCCCCTAGAAGAAAAGCATGTGCAGCAGCACTCTGTTATTCATTTATTTATGTACAAGAGTACACAAATGTTGCTATGTGTTTACCCTAAAGCAAGCAATGAAGGAAATCGGCCTTGCAATGCAGCAGTTCTCTTTGTTGAGAGAATTTGATTTGGTTCTTTGGTTCTAGGCTCCATCTGTAGCTCTAATGCAATAACTCCTGTTGTACCTGAGGACTGAAGGATCTTCATTCCAGAAATGTTGTCAATCTTTAAATAACCCAGGCTCAACCTCTAGAGATAAAGGACCATTTCCTCAAAGATGAACAGGGCATGAAGCCAGTAGACAATGAGGACAAGTCTGGCAGTTTTGATGGTGGTGTTATTGTTGTTTGTTTGTTTGTTTTAACAGAGACAACATGATGTTATATTCTTTACCTGTTGACATAAGCAGAAGCAGCTTTATACCCAGATATATGGGATTTCTGTAGTTCAAGTGAAAGCTTTGAGTAGCTGTGTTTGAGGCATCTAGAAATGGACACACAGCTTTGAAGTGTGATTCACTGGGTATAACCCCCCTGCTGTAACAGACAGCTTTGGGTCCCAGCCACCAATTTCAGATTAAATAATTGAATGGCAACAGTAACGTACTGTGGGGAAATTAGGGATGTTGAAAAACGGAAGTTGGTGCTTCTCTTTCTGACAGAAAGGGATCATCCATCTAGACTCTGTAGCTTTGCTATATTCAGGTTCTTCCCATCATTATTGCTATGTTGCTCATTTGAAGGAAGTCAGGGGTGTGCTTTTTTTTTTTTTTTTTTTTTTTTTTAATTAAGCACTGTTTATTTCCCTCAGAATGAGCACCAGGACTTCGTGGGTCATTTGAGAGGCCAAAAATGGTATGGATCACAGATCTGGAATCTTCACTAATTGCTGAATGAACATGTTAAATTATGCAAATACAGGAAAAACATGCTTATCAGTGTAGGAGATCTGGATCTGGTGTCCAAGAAGAGGATTGTCCAAAAAAGCAGACATTTGCAAGGGGTGGGACACACCATGATGGGAGGGGGAGCTGCTCTTGGGGCCTTGAATAGGCCTCAGGTGCCCCGACTAGCTTTACCTGGGGCTTCCATCTGTGTACCCACTGCTTGTTAGCCCGGGAGCTTTATCTGTGCTCAGATCTGGGCACTCCAGTCATTTTCTGAACTCTGTTTTATGTCTGTCTGTGTCTAGTCCTGGATTGACTTCAGTCCTGACTTATTACATGGCCTTTGTCTGGCATTGACTGGACTGTTAGTGGAACCTTTTACAATCTTTGCTCTGCTCATCTCCTTAGATGCTATACCCCGGTCTGCGAGGTTACTGACAGACCTGTGGTCAACATACACTTCAGGCTAGCTTTCTATTGTAAAGCAGCCCTGCTCTTGCTGTTCCTTTACAAGCATGCCAGTTGTCTGCTGCCTTGCTACTTGGTTTTGATGTAGACTGTATGTGTAGGATTGATGAAGCAGCATGATTCTGGCAGCTTCTCAAAGGCTCAGTACATGTTCTTTCTGCTTCTGCTACAGCTTTACAGCAAGTTTGAAGGTGTGTGCTGGGTCAGCTGGGATAGGGTTAATTTTCACAGGAAGCTGAAAATGTCCTGGGTTTGGCTGGGATATTGATTTTTCTCAGGAAGCTGGGAGGGGACACAGGCAGGACAATTGACCCAAATTAGCCACAGGAGTATTTGATACCATATGAAGTAATTCTCAGTATAAAGCTGGAGGGAACTGGCTGTGGAAAGAACTCGCTGCCTGGGAAATTGCTGCTGTCCAGGGCACCCTTTGTTCTCCAGGACCAGTGGTGTGGTGCAATCATGTTTGAGCATGAAGTGCGGTCCATGCCTTCAATCTTCTGGGCTTGGCTGAATGGGAGCAGTGTATGGGCTGGGCATCAGTTTTCTGCGCTGGTGAGTGACTGCATTGTGTACCCATCACTTTGTATATTCTTTCATTTTTGTTATTGCTTTGCTATTCTGTTAAACTATTCTTATCCCAACCCACAAGTTTTATGTTTTTGGGGTTTTTTTTGCAATTCTTCTCCCCATCGCACTGGGTGTCAGAGGGGGAGACACGAGTGAGTGAACAGCATGTGGCTGCTGGCTGAGTTGTTCTAACCTGTCTGAATGTTCTTATTCTTTGCTGTCACCACTTAAGTTCTTCAAATCCTTCACCTGGTCCAAGATGTCAAAGAAACAAGGAAAAATGGGCTGGATAATGAGGAAAAAAAGTCCCTGGGAAACCAATTGCACCAAAGGCTAAAGCACATATGTAATACTCAAGGAAACTTGTCTTACCTGAAGTGTTTCTTTTGGCTTTGAAGTGAAGATGATGAGATGGCTCCTGTCTTACCTAGTTCTGTGTTGCTCAGACCCATGCTCTGTTTTGTCTCATCTCAGAAGTTTATATTTAAGTGGAATCATTTCAGTAATCAAGCCTGACATGATTCCACAAGCAGATGTAGCTGCACAACCGAGGGCTGATATACCGAAGCATGTGGGTTAGAAAATAAAGGAGCTACAGTTGAATAGAAACTTGAGATGCTTTCTTCTAAAGCAAGCATGGATATTTAGATGCTTGTTTTGTCACTTAATCTTCTAATGCCTCAGTGTTGTGGCTGTTAAATGATCAGTGGAATCAGCTTTTGCTGTTTTGTCCTTTGATCTTACAGCAAATTCTTATAGGCTAAGGTTAATATTTTTGGTATTTCTGCCCCAAGAGAAATGACACTTTGATATCCTCATTTATTGTTGGTTTAGAGTCCAATTTAGCCTTTCCTCTTGAAACTAGGCTAGCTCTTTTTTTAACTTATGCTGATTTTTGGTGTTTGCTTTCCTTCATTTTCAGCAAAATTGCAGCTGGCTCTTAGTTCTGATGTACTGTCGGGCTTCTTCTCTTGAAATTCCAATAAAGGAACCCTTGGGGACAGAGATCTACAGTCCTTTCAGCGTTTCAAGTGTTTTTGTCTGGATCTTACCCAGTCTGCAAGGTCACAGGAGCCTTTTAGTCCAGAACAAGATTTCCAGTACTCCAGTTGACTCACAGCTTTATTAAATCTTCTTCATGTGGTAGTTGTGACAACCTTGAAGCGGTCCCCCCATGTTTAGCAAAACAAAGGGCTATGTTATGCCTTAAATATCTGGGGTTTGCTACTTTGGTCATAAAAGATAGATGGCTGTGGAGGCAGACACATTGTCTTTTTTTTTCCCCCAAGGTTTTGTGATTGATACTTTGGGTGGAAAAAATAGATGGCTGTGGGGTCAGGTACCTTGTAAGATAGAGGCAATTAACAGTGTTCCTGTGAAGGCCTCATGGCCTAATTGGGATGATAGAGATGGACCATCCGTTGGACAACCAATTACCAGAAGAAACCATGAGCAAACAGCTACCCTTGACGAGAAAACAGCTCACTTCTGGTCAGTACTGTGAACTAGTGTGAAGACCGCAGACCCATTTCCAGAAGCATTTCCTAATTAGCATGAAAAGCAAACAGAGGGAGGAGACGAACCACCCTCTCCTATCTCGCATGCAAATGAACTGGGTTATAAAACAACCTCACGCATGACATGAGGTGGTGGCATGTACCAAAATCTTCAACGCATCCACCCCCCCTCCAGAGGTCGTCGCAGGACTGATCAGCCAGTGTAGCAGTGATATCTTACTCTCTCTCTCTGATATCTTAGTTTTCCTTGTCTCTCTCTCTTTTCCTTTTTCTTGAACATAGAAAGGTAATACCATTGCAAGTTCTGCTGCTAAAGTCTTGTTAAGTTTTGCAATATAGTTACTAATAGTTGTCAATCCACGGTTTTTAGAAGGGCTTTTGCTGTCAATGCATTGATAAGTTTTGTGATATTATAACATACTTTTGCCAAGTCACTAATAACTGTAATTTGTATTCCACCAAGTGCTTTTAGTAAATTCATAATTCATTTGGACCTCTGGGGTGATTTTCTGTCATTCACTTCGCATTACTGCGCAGAAATTCCCAAAGTTAACTTACACTCGATCTCACCTGGTGAGACAGGGTGCATGTCGTGTTCAGAGTTAACTCATCCCTCATCCCATCTGTTGGGATGGGACAGTAGCCTCCATAGAAGTGAGCTCTCCCAGAAACATGAATTTTCTGTTGGTTCCTCCGCTGAGTTTGAAAGGTAGGTAGATGTCTCTTGGTGACCCTGGTTATTTACACCAAGGAGCTGTGAACTCCAAGAGTAAGAGTAGAAAGACACAGTGCCAGAGAAGAGGCTTTAATTGTTACTCAGTGAAAAAAAAAAGACCTGCATAAGGATCCCTAAATCAACTGTCCTAAGATTTCATCTGTTCTTCAGCCTGTTGGCTTGTATTCATTACTTTGATAACATCATAAAACTGTGCTAATATGTCTTTATTCATGATCAGCTGATGGACAAAAAAGACTTCTAGGGCTCATCTTCTTCAGGGAGATGCAGGCTCATCTCCATGGGATCTGCTGTACCAGTGTGAACCTACAGTGGAAGCATGCAAGGCACCAAGCTCATGTTTGCAGAAGAGCACTACTCCACATCACAAGCAATTTTCCATCACTGGGGACTAAACACTACTCTTTCCTCTGTACAGGCTTTTAGAAACATATTTGTTGTCACTGTTGGCCAAAAATAGTTTTCCAAAGAGTCAGACTTTTTTCTGATTTGTGAGGTTTTATTTGTTCTGTTGCCTGCTCCACACATGGTTCAGAGATTAGGAGGGAAATTACATAGGTCTGAAATAAGCAGGTGTATGGCATCGGTAATGGACTGTAGCCAGCTGGTGCCATTCTTACCTGCGTGGCCAACTGTGAGGGGTGGCTGGTTTGCAGAGAAGATGTTAATTTGGTTCTGGGTGGTTTGGTCACCTTGCTGTATGTGATGACAACTGATGGGCCAGAGCAGCACTGTGCTTGCATGGATTTTTCACGTGTAGCACAGAACGGCAGGCATTTCAAGATGCTATGTTTTCTAGGTGTTTAAAGTACTTGGCTCGGCTTTCTCCAAGCTTGCCTGATTCTGGTTACCAGCCATGCAAATCTTATGGAAAGCTGTTGGTATCAGTGTTCTGTGTTGCTGTTCAGAAGTAAGTTTTTGTAAGCATTTGTTTGTCTTGGAGAGACACAGCAGGAACTTTGTGCACAGGAAAAAGTTGCAGATGTTGTTTAGTTGATGCAAAAAAGTGCTTCTGTGCTTTACTAGTCACTTCTGGCTCCTGCACAGAGAAGGTTAACAGCACTAGCTCTGCACAGTCCTTAAAAGGAGCCTTTGAGAGTACAGGGTCTGCAAGACTCGGGGGGTGAAATACTTCATTACATATAAGAAATAAATAGAGCTTTATTCCCATCTCTGACTTAATGACCTCATCTTCGCTATTGTCCTTACCCACATCCTTTCCTTCCCATGCTTCAAAGCACAGGCTATGACCTAGCACAGACCATGAGCAGCAAAGTGCGGTGTGCATGGCAAAGCCAGTATCATGCCAGCTGCTCCACAGTAATGTCTAGTGAAGACTCATCCCTGTGAGGGACCTCCTACATACAAACAGAAACGTGCACTGGGGCAGTCACAACAGATAACTGACATGCAATAGTTTAATGAGGAAGTAAGTCAATTAGTCCCCCTTCCTCATCAAATTGATTGCCCAAGCACATTGGGACTCCAGTGGTGCAGGCCTTTGTGTTTTAAGGCTAGTCCTGGTGCACTTTATTCTTACATGAACACAAAAATTGGAGGTTCCCACTGACTGGAAGCTAGCCAACGTTATTACAATATACAAGAAGGGCATGGGGGAAGACTCAGGAAACTACAGGTCTGTTAATCTAACTTCAGAACCTGGAAAAATAGGGGAGAAGATCATACTGGGTGCTATTGAAAGGCATTTAAATAACAATGCAATCATCAGGCACAGTCAACATGGGTTCATAAAGGGAAAGTCCTGTCTAACTAATTTGATATCCTTCTTTGGTGAAGTCACTCACATAGTGGGTGAAGGGAAGGTGGATATTGGTTTTTTGTATTTTAGTAAGGCTTTTGATACCGTGAGATGAGCAGGTTTACAGTGTGCTGGGTGAATGTCACCATTTAGCCCTGGGCCAGCATCGAACAGTAAACAGCCACTCTCTCTCACCTTTCTTTCCCCAGGGGGAAGGAAGAGAAGAGGAGAAAAGACTCACAGGAAATAGAAACAGATTTAATAGAACAATAATAAATAATAGCTGCTGGAATGTCTGCTCCCAACAATTAAAACTAAAGGACAGACACTGCAAGCACAGTGAGTCCAGCAAAATGCAGACATCACAGCACACATAGGGAAGTCACAAGAGTGTGAACCCTCACAGACAGTGACCAGCGAAGAAGTGCCATCCTCAGCAACTTCATGCTTGTATATGGAGTGTGGCATTCATGATGTGAAAATAGTTCTGTTGGCCAGCTCTGGTTAGCTGTCCTGGGTACGCTGCTCCCCACATCATACACCTGCTTACTTGCAAAACACGGGAAACTGAGGAACATCCTTGGTTTCCCTAGAAATAAGTATCAACACCAGTTTTCCCAGCATTTTCCTCATCCCAGAAGCTAAAGAGCAGTTGTGGAGAAAAGAATAAATTCTATCCCAGCTAGGCATAAACATTACAAAGATAACAACTGTAAATAATAGGCATTGTCAGCACTATTCTCACGCTGAAGCAAAAAATGCTGCAGCTACTCCAAAGAAAATTGACTGTGCTGGCTGAAACCAATTGACTGAAGAGCAGAGCTCAAAGTTGTAGTGAATGGTGCCACATCCAGCTGATGACCAGTCACCAGCGCTGTTCCTCAGGGCTCAATTTTGGGGCCAGTCCTGTTCAATGTATTTATCAATGATCTGGATATAGGTATTCAATGCACCATTAGCAAGTTTGCTGTCAATACCAAACTGGGAGGTGCTGTTAACTCTCTGGAGGGACAAGAGGGCTTGCAGGGGGATCTGGATAGATTGAAGCACTGGGCAAATATTAATAGCATGAAAGTTAAGAAGAACAAATGCCAGATTCTGCACCTGGGATGGAGTAACATGAGATACAAGTATAAATTGAGAGAACAGTGGCTGGAGAGCAGTTCTGCAGAAAGGGATGTGTGGGTGCTGGTCAGCTGAAGCTCAATGAGTCAGTAGTATGTGCTCTGGCAGCTGAGAAGGTAAACAGCATACTGGGGTGCATTAAATTCAGCATAACCAGCTGGCCAAATTAGGTGATTGTCCTGCTGTATTCAGCATTGGTGTGGCCTCAACTTGAGTACTATGTGCAGTTCTTGGTCTCACAATTTAAGAAGGATGTGATGATACTTGAATGCACCCAGAAGAGGGCAAGAAAGCTGGTGACAGGGCTGGAAGACATGTCTTATGAGCAGTGGCTGAGGAATTTGAGTTTGTCTAGTTTGCAGAAAAGGAGGTAGCCTCATTGCTTTCTGCAGCTTCCTGAGGAGGGGACATGGAGAGGGAGGTGCTCATCACTTGTCACTGGGATCCAATGATAGGATGAATGGGAATAGTTCAAAGCTGCATCAGGGGAGGTTTAGACTGGACATTGGACATTAGGAAACATTTCTTTGCTGAGAGAGTGGTCAAACACTGGAACAGGCTTCCTAGAGAGTTGGTCAATGCCCCAAACCTGTCAGTTTGAGAGGCATTTGGAAAATGGCTTTAACAACATGCTTTAACTTTTTGTGAGCCCTGAAGTGGTCAGGCAGTTGGACTACGTGATCATTGTAGATCCCTTCCAACTCTTTTCTTCTTTTCTCTTTTTATTTCTTCCCTTCCCTTCGTATCTGTATATGAAGTACATTCACTAGGTCTTTGCAAGTAGCCTATATTCTGGTTTTCTGTTTGACATCTGTTGTTGTATCCCATTTCAAAACTTTACCATAATAAACTTGTCTAACTCATTTGGTTTAAAAGTTAAATTTTAATAGTTCATTCTTTACTATTTCTTGAATATTAATTCCTCGCGAGGAATCAATTCACCCAGCTGCAACAGAGAATCAGAAAAGATTGCATGGAACCGTAAGGTCATATACTAAGAACTATAAACCTACAGGCAGCATTATAGGCTTGAATAAGTTTTACACAGGCTTTGGAAAGCACTTCAGAGAAACTCCATCCTATCAGCCAGCAGTGTGGCAGAGGAATACTAAAGATGTAAGTCATGGAGGAAAACACTGCATGTTTCTCTATACTTAGGAGCTATTAATAGCAAAGAATAACTGGTTTCAATTCCAGCTTCAAAATAAAACCATGATGATTCCAAGGCATCAGTAGATTCCTCCTCAGAATTATTGCACAGGGTGGTTGAAGCTACCATTACCTATTTAAGTTCAGTGTTTACCAGAACTTATTTAAAGCTAGGTAATAGAAAGCACAGCTAGTGAAACACACAAGGAAGCTCACGAGCACAATCAAGGAAAAGAGCTAGTGAAGAAATAGATTTTTGAAACAAGCATTTAAAGCAGCTGATTGCCAAAAGCATCTTGTGGAGAAAAGTTGAGGAGCCTGAGAACTGGAAAGTGAAAGAGCTGAGAGCTGGCATCAAAGAGGCCATTATTGTGGCTTTCTCTGAGCATAACGAACAGTTTGTAGGAGATAACTCAGTACAATACCAGATTATGTTTTAAAAATAATGTGTTCTGGTAAGGAAATATTCCCTCCCTCCCTCCCTTCCTCCTCCCCCCAACCCCATCCCAAATATAACATACCTACCAAGTAGAAGGTACGCTGATGGTACACTGGAAGGTGGCTGGCTGAGCATTTTTCATTAATTTCAGTGAAAGGATGGATTCATATTCGACAATACTTGTGAAAAAGCCCAATGGAGACTTAGACCTTCAAGTACTCAAAGGGTTAATCCAAGTCCACAAAGTATGGGAAGAACATTTTCTAGGACTTGAAGATGTAAACTTTGAAGGAAGTTGAGATTTAAATGCACAGGAAACAAAATCATCAATCTGTGAGAAGACTGTTGGTGTACCTTGTAAATGAGTACAACTTACAACTTCAAATAGAGAAACAAAACAGTTTAAATGACAAGAAGATGGTTAGGAAGCTGGAGGAGATATGTAAGTCTGCAGGTCTCTACAAACGCTGTGGAAAGAGTTGTACAGTGTCTTCACGATATCCACAGAGCCCTTTAACGAGCAGACTGAAAGCTGTAGAAGGGAGTAACAATAAGCTCATGAGTTTTTGAAAGAAGTCAGATTTCATCTGTGTGTGGCTGAAGCTCTTACCTTCTGGCATTCTAATAAACCCTGATGGTATCTCAGATTCCTCATGTACCCATGAGTACTTTTCTCTATGTAAAAAATGCAAGGATGGAAATGTGTGAAGTAAGTCTGAGAGGTGTTTCCTAAAGTGTTGTGATGCATTGTGGAAAGAAGAGGATATATCCAAGTCTGTGCCACGGGACTGTGCCTGGCCAGTGGCTGCCAGAGAGCATCATGCAACCCAACTCCTCCCTCAGAGTAACATGAATGGCTGAATCTTCTCCCCCATCAGCAGCATTTGCAGGGACCAAGATTATTGCCTCTCAGTGATTCTTGAGTAAACAACCTCACTTTACAGGTAAAGCAGAGAGACTATGTTTGAAAGCCTAGGAAACATGAAAAGCTAACCTCTTTTCACTATTCTCTCTCATAATTTTCCTGCAATTTGCTGGCCAAATGGCATTCTTTGCCATACTTGCGTGCCTCACTGTCTGCAACTAACAGGTGGAACAATTTGAGCTTGGTAACCAACTATTTTGCTGGTGCACAAGGGAAGAACAGAATCTAGCTCCCAGAGCAGTGGTAACTCCACACGGAGAACAAAAGCAAAAGCACTATGAACTGTTGTAGTCAGTCAAGTCAGTCAACCTGATACATGGAGGATATCTGCTGGGCAAGACAACATGATTTAACGTACCTAATTTTCTAAGCATAACTTTGTTTAAAAGGCAAAAGAAAGGTTGGTCTTTCACTATCATGCATGGAAGGGAGGGAAACACTATCCAGCCTCTTAGCAGAAGGAAAAGTTGAAGGGATCTGTGACAGCACACCTGCTAAAGTAGACAGCTAGACAGGCAGATCCGTAGGTTATATGTGTGATCTCTATACACATGCACGTGCTCACACGTCTAATTGACATCTACATAAATGTATGGTAAGCATGTCTGTGCATGTGTCAGCCTACAAATGAATGTATATGAATGCCCACAAACGCAGCCTAGATGTAGCATGAACATCTTAAACCTGTTCTTATGTTGTCAAACTTATGGAATCTGCTGCCATTGCCCTACCTGTATGCTTGGGTGCATACATGTGTATGATCACACCCTGTGTGTGCTCTGTGGGAAATACATTCCACAGGATGCTATTTGTGGTGAAACCCTTAAGCAGCCATTTTCCTGTTGCATTGACTCCAAGTCTTTTCTCCATTTGCACAAACCTGAAGATATCAACTTATCTGACCCTCTCAGTCACAAAACAGCTCAGAGGTGCTTTTTTGAAAATACACAGTATCTGCAGTTTATTTTTCAGTTTGGTATAAGGGGGCAGGGGTTGTTCAAGCATGAACTTTTTATCTTAGACATGCATCCCATGGACAACTCAGGGCAGAGAGTCTCTAGTCCTTCACCAGACGGTAGATGTGATGCTGGGCACCGTGGTCACTAGTTGACACCTCAAAAACATACGCTATGCAAAGCAAGGTCTCCTGTGTGTCCCTGTTTGTCACAACCTAGACAGAAAAGGAGAAGAAACTGAGATAGCAACTCCTGTTTCTCTGTGTACATATTCAAACACATTCAACATAGACCAAAAATTCAGTAACAGGCAAAGAACAGAGCAGCATGGGAATGATCCAGAGCTTGGTCACTACAACCCCAGTCTATTTGCCCACACATCCAAGCAAAGCACTTTCACAGCATCAGGACTACGATGCAATGAAGTGACATGGAAGGTGAGCAGAGTCCACTGTGGAGGAAAGAAAGCTGTGACCAAGCAGTGACCTCATAAGTGGAAGTAGGTCCACTAGGTCCTCTACTGCCACCCCCCATGGTGTTGCAGATTTCAGTAAAGATGAGATGTTTCACAGAAAATCTCTTTTTGCTCTGTTTGTTGGGTATAGAGAGGCTGCCTCCTGTAGCACATCCACTCCTGCTCATGTATGTGTTGATATATCCCAGCCATGAACACTTCTTTCCCTCCATCTACTCCTGCTTGTCTGTGGTATTAAACATGCAGAAAGCAGTTATAGTGTTCCTCAGTATGAATTACAGCACAACAGGCCTTTCATCTCTCAGTCCTTCATGTTTTTGCCCATTTAAAAAATCTCACAGCATTTATATTCCTCTTTTCTTCCAGATGCTACTCCTCCTTTCTTGCAAATGCTAAATATCTTAGTACAAATGTGAATGACTAAAGCCTCCTTAAGTCCTGTGAGGTATATTATTAACCCTGTGTGAGGTTAATAACGTGAGAGCATTATTAAACTTGTTTTATAGCTGAGCTACCTAAGCCACAGAGCAGTGAAACAAGTTGCCTGAAGATCTCCAGAGGATGGAACAAAGACCACTTGATTTCCATTCTTTCATACAGCCTCTAGCATATTTTCTACTTAAACAACCTCAGGTTCTCTGGCATATCTGTGACGCATCTTGTAGAGGTGAGGACAGAACTTGGTTCATTAGGAAAATCCACCTTTTAAGCTGTCTCTGCCCTCTCAAATTTAGGCTGCATCTGATCCAGGCTCAGATGCTATAACATATACACTAATGCAAATCTAGTTGCTGTAGCCTTGTAGTACTGCCCTACCTAGAGGCTGAAGTGATTCATGAAGTTGTCACAGAGCTTCCCCCAATATGCCCCTTCCTTTACATGCCTCCGTTTTCTGTCCAGGTTCCTGAGAAAACAACATTTTTTCCTACCTAGTCAGTGAAGAACTCTCCCCATGGCAAAATTATATAGCCACTTAACAGTGCTATTGTGTCTGGTTTTACCTTGCAAAAAGGTCCAGAGCACAAAAAGCAACTCAACGTTTGTCCAATAGTGGAATGAGCATTTCCTCATTGACTTGTGCATCTTTTTCCTTCCTTTATCTCCCTGCTTCAGGAGTTCTCCCTTTACCTTTCTTTTTTTTTTTTTTTCTCTCTTACTCAGGCCTCTCATATTCTTCTCCTGAGTTAGTATCTCTAGAGTTCCATGAACAGTCTTGAGGTGTGATACACATGAGAGACACTAAGTTCAGTTAGATGCTGCTTTGACTCACAACAGTGAACTCCTAGATGGGGCTTACATGTTTCCAAGTTCCAATGAAAAGCATTGAAAGGCCCACCTGTAAAATAGTAAAGTTCTCCAGCACACTGTTCATCATATATTTCTCAGGAAGGTGCTTGAGTTTATGAATGAAGTTTATCATATATTCGCAGAGAGGGGAACGGTGAATGCGATAGGAATAGTGTCCATTTTCATAGCGTGCATACTCTGTCTGCAATATAAAACACAAAAGGGGTATATGGGGCTAATGTTGTCACATTAGTATAATAGAATTAATCACATAAAGGGAGTCAGATCAGAAAAATTACAATGGCATTTTCAAGTAATTTTACTAACAGTAATGAGGTGATGAATCATTCCTCTACAGAACTTCACATCAGTCTCCTTGAGCCCTGTAACTTCTTCGGATTGATTTCTTTTTGCTTCAGAACAGTGGGTTCCAGTTTATGAGCAGCAAACTGCCAAGGAACTGTGAAAGGTAACTAAAAGGAGCAGATCAATTGCTCCTAGTAAAGGTGACTGTATGCTCAGGATACTTCACAGCTGGAAAGGACTAAAGCCTTCTGGTACTTGTGAGAGAGAACATTGTATCTTTGCTTCCCCTTAGAAGAGGGTTGAACAATAGTACACAGAGGGATTTTTTTGTTCACATTCACATCTTAGCTCCTGTATATTTCATGTTCCTTTGAACAAAAGCTGAGGTTAGATTCTATCATTTCACAGCAGACCCTTTAAGTACCCATTACTTCCTTTCACAGCAACAGCTTGGTCTCCTTTCCTGTGCACCATGACACCTTTCTTGGGTTTATCTATCCCATCATGCAAATACATAACCAGACTTCAGGCATGTCTTATATGGCTGGAGATGAGTCTTGAGGAAGGATGTATCTGGAACTGATTGCTGACACAAGAACACCTGATGTTCTACACACTGGTGCTCCTCCTATCTCTAAAGGCTTCTTGAGAAAGAGAGCAGCAGGAAGCAGGTCAGAGCAGCTTTCTTAGCAGCTGAATGTGGCATCAGAAGAATTTCTTCAATGCCAGATATATGCATAATTATGCAGGTCCACTGTTGCTCAAGCTGTAAGTGTACAAACACTAAGAAAAGCCTCATAAAATCACAAAACCATAGTTTGCAAATTATTACAGTCTATTAATTAATGGCTATAGTCTATACATTCTCTGTTTAGAAACACTGATGGGAGTGAGATGTTGCCTATGTGTTTTCACCTTTCTGGACTACAAGACAAGGGTCCGGGTTTCCTAGCTTTTTTTTGCTCCCCTAAAAAAACCCAGAGAATCACCAGGCCTGAGAGTCTTAGAAATTCACATGTCTTCAGAAACTGAGATTTAAGGAAAAAGTAGCAGACACTACCAGACCTTCAATGGTGTCCTGAGACAAGGCCACAGCTGGAGCAGTCTTATACCTCCGTGTTTCAGAAATAATAATCCATGGCATTCATCTTTCTGACAACAACTGTGACATATATTTTGCATTGAGATATATGCAGGCTACAAATACTTGAAGTGACAAAACAGCAGCCAGAGAGAGCCCTGCACCCAGTTGCCTACTGCCTACCTCCACTTTCTCCACCACCTGCTTTCCAAAGGAACACACTTTGGTGGAACAGGTAATGACCATGTTTTCTGGGCTCTCATATTGGCTGGAAACACCATAGAACGATCTGGATTCATCTTCAACATTGGTGTTCAAATCAGCCTGCCAAAAAAAAATAAGGCAAGACAAATAGATGGTTATCAACAGATATTTGTGGTGCTTTTTCACCATTACCTAAGGGAGTCTGGTGTAGCCAAGACTGTAAGGTACTGAAGTGTCCAAAGCTCATTAAGCAGATTAGTGCACCAAACAAGCAAGGGTAATCTGAAGAATATGCACTAAAATCCAGTTCCTGCTTCAGAAAATGGTAGTGAGGATTTGCATACACATTAGCTAAATCTGGAAAATATTATCTTAACATTAAAAACATCTGACACAGTCCATTGCATTATCTGATATTTACTAGAAGTGAACAGTGCCAGGACAACCTGGAGGTACTCACAAAGCATGGGGAGAGCATACAGGAGGGCACTGCACAGACAGGCTAGACTGGATTGTCTCACTAAGGAGGAAAAATAAGGGGACAGCAACTGTAATACAGCTTTTCCACCCCGGATATGCAGGTAACAGGTAAGAGACAGAGCAGAGAGAAGGAATGTGTGAGTACACACACACACACATACTATGCTCAGGTACTATGATATGAAGAATGTAAGTAGACAGGATGCAAGATAAGGAATGTAGGTTGCTGATGGATTCAGCCCACTTCCACCTGAATACAAAAACATCTCAGTGAGCAGCCACAGTTTTCAAATCTGAGTGCTGAAGGTTGGCCAACTGAAGCCTCGTGGTGGGACCTAACTCCTAAAAATCCCCGTTGCCTGAAGCTTCCACCAGGGGTCATTAGAACGACACTCAGGGAAAGAAGAGGTGGTTCCCTCCAGCTCTGAAAACAGAAAAGGTGCGCGAGAATGCCCAGTTCAGCATCCTCCCTTTCAAAAGGAGAAGAGTAGACCTTCCCCGTAACCCGCAAGTCCAGGTGCTAGCTCACATCAGCAGAAAAGCAACGATCTGTTCCCATAGGGTACTTCAGGCTATTCTTCCTGCTGATCTGAGGGAAACAGGAAACTGAAGAAAGTATATTCCTGCTACAGTGGATACAGTGTGAACAGGACTGCATTAGATGCCGTTCTAGCATGGGTTTCTTAGCTGATGTCAGTGAAGGTTTTTTATTTGAGATCTAGAGCAGTGCTTAGGATAAGCAATGCTAGCCTTGGAACTGGACCACTGCAATAATGAATCCCCCTGTTCTTTGCCATACAAAATACCTGTCTCTGCCACAAGATAATGCTGTTAGCTTAAGTAGCAATTTCACAAAAATTTAAGTCAATCTAGAAAGTGCCAGTCCAGCCTTCTCTCCATCTGTAGCCACACAAGCTTGCTGCTGCCTTTATGCCACCATTAGCAATTCTATGACTTCGTAGTTAGCCAGATGCGAGAGCCGACCCCAGCCAAAACAAGTTTTGTTGTGGTTTTCAGTCAGACAAGAAAGCTCACTTGGATCCCCACAAAACTGCAGAGGCTGGAAGAGGTGAGAACACACACAAAAACTGAGGGCACAAAGACTGCCTGTTTTGACAGCAACATATAGGTTGGCTTGAGCCTCTTGGGAAACTGCATCTCAAAGTTGTAGACTGATAACACCAGGCTGGTCCCACTACCAAGAGAGAGCAGTCTCACTGTCCCAGAGCAGTTTGTACTTCCCCGTTCCTCTTGTACTGACACAAACGTTTCTGTAGCTGTATTACAAGACTCACTGAGGAATTGCTCAGCTTGGTGTCAGTGGGATCAGTTCCCTGACCTGATCCAGGAGAACTTCTGTATGTTCAAAGAACATGTGTTGGAAGGGTAGGCAGCAATAGGGAAAGCAGAAGGCAGGACTGCTTCTTGTAAGGGAATGGCTGGGTTTGAGTAACTACAGCAGTAACTAGGAACCTCCTAAAAGCCAAACTTTTTTGTAATTCCTTTCCAGTTAAAAGTTTTGTCCCTAAACAGTCAGGCTGCACCCTCTCTGTACCACAACACTCACCAGCAGTTCCCATCGCACAGAGTTATTGTCACAGAAGAATTCACCGTTTTGCCAACAGTGATGCCAAAAGCACTAGCAGGAAGAGCAGGCATGCAGTATTTCCATTCAATCTTATTCCCACGGCTGTTAACTTGCCAGTTAAGGTGTATGAAGGAGGAAGTGGTAAAGGAAATAAAATAACCATCTCCCCCATTTATTTCAGAAAATCCAGTTCCATTTTCCACTTTGCATAACACTGGGGCATTGCTGCCACTGTGCCATTGTGCACATATATTTCCACCTAGAGAAAAAACTACCACCTGCATTAGATAAATGATATCACAGAAGATCAAAGCAAATAAACCAATAAAATCCAATTACTATTATTTTTTTTTTTTAAGTACAAACTCAGAAGCAAGTGAAAGCGAGATTTAAGATAGGTTTTTCATGAAGTACAGTAAGCAATGGATCTCTTGGGCTATCTCCTAGAGTAGCAATTGTAGCATTCAGATAATTCGAGGGGGACAAAGTTTCAGTCCAGGCAGGATGACAGAGTGCTTCAGTGTTCCCATCAACACTGGCAGCATTAGGGATGGGCATGCAGCCTTCATTCTGCTCACTCTACTCTTAATGGAGAGCATAACAGCACAGTATCTAAACACATGATCACAAATCACTCTTGGAAGTGACTGTGTTGTTTCCCACTGTTTCTACAAAAATCCTTAATAGTTGTACCATCTTCACCACAGATTATAGATGAGAGAAAGTCCATTTGTCAGAATGGCTTTCTTTCTTCTCTGTGATTCCCCCTTCTAAGGAGAATCCTTTTCTCTGAAGTAGTGACAGATCTTCAATTGTGAATACTTGTGAATACTCTCAGTCCTAAATAAGTAATACATTCATACCAGTTTACACCAGCTGTTCACTCATGCCTTCATGTATTCCTAAATTTGTCATCTCCTGCATACCATATATCCAAGAGCATGTTCTGATTTATCAGGAGATAGTCATACAAAGCTGGCAATTATTTTATTCTCATGTTTGCTTCTTCTCAGAATATAGGTTCACAAAACAATTTATCCAGCTGAATAGGTTCGTGATTACTCTTTAACAACTTATGGCTTTTTGCCCCCATAGTATTCTGCCTCCTCACTGAGCTGAAAACAGATTTGGGCACACATGCTAAAATATATCAGTAAAACAATTTGGATTTAAAACTTTTTAAAAAATCATTTTACATTGTTCACCTTTGCACCACTGAGGTAGTGATAACTCTTGCACAAGACTTGGAAACAACAGCTGGAGGAAGATTGGAAGATTTTACATTGTCATGACCACATAAGTGACTTTAATGCAGTGTTACGCCCTGATGGTTTGTTTCCACTGGAGTAGCATGTGTGGTTAAATCCAGGCTAGCTTTAGCCTGGTAGCAGAGGTATTAATAGGAACAAGACACAGGTATTACAGACTTACTCATAATTCAACTTGCCAACTGAATTATTATGGTCATGCTGAAGTCCTTGCTATCAAATTTTCCACTCCATAGGTATGCAGCTACTTTGTTTGCCCAACAAATGTTCATGTTTTTAGAGAGTAGCAATGCTACTCTATTCTGGTTTAGGTTTTTACTGAGTTGCTGTAATACTCATTTACATGTCAATGCAACTAACTTTATTGTTTATTTGACTCATACTCCAGCTGTCTGAATAGAGATTAATTCCTTCCCTTCTCCAAAGAGGAACCATACTAGGAGTCCTTCACAATATTTTTCAGCTATTTTCCTTAGGGGTGATTAAAACAATGTATGGACCCAATTCCGCTCTTCCAAAGAAATTGTCCCACTGAGTCAAAAGAACAAAGGGTCAAGGCTACAGAAGACTGGTCAGACCACTGCTACATAAACATAGCAGAGGCCCTCACTGCAGACAAACATTTTCAGATTGTAAAGTTAAGGTTACATTACCCTAAACCCTTAATGGCAAACTAAAAAGAAAAAAAAAAAAAAGTGCAATCAATAGCAGGCAAAGCAGAAAGGTGCTAGTTTCACTTCATGAGAAAAGCTTCAATGAGCCCTAAGAAGCCACTCCAAGTGCCTCCACAATTTGGCAAGTCTCCCATCAAAAGACCATACCATAGAATTTCACAGCTAGTTAATATCTAATTGATCAATGTTAAACTATTTCGCTGTAGGAAAAATTATGGTAATACTATTTGAATTAAGCAGTCATTGCCATTCACTAACATTATGTAAAGCCAGGTTCCCGGAAGCCCTGTTGCAGTGAAGCAACGAGGTCATGTTGGAACTCCCTGATGTTTACACTGAACCTTTTATTCTAAAGCACATCCCATATTATGGGCTAAGACCGTCAGGCACGTCTTAGGTCAGTCAACAAGAGCGATGCACCCACCTCCTTCTGTCACCTCTGAAAATCTGAGACCATATATGTACATGGAATTTCAGTAACTCCAGGGAATGACAGTAGCAGCTAGCTGAGGGGTCTGGTTCATTTGCAGGAGAATGCAGCTACAGCAACCTCAGGCAGATACTGCTGACCTTACAGTTACAGCTTATCTACTTACTTACAGCTGCTGCTTATCACCCTCTCATGGAAGTTATTGCCCCATAACAGAGATTATTTAGCACACACCCATCTGCTCTTGAATTATTTGCAACCTGTTTTATTCACGTAAACTGAGAATGGCAATGATGTACACGAATACAAGACCAAAGAAACCCTTAGAAGAGGAACTCTGATCTGTTAGCTTTCGCCGCTATGGAGATGATTACCTCCTGAAGGGAAACAAGGCAGAAAATTGAGGAAAAACACCATTTGCCATGGCCAAATTAACTTCTAAATGTCTACTGGACACTGAGGTAAATGCTAATAGATGCCCAGGATTGTACCAGGACAAAATCATGCTGTACATCATGGGTCTGTAATGGCCAAAAGAGCTACTGCTTTTAACTTAACATCTAAAAATGCTATGGCCTCCATGCCTAGATTCCTATGAGCTCCTCAGAACACCTAGGCCATCAGGACTAGAAACCACATTACTGCTTTGGGGAAAGGACTCTTTCTTTTTCTTCACTTTCAGTTTTTTTCTCTGAAAAAAGCCTTGTGTCAAAGCACATGCAGTCCTGCAGTGAGCACCCAAGGTGAGCAGAGAAAGTTCTGCTTTACTCTGTTCAGTACATTCCTTCCCTCTAAGATGCAAAAGAATAATAGTGACTATGACTTGAAGGAAATTCATCTTCCCAGGACTTCATCAAGTAGGAAGGCTAATCTTCATCTTATAGTGTGGGGATGCATGGACTTGTTGAATACATAAATGAATGTGATTCAGATCTGGAGACTAGAACCTAGATGCCTCAGGTCCTCACGGACAGTTACACTAGTATGTCCAACAACAAGTGAGGTAACTCTTGAATATGTTCCTTATCCCAGCCTATGCACCCAAATGAGACATAGTCAGGATTTAGGAAAGTCCACTGGGTTGTCTTACCTCCCAGATTTGTACTAGCTGCTGCTAGCAACAGGGTGAGACTGCAGCAGGGGCAACAACAGCATTCAGCTGGCTTTGTGGTGTCTAGTACTCAAACAGCTATTCTCTGTCTTTTTAAGGGCAAACATATAAACTCAAATAGATGAAGCATATTACAAGCTAAATCTGAGTGATGAGCCACCAACTGGACCACACTACTTTATCGGACAAAGTCAGGGTTCTAAATGCAAAAAGCGGTGCACGCTCTAGCATAACATCAATCTGGTGTGTCTGGGATGCATTCAACTTACTATGCAAGCTCAGCACAAATGGCGTACTTGTCCATAGCTTGCCTCATGACTTCCAAACATACTGAAACTGAAGTATCTGTCATCTTGCATGTCCCAGAGATTTACATATTGCATGCAAGAGAGCTGATTTATCTGTTTTGGGGGAAACATCTGAGATTTACTCCTTTCCAGAGAAGTAAGCAGCATATTTAAATACCTACAAGACAAGTTTTCTAGATGGAAGAGAAGGGATTTGATAAAGGAAGGGTATAGTAACCCTCAGCAAGCTAATATTACTTCCTTTGGTTTGTTTTTTTTTTTTGTTTGTTTGTTTGTTTTAATCATATTAGTAACTGAGTCTCTTAGCAGCTCTGTTGAAAACAGCTCTGATGAGCTTGAGTTTATCAGGCAACTACTGAGAAAGAAGAACAACTTCAAGCCTGAGAAAAAAACACAGAAAAGTAGGCATTGTGCACTGTCCTAACCATACACTAACCCAAGATTTTTGTCTGATATTTGGTGGGAGTAAGAAATGTGACCTTTGGGAATCAGTGTTCAGCTTATATGAGGCTTTGAAAAGCAATTATTAGACAAGAGCCCAAATGGCATTAAATCCTGTGAGAAATCATAGCTTGCCAGTATCTTGCACACAGGTCCCACACAGTCAATGCAAAGGCATATGCTGAACAATTCTTTAAGAACAGTCCAAAACTTGTACCACTGCTGCTTCAGCCTCCAAGAAAGGGAGAGTTTCTGAGTTAGTTGAAGATAGCAAAAATCCTTTTCAATAGTACAGGTAGCTGTGACTTAGCTAGCACCAGGACTGTGTTATTTTGACATGCAGAATACAGATTCCCTTAGCAATTCAATATATCAATCTGCTTTTTGCTGCAAACAATCTCTATATACCGTCGAACACGGTGGGGAATAACTTTGGTGAAAGAAGTACCATAGACAGAGTTCCCTTACATAATGTAGCAACTGGAAGGAGGTGGTGCTGGTGACTGTAGGTGAAATTAATGGGCTGTCAGATCCATTCTCATAAAAAAATGTGCAAAGATCATTTTTGCTAGCTGCTGTCTTGTTTGCTGCCTCAGAAGAAGTGCCAAGGACAGAATGGACATGGAGACCAAATTACTATTTCCATGCTCTCCAGGCAGTTTCTGCCAGGTCAGGATTGAAGGTATATACAGTGAGCAGGACAGGGTGCCAAGGGGAATTTGCACTGCTGCTGTTTTGACTGGATTTGCTTGGTACAGGAAAGAAGCCAAGTACAGGACAGCAGTCTCCAGCCCACCCCTTCACCCACTTCCACAAAAGCAGAATTCATTTACTGGAAAGAAAACACTCAGTGATTTGCTTGTTCCAGCTTGCCTGTCACTGAGGAGAAGAAATTACTACATATATTTATCAGCAGCAGGAATGGCCTCCCAGGTAATTCCCCTGATCCATCCCTTTGCAGATGGCTGCTCTGGACAGTACTGCCTGTCCTGAATTCCTGGTTTGTCATTTCCCTTCTATCTTTCACCCAGAGTCTCACAACTTCTGAAAGATTTAAGATGCAACTGTACCATTCTGCTAATGTGCAAAGCCCTGAAAATGCTTCTTCCCCATACTATTAATAACGATGCATATAGGAGGAGTTCACGGAGAGAACCAAGTAACAGGTGGTAGAGATAATATTACGCTGGAAAAGAGCAAAGCTGCCACTGCCCATGTGTTGGAAGGCTAATGTGTCACATTCATTGTCACGTGCTAGAATGCACTTGGAGCACAGAGAAATGTCACACAGATGTCACACACAACCTGCCAATTGAAGTCCAAGAGTTATTTTATCATATCAAACTCAAAATGCCAAAATCAAGGAAGAATTGCAAACACTTCTTATGTTTCAAACTAATCAACTTCTAACTCTCAGCTATTGTATAAATAATTTAAAGCACCATTGAACAAACATTAATATTTCTTTCTCAGTCACACTAGATCCTAAGTGCTATCAGTGACGTGAAGAAGCCCCAGCCCCAGTGTTTAGAGTTAGGCTTCTGGTGCACAACACATCATCTGGTATATTCAATGCTCAGTGCAGTAATAGCAGGCTTCTGCCTCAGGTTCTTCAAGCCTAAAACTACATATATACAAACCCAGATTATTCAATGCCTTAATTTTTTCAAGTCTTTGTCACCTGCAACCACCACTTATTTCAGAACCTTTGAAAAATCAATCATTTTCATGTCTCAAAACACCCCGTCAGGTATTTAACTCTACTCCCCAACTTCAACATTATCAGTGATTTGCTTTTGTATAATACTTTTGTCCTAAAATGATGCTATAAACTCAACAGTGTAGCAATTGCTTTATCCAACACATCTTTGGACATCAACAGCATATTTGTGTATCTGTCCAGAGAAATCAGGTAGCAAAATGAAAAAACACCTTAGCATATACTGTTACAGAAGAATAACAATGCAGAGGCATATAAAAATCTCAGCTGAAACCTAGTTTTCTTCTGTTAAACTGTTATTTTTTAAATCACATTGTCTTATCTGTGAAACATGCTTATTGGTGGGAAGGTTGCAGTACACACATCTATTGCAATACACCAAACTCAGGAAGTCCCATTGACATGAGTAGCATGGTGCATTATAGGCACAGCTCACATGCTTTGTTTAGGTAAAAGACTGCATTACTACAGTATTTCAGGCATGTTGAATGCAAAGTTTTTCAACAAAACGGTTTGGAGTTTTCTTTAAAAAAAAGCCCACATTTTCTGGCACAACAGTTTTTTTAAACTGCTTTAGTTATATTGCCTTAGAGATCCTAGCTGAAATCTTACAACAGCATTAATGTAAGTACTCCTGTGAAGCACAGTGCAAATCATAAACATGACTCAATCCTTGCTCATTGAGAATATGGCATCAGGAATGGTGTTTTCATCCTCTGCCTACTACAGTCTACCCTGAGAAACAAATACAAGACTGAATGATTTACTTCTTAAAAGCCTTAGCAGCTTCCATTCATCAGTGACTAGACTTGTAAACTTAGCTTATTTTTAAGTGACAGCCTGTAGTGTGTCCCCCAATAAAACCTCATATTAACTCCAGATGGAATTCAACAATGCAAAGGTACAAAAAAAAAAAAAGGAATCAGAAAGTCAAAATATTAAACCAAGCCCAGAAATATCACTGTCATTATAAGTGTACAGATGCAGAGCCTCAGATCATCAGGTATACGCTGGAGTAAAGGTGTTTCAAATCCTATGTCACATCTCTTTATGCAAGCCAAATTTCAGTGAGTTGGTACCCTCTGAACACCAGACAACTCATGTGGGCCCAGAAAGAGTCCAACATAATGACATGTCACCATTTGTACCGTGAAGCACAATGACATAGTTTTTGCAAATTTGAGCTAACTCACAAAAATCCAAATAGAGTGAGTATGCTTTTGTCAGGCTGATTTCTGTCAACATACCAGAAGTCATTTCAGCAATATATTATCAGCATAATCCAATTTCATTATATGTCTCTCAAATTTTGTCTGTCCTTATGCCTGCAGTAACCATGCATCTGTACTTGGATAACACAAAATGCAGGTAGTGAGATAGAAGTGATGGAAAGATGTTGCCTCTAACTGAGAAGTTACTCAGCACTGAGAGAAGAGAACACATAAGAGTACACAGAGAATAATTTCCTCTGAATTCTTCTCTTATACATAAATAAAGATTTAAAGGGTCCAAGTCACCACTAGCAAATACTGTCTCCAGGCACTAGTCAAAAACTCTACAGATGACATTGTGAAAGACACATCTTCCTCTAGACCAGAATGACAGCCTTGTGCAGTCAAGGAAAAATCTCTAGTGACAGCCGTGACTGTATTACACTGCCTAGACAGGAAAAATTTGTTGGGAGGAGGCAGTATTCTAACAGCTAGCAAGGTCACTGCTTTTAAAGTGAGGGCTTCATCGCAAATGGGTACCCTACAAAGGGTCCTTCCCTTACCCAGAATTTGACAAGGAAGAAGGCATTAGCTGGCCCCCTTTCAAAGAGCTCCTTCAGGCCCCCTTTTTTCTCAGGGAACTTGTCATAGATCTGCCGGATATCCACTGCCTCGAGGTAGGCATCATTGTAGCTGGGGTTTGACTGCCCAATGTGCACAAACAGGTGTTTGTTATACTGCAAGAAGAGAAAAAACATGGAGTTAGGAAATCATTCAGTATGTACTGAACATTCATGGTTCTTCACAGAAGAACTGAACTACTGGAAGTCACTGAAGATTTGACAACACTTGTTAAAAGAGCAGAAATATTGGCAGAAATATCTCTCCTAATACCAGCTTATGCTGTTATTTCTTTCCTATCAATATATCCATGGTTCTTGCTTCTTATGAAAAATTATTGCTGGGTTTTTTTCCTAAATTATTGCCTGATGCTGCTGCTATCTAGTCTGAAATAACCTGAGAAACAGTGTTACCTGTCACAGGTCACTGTGACAATCAATGCTCTTGTCTGAAGAGCTGCCTGAAATCCCACAGCAAGGTACCAGCCAGATACCGTCATCTTTTCTGAACTTTCCTGTCTCAGACAGAGAAAATATAACTGGCCCATCATCAATTAACGTCTCAAGATCACAAGGTTTAGTGAGATGGGAAAATCTTACTACTACCATTTTATAGTTGGCACAATAGAAACACATTGATGTAAACATATCCCAGTTACACCCAAATTTAAGTTCCCAGCACACCAGAGAAATAGGTGGCTTCATGTGATCTTACCATCATCTGATTATGGGTCTATCCTCCAAGGCTGAAGGGGACAGATAGAATAGCCCAGAAAGGGCTGTACCACTATCTTATGACCTCAGTGCCTTGAGCTTTGGTATGTGAACATCCATGACTCTGAAAAGGGAGGCCAGAACCACATGGCACAGAGCTGGCTATATCACTATGGGCAAAATTCTGTCCTCCAAGAGAAGGATATGTTGTGTTTCCCAAAGATGTCATTCTATTCTCAGTAAAGCAATGAAGTGAGTATTTCCATACACATACAGTAGTATAACACGTTCATGATGTACAGGAGATACTTGAAGACCAAAAATTAATGAGGAGTAAAAGTTAGGTGTGTATCTTACTGTGTCTTGATCTTGTTGTTGTTCCAAGAATGCAGAGAATTCTAACATCCAAAGTTTGGAGCTAGCAACCCTTCGTCCTTGCCAAGCTGGTGCTGATGGAGAAGGTGAGAGGCCAGTAGGAGACTCAAACCCTAAGCACACAGGATTTATGTAACAAAATTTAGGACAAAGTTGGTAACAGCTTTCCAGTAGAGCACTCTTTATCAAATCTGACTAACTACATTTTCCTATGACATTAGTTATCACGCAAAAATATAATTTACAAGGTTCTTATTCTTCCTGTGTTCTGATGGCTTGTCAGTTACCATCTGCTAAGACGGTACTGTCAGGGTGGGTAATGATGTAAAAGGCAACCTACCTGTTTTTGACACTAGAGAAAATAGGTTCAGCAACTTTAAGAGTACCTAGATTGAGCCCTAAATGAGCAGTGAAATAAACTGCTTCAGTATCAGCATGAAGCATCACCATTAATATGACCATTAGTCTCTCAAGATTGGTAAACTGAGAAGAAAAATACATTTATTGTTCCACTTAATGAGAAATTGGAAAGGCAATCATGTTATGATGAAAAACAGAATATGCAGCATGATGGAAGAACAGTAGAGATACATAAACTTTTATTTTCCGTGAGCCAGGAGGAAAAAAGAAACTCCAAAACAACCAACCTAAAACAGGAAAAAAATGGTTTTAAACTAAAAGAAAATTTAAAAGCTTCAGCTCCTTTAGTAAAAAGATGGGAAGTGGTGATAAGGGGAAACTATATAAAAATTAATTTGAGGCTCACTGAAATACTTCAACAGGTAAAAATATTTTTTTTTTTAAATTAATTTTTAAGCTTTATCAAGTGTTTGCTATTTTTAAGTTGGAATATAATTTCAAATCAGAGGAACCTGATTTTACCTACCTGGTAATGGCAGCAGGGGCTGTACAGCATAAGGTTGTTGAGAAAAAGGTTTCGCGCTATAGAAGTACACAAAGAGAGATGGTTAACAAAAAGCAAACAATCAAAAAAAACACCACCACAATTCTTGACCAACTATTTGTGAATATTTGAGCAAGTATTTCTCCTAAAGAAGGAAGTGGCATGTCTTTGGGAAATTATGTTTCTGTGTGGGCAAGAGAAGATCATGGAGAAAGACAAAAAACAGCAAGGGACCAGGACTGGACTGAATGAGATTTACCTGCATGTGTTCAGCAGGCTCTCCCTGCAGACTTGTTTTTCAGAGATTCTTATCAGCCTATTAATACACTGGTGACCGTTTGCTTTGTTTATCCTTTTCTTTCAATCACAGATAGATTTAAATTTATACAAGTAGATATATGTCTGGCATCTCAGACTTTAAGGTCCAGATTCAACACCCACCACAACTGAACCTAGTTTTCAAGACAGCTCAGTTCCATGTTAACACGATTGTAAGAAAAATCAGAATATGGAGACATTATTTGACATCAGGGGTGGCAGATACTTCAAGCTCCTAAACGAAACTCTCACATTGATGCTTCCTCACTCACTTTCCAGCTAAAGGCATAAAACCTACTTTTATTTCTCCTGGGATGGCTTCCCTTCTTTTACTAGCCATTTTTTCTCACAGTGTATTTTAATAGTACCTCTTCCCTGATCTGCTCCACAAACATTAGCAATAGAACCACAAGAGAGTGGGAACACATGGCTTGCACAAAGAACATACTCCCTTCCAGCTGCTTCTCCTTACGAGGACTTAAATTGCTCCTGTTAGGTTATGTGATAGAAACAAAGGAGCACAGAGGAACAATGGCAGGCAGCGCAACCTGAATAATATTCTTACACACCTACACCCAGGGTGACCAATCAGCCCATCAAGGCTCATCTCCACACTGGGGGGTGTCAGTAATGCCATCAGAGAAACAGAGCCCCTGACTCCAACCCCTTCCAAAACTGTCATAGGAGAGCCATCAGCCCCATTGCCCAGGTATAAAACAAAGCTGGGGAGGATTACAAACCAGTAACCTTACAAACTGATGGGGTTATGCCTAGATGGTATGGGACATGTTACAGAATGCAAGGGAAGAGCATTTTGGGATTGCTCAAGACTTATTATGGGGGATGTTTATGCAAATTATGGTGATAAAAGGTGCCAGTCACATGTAAGAAAGTCAGTACAGTTGTCTATGCCATGCTCTTTGTCAGTGCAGTATGTCTTATCTTCTCACTAAATTCTATTTCTAATTGTTTTCCTGCATGAGGAGCTCTCAGTTTTGTGTGTGTGTTTGTTTGTTTCTGGAGTGCCAGCAGCAATTGAGAGTTTTATCACTTGGGATTATCAAACCAGACTAGCCAGCAAGTAGATGGTTTGGGAGCCAGCTCTGTGTGTCTCCAGAAGTAAGGATGCTTTCAGAGGGATAAAGAAGTTCAGAACAAATGACAGAGAGACTGTGGAGTCTGAAGGTCAACTGAAAGATAATTTTCTGTGTGTGTGTTTAACCCTGTGGGAGGTAAAAGTGAACATCCAGATACAGGGTGGCCTGTGTATCTAAGCCCAGCTACTGCAGAGATTCAGGGTCTGTGTGTTTGTGTGTGTGAGAGCAGCAGCTACTAGGCAGATCCACAGGGCATGTGTATTTCTCACTAACACACCTTCACCCTCATCAGCCAGAAAGGGGTACAGGATGAAGTTGTTGCTGCTTGTATTTCTGTGAGTGCTCAGCATTGTCTGTCTGTGCCGTTCTGTGTGGCCAGATGTGTGTATATGTGCAATGTATATGCGCATTTGTGTGTGCACCTACTGGGAATGCATGCTCAGCCTCACTACTGGTTGAACTTGTGAGCATGGAGTTGCAGCAGCCTCAACTTTATCAGGCTGCTAGACTCAGCAGCTCCCTAAAAGAACCCATATTAGACTGCTTGAGTCATGGGACAGTCAGGAGTGTAATCTATGCTGAAGGTAACATATGAAGACATGGGGTTTTATCTATTTAAGATTTTCTCATGACTGTCAGTTTGTCTTCAACCATGGGCCTTAAGTCTTGGACCCATCATCAAGGAATCTGAGAGCAGTTAACTACATTATCTTAGCATTTTATAATTCTTGTAGCAGCAGAGAGAAATCATCAGAAGCATCTGCCATCACATGAAGGAATACTCACTCTTGGGAAGATCCAGCTTGGCCTGACAAAGCTCCTTGCCAAAACTGCAAAAGAACAACATAAAGGCAAAAGTCATCAATCTTAGGACAGAGATGAAAAGCAAGGCTTATTCCTTTCTGGGTAAAGAAACTTCAAGGTCACAGACTTTTAAAGATGTGACTGAGCTATATCTTTTCTTTACACTTTCCCGGTTTCATCTTTGTGGAGGTGCTGACTGGTCTTAGTTTTCCTTCTACATACTACTACTAGTGACACACAAGCAATTGACCCATAGTGGTTTTTAATGTTAAATACTATGTATGCACCTTGTGTCCCTGTCTCCAAAGCTTTTTAATGATGCTTTTTCTGTTGGAGGGTCCATTTTCCCCAGGAAAGCTCCATGGGAGTATTTTGGCAGAAATCAATGCTCAGCAAAAGCTCACTAGGCCCAACTCAGAGGTTATGGGATACTGACAGGCCGTATCTATTAAGGATTTTATATAAGGGCCATCCATTTGCGATCTAAGCACTAAAGATGAGCTTGGGAATTATAAGCTTGAGAAAGGGTCAGGATGGCCCAAACAGTTTTAATCCTGGACTATGAAAGCAATTCAGACACCTAAAAATATTTCAGGCAGCTGAAAACTCAAAGGATCTGATTGTTTTCTCATTTGTGTCATTTTAAAAAGAGCATACAGTGAAACTCTATTGTTTTACATCAGTGTGAGCAAAGAATCAGACTCAAACTTTTGAAGCCATATAACAGATATGCTCTAAAAAGACAATGCCTTTTGGCCCATTCTTTCTGATGTCCTCAGGATTTTCCTCAGCAGGTCCCAACACCCTTTCAAATACTCAGGTGTCTTCAGCCCAACTCCTCCAAGACTCACCCCAGAAACAGCAGGGTAGGCTGGTCGTGGGAGACCAGGCAAGGCCATTTTACTATGGAAGGCAGTTGCAGAGATGATCTGGGCAGATGACATTGTAGCCATACTCTGCATGGCTTTATCTTTAGCTGCCTGATCCTATGGGCAAGAGTAGAAACAGAAAAGACTGAATTATTATAAGGATAAACAAATTGCCTAGTCTAATGCTGCATAATCAGGATTCTCATCAGCTTCTTAATAGGGAGCAAGCATCTCCGAAAACCTGGGCAGCAGACTCACCAGTAACTGTCCTAAGAACTCTTCATGGCACGTGTGTCACCCATTGCTATAGCTTCAGATGTGATTGTCCTTTCTGAAATGCTGACATCACTGGTTTAGAGACTGCTAAGCATTTATCCTTTCTGTCTGAAGGTTTTGTTATGGAAAGTACAATCCTGACTCTTGTGTTTTAATCACTGGTAAGAATATTCAATAGGAAAGACTCCTGCTTATCAGAGAAACCCTCTAAAGAAAAGCTCACAAAAGGAGTTTGTCATCATTACTGCAAAAATACTACCTCAATTTTGAACTGCATTAGTCTCAAGTAGAGTTGATAATTTTATTCACATCCCTGGGGAAACAGGACTTCTTAACAACCTCCCAAACCACATATGCAAGGACATTCCTTTTTGCATTTTAACAGGGCTGCGGAACTGCATACATTTTACATGCAATGACAGTGCAAAAACTAGGGGGTCTGATGTATGTTTAAAGCAAATGGCATTCTTAATTTCTTCTTCCATGAATAAACAGACAGAAGCACTTTCCCACATTCTGCCTTTCCTCCTACATCTCCTACAACTAATCTTCAACCTTCAAACACTCCACATTATCTATGACATGATAATTATAATGGCAATGCCACAGATGAATTCATGTCTTGGAGAAACTGCTGAAAGAGGTAAGCTCTTGCTGTTTTCTTCAGGAATTCTCACTTCCCACTTGCATTCATTGAATTGCAGTAAGCTGTCACCCTTGAGTCTCCATTCTTTCTAACCCCTTCACTTCCTCTAACGTTTTCTGAAGTTCAAAGCCCAGGGATTCTGATGTGTCTAACAGAGTTATGCCTTGCAGGAGCCATAACTGTCCTGGTTTTGGCTGTTATAATTTTCTTCCCAGTGCTGTGTTTTGGATTTAGTAGGAGAATAATGTTGATTACACAATGATGCTTTAGTTCTTGCTAAGTAGTGCTTATACTAAGTCAAGGACTTCTCAGCTTCCCATGTTCTGGCAGTGAGGAGGTGCACAGGAAGCTGGGAGGGGGCACAGCCAGGACAGCTCACCCAAACTGTCCAAAGGGATACTCCATACAATATGACATCATGCACGATGTATAAACTTGTGGAACTTGGCTGGGGAATTGCAGTTGCTGCTTGAGGATGGGCTGATGGGTGGTGAGGAGTTGCATTGTGCATCACTTGTTTTGTATATTCTTTTATTATTATTGTTATTTTCCCATTATGTCCTATTAAACTGCCTTTATCTTAACCCACAAGTATGACTTCTTTTTTCTGTTCTCTTCCCCATCCCAGTGCGGGGCAGTAAGCAAACACCTGCATGTGGTGTTTAGCTGTCTGCTGGTTAAACCACAACACTAACAAAAGTTCAGGAATAAATGATAACATTTAAATCAAATGATCAGTAGAAATGGGCAAAACTTACATGTATTCTTTTTTACAGTATCTGTGACTCCTGTTAGTACCATTCAAATGAATAGAAGGGAAACATTTTAATTGCTGAGAAAGTTCCTAAGATTCTCCAAAGCTATAGGAAAGTTTTCAAGAATCCAGATTAAATTATGCTTTAGGGAATAGTTTAAGAATATATTTTTTAAGGGTAAGGACTCTTCTGTTTTTTCATGACATGCACAAGGACCATTTCCCAGTTGCCATTGCAGAAAAGGAGTTTTTCCCTTCGTCTTACTTTCTCACTGGAAAAATCGTATTTGTCTACCTGAGTTTATGCAGGAATTTATGGGAAAGAATCATTTACTTGTGGAAGTATTAAAGTAAAAAAAAAATAAAAAAGAACAATTAAGGGAAAAGGTTTCATCTACTAACCCGTTGTGTTTTTCTCTTTTGCTTGAATGCCTGACAGGCTGCTAGAAAAAGCATGTTTTTGTAAAAGACTTTTTTTTCCTCTTTCAGCTAACAGTTCTACATTCATTTGTATAATCTTTCCAGTATTAAATAAAAAATAAAATGAAGCAACGAAAACTTACCAAACATTTGCAAGGTTTGTGTTTTATTTCATTGTTCTCAAAATGCATAATATTAATAATAATACTGCCACAAATTCCATCTTTTTCCTTATTACAGGTGACATCTATTAGCCACCCAGGACATGGAAAACTACTGATTTCTGGGAGCAGATTTTTCTCCAAGCTTTACCCTACTTTCCCACCTCTATCTGTTATAGGCACACTGCACACCTAGAAGACACTGCAGTTTGTGTGGAGACAGCAGTATTATAGTAATTTATCTGAAAAGTTAGCACGTAGCTGCTGTAATCTCTAGGATATAAATATGAAAACATATACTAGCTATGTAAAATGAACAGTGACAGAAGAACACACAGCTATCAGCCAGAACTTAGAAGGGCAGCAGCTTTTGTGATTTCATTTCCATGCTCTATGAAAATGACTAGTGAAAGCAAAGAAGTAAATAAGTTGAATCAGTGCTGCAGACTTGCCTCTGCAGGCAGAAAGTAACAGTCTGGATACTGGGAATGGTTCACCACAGGCAGCTGGGCAGAACTCACAGCATGGCCTGGCGTGGCGTGAAAGGAGACCAACCAATGGCTCCATAGAGCTCCCCAAGGCACTTTCATTCCCAGAGAACAAAAATGGCCAGCTCCTGTGTGCTAAGTGGAAACAGGCTCAGCTGACTGGCTTTTCAATAATGCCAAATCCCAGAGCTGTGACATGTAAGGAATGGAATCAAGGTTATAGATATAAGCAGTAGTAAATCTTTTAACACCACGGGCAGTTGTTGTTTCCTACTCGCTAGAACTTGCCTCTCAAGCGGGTCTCCACCTGAACTGACCACTTAACAGCACCACAGGTTTCAAGCTTAGGCAGCCCTATCTAGAAGCACTGAATTAGATAGTTGCAATGTGTGGCTCCTTCTCTTTATCAGAGCAGATGGAAACACAATGGGCTAATGACAGACACACCATTTTCTAAAATGGAGCTAGGGATGGGATGTGGAGGGTGCAGTTATGACTTTAAAGGTAATCACTGCTTGCAATAGAGATTCATGCACTTCAGCACTGGTCAAGACTGAGTGCCAACAGTTCACTCAGACAGTCCACTATCTCTGGCTCCCAGCAAGAGTTGCCCGTAGAGCCAAGAGGATGGACACACTAACAACTATCCACTCAACAGTCAGGTCTGGACTGGGCTGTCAAGATCCTCATCATCCCCTGAAGCATGGAAGATCAGGGAAGAAAACACAGGTCCCTCCAGATCACTTATTGCTGTACCAAATCAGGAAAGTCAGCATGTACAATACCTTCATTCTTTGGCTGTCTCAGTGATACATAACAAGGAGCAGACCTCACATGCTGCTCTGCAAGCCCTTTCTGAATGGCTCACATTCTAACAGTGGACACCCTCCCAAGCAATTGTCACCCACAAACTTGACCTTCTTGACATTTCTGGCAATTCAGTCTGAGCACATAAGCCAGCTCCCTTCTTCAAATCTGGGTGGAAAATAAATGTCAAGAGTTATCAGTTAATTTGCATGATCTCAAAGCTCTTCCTACAGAAAAGAATAGAATCATAGAATTGTTTCAGTTGGAAGAGACTCTTAAGATCATAAAGTCCAACCACAACCTAACCCTACTCTAGCACTAAACCATGTCCCTAGGAACCTCGTCTTTACGCCTTTTAAACACCTCCAGGGATGGTGATTCCACCACTTCCCTGGGCAGCCTGTTCCAACGCCTGACAACCTTTTTCATGAAGAATTTTTTCCTAATATCCAATCTAAACCTCCCCTGGCACAACTTGAGGCCATTTCTTCTTGTCCTGTCACTTGCTACTTGGGAGAGGAGACCAACACCCTCCATGCTACAACCTCCTTTCAGGTAGTTGTGAACAGCCATAAGGTCCCCCCTCAGCCTCCTTTTCTCCAGGCTAAACAGCCTCAGTTCTCTCAACCACTCCTCATCAGACTTGTGCTCCAGGCCCCTCACCAGCTTTGTCACCCTCCTCTGCACTCTCTCTGGTACCTCAAAGTCTTTCCTATGATGAAGAGCCCAAAACTGAACACAGTATTCAAGGTGGGGCCTCACCAGCGCTGAGTGGTCAACTATTTTCTTTCTGATTAGCCCACACTTCTGTAAATCAGTTCTAAATTAATCAAGTGGAAAAGTCTATTCTGCTGGCACTATTTCACCTGAGAAGATGCCAGTTGGCTTTACTGCTTCCTTTCAGTCGTTATGCCAACTCAGAACACTTCTTCATAGAAAACTCCACATCACTACCACTAGTAGAAGTGCAACTAGCACTGCAGTAACTGCAAGGCTACCCTTTCTCAAGGCCAATGACAACACCAGGGACTAATCGCTGCTCAGCACTGGTAACCATAAACCCCTCCTTCTCAAGTACACTCTTTGCATACTCACAAGTCTAAGGGTTTTTCAGATTTGGATGATAGCAGCATAAACCAGAAGTAGAAATCAGACATATAAAATTTAAAGTTATTTTTTAATTATTCTTTAAACAGAATTGCTCCAGATATCACAGAGCTACCATAATACAAGTGTGTTTGCACAACACTTCCTGGGAAGTACTTTTTCCTCCCCAGTTTATTACAGTTCTGTGGCCAATCTCACCTTTTTTGGTAAGGCTATTAAAAAAGAGAATGGATGAGGGAATGGCTGACTCGGGGCTTGCATGATACGTTAAAGGATACCCATCATACCTTGAGCTTGGCTTGGATCTCTCTAGCTTTCCGCCTTGCCAGGACCTGGATGTGACTAGATACCTGCATTAAAAGACAAAATCCATCTTCATTCCAGAGGAGTGCTTGGTAGTTTCTTGCAGAAGTAAACACACTTCAGGCACCTTGTGCAATAAGGAGTTATTTATGGTTGGGAGACAGTGGGGTGAGGTAGTAACGAGATGCTTTCTGAACATAACTTAAGTGTCATGAAATGAAGCAGGGGACCAGCAAAGATGGGCCATTTAAGGTCTTTTCCAAATCAAATGGCTTTATCAAGCCAGAGACCTCCTCTAAAACTAAAAAGCTCATCCTTAAATCTAAGGACTGAGAGTTCTGATCTCTCTGCTCCCCATCTTGTCCTCCTCTTAGTAGAAGGGAAACCCATGTTCCACATCTCTGGCTGCTATATAATGACTCTCAGAATTGCCCCATATCTAATGTGAGCCAAAACACATTATCGAATAATTTAGGTTGGAAGGAACTTCTGGATGTCATCCATCAATTCCCTACACAAAGCAGGCTAAGTTGCTCAATGCTTCATCCAGCACAGCCTGGACTGCCATTCCCAAATTACAAAGATTCCTTTTTCATGCCATGTGCCAAGTATTTTCAAAATCACCATTGTTGTCCATCTGACTGGACTGAAAAAAGAATCTTCATATTGAAGACCACTGATGTTCACTGAAACATTCATTACTAGAACAAACAAATAAAATCACACACTGTTTAACAGCAGAAAAAAATGTGTGTCACAATGTGGTTGTGAGACACGAGCATTACAATTCTACTGTAAAATGCCTGAGCCTGACTCTTCCCACCACTCCTATTAACCAGCTCAGCACAACAACCTTTTTCCAGCAAAACCAGAAACTAATAGCAAGTGAACAGAAAGGGATTTGTTCTTATAAGCCCTCATCATGTCTAGTGGTCCAAAGAAGCTAATACTTAGAGTGAAAACTTTACACTTACCTGTTTCCTTGTGCGTGTTTTCCCTGTTCTCAGCTTAATATAGCGGGCAATCAGCTCATTTCGGCCTGGAACAGAGAAATAATGCAAATATCAGTTTAGAAAGCTACAATACCCGAGCAAAGATGTACAATGGAATTATCTATAGATATGAGCAGTGGGATGACACTCTGTCTAACTATTTTCTGTCTTTGAAAGGTACTCATTAGTTGGCATGGCAGAGGTCTGAGTTTAGGAGCATACTTTGGGCTGCAAATTCTATTTCCCAGTTTGCACCTGTATAGCTTAAAAATTACCAATGAAAAGGAGAATCATATGCTTTGCTTAATAATTACATTGCCATAGTGTGTAGAACCTGTAAACATGGATCAGAATTGCCAACAGAAAGAAGAAAAAGGAAAACCACTCACCCTAAAACACTCAGAAAGGCAAGAAGGAAGATCAGGAAATAAAAGGCCAGTCAGCCTCACCTCAATGCCTGAGAGTTGATGGAGCATGTAATCTTGGAAACCATTTCCAGATACACAAAGGACAAGAAAGTGATTGGAAATAGTCCACATGGATTTATAATACAAATGGGAAATCAACCAACCTGATAGTTTCTACAGTGAAGTAACCAAAGCAGCTTGATGGATGTGTACAGAGCTGTATATATTGTAAGGCTTTTGACTCTGTCTCCCATAATATTCCCATAAGCAACCTGACAAAGTATGGGTTAGATAAGCAGACAAGGAATTGGATTGAAAACTGCCTGTATGGATAGGGTTCTGGTTGACAATGAGGTGACAATGACGCAGCAATGCACCCTCACGGCAGAGGCCAACAGCATCCAAGGGTGCATTAGGTGGACCGCTGCCAACAGGTCAAGGAAGGTGATCCTTCATCTCTACTTAGCACTGCTGAGGCAACACCTGGAATACTGTGTCCAGTTCTGGGCTCCCCAGCACGAGAAAGATGTGAACATACTGGAGTGAGTCCAGCAAAAGGTTCACAAAAAGTATTAAGGGACTGGAGAATCTTTCCTATGAGGAGAAGCTGAGAGAGCTGCGACTCTTCAGCCTGGAGAGGACTCAGGGAGTTTTTATCAATGCATATAAATACCTAATGGGAGGCAATGAAAGAGAGGGAGCAAGCCTCCTTCCAACAGTGCCTAGTGATAGGACGAGAAACAACAGGCGCAAAACAAAACACAGGAAATTCCATCTGAAAACAAACAAACAAAACCCCCAAGGGTGGTCAAACACTGGCACAGGCTGCCCAGAGAGGTAGTAGAGTCTCCATCCTTGAAGGATACTCAAAAACTGACTGGACACAATCCTGGGCAACCTGCTGTAGTTGATACTGCTTGAGCCATAGGACCAGACTAGACAATCTGAAGAGATACCTTCCAACCTAAATGAGTCTGTCATTCTGTGAATCTAAGTACAAGAAAACTAACAATGAGGAAATACACAGAAACAGTTAAAGAGAATTTATCAGTGTGACACAATACTGTGAACTAAAAGTGCTTTCAGGCTTTTGCAGGCAACCCCAAAAAAAGGAGCATTTTTCAGAAGAGATACAAAGAAGGGATCTTAGCCTTGTTATTGGGAGCTCCCACAAACAGGAAGACAGGTTTTACACCTTGATTTTAAGAAACAATATAGCAAGATCATACCCTTCAGGGCCAAAGGAAATTAAGACATGTAGCTTTATGTTCAATGTGAAAGGTCAGGCCAGGGCAGAGATGAAAAAAAAAGATGGTCATGGTGATATGAGGGAAATGCTATTAACAGCAACATGAATGAAATGGCTGATGAAACATGAAGCTATAGGGTCACTGGTACAAAATTTGAAATTGCTTGGAATGATAGCAGGAAACTGCAGAAAACTCAGGTCCAGTATTTATAAATCAGGAAAAGAAGTAGAGAAGGCTAGTGGAAGCAAGGTCAGGTGTCATGGGAAGACTACAGAGATACTGCTCGCCACTGTAAGGAAAAAATCAGTGGTGCCAAAGCTCAATTAGAATTCAAGCTGGCCAGTACCATGAAGTACAATAAAAAACCTTTTTAAAATATGTTAATGGCAAAAAGCAAACTAGAAATAATATTGGTTCATTACTCAGTGAGCACGGTCACCTTATAAACAGGGACATAGACAAAGCCAAGATGTTTAATGTTTTCTTTACCTCAGTCTTCAACACCGAAGATGGACTTGGGGGCCCCCATAGCCCTGGGTTAGAGAACCATGGCTGCGTGAACACATCTAGCTGGAGTAGCAAATCCCGTACAAGTTCCAGATCAATTGGGAGTTTATTAACTGTCGGGCTGGCAACCAGACACTAGCGATGCTCCACAGAGATCCATCTCAGGGCCAGCACTCTTCAGTGTCTTCATAAATGACTTGGACACAGGACTTGAGGGAATAGTTAGTAAGTTCACCCATGACACAAAAATGGGAGGAGCTGTTGACACTCTCAAGGACAGAGAGGCCCTGCCGAGGGATCTAGACAAATTGGATAACCAGGCAATCATCAACAACATGAAGTTTAACAAGGGTAAGTGCCAGATTTTGCACCTGGGACATGGCAACCCATAGGACATACAGACTGGGGAACGAGATGCCAGAGAGCAGCTCTGCAGAGAGGGATCTATGGATTCTGGGTGATGGAAAGTCAAACACGAGCCAACAGTGTGCCCTGGCAGCCAAGAGGGCCAACCGTGTACTGGGTGTATCAAGCACAGCATTGGCAGCCGGGTGAGGGTGGTGATTGTCTCATTCTGCTCTGCACTGGTGTGGCCTCACGTGGAGCACTGTTTGCAGTTCTGGGTGCCACAGTATGAAAAGGATATAAAGCTACTGGAGAGTGTCCAGAAAAGGGGTACAAAGTTGGTGGAGAGTTTGGAGGGGAAGCTGTGTGAGTGGTGGCTAAAGTCACTTGGTTTGTTCAGCGTCGACAAGACTGACGGAGGACCTCATTGCAGTCTACAGCTTCCTCACAAGGGGAGGAGGAAGGTTAGGTGCCAGTCTCTTCTCTCTGGCAATCAATGACAGAATCCAAGGGAAGGAAAATGTGCCACGGGAGATTTAGGCTGGACATTAAGAAAAGGTTCTTCACTCAGAGGGAAGGGGTGACAAAGCTCCTAATTGCATCTGTTTCTGAAACAGAAGAATGTAAATGTCCATGACTGCATATAGGCCATGTTCATAAAACACAATCAAAGCGCACATAGGAATGGGAAACAAGTTCTCCTTATTCCCCTAGGAGAAGAATCAGGTCTGTAGCTGAGAAAACATCTCCAGCTCCTCTATACACAAATTAGGAACTATTTCTGTACCAGAAACACAATGGCCAGCATGTAACCACAATGCCCAACAGTTCCCACAGCTTCAGCATTAGCATGGTGACATGCCCACGAGAGTTTTTTGGGAGTGGAGACTGTTATGCTACCTTCCAACTGTCTGCTTTTCCAAACAATGTAACCATTTTTACAAAACCGAAATCAGTACACACACCACCTTTTTCCAGTGCCAAGAATAATGTTTATGGCTCTTCAAAGCTGTTGGACATGGATACAAGTTGAAAGGTAAGAAAAAAAAAAAGAAGTGATTCTTCTTGCACAGATGCTGGCATGTTTGAAAATTCAGAGCGACAGTTTCAGATGTCAGATGTAGGAAATGTGCAGAACCAAACAAGGTGCTCAAACCTCATTATCTATAAAGAAACATGAAGGAAAATTTATATACACCAGAAGGACCCTTTTAGGGGCAAGGAAAATGACTAAATAGAAGAGAAAGGAAAACCTAGCCTTGAGAAGAAGCAGATAGGGAGAACTTCAGGCAAACTTTTAAAGGATGTGTATTGAACTACACTGACAATTTGAATATATGGAAACCCTCCAGACTCAAATATGTGCCATCCTTGCAGAACCATTTTCAATTGATTCTCAGCCAGATATAATAAATGTTAGGGAGCAAACTGAGCTTTGTTGTATTTCCATGAATGTCAAAAAACTATACAGACTGAGCAGTCTCACAGAGCACTATGCTACTTCAGCAGTAGAGGTGTAATCTGTGTGAGAGGATATCATGAACGGTGACAGTCACAGTCAATTCCAGCCATTTCCAAAATGGATGAAAACAACAAACCATCAAAACCTCAGTCAATGAGAGGAGCACAGGATACCTTTGCTGATATTTTGGAAAGGGCAATAGCCACTAGGGGCAGGAGACAAAGAAAAGGAACCACGAAAGGAAGATGTGAGGATGCACAGAAAAAAGAAATGCAAGATATGTAAAAAGAGACATTTAGAGAAAAGAAAGGAGAAAAGGAGACACATGATGGGGGACATTGTTAGGGACATGGCAGGAAAAGTATTCTGGGAAAGAGGTGTTCCATTGCAGAAGGAGTGCACTTTGAGGCAACTGTAGCCCATGGAGGACCCATGCCAGAGCAGGGACAACTCTGAAAAGACTGCAGCCCATTGAGAACGCATGTAGGAGAAGAAGAACAGCAAGAAGCAAGGAGCACCAGAGGAAAAAAACTAAAAAGCAAGGAGAGGCAGAACCTTTACACAGTGATTCCAACCTCCTGTGTCACCCAGCACCTCATCAGAGGAAACAGGAGACTGAGTGTTATAGAGAATAAGACAAGGGAAGCTGAGATGAGAAAGCAGGGAGAAGAGAAAAACTGTAGTTGACCCTGGGAAAGTGGGAGGTGTTTCCTAAAGTGTGTTTAATTGTTGTTTTTGACAACATCAGCAAAAATTGCAAAGCTCTCTCAGGGCACGCACTTCACTAAAGATGACTACAGGGAGGGGAAGCTGTTGTACAAATTGCATATATTAGAAGCTGGTATAGACATTCTCTAGAGATAAATTCTCTAGAGAGAGCATTCAAATATGGACCCTCAAGACTTCCAGCTTTAGAATTCACTTCCCACTTGCCTCATGCCTCCCACCTCTCATACAGCCTTCCTCTTCCAGAAGTGTGACCACACAGAGCCAGAGAAAAACAAAAAGACGGCAGAGTATATTAAGCTAATAAAGATACTGGTTGTGAAAAAAAAGAAAACCCAAACAAAACCCAAGAGATTACTGTACATTAGCATCACAGGGTTTATTAAATATAGAACTATCCAAATTGCCAAGGCCAGTAAACTCTGCAGCAATAACGTATTAAATTACTGTGAATCCTGCCTTTTGTTTTTCTTATCAGAAATTAGCTGTAAGCAGGTATTATGCAGCCAGAAGGCTGTAGGTTCACAGCCTCTGGAAAGCACTTTCTTTGTTTCACAACCCTGGCTTCAAGGTCAGCAAACACGAGTACTTCTCACTTGGCTGGAATAGGCAGAGCTGTCATAAACCATCAGACGGTACATTTTTTAGAGCCATGTAAAGCGTCCTTCAGTAACATGATCGTATGTTGTGTTCTTAGAATAACTCCCACTGAGGCTTGCCATGGTCACCAGAACCTGCCAACGGTTGTGCCTCCTCTGTTGAAATTGCGCATTGGGTTTCATAAAGCTCTAGCTAACATACCAACTACAGCACAGCACCCAAAAGCTCCTTATCCTCCCTGCTGCCTTCCACTTGGAAGCATGGCAAGAAAAAAGCAGTAAAGAAATACTCTCTTATGTTCCCTATTTCACTCCTAACAGGTAAATTTCCAAGGGCATCAATGTGGCTCTCACACTATCTTACACTAAATGGCAAAATTTTGTGTTCAGTAGTTATCCAAGAAGGTGTTGCCAAGAGAAGTGAATAAAGAGGCTTCTTGATTCTCCATACTATGCCTGTTCTCCTTTCAATACAAGAAGAGAACTGTCTGTCTCTGAGGATGGGGAAAAAAAAAAAAATCAAGGAAATTCCCACAGCCATAAAGAGCATTTCCCAGTCCCACTTCAAAGCTTTCTGCTAGTAATGTTATATTACTGCATCTACAAGAGGCAGGTAAAGCATCTCTTTGAGCCTTATACTTCCTTGTACACCTGTTGCCAAAGAAAGTAGAAGAACCAAGAGCCTCTCTTCTGTGACGGGTGACAGCAAAGAACTCAATAATTTCTGCAAAATCCCTCCAATGGAAAACTGCATGAAAGTATCTGCTTCTTGCTAGTGATACCGTTTCTGTACCCAAAGTAAACACATGCACTTACCGGTGAAGTACAGCAAAGATAACAGGAATACTGAAGCAACTATCCAGCTGTATCTAGTGAACAGCTAATCAAAGCAAGGTCAAGGAAGCTATCTCAACTATCATTTAAATCTCTTTATGTCACTTAGTGATAGCTCCTGAGACGCAGCTGTATGCTGAACTTGCTAAGCATTTAGTTAACTGTTGATTACAATCAAAAAATGTGGTTAACTGTGTGCATCAGACAGCATGACAAATAAATCCAGATACAAGAGGAAATTTAGGGATATCTCAGCTGCTCACCAAATGTCAATGTTTCTCAATGCATATGAAGCAAAACTAACTGCCAACAAGTCTTACCAGAATTACACTAAAGTGGGATAGTTTTAATGCTATCTTTGTTAGATCTTTCATTCATCATAAACCATGTTTTCTTAAAGCCTTGGTGAGAAGATACTGCTAGCCTCACAGCCCAGCTTTTTCAAGGCAAGAGAAAGTGCAGTATATGACCTTTCCTTCTCTGGCCTGGGTTCCCTTCATCCCTTCCTGTCTTCCTTGACTTTTGGCAATCATTAGTGTCATATCTTTCTTGATTACTTAGCATGCTCACCTTCAACCTTAAAATCTCTTTTTCAGGAAACCTGTTTATGAAGTTTTAGACTTTGGCCTCTGTCTCTTCTATAGGTACTTCTTCCCCTCTTTCTGAGATTTGTCTTGGTATACAATTTATATAATACAGTGATTATGTTCAGCACCCAAACTCTTTCAAAGGCTTAGTTCTTCCCTCCCTACATTTCAGCTCCTACTTTGACTATTAATGTCTCTACCAGAGCTGAGGCTATCCCCAAAGTCAATAAGAATTCTGCAATAACCATCTCCCTATTCATCCCTATCTTTCCACCTCTCCTTGGGAACATCCACCCTCACTCCCCCACCAATAACCTCCAAATTCTGTTGTTTGCTTGTTGCTGGTCTTCAGTCTTTGCTGTTACCTATAAACTAAACATACTGAGCAAGGAATGCACCATGGTGTCTTGTTTTTCCCACTTAGCTGGACTACAACTGTGGCAAATCCTTGTGGGAAGCAGCCCCAACAGCAGTGGATAATCTCAAGAGCAGGATGTTTATTTTTAGCTAGGACCTGGAGACAACTCTTTAAATAATACACTAATAACAATGAAGCTCACTCTAATAAAGGTCCTTCCAAGGATATTTTTAACAACCTGTATTTTCAACCCTAACTTCTACACTGACTCCAGAGAACTGTATTCAGGAGGCAATAAAGGAACTTCATATACCACTGTGACCATCATCATATTGGGATCACTTCCCATGAAAGAGACCCTAGAAAACTATACTTGCATTTTACTGCACTGGCCTATCCTATGAAGACATCTCTTCCCCCACCAATGCAGGACTTCAGTGTTTAGTAGTTCAGTTCAATACATACCAGAGAATTCTGTATTCTGCTGTGAGAAGAAAGTTCCCTGACTCTGTTAACTTATCCCATTATTGAATTTTTCTCAATATTAACCTTCCACAAGAAGACTCTCTGAGCTCATGCAGTCCCTACAACAAAGGGATTTTGAGATGAAGACTCAAAGTGAGCTGAGCCAGTATTTCTGAAAAATACCAAAACAATCAGATTCCTGAAAACATGATATTGAAATTATTAGCACCACCACACCATCAGGTCTTCCCTCACATGCCTGTTTTCATCATTTCCCTGTGCAAGTGCGGAGCTCCTTCCTCTGCTGAAATGACATAGCTGAAGCTTTAGTGGCTGAGCAGAATGTGCCAGTCAGTCACCCCACATGGGGAAAAGGCAGTTGGGTGATCAATCTGTCTGAGGTCTTAAACTCAGTTGTCTCATTTACTAACTGGTCTAAACACTGAAATCCTGTCTTGCATATAAGACCTTTGCTGGAAAGGCTAGTGTTTACTCCTCTCCTTTGCCACTGTACAAACTCAATTCACACCTAGAAACACAGTAAGTGCTATCTCCATTTAGAAACTTGCTGTTTCCTCATGGCCAGTGCTTCACACAATGTGCGTGACTGAGGGATAATAATTACAGACCCTGCAGGTTTTGGGAAGCTTCTTCTTGGTTCTAGACAAGGAGTGGAGATAAATGAAAAGTCTGTCACAACGGATGTAGTTACAGCAACAAATTCTTCATCAACAAAACAACCTAAAGAGGTGTCCTTCTACTCAGCTGGTCATTCCTCCTCCTGCAATATTCCATCAACTCCTGTGTGCAGCTATACCAATTAAATTGCTGGAAGGAGGAAGAATAGGGATGAGAGGGAAGGACTGACACATATCTCTTTAATTACAAAAAAATTTAAAAATTCAGCTCCCCCCACCCTCCATGTGGATTTTGTTGCTGCTTTTGTTTCGTTTTTTCCAACCAGGCTATTTTCAGTTGTATTGGTGAACTAGTTCATTTTTTGGACACATTATGTGGCCACATTAACCACGGCATTGGCACAGCAGAGAGAACTGAGAGAATCAGGGCAAAACTTCTTAAACCAGTTTTGCCACCAGATAAACTGTAGCCTGGAACTGTACTCCACCTAACCCTTCCATACATACAGACCTGTGAGGAAACAGGCAAGGCTTTTCCTGTGCTTGCTAGACAGAGTTAATGAGCCTCCTAATTGCTGCCCCAAAGGCATGTGGAGTTATTCTTTGTAAAGATGAGCTTTTACTAGGGTACAACAATGTACACATGTAGCAATCCCTGACATCACCCTAATGGGAAACTCCAGGGTAAGCAGCAATTCACCACCCTTCAGCCTTTAATAGTTTTTCAGTGCATAAATTGAATGTCCCCAACAGCTATGTTTTCTCACATTATCACCTCAGGCCATAATCCATCCAGTAAGTACTCCTCCATATCCACATTAAGGGCTGCCACAGGAACAGAGGAAGGGCTTGTTCTGGTGTTTCCCAGAGTAAGACTGATGAGAATGTTATAGACATAGTTTAGATTCAGTTTGGCTGTGAAATCCTACAGTTTCAGCAAAGCAGCTGCACACAGTAATATGAGAGTTTATCAGGTAACACCTGTGGCAGCCAATAACAATCCTACATGGAAAGGCATGTCAAACTAACAGCTGTCAGTTTCTTAGGACACCTGAGAATGACAACATTATACAGACACAAACATACTTTACTCACAAAGGCCCAGGTTCAGAAAAACAAGATAATTGAGTGTGGCACTGAAACAGCATCCTCCAGCTCCCATGACTCCAAGTTCTACATCACAGACCCAGACATCTACTAAGTTCTTCCTTAGGTCAATAAACATCTTGTTTGCTTGTTTCAATAACTTCCAATAGCTGCAGGGTATCTGAAAGCAACTTTCAACAGTGCTTCAGCGATATTGCTTCAAAGGACAGCAAAAGCTTCAGCACCTCTCCTCCGCATTTTGCAGTCAGCTGCCTCTGTTAGCACCAACAGTACAGTTTCTTGCAGATTTCTGGCCCAAGTGCTAATCTTGTGCACGTGCCCAGATGACAGGCCAATCAAGTACTCAAAGTTTCAACTACCAAAGAAATCGGAGCTAAAAGTGGTCTGTGAGATCTGCTCAGCCACTTGTTCTGCGACCAGCACAGAACTATTGCAGTTCTCAAGGCATCTGGCCTGGTCAGGCTTAGTCCTGTGAGTTGTGACTGCTTCACTTGACACATGAGACTACACCAAGACTCAGTCCCAGCTGATTGACTGAAAATTATGCAGCAGCTTCAAGGAAAGCAAAAGAAGCCTGAGACTACTCTTGCATTATACTGATTTTGTAAGTGGAATGGCTGCCGCTTCACTCATCTTGACTTTTTGCCATCATAATTTAAAGTGCAGTCATTGTGCATGATTACTCGAAACCATCAGGTTATAGCTCCAGCTTAAACAAATGGCTGGCTACTGCTGAAAAAGTGCTTGCCTTTTCCCCCCTAAATCCCTCTCACCAGATCGTTCCATAGGTCAGTTCAGCTCTCTAATCTGGCAGAAATCTGTCACACTCATTTCACCAGAGTAGTTTGCTCTCAGTTTAGCAAGCTAAAATGCATCACCAAGGAGTCTGCTGGCAACCAAAGTCAGAGTAAAGGGTGGGAGCAAAAAACCCAGAACAGAGCAGGGAAGCAAGGAAACAGGAGAGGCAACTCCCTCTTTCCTTCTGCAGTGAACTGTTAGATCATTTCACTGTTTTTGAAGGGAATATACTGGGTTTCAACACAGCAGTTTTATACCATCCCAACACCAGGAAAAATAGTTGATAAAGATGTCATATTCTGTAACAGGTGAAAAGAGAATGTGGACAGAAAAGCCTAGCAGAAAGGCAAGCTTCACAATTTGGGTAGTGACCCAGGAACTGATCTGGGTAACAGCTGAATTCTGACAAGCTCATAAAATTTCTTACAGTGGCTTGTGATATTCCCCCCACACACTCTCTTTCTACTCCTAACACCGGAGCAATTCTGTTCTACATTCATTAAACACCTGTTCCCTGACTGAGTTTGCAGCATAAGTCTGATAGATAGCTGGGCAACCATTATTCAGGCAGTCACGTGACAGCAGTAACAAGAGGATGACAAAACTATCTGAGCTGCAGGGATACCTAAAAATGCATATGGATCCAGAAGGAAATTTGCAAATACCTAAATGCTTTGACTACCTTCCAGATGAAAGCTGATATATCTAGAATTGTCAGACCACTTTCTACCAGTCTTAGCCGGAAAGGATCAAACTAGACATAAACAGATTAAGTAGAGTTGCCTTTGCCTCCAGGCACAGGAAGAGATGAAATGAACTTTGAAGGTCCCTCCCAGCACCATTTTCTATGATTCTGCAACTAAAGATGATGATGTAGTGTTCATATGCAGTAATGTTCATAATCCACAGACAAGGTTGAAGGCAACGTTGTGCTAAATACTACACATGCATGTGTGTTTCCCTGTAATACTGTCTCACTTAGAGATGGCCCTAAGTCTGCAGACTTTCAGTCAACAATTTGGGTCATTCCTGTTGAGTTCTCTCATCAAGCACTAGTTACACTCCTGGCACTCCAGGCCACAGACTCTAATTTAAGCTCCTGAAAAGAGATTTGCAATTACTGTACAAATCACACTCAAAAGAGACATTTTTACATGAAAAAGTTTCAATGAAAAGAGTGTAATTTCCTGTTCAAGAAGACAGCGAAAGAGCAAGACCATGCCCACATATGTGCATGCAGTGAGGCTCAGAGAATGTAAAGGAGTATCCAGAAGATGGGTCACAAGGTCAAGGTGACAACAATGAGGAACAGCTGCTGGCTATGCACCCTTCAGCAGCAGGTGTACCCAGGCCCCAGAGGTTTAAGTCAGCTCTGCCAATAACGAACAGACTTACAAGACCATCTGTCTGGGCACAAAGTGCAGACAGCTTTCCCAGTTTTGCTGCCCAGATCTTCACCATACACAGACAATACAGGGCTTGTTGTGGCTTAGCTAATGAACAACTGTTTAAACCAACAGACATTCCCAGTTCTCCTCTGCTCATTTTCTGGATCCTGCATGAATGAGAATACTGCCTTTTCTTTTAGCTGTAATATCGTCTTTTTCTGATCAATACGCTTTCCTTCACTTCAGGGCATTCTTTAAGGCACTAGTACCTTCAAAAGGTATTGTGGTCTTCTACTGGTTTTGCTTAACAGACGTATAGTGACACTTCATTAAAGTTTTGTTAAATTATATTTCATAGATGCCCTCCAGCAATAAGGCATGCCTTTGAAAGAGACTTTAAGAGAGTTCCTGTGATAGGTTTTGCTTTCTTGCACTGTAAAAATAAGAAAGCTCCTTTTTTCCTATGCCAGATCTCCACACAACCTACATATTGATACTTACAAGTTCCCTCTATGCACAGGCCCCCTTCCTTGAGAAATGCCATCACCCTTCTCTACCCAATGTCTGACTAATCAACGGAAGACAGGTTTTGAGAAAGCACTCCTAATATTTATCTTGAATTTCGCTTTTCCTGTTTCAGACCTGAGAAAGAGCCTCTGTGTCCATCAGACTAATAAACTTATTCATGGCACAAAACCACAGATAGTATAAATCATAATACTAACAATTTGAAAAAAAATGCAGATATTTGCAGTGGAAATCCGTATTGGGCCACCAGCTAATGCCCACTGTTCTGCTTCCTGTATAAAATCATAGTACATCTAATCTAGACTCTACCTCTCATTCATACAAACCACGCACACACACATGACATGCCTTTGGACTAGTTTTACAAATACATTCCTTACAGTTTTGTCTGCTACAATTTTAAAAGTCCCCAACAACAGCATTCTACTGTAGCTTCTTACAGAAGAGAGAACCCTCAACACTGAGCACCACGCTGTCATGAAGCTTCTGCTGATGTCCATCCTATATTCCTTCTTTCTCTCCCATTAATCCTAGTCATGCTCACATGTTCCACATAAAAACCCTCTTTCCTAAATGTTAACACCCTTCAAATATTTTTAGACTGTTATTACATGTCCCCCCACCCTCCACCTTTCAGTCATCACTTAGCCAAGCTATATATATTTAGATACTTTAATCTTTCCTCCTAAATCAGTCCCTTCAACTCCCAGAGCTTAGTGTTAAGTTTGGTATGCTTGTTGCTCTTCTCAGAACTCACTCCATGTTTTTGAGATCTTTCTGGTAATGTGTTAACAAAAACCTGTCCAGAAGACAGCTTTACATGCACTTATTTTAAAGAAAAAAGAAACCAAAGTCAGTGAACTTTATTAATTTTCTTTTTCCATGCCTGATTTTGTTCCTATGTTTTGTATTCAGTCTGAAATTTTAAATAAAAATGAATGGGGTTTTTTATATTTAAGAAGAGATTAGCAACCAGAAAGACTCATATCTGACTGTGAAAAAAAAAAAACAAACCAACAACACAGTGATTTTTAAAATGTAAACAAACAAACAAAAACAATAAAAAAAAACATGCCACAGCCAGTACTATTAACTTTATTATCTGCAACAGCAAACAATTTCCTCATTGGTTGGCATTTCAAAAGTGTCAAATTCCTCAATATACAGGAAATGCTTGGAACTCATGTAAAAATATTTTTTATGTTTCAACAGAGAAACTACCAGTGAAACTAACATACAGTTTAACATGAAGAACCCTGCACTCAGCTTACAAAGGACATGGAAGGAAAGACTTAAACTCCAGGAGAAGTTTAACCTGTTGCAAAGGTCTCCAGAAATGTCTTCATCTAGTCAACAACAAAGAACTAGAACCACACAAAAGCAAATTTGAAAGCTGACTCAGTGAAATAAAGCCTTGTCATTGAGTAACTCAAAAAATATCCCACCTACCACCAGGAAGAGAGGATAGGAGGGTGTAAAAAAAAAAAAATCATCCTGACTGATTGTACACAAATCTCTAAGTTTTGTCTGTCTTCTAGTGTTTAAAATGGGAGATTCAATTTTGTTAGCAAAACTGTGGGATAAAGGACTTATGCAGTTCCCTAGGTCACAACAATGGAAGGGATAGGAACTGCAAAAGTATCTCTCTGAAGGATATTACAACTGAAATCCAAATTTTGCAGTTACCTGGGCCAACCAGTTCTGTGTCAACTGAGCACATTCTCAGCACGTTCCAATTGCTTTGACTGAATCATCATCAGGTAAGATGCTAAACTAGACATAGAAGAAAGGATTTGAGGACTGACACCTTGAAAGTTTTCCTCCTTATAACAGCTACCATGCTCTTCCCTCCACTCAAGGAGAAGTAGTGTTTTTAAACTTGGACAGCAGTGTAGGCAGTGTAGGTTTTGTGCTTCTTTGGGTTTGTTTGCTTCTCAGTTTTACTTTTAGTGACTTTTTGAGGTAGGGAAAAACATGAACTGATAACATATCCTTTCAAGATTAAGGAATATCCTTAATATCCTACCTAGTCACTTCAGAACATAGGTGGGAGGAACCACCTGTGACATTGTAGTTTCTGGCATCAGACTGGCCTCTTATGCCAGTTTAATTCATGTTGCAAGCTCAAATATTTCCAGCTCACTGCTAGCTCCAGGTTTTAACTAGTAACATGGTTACCTATCTTTATTCTGTCACTCTGTGCCTCTGAGCTTTGGAGGTCTTTAAGTATTTCCTATAACCTGTACCAAGGCTTTGACTCACAAACAGACAGCACCAGCCTGGGAGATAGAAGACTGCCCCCAGCTATCTGCCCCACCCTGCTCAGCATAGAAATGCATGAGGTGTTTGTAAACAAGCTGCTAAACTACTGCCTCCTACAGAACAGCAACCTAACTAACAGCCGACAGTTCTAGCTCCTCTTACAAAAAGGTGCTCCAAGCCAGATGTTTGCACAGTAAAAGGGAACACTTGACAGCTAAGCCAGTAGCTGAGTTCTTCCAAACTCTTACTTCCTCACTTGCAAATCAAGGTCCCAGCAGTGTTTTGTCAAAATAAATATGACTTAGCTAGTTACTATTTTTTATTTCTCTGTCGTCAGTAGTGTTGGGAGACCCTCTCTTTTAGCATCTCAATTAAAATAATACAAAAAACTAAGCTTTTTCCCCTCTCCTTTCTCTAGACCAGTACTGAAGATGCCAGGAGATACTGAGTCTTAACATCTGATTCTGTGATTGCTTAGTTGATACAAATGCTACAGATACCATTTCTCCCATGGAAAAACATAGTTGAAAAAAATGTAAGAGACAGATTTGTAATACTGTACCCTCATAGCATTCTAGCAGGCAACACTTACAAAATTAACCTATAGGACCTTAGTGGTACCAGAAGGCACCAGATCAGTAAGTTAATGGTGCTCAGACTCACTGCTTCTAATGTCAACACGATGATTAAGAAAAAAGATAGCATCGCATATAAGACAAGACAGCTTTTCACGCCTTAAGGTGGTGGTAAGCAGAGACTGCTGAAAGGGACAGTGAGGGCCTGTACTTGGAGCAGTGCTGTTCTATGAGCTTATTCAGTCAGGACGCTGCCTCCAGTAATGGAACACATCTAGGATGGAAAAAGATAATAAAAGAAAAGGAGGCAGCAAAGGCATCGACACACAGATCATCAATGTACAAAGAAAAGCTTGGCTGACTTTTGGGTGAAGTAGGAATCACAGTCATTCAGCAATCAGCAGCGTCATCTAAAAAGCTATAAGCAGCAAGCTAACTCTGAAGAGGCTAGGGAACATGAGCATGAGGCCTGTGTATAGGCTGAAACACACATTTCTGTGCATTTTTAACTGTATTTTAACACAACAGTACAAGTTCTTCATATTGGCTTGATGCACTTCAGCTTGTTCAACATCTTTGCTGTCAAAAGCTACTAACTTTAAACTGATACCAGGTTGTATCACAACAGGTGAGAAGTATATAAATTGCACATAAAGAGATCCTGGGACCTGGAACATCATGCCCAAAGAGTAGTACCACATGAGCCACTCCTCAGAGGGAACCAGTGAAATTGTTCCACTTTTGTCAAGAGAAGGGAGCATATACAGTTCTTTGTAACACCTCGCCCCTTGGGTCAATGAGCTCTGTGCAAGTTGGTCATGGCACAGCTAACAATCATCCCTTGGAGGCAGGGGCAGCTCCACATACAGCTTGTCCTGTTCCATGAGCTGGCTTGTAAGCAGCAAAGATGAAATCAGGGACTATATTTATCCTTCCTGCCTGGTCAAATCTTTCTGTAGATCCCCAGCTGGGCTCCACTTCCTTGGCATGGATCCTGGAGACTAGTAAGCAAAGGAGGGCATAAATCAGTGCCTTGAGTTCTGTCAGGAGCACATGGAACCAACCGTCCACACTGGGAACAGGTGCACTGAAGGCAAGCAGGGACACTGTCCCATTTGGAGTAGTGGGGGAGGGATTGCAGAAAAGCTGTTCATTTCTTCTCTCAGAGCCTAGCCTAAACTTTTCACTCTGCAAGTGGGTTATTCACCTTCTGTAGCTCACAAGTGCAGTTAACTAGACACTTTCCACTAAACACCAGCCCATGCTAGGTCAGGCCCCAGCTAAGTCTTGTTAGTTTCTGTATTCCATTCTACTTAATTTTTGCTCTCACCCTTCTTTTCTGGTCCATTTCACTCTCTGCACTGACACTTTCACTCCAAAACTGAAGTACTTCAGGGACTGTGTAGAATGATTAGTAAATCAAGACTGTCTTAAAACACAACTGTATTTTTTCACCAGTAATTTTAAAAGTCATATGTCATGAAAATTAGTGCAGACTTAGACTAACAAGACGCATGTCACTAATCTCTGCTTAATAACCATGGAGTGGATTTTCAAGTAATATTTTAGTTTGAATAACATTTTAAGCAAGCATTGCTTCTGAAAAAAGCAATCCTACCCTCACCTCAACTGTGGCTGCTCTTTCACATTCTCATCATCCCTTTCCTGAGTAACAAACAGCACAAGCAGCTGTGCAGTGAAACAAATCAGGGAATATCCAAATTAAGGTTCACTTTTTTCCCCTTTCCGACTGTGTCAGTTTTGAGACGGATCAGCTCCCTGGTTGGTTCCATAGCACAAGAACGAAAATGTTTGTGCCAGCAGAGAACAGGAATTGATGTCTACAACAGGATATTGACACTCTCTGAGCCTCAGGGTGATCAGCCTTACTCAACATATATTGTTCTGTACAGATACAATGATACAATATGTGCCCAGTAAAACCATCCATTGTAGATAAGGATGTGTAAACAAGACCCCACCCATGCGCTCATAGTGAGAGCAATCTGTTCTCTAGCTCAGAGAACAATGGGTGGGCAGAAACCTGCAGAATGACTTCTGAAGTGCTCCATATGAAGCTTCAGGCCACAGCACTCTCATCAGGGGGCCTGCAAAGACACACCTTCCAATGTAAAGTAAAAAAAGAAAGCACTGACTGGGTAGGAAGAGGGCTGCCTTCCGTAAGATCCTTGCTAGTGCTTTAAGAAACAGTTTTAATACCTTGGGACTTCTAACCAAATATTGTGCATTCCCATCCTTTGCTTCGCTTTTTCGTCACAGAAGTACCAGGTGACTTCTTCCAACACTAAGCCAGAAAAACCAGCCCAGATCAGCTTTTTTGTGAACAAAATCAAGACAGAATGTTTAAACGTGGAATAGACCAAAAATACAATTCAAAATCTTGTCTACCACCTAAAAGCTGGCTTCTGCTGCAGCTGCAAGCCATTGCTTGCTAGGCTAGGTATCTATCTAGCTAGCTGAGAAGAACCCACAGATGAAAGACATTCACGACAGGGCTATAAGAAGGTCAACTACAATGAAAGGAAGCAGCCAGAGAGGTCTGTTTTGTGCCCTTCTTAAGATCTGAGAAGTGTAGCTTGTTAACAAACTGTAGGTGTTTGCACACCACCAGCAGAACCATTAAGGGCTTCAAGTGGCTGACCTGCCCTTTAGCACCAGAGACACAAACCTTTACCTGTTAGGATAAGAATGTTGGAGACAGCAGTGACAGATACCATAAGATAGACTTAGTCACACCATGCAGCCATTATATACTATCTATCCAAAGATTAGTTCTGTAGCATGCTCAATTCTGAGATCTACCTTATTGATACTCCCCTGAAAAAGACATCTATAATTCCTTCTGATCTGTGACTGTTAAAATCTTCACTGATTTTCCTAAATACAACTTGAAGTGACCAACTGCATCAACTTGGGAATGCCTGAGAGAAAAGAGTTTATTCAGAACATCATTTGGTACAAGGCAATTGGCCTGCACAGGGCAGGATGCCTGGAGTGTTGTGATGTACCTTTTCTTTCTCCTTACCATACATCTTGCCTTCGTCTGACAAGATAATCTTCCGCCGTCCACATGGTGGGTAGATGGCTAGCGCTTCCTGGAAGCTTTGCTCAATGTCTGGACTCCACACACCCTCAGCGTCATTGTCAATGGGTTTGTCCAAGGCCTCGCTGCCTCCCGAGTCGTTGCTCCCCTCAGGGGAGGTGGGAGAACTCCACTCGTTGGAGGTAATGGTGCCAGCTAGAAACTCCAAGGTGCCACGCAGAGAAGCAGACTTAGAAGAACCTGTGGTGACAAACATATCCCATCTGTCAGTTAGAAATCCTCCTCTCTAGGAAGATGAGGAGATACTACCAAAACAAAACAAACAGAAGGTTAAAAATCCTCAGTGAGAAGGGTGTTTACTTCAAGTTTACTTTAAATGGTAACTCAACAATTTCCCTGATTTCTATTAATGCTGAGGTGAAAACCCTTTCTACAAATCCTTCTGATAGAACTGCCTGCTCCTGTATCTCTTTGGCTCATTAACTCTCTATCACTTCCCAGTTCTCCTCAGATGCTATATCTGTGTCTCCCAGTTTCTTTCTCCCTCTGCTGTCATAACCTGTGTAACTGTTATTTAACTTTCTGAAGCATGCATACAGGGTTCAGTCCATGTGAAAGACTATACAAAATAAAGCAGTGATGAATTACCTAGTCATCACCGAGTCCTGTGGATTAAATTTTCTTAGGTACTGTTTCACTGGATCAGAATTAGTAGTCGGTGTCATTTTTAACACTGACATTTCTTCTTCTCAAGGATCAGCTGCACTTCTAAAAAGCAATCCCTGGAGGCAGACAGTTTAATGCAACGTCTCCCAAATCTTAGCACTACATATATTCTGGCAGGAACAGAAGGCACCATGAGTAAAAGGATAAAGGCACTAGGTTGCAGGTCAAGAATCCTAGGCACTTAGCCCATTTCTACTTCTCATCTTCAGAATGACCTTGGGGACATTCCTTCAGTTCTCTGTGACTCTCTGCCATCTCATCCTTTACCAGTCTCAGACTATTAGATTTGCTGCTGGGCAGTAGCAGAAATTGTTTTTTCATTTAACCTAAGCAGGCAACTCCTAGCTCTTGAAAACTACAATAAATTATAGTCTGCTTATAAATGCCTACAGTAGAGGCTGAAGTCATTAAGTGGAGCTGCTAAAACACTAATTCAGAAGGCAACTTTTAGACCTTACTGACACTTCCAGTCAACCATACGGAAGCCAAATGTCTTCTAAAGATACAGATCATTCTCCTGCCTTATTCCCAAAGCTGTTAATTTACCTTTTGAATAGTTTCATTATCTGAGCTACAAAGAACGTTCACAAGCCACCATTTGAGAATCCAGTTAAATGAGAGAGTTCAAAACTTCCCTGCGTATCACCATATTACACTGGGTAGCAAGAAAATCAGAATGCTCTTTTTGCAAGAGCAACAGAACCATCAAACATTTCCTGAACAAGAGAATTAAGGAGAAGGCTCTGACATGCCAAGTCAGACTAGCTCAGAAATATCACAGTGATAATGTAAAGGAGGACAGAAGAGAAATTTGGGCATGGTCTATGTCAAAAACTAGCTAGAACAAAATTTGTGCAGTTATGCCATGCCCTAGTTGGTCAATAGGAAAAGCAGGTCCATTAATCCAGCTTCAGAAGTTCAAAAATTCAGGGCTCATGGCTCCAGAAACTTTTCTGACATAACTTAAAATAAAACAAAACAAAACAAAACACATTGCATCATACACTCCTTTTTAAGTCTCTCTTCGGTTTCTTACTGCTTTGGACTTCATGCACACTATGAATGGCACCAAAGCAGGCAATACGACTCTAAGAGACCCTGAAATGAATGATAACAGTTGCTTCCCTCACCAAGTATCTAGCACCAATACATCCTGTTTCAGTGGCAGATGCTCAAAAAAAAATTACACAGGTGTTGAAGAGATGGTCCAGCTGTGGAATCAGTGTAGAGGAGTAAGCTTTCCACTCTGACAGAGAAACAGAAGCTGTTTGTTCCACCTATTCTTCTTTTGGTATCTCTCCAAGCATCCCTAGTCCCTAGAGGTTGTCAAGACTGTCTGTATTTAATGCACACTAAAATATCCACAAACACACAACACAGACTAGTTTTAACTTAGGCTGACAGACTGAGAATTGGAGGGGTTCAGAAGAAAGCCTAAGGTATGAAAGCTCTACCAGCATTTGGAGCTGTAAGTCTCATAATAGCCAGCAGGCTCCACACCAAGTGAAAACATATTGCTCAACTGTGTGACTCCCAAAGCTATGGTCACTGGAAGCTACAACCTTTCCTATGCAAGCCAAATTCCCTAGCAATGCATACAAGTGAACAAAGTCATATCCTAGGGAATGTATGGCCATCACAACCATAAGAAGCACCTACTGTGTATGCAGTTATTTTCATTTCCTTAATGTCCATGCAGACACAGACTAATATCTAACAGATAATTTCAGTATGGCACACTCTTACGTTGGAAACTAAGCAAATATATTTGAAGCATAACTTCCCCTCCTCCCCCCCACACCCAAGCCCTAAGAGTTGTTGCTTGATCATTTAATGTTTTACAAGCCACCATCTGCACCAAGCACCTTGGGTGACAAAGGAAACTCTAGGTCCTTTCTGATCTAAGCTCCAGAATAAGTGGAGGAGAAAACATGCTGTATTCAGTTCAGCGTCAACTCCCAAGACTCTCTTTTTCAAACACAAAAGAAAGGTTGCGCAAACTCGAGCAGATGTCACTTACATATTTGGGGAAGTCCACAAAGCAAGAGACAGAATATGTGAGCCTTAGCTCACATTGGTCTAAATCGAGGGAGTTGTGGAACTTAAGAGCAATTAAAGAAATTATATAAATCTGAAAGTGGTTAGGTATTTTTTTTGTAATGGTTCCTACTTTTCATGTCTTGACTAGCAATGTTAGTCCTATCCCAAGCTGCAGCTAGGTCAGCAGGCATCAAATGTACTGTCATGCCCAATCCCAACTTTTCTACAGCTTGGTGAATGATTCAGCTTTCCCTTCTTTGCATTAAAGCTATTCCTGATGAATTATGAGAAAAGTGGAATTGCACAGATCATAAAATCAAGGATGTTTGGCAGTCTTCAGCTGAAATCTCAGTAATTACCCAGACACTAAACCAAATCTGCTTTCTTTTTGATACCTTCCAAAGAAATTCTATAGACTGAAATGACCAGGAAAATCCTTATAACTCTATGCCTCCAGTTCAGTAAGATGCCAAGGGTTTAAAGGGCCTATGAAGTTTTCTTAAATAATGTTGTTTGAACAGGAAGCTCCAGATGCGGTCCCAGAAAATACTGTGTGCTCAGAGGCAATAAACATCAATACCGGGAGGTCTGGTCAGGTATTATCTGATCTATCGGTCTCTTCCTTGGCTGAGCACTTCAGGCCTTCTATTTCCTGCACTGTTGATCTCAACTCTGAGCTCACTGGTGGCCAAAGTGGCCATTTATTAAACTAAGTAAAGCAAACTGCAGAGAAACTGGGGCTAAACTATATGGCAAATGGCTTTATTAGTACAGCAAGTCGAAAAACTGTCAGTGGAATTGCTTCCCACTGAAAACCCAACCCAGTGAAAAACAGAGCATTTTTCAGAAACATGGTAGTATTGAATGTGTTATTTATAAAATGTGAATAATATTCATTAGTAACTAATCTAAGAAAATACAAATCTTTCAGTTAGCATCTACTTTTCAGTTTGCTTCTGTTTTCTCAATCAATCAATAATAACTATACACATACAGCTTGGTAACTTTAACAGTGATTTGTACTACTGAGTGTTCTAATATAACTAAATATTTTAGGACTTGTAAGTGGGTTTTTTTCCTATTTTTTTTTTTTTCAAAGTTCCGCTTATGCAAGAGCTTTCTTCTGATGTGGAAGGAATTTAACTGTGAAATCACTAAACAGACATCCCAGTACCCAGGCACCCTCAGACAATTCTTTCCCCATCTGAATCCCCCCTGTCCAGGCACAACAGTTCTTAAGATCAGAGGAGTCAGAGGATGTTGTCCCTTTCTCATAACAGGAAGTTTCACCAGAGGTCCCAGGCTTGGCATTTGTTATCTTCAGATTTCCTCAGTTTGAACTTATGCTCTGCTTCTTGACTTTCACATTTCTGGTATTGTACCCAACAGTTGTTCTTATTCGGATCCTACTCATATTTTACTGAGACCTTTCTTTTGTGGGGTCCAGTCATGGATCCCCTCCCAAGATCAAAGACACAAGCCCCCCACAGCTCCTCCACCGCCTCCCGACAGTACCTCTACTTCCTTCTTTTGTTCCCGTCTGTCCAAAACTGTTTGTTATTCACTCTTGGTCCCTGTTACTCTTTCTGCCATGGCCCATCTCTTAATGAGTCCCTCACAAAAGCAGGCTTTTGGGCCAAATAAAAGCGAAACAATGGAGAAAGCACAATAATCTTTCAGCTCCAGCAGCTTGGGTTTAATTGTTGTGATGCTGGTAACTTCAACACTCTCTTTCCTTTGACACATGGTATCAAACTGAGATTCAGAGATCCTGCAGGGCCAGACAGCTGCCAAGAGCCCTTCAGAGAGGTCTCACTGACAGAGAGCACGTCTTTAACAGACTCTATAGTCTGATACATCTGCTTTCTAATATCAATCTCTCAGTCATTACTGTCAGTAACAGCTCCCTCTTAAGTGTTTGTTGCAGCTGCTCAACACAAAAATCATGCTTTCCCGAGGATGTGAGAAATTGCAGCCAGCTGTCTCGAGTTGTTGTTTTCTTAGAGCTGCTCTTTCCAAAAGGCTACCCCCACTCCATGGCCACCCCCTTTCCCTGCTGGAATTGCTATCAAGCATGACACACTAACTATAGATGTCCCTATCCACTCCTTCCTCCAAGGCAGGAATGTTCGCTAGCCCAGCCGTGTGGAGCCTGACCGTGTGGGTCCACTCCTGCTTCTGAGTTGGCTGCACTCTGAGCAGGTCACTTCACCTTACCGAGGATATATCACTTCATCCTTGGTCTCATTTAATGGAACTGCAAGCTGTGGGGGCAGGGACTGCTTCCTACCACAGTATTTCTTGATATCATTGTAATGCAAATAAAAACAAACAATTCTGGTATTCACTTCTTGGCTATCACGAGTCAAATACTGCTACTATAGAGGAGATCTGAAGCACAACATTTTCATATCTGATGAGCAGTCAAATAGAGAATTTCAAAAAAGAAAGAGTTTGGCCAGAAGAGAAACTGTCCTGCTGATGAAACTATAACTGTCATTTATAACAAGAAGAAAACCTGGAAACAGCAACAACCAGTCAGTTACTTCCATCCAGAACATACTAACAAATGAGTTTACACAATGCAGTCATACAAAGAGATTTGGGGTTAGGAAAGTAACATTTTGGAATGCTGCAAAATGTATCATGTGAGGCACAATGAAAGACAGCATTCAAACTTACCAGAGGAAGAGGGCTGGGAAATTCTACAGGACACTACAGTAATAGGTCAGTTCCTCTGAAAGAGAAGAATGAGTGCAATCAGTAGATGAGTAGCTCCAAGGGGGTGCAACTCGAAGACTGCAGGAAAAAAATGTACTGGAAAGGGAAAACATGGGAAAGCAGCTATTCAGTAATAACCAAGATCTGTTAAAGCTTGGAGGCAAAAGAAGACAAATCACAAACTTGTTTACAGGATCTCTACAGAGCAAAATAAAGATGCAACTGTCACAAGACCAACTAGCACTGAACTATACTGAGGAAAGTAAACTGCACTTTCACAGCACCAGCCAGCAACTATTTGCTTACAGGCTCCTCAACAGCTGTACGCCACTCATTAGATCAGCCTGGAACCAAAGCCACACAGCTTCAACAGAAAATCTAGTGACAGTGGAGATGGGTAGGTGCAGTTCAAAGAGCCTTTTGAGGGAGCTGCACTCAAGCACTCCACAATAATAGCCAAGTGGTGAGAGTGGCTACAATCTGACCTTTTGCCCTGGGCCTCCGGCAATCCCTGAGCATTGCTGGCTATTCTCTGTCAATATCCCTGTCCACCCAGGACACCAGGGTAATGCTGCCTAATCCTGTGAGTAAAACCAGTTAAGGTATTATTTGCTGTAGGTGAAACAAAAGCTCTCAACAGGCACCAGCACCAGGCAAGGAAGAAAGGAGAACCGAGATTTCCCTCTGTGTATTGGGCAGGGTAATATAATGATTACACCTAGAGGCTGCATTGTGAGATTTTTGTCTCCATCTCACCACTAAATAAGATTGGTTTACAAAGGAACAAGCACTACCAGCCTCAGATCATATCCAGCATAAGCTTAGCTCCAGCATTTATGCTTATCACGCTGACTAGTACAAAATCAAGCTTGGTTTGCCTGCTACACTGAAACTGCCTGCAGCAGCTACTGTTCAAAAGGCATCTGACTTCCTGAACAAAGCAAACCAACACTCTTAAAATTACTGCAGCAGCTGAGCTCTGGCTGAAACAGAGCGAGGAGGTAGTGTCCAGCACAGTGATATAAATCGCAACAAGGATGGAGGAGAACTTCTATCAGCACAGCCCTGGATAATGCAATCAAACAGGATGTGATGAGAGAAGACTGTGCATGGCCTTGCACACCATCTCATCAGTTACATTTGTGATAAAGGAAACAGAACACAGAGCCCTGCCGCCCTAAGGAGAGGAGGAAAAAAATACACAACAACAAAACCCAAAGGCTGCTTCTGCTCCTACTAGTCTAGAGATGGCCTACTAGTCTAGAGATGGCCAACTTGAGGATCAATCCTAAACCGCAGACAACTCATGCACAGCTCCCATGAATGGGTTACTTTGGGAGGCCACCAGCCTTGGACTGACAAAATGACTGCTGCATGATTTACATCTCAGCTGGGAGTGAAAATGAGCCAGCAAGGCTAGCAGATGTGGACACTGCCAGGCTGCCCTAGGACTGAGCCACACACTGGGCTGGCCCAAACCATCAAAGGAACAGGCCAGTTCCTTGGGAGTCACCATTAATCTGCCACATGGGAACTGTTCCCAGAGCTCCCATTCTCCCCAGCTTTCCAAGATGTGGCACGTGCTTCACAGTTTCCCAAACATGAAGGCTGTGGGAGGATGAAGATGGTTACCCACCCTCATGCTAGCAGCAGAGGTCACCAAGAGTCATTCTCCCAAAAAGCATGGAGCTGGTTAGAAAGCAATGAACCAGGAGGAGATTAAATAATCATGGCCTTCTTCTATCACCAAAATCACCAGCAGTGTTACCTAACACATTTAAATCACAACTGTCCCTTCAAGTATAGACAAGTGTAGACATTGACTAATTAAAATTACTTAGGTCTTACCAAAACAAGGTAGCGACAGAAAAATCATGCTTAGCATTTTCCTAAAGAGTATTATTCCCATCATTATTAAAGGATAGGGAACCTTTAATAGCAACTTTAAAAAGTCTTGCTCCTAAAACCACTGAAAGTTGGTGGTCCTGAAAATCTCACCAGAGTCAAAAGCCCCTTTTTTACCTATGGAAAAAACTATAGCCTGAAGACCTAAGTGAACCACTCAATGACAAAATCAGACTGGAGGCAAAATCCATACAAGAATTTCAAGACAAGAAAGGGTGAAATTTAAAAGTGATTTGCGATTGCAAGTGGTATAACTTCAGAGAGGTTCGTGTTTAACACTGTCTGGAAACTGGGTGTCTTTTGAGTCTTTCCTGATAAGTAACATGGAATTGAGAGATTCAAAAAGCCCATTTTATGATATCCAAATTGAATTCTTATTTCCTAATCGTGCACCCTGTTCATGACTTCCTTCAACCTCTTGTCTAGGACTTGAGGGTAGCTGTCCCAAAAAAACTCACAACTGTGACATACTTACCTTTCCATAACACTAATGGCAGAACTTATTATAACTCAGACAAGAGACAGATGTTTTCAAATTTCATCCAAAGCAGTGAAACATCGAGCTCCAAAACTACAGCCAGTCTCCCAGGAAAGAAATAGCTGAATCTAGGCTGAGACATACAACAGAATAACCAGAAGCACTGACCTCAGAACCCATGAAAAGAGTCAGATTTTCACATCTGCAGTGCTTGCAGGCGGTCTGTGTTGCAGGCACGACCTGCCTGGCCAGGGCTAAGCCCTTTACTAAAGCGTCAAGAAAAATGCAAACCACAAACAGGCAGAACAGGTATATAAAATGGGACGTCAATTCGGTCAACCAATTAAGCACATGCTTTGATTTTAGTCATAGTCAGAAAAGAGACCAAAAGTGTTTGGTACTTATGATAAACTAATGCCTAAGAAAAATACAGAAGAACCATGAAACATCTGCATCATATGAATGAACCCTACTCATAGCTGCCAACCAAGCCACACTCTCTTGAGTTATTCAGAAACCACCCAGTTCAGTTGTGAAGTGCATGCTCCACTTGGAACATGCAACAGGTGAACATTCACTGCTTGCAGATAAGATGATCACTTGTTGATGGCTGACACTGAGGAAAATCCACCAGATTTGACTTTTTTTTTTTTTTTTTGGTAGAGGAGTCTGAAATTTCTCAGGAGACAAAGACACCAGCCATTTTAGACAGATTGCAGTTCTACTAGTTTGATACAAGAGACAATAAAGCCATCCTCAACTGAGACTAGTGGACAATAAAGCCATCCTCAACTGAGACTAGTGTAGTTCTGAGCTCAAAACTCTTCCCTCTCAATTGCGCCATAAACACACTGTCATTTCCAAACTGCTGATCGTGTAGGGATTTCAGAGAAAGCAAATGAAAATCATGAGAACCTGTAAGTACAACCCTAACCCTCAAATGGGAATAACTAAGAAGAAAAAAAAAAAGGGGGGGGGGGAATGCTAAAAACTGAAAAAACACAGGTTAAGTTTGCATGAACCTCCTGATTTATTTCTTTGCCCTTCCACACCCTTCTCACCAGGAAGGTCAGCAGGTTATATACCTTCTGTTGGACTAATCTACAGGAGAACAAGGGCAGGTAGCCAAGCAAAACTAGATTCTTAAAGGGACACAGCCAACCACAGACTTGGTTCCAGATTTTAAAGCATGTTCTTAATAAAATCTGTGACCAAAAACAGTTGAAAAAGATGCTGCTTCTCTGTTTTTTAGTTAGCTTACTGGGTGGATAGAAATCATGATTTCCATTGTTTCCCCTGCAGAGTTATTTTCTTCTGTTCACAGAGATCCTTCACAAACAAACAGGGCAAGAAAATAAATAGGATTTTATTTACTTATTTTTAGAAAGGTAACTCAGAGAGCAGTAAATGCACTTGGAGAAAATCTTCTTATGCAAAACACTCTTTTACACCTCTCTATTTTCTCCCTATACTGGCAAGATTTTCAACCCAAAAGATTCTCTCTAGATCCTGCCAGTCTTGTATCAGTGAGCTTTATTTCATGGACCTGCTATAGAATCACAGAATCATTTTGGTTGGAAGAGACCTTCAAGACCACCAAGTCCAACCATAACCTTACTCTAGCACTAAACCATGTCCCTAAGAACCTTGTCTAAACTTCTTTTAAACACCTCCAGGGAAGGTGACTCCACCACTTCCCTGGGCAGCCTGTTCCAATGCCTGACAACCCCTTACGCACAGAAATTTTTCCAATCCAATCTAAACCTTCCCTGGCACAACTTGAGGCCATTTCCTCTTGTCCTATCACTTGCTACTTGGGAGAAGAGACCAGCATGCTCCATGCTACAACCTCCTTTCAGGTAGCTGAGGACAGCAAGAAGGTCTCCCCTTAGCCTCCTTTTCTCCAGGCTAAACAGCCCCAGTTCCCTCAACCACTCCTCATAAGACTCATGCTCCAGGCCACTCACCAGCTTCATGACCCTCCTCTGCACTCTCTCTGGTACCTCAAAGTCTTTCTTATGATAAGGGGCCCAAAACTGAACACAGTATTCAAGGTGGGGCCTCACCAGTGTCGAATACAGTGGCACGATCACCTCTCTGTTCCTGCTGGCCACACTATTCTTGATACAAACCAGGATGCTGTTGACATTTTTGGCCACCTGTGCACACTGCTGGCTCATATTCAGCTGGCTGTCAATCAACACCGTCAGATCCCTTTCTGCCAGGCAGCTTTCCAGCCACTCTTCCCTGAGCCTGTAGCTCTGCCTGGGGCTGTTGTGACCCAAGTGCAGGACCCAGCACTTGGCCTTGTTAAACCTCATAAAATTGTCTTCAACCCAATGATCCAGCTGGTCCAGATCTCTCTGTATGGCCTTCCTACCCTCCAGCAGATGAACACTCCCACCCAAATTGGTGTCATCTGCAAACTTCCTAAGGGTGCACTCAATCCCTTCATCCAGATCATTGATAAAGAGATCAAACAGAACTGGCCCAAACACTGAGCCCTGAGCCCATGACCGGCCACCGACTGGATTTGGCTCCATTCACCACAACTCTTTGGCCACAACCCTCCAGCCAGTTCTTTACCCATCAAAGAGTTCACCCATCCAGGCCCTGAGCTGCCAGCTTCTCCAGGAGAATGCTGTGGAATAGTGTCAAAGGCTTTGCTGAATACTAACTATGGAGAAGTATGATCAGGAAAGACAAACTTAAGACACATCAGCACATCCTCCCTTTCCATTTCAGTATACACATGCTCGGTACTCTTTTGACTTTTCCTCCTTCAGTTAAAGTAGTCCTGGTTACAAGAGATTAGACTTTGCCTGGACATCTGTCACTAACGGTTACCATGCTGTTCAAAGGGAGGCATTTTGAGGACTACGCTAATTTATTTTTTCTTAGGAAATAGCAAAGTAGATGCTTCAAAGGCTTGTATCCAGGCTCTGAAAGCCACTGGCACTCATGTTTCAGAAGTAAAATGAAGTAAAACACCTACCTTTTGGCAATCATTTTCTAATGAAAGTAAGAATGAGGTAATTAGAAACCTACAACAGAACAAAAAACAGAGCCAGTGTGACTCAGCCAGTGGCACCAGAACCGGAAAACCTGACCCTCCCTAGCAGGGCTGACTGCATTATCTCCAGAAAAAGGAGGAGCCAAGGGGCAGAAACAACAAAACCCACTCCCCCACCCCTATCCACCCCCCCCCACCCGAAAAGAAAAAAATAAAACCAAACAAACAAACAAAGCAGCAACAACAAACCACCACCGCAACAACAACAACAAAAACACACAATCCACACAAAAAAGGCACCTCCAAATCCCAAAGAACTCTTTCTAATTATCTAGTCTCAGATCTTGTAACGGGCTCCATGCACACAAATTCCTGAATTTTTACAGGACTCTAAAAGGAACGTGTTGAGCATTTATTTAGCAGGGCGGTGGGCAAAATGCAGAAGTTGGAGAGAGAGAAGCATACACTACTGTAAACCTTCATAAACTTGACTGCACTTCAAAGGAGGATAAAACTGACATTAAGTTAGGGAATGAAAAGAACACAGTGCATAATGTAATATGTTTAGATTTAGAATAGCATTTGCTACTCTCCAAGGAAATCATTGATGAAAAATTACTTCAAATTGGACAGTACTGCTCATATTATTAGAAAATTAACTAACACATTCAAAAATAAGTGTAATGATACAGATCAATGAAACCAAGAGGTATAGGGGGCATATCTACTAGGTTGCTGCAGGGATATTTGCCCATCCAGATTTGACATCTTAATTTAGAGATCTAAGACAGAATAAAAGGAATGTAAACAAAACTTACAGGTGACATGGAATGAAGTTTACAAATATCAGTGGATAAAAAACAACTCAAAGGGATTCGGACAGCTCAAAAACAAACAAGAGAAGCAAGGGAGACAAATAAGACTATGTGAAAAAAAGTAATGCAAAGACACGGAAGAAACAACAACAAAATAAATAACGGAAAAAGCTCTTCGAGAAGCAGGAGCAAGAACCCTGAACAAATGAGAGAGTTCTCTGCAAAGCAAATATATCTGCCAAATGACCAATGTAACTTTTGTCTGCCTGTGCTCAGGTATCACATTAAGCAAAAAAAAGAGATTAATCACCTCCGATACAAGGAATATCAGGTCTTATTCTTTAAAAGCAACACAGACAAACTGAAGAAAATGAAAAGCAGAGAATAAAAAACAAGAGATGTTGAAAAATATTAAAAGTTTAGTCTCATTAGTAACTTGTAAGAACTTACAAGGTGTAAATGCAGAGAATAATCAATCATTTCACAGAAATACACACCAAGGCAAAAACTGATGCACTAAAGTAAGAACTTTTCTGATGTTAGAGTACATAAGGCAATGGAAAAGTTGCCCAAGAAAAATACTGCAAGATCCATTGAATAGCATTTATGGGGGACTGGGGGTAGGGAAAGAAAACAAAACAAACAAATGAATAAAGGACAAATCTGAGCTATAGGGAAAGTATAAGAGATCTTTTAAGAAAGGTAGCACTGAATTTTTTTCTTTCTTAAGATACAGTTATGTACAGATAAAACAGAAAATAATTTCATGCTCACAGGAGAAACTGTAGACATGGACCAAGGAATTCCTTAAGGTGACAAAAGATTACAATGTTGATAAGAAAATATCCCCATTCTTCTCCTGCTGCCCACTCCCTAGTCATTGCATCCCCTTCTCCAGACACACCAGCATTTATTGAGACCATACAATTAACCACACTGGAGAACAAGATGTGGCTGAAAACTAACTTGCTAAAAGAGAGTGCTACTTTTCATCTGGATTGGTCCCCTGGCCTGGGTCAGTAAACAGCAGTACCAACACCTATTCCAGCAACAAGGGCAAGAGGTGTGACACGTACAGAAATTGAAAGTTTGAGGCTGTGCAGACAGCTTCTATCTTCAGCAGTGCCAGCCTCAAGTCTTTGTGGACCCACCCCTTGAGCAATATTGTAGGGGAACCAAATGCTGAAAGATAAAAGCAGAAAAAGACACCTAATACTAAGGAAGGAGAGCTCTGAATGAGTCCAATTGCACTTTAAACAGAGATGCAAGCAACATCTGTTGGAAATGGCACTTTTCAGTAACCTTCTCAAAACTCTACTTAGAGTATTCAAGTTCTGTGAAACAAATACCCCAGTAAGAAAAACAACAACCATGATTTATTTTAAGCCACAAGCAAAATTCAGTGCCACAGAGTCCTTTTTTGCTTCAGAGCTTGGCAGTACTATTTTCATATGTTTTGCCCACATATGCTCTGTAATACGCTAACATTAAAACACTTATCACAGTAATAACATAAAATACTTCAAAGCCATCAGTAACATTAATTTAAAAATTCAAACTATGTACCAGGAACCAGGACAGTGGAGCAATTCTTCACACCCATTCTCATGCACACTAATTGCTCCCAAAATCATGTCTGAGAGGATAACAAACTATGAGCTGATGGTTCAGTTTAAAGATGATAGACTTTCTCACATGCTCAAGTTTGAGGGAGCCATCCAGACTGCATTAGGAAAAGCCTATAAGGTGACTGCACCCACTGTCTGGCTGCCCTTCACTCTGCCAACCCAAGTTCCAAAGAAAACCAGAGTCCCTCAGCACCTAACAACCCTAATAAAGAATCCCCTCCATATTCAATACAGCACCATCCAGTTCATGAGAAAACTATCACGACCAAAAGGCCTTAACTGCACAGGTAACAGTACAGAAGCTTCAAACCCGCACTGGCACTTATTACATATCCAGTCTGCTTTCCCCCTTGTTCTGTTCCTTTTGCTCCTCCCTGTTACTCGTGTCCTGTCTTACTGTCTACTTCCTCCTGTAGGAGAGGAACAATAAAACCTCTTACATTTACACAGACAGATGAATGAATGCTCCACTCACTTTGCACACAGTACAGTCAAGTCTAGGGGAAGATAATCTGTTCTGAGTAATCGGAAACAAGAAAAAATAAACAAACAATCCTCAAATCTCCTTCCCTTTCACCCTTGCCCTCTGCATTTGAAAAGTATTTTGTGTTGTTTATTTGTATGGCATTCACAGAACTCAGCTCTTAAAGTTAGAAAGTAGCATGAGGGTAACTTCAGCTAAAACAAAAATAATAATTTTAAAATTGGTAGGTTAGTTGTAGGGCTTTTTTTTACTTTTAACTTATATATGCCCATTCACCATAAAGTACTTCACAGAAGTCCTTAAAATACATTGAGTTATACTCACTCCTCCTTCCACAAAAAAAGCCCATCTTTAGCATCCCACACAAGGAATTGTTTAAACGGAGTTATCTACATAAGATAAAATATTACTTGGGGAAGCTTTGTTTGGTGGTACTTTTTTTTGTTTGCTTGGGGGGGGGGGGGTGTTTTTTGTTTTGGATTTTAATTCAAATCCTTTCCAGAGGCATGCCACCAAAACTCAACTTTAACTTCAGAATAACTCATCTGGGAAAAGTGTTCCCTCATCTTTTCATAAATGCCCTTTAACAACCCACATGCCTTCTCAAGGACAAGTTTGCTTATGACTTTTTTGTTTTGTTTTTCCCCAAAAGAACTTCCACAATTTACATTAAAATTTATTACAGAAAGTGCCGATCCTCCTCCCCAAGAACATGGCTACAAACGGTACAGAAACCTATTTTTTGCCATTAGACATGCTAGTAGTTTTCAGCCGACGCGGCAAGTGACCAAGTTCCCGAAATCCCAGCGCCGGCAGCCCTTTCCCAACAGGGAGAGCCGCCGGAGCCTCCATAGAGGATCTTATCGCTTCCTTTGTATGGCTGTGCCTCCTCTGTCGCACATGACTGGCTCCGAACCCTGTCTTTCACGCTCTCCTACAGGCACCCACGCCGCATCACCTCCCACGAAAGCAACCGTGAAATAGCTTGTCCTGACCTGAGCGAGGCAAGAGCGGTTGTTGCTTCGTAGGGGCAGCGGGCACAGGCTTCAAATCCTTCTGCTCCAGGACTTTCTGCCAAAAGAGCAGATGAGGGCTGTTACTACATGCCTGCCCCTCGTTCCCGCCCGATCCCCATCCCCGAGCCCGCAGGGGTAGAAATGGGGGCTGGGACAGACGGAGCGGGTGGGTCAGTTTCTCGCTCAGCATCGCCACCGCCAAGTCGGAAAGGAAAGAAGTTGCCGGAGATCCACGAACTGCTCTCCCGGCGGAATGGGCCCCCGAGGATCCCCCTTCCTCAAGTCCCGCAGCTGCAGGGGCGGCACGAACAATGCTCAGCCGGGCGCTCCTGCCGGACGGGCGGCCGGGGACAGGAGGGGAACAGAGCGGGGCGGAGGGGTGGGGCAGCGATGGCCGGCGGGACCGGAGGCACAAAGCGCACACTCACCTGAGGAGCGCGGAGCGGCCGGCGGGACCGCAAGCCCGAGCGGCGTGGCGGCGGCCGGGCAGGAGTTCGGGAGGGTTTTTATTTCCCCTGGAGTTTGAAAGGAGGAAGTGAGGAATGCGAGGAATGCGAGTTGGTATGAAATGAACGCGGCCGAGGGAGGGAACTGCTGCCCAACGCAGTGGCTGGGACGGGGCTGGGGAGGGGACTACTGGGGGGAGGCGAGAGAAGGGTCGAGGCGGAGCTGAGCTGCTCCCCGGCCGAGGGTCGTGTGTGACCGGAGCGGAGGGAATGCGGGCAATAGCCGGAAGAGGGGGCCGGCGGAGGAAGGCTGCCCCGACAGGGGGGGAGCGAAGGAAGGAAGGAAACTTCGAGCGGCTGGAAGGGGGAGCAGGGGAAGGGGGCGGGGGTGGCGGGAGCGCTCGGGACGCCGCTACCTCTAGAAAGTGACGCAGTGGTGCGGGCGGGGGTGGTGTCCGAGAGGGGAGAGAGTTGGAGTCCGCGGCCTGGACGGGCTGGCCTTAACCGAAGAAAGAGCTCTGGAAATGCCGCCACTTGCTTTGGTGCTTTCCCAGGGACGGGACTCCGGCGCTGCGGGGATTCGACGACGACCCAACAGCCGCCCGTTCCGGCCGCCGGGGACGAGCGCTGGGTGAGGGGGCTCCGCTCCCGGGGAACCCGGCCTTCCCCAGTCCTCTGTTGGCGCGGGGGCACGACCCTCCTCGGTAGCCCCTTCAGACCAGGCGCGGCCCGCGCCCCTTAGGGATGTGATGGGATTTGCACCCAGCATAGCTCAGCCACTGCGAAACAAACCAACCCCAACACCGCAGAAATGGTCGTAAGGGTTTAATTGTTCCCAGAGCATCCCAGAAAGTAAGCTACTCGCCCAACAGCAAAGGGATATCCTCTGTGGCTTCTTCCTGATCTCGCGAGGAAGCTGCCCTTTTCTTGTGTTATTTGTACAGGAATGCAGACATGCCGCACTAGAAAATGCTGATCCAAGACTGAGAACTACACTAGGATTGGAAAGCCACATCCCCAAAACAAAAGCAGAAGTAAACCAGCAACTTTAGTAATTGTAATTGCATCCTATTAGCAGCTCTAGGCGTGTAGCTACATCAGCAAAATAAACTTTTTCATGCTTCCAGGAGGTGACGGTGGATGCACCCGATGCCTGCTGTGCACATAACTACCTGTGGTAGAGTTATGGCAGAGTTGGCTTTGTTTAAAACTTCAGTATATTGAAGAAATTGATTAAGAAAAATCTCAGCTTTTGGTAAGAACCCAAAGCTAAAACAATTTTTAAGTCTTTAAAGTTGCAGAGAAAATACAGAAAACAGGATGTAAAAGTGTCCCAAGGCCTCAGAAACCAGATGACAAAACCCATCAATTTCATAAACTTAATACTGGGATTTGGAAGGCCAACTCCATATTTTTTTTTTGTCCTTTTTTTTTTTTTTTTTTAGTTTGGCAGTGCTGAAGATAACTGATACTTTTTAATACACTTTATAAGTAATATAATAATTTTATGAATACTTAAGAAATATACACCTTATATAATTTACGAATACTTCAGAAAAAGCTTTCTGATACAACTGTAGGAATCAAGAGTATGTACAATATATGTAAGATGAAGTTACAAAATTCACTGAAATTATTTTGTGTGCTTTTGTTTGTTATTTAAAGTTCTGTAACAATCTCAGCCACTGTTTCTACTAAGCCATATTTTAGAATGTGTAATTTAATGAAAAACAAATTAAAGGTAGCTCACTTCTCATCACATCTGTTCACTGTGAATTCTAGGTCAGGTCTCATGATCATGTGACTAACAGTATTCTTTTGCTCCCATTTCCCCACAGAATAAACATAGCTCAAAGAGAAGGAATTGAAACCTATTCCTTCCTGTGAATCATCACACAAATTATTTGCAGGACTCCAGTCAATTGCAGATGTAAACCTACTCAAGAGAAAAGAGGGGGTTTGGTAGTAGTTTTTTTGTTGTTGGTTTGGGATTTTTGTTGTTGGTTTTTGTTGGTTTTGTTTTTCTTCTTTACTAGTGATAATACGGAAGTAAACTATTCTGCTTAGAAAAGAAAGAAGAGGAAGTTGGGCAAGCTGATCAGACTTAATTCCCCAACCCTCTGCAGCTTTTAAAATAAAGTCATTTTTCACAGTAAAATAGTATTACTTTCCCTTTAATAAATAAGGGGCTCAATTCGATTAAGCATTTTTAAAAAAATCCTTTGTTTTCTTTATAATTTTAAGCTCTTATGTTGCAGACTCTGCAATGTTTTGCCTTGTCTAGAAGTGTTAATTTAATCAAAGCAAATGTTCACAAATTCAGTCCCCTAGAATACATTCACCCATTTATGTATTCTCTAAATTAAATGTTAAATTACCAGAGCAGGTTACAATTATAATAGCCTTTACCTTAATATGTTTTGGTGAAGTTAGTATGCCTCTGGATTTTTCTCTGATGTGGGGACCAAAGAAGTGACCTCCAGCTTCCAGAGGGAAACAAATACTTCCATATAGAACACATTAAGGGATGGAATGAGAAGACAAAAACTCTACAGGCTGTACAGTTCAAGAGATACAACAGAAAGAGTGGGTACAGGGTCTCTGTCCTCTTTCATGACAAGCCTTTCAATTCTTACCAGTTCACAGTTGCGGCAGGCTGTTCTTCCTGTTAGTAAGGAAGCCCTTACACCACTGTTAATTTTCTACTTGCCTTCATCACATATGCTGGGCCAAAACATTTGGCCCTAGCATACCCTAAGGATCTTAGGTCTGGGTTTCAGCTGTAGTAGTTACAAACTGCAGTTATGTACAACAGTTTGACACTGTGGCAGAGTAGATGAGATTCCTGATTCTGTCAGAGAAGGAATCTGTCCATAGTTTAGTTTCACAAGACTTCACACAAACTTTTAGCTCTCGACCTATAAATCACAGGGACAGCTTTGCTTGTCTTCTATACCAGGAACAAGAAACCTAATTCAATGTCAACGGAGAGATTTACAGAGCTGTTACTACCAGCAAATAGAGAAGCACACTAAGTAATTATTATGCCAACAGTAACAAAAAACCCTGCTACCAAATTTAGCAGCAAAACTTCAATGAGAGTGAGACTGCCTAAAGCAAAAAATTATTCAGTCTTTGTGAGCCAAGGAGCTATTTTAGTCTGCTAGGCATGCCTTCAGGATCCATATTTAACAGTTTTATATGGTTACTTTTTGTTTTCATATCTCTTTGAGATTTCAAGAATGCCGTGTTTGCATATAAGCAACTAATATTACTGTACTAAGAACAAATGCCCAGTAGTATTTCCTGCTCAGTTTTCTCTCCCCAGTAAACCTAATTTGGCTCAGATGGAAATACTGGGAAAAAGGGGGTGTATGAAGAATAGGGCCTACACATTGACAACTGCGTCCATTTCTGATTATCGGAACCAGCATATCTCCTCTTACTGAGGCTGATACATCTCCCATTGAAAATGGGAAAAACAACTACTTCAACTTGATGTTCCTCCTAGCCTTGTATTATTTCAGTTCTTGATTCAGAAATATATGGTATTATACTCCAACACTAGAACGGGTTTAGATGGAGGGTAGAAAAATGCATAAAGAACCATCTCAAAAGCCTTAACTGGATGTTGGGAGAAACATTAAAAACAGAGAAGTGCAATTAGCTTGAAGAGAGAATCAAATGGGAACCAAGAACTATAGAGGAAGACTTGCTGATGAGGAAAAATAGTATTAGAGATACTAACCTTACATTTATTCCCAGACTAAGTGTATGAAAATACCATCACAAATTAAGATAATCGAGAATTACAAAGGAAAAGGGGGAATAAGAATAAAGATGAGGTACGAGGCGACAGAAAGAAACTGAGGTAGTATCTCATACAGGAGGAACAAAGAACACCCACGAGTGACAGCAAAATTGTACCAAAAATCATTTAGAATCAAGGATTCTTTCAATATATAAATTAGTTTATTTTCATTTAGATATAAAAGTTATAAATACAACTAATATAAAACAGTATCTCATAAAAAAGCACTAAATCAGTTCATCTGTCTGCATAATTTGACTGAGACCGAGAGGCCCTGACCATGCTACATGTCAACAAATAGCTTGAAGAGCCACTGCTGACAAGCCTAACTAAAAGGATGAGTAAAGGGATGCAACCGTGGCCTTCTGAGCACAGAGAAGATAATCTTGAATTAGAAAATAGCACTCTACCTTCAGGTTGCCCCAAACTAACATAAGGCAGCTTCTTTCACACAGTTGTAATCAGAAAAATAATCAGACAGGTAACAAACTGACTTAGTTTTTCTGGATGGGTGGAGGGAATGCAGAGCCATCAGCAAAGAACTCAGAAAAGCACAACTGGAAAACACTGCCAGGTCTTGTCCCCGGGCTGATGAAGCAGGAAGTACATGAAGGCACAAAAGAGATCCATGATTCAAGTTCTCTTCGTGGACTGCTCTGCTGATGAGATCATCTCAAGACAATGGCTCACCAGCTAATGCAGAGTGGTCATCTGGGACACAGGCGAGCTGGAGTTGTCAGTGCCAGTTAATAATTTACAATTAAATATAGAGTTTACACGTGATTACCATCATTTTCTTTTTCCTGGCAACATCAGAAAATGTCTTCACAAAGTTTCATTATTTTGAAAGAGCAAGTTATATCTACCACTGCAAAGACTCCAGAGACCAAAAGCAATAAATCTGTCTCTTTGGCGCTTGAAACAGAATTATTCAGCTGACAATGACAATTTACAAATCTGCAGAATGTCTGTCTTGTCTCAATAGAGGGAGAGAGTTTTCCAAGATCATCATGAATATGCATAATGGCCAAGAAACAGGCAAGATATTTACTGTTCTCTGCTCTAGTACACAGCACATGTGTACACTACGAGGCTTATAAGTCACAGTGTGCAGCAATTCACTCTGATGAATCAAGGCCATAAGAATCAAGAAGCATTCCATGCTGTGACCTGCAGTCTCCATATTGTACATCCAACATTAAAAATGGAACACTGGAACGACACATTGCAAAGCCCCATGATACAATTATTAATTTTTTAATACTTACTGATGCCTTTGAAAATAGCTGCAGTCTCCTTTTGAGGTAACTCCTTCTTACAGTCTCATTAAAACTACTTACATAAGATCTACTTTAGTATGTCATGACTTGAGATAATATCACATTAAAAAAAAAAAAAAATCAATCACTAACTTATTCCTAAAAATATAGCAAATTTTACAAAAAATGGAAACATTAAAAATATATTTATGATCGGCTTACAGGCTAGATTCACTTAATCAGAACAGGGCTTTTCAGGAATAGTACTGTATATTGTTACAATACTACCTTCTGCCAAATTTAGTCAGATTCTACCATCTATTCAGTCTCATTTTTCACATGGTTAAAAGTTAACAGTTAACAGAAACAGCAATAGTTATAACATCACCAACTGAAAAGGGAGTGTTTGAGATTTGATTGATCTTTATTTGGTAAAAAGACTATCAAGGGATATGGAACAACTAGAATAATGAAAGGGAACTAGACTATGAGCTTTAACAGAGAATCATCCCACAGAGGAAGAGAAAAGTGTTTTATTAGAGCCAGTGTCTCATTCCAGCTCTGTATTTGTTGGACATTACCTATGGTTGCACAGAGCCATAACTTGGATCCCTCTGTGCATGACTGTTGTAGCAGACAGCAAAATGCTATACAGACTAAAAGAGAACATATGCCAATAACTGTCCTCCTTTTTTCTGAATTCATCTGATCAGGAACTCAGGAGTTCCTGATCAGATCAGTAGCATCATCTCCAGTGGCACTGTGGAAGTTCCAAGGTATATGAACATCAAAACATTATTTTTCTAACCCTAGATGCAAGGAGTTCCAATTAGTGGGCTAAATTCCTTAGCCCACTTTCACGCAGCATCTGTTACAAGGATTCTGAAAGCAGAATCAATACCGATGACAAAAACATCACCCATATTCCTTGTTCTTCCATAATGCATACAGAGACTGCTCAGTCTTGGGACAGTCTCCTAAAATGGTCTGCTGTAAACAACCATAATGCTCTGAGGCCTGGTATTTGCTTTCTAACAAGCCTTCTGCAGTCCATCCTCCAGTTCCTTTCCCTCCCCAAAGTGCTTTTCATTACTCCACCTGGAACTCTTGCAACAAGATGCAGGGATGGGAGCAAGTTCCATGTTTCAAGTCTGTTGTCTCTCATTCACAAGCCAATTTACTATCAAAGCTGGAGAGTCCAATAGCAAAGGCCTGAAGAGCACAAAGAGGATAATTATAGTCCAGAGTGAACACATCTTCTGCTACACGACCAAACTGCATCACAATGTAGTCAGCTGGGGAGAAAAGGAAGATTCAGAGACAAGCAATTTCACAGTGAAACAAACAAACAAAAGCAACCACAAACAAAAAACCACATGTCTGACAGTCCCAAATACATGTGGTTGTTGTATCCATCCTTTCTCACCAGACTGGCCCTGAAATCTGTCGTCTAGAGCGACTGCATTATTCTAGAGATTACCTTTCTTCTCAGAACCAAAGCTTGCTGGGCTGAAGGTATTTTTTTCCCTTCAGGAAGCTTACATTTTCCCCCTCTTTTGCTGCAGCTATTGACAGCAGTCTCTGCACTCACCCCAGAAAAATGAGTTTATCATTTTCTTGACAGCTAAGAAGTCCCCAGTAGTGCTGAGCTGAATTGCTCCACCCATTCTCCCTTCTCCAGGAATAATGTCCTATTCCTCCAATACCTTATGAAATAAATTGGGTTTTCTCTGTTTGAATAAGCCCACCACACTCTCCACCAGACTCTTACGGTCATTGTCATGGACAATCTGGAAGTTCTTCACTGAGGCCTGAGTGACTCTCCCATGGAAGTTCAAAACATAGGATTGAGTATCATCGTTCCAGACTGGAGCCTTGTTGTGCAACTCAATGAGGTTCTCTAAATTTTTGCTTTGCCATTTTGATAGCAGACTCTCATGTTCCTGTTCAGAATAAATAAATATATTTATCAGATTGGAATGGGTCTGCTTTCGAGTACTGCCTCTCTCATGTGTGTGCACACTTGAAGGTCATTCCCTGTTTAATCAAACATGACAACACTTAAACTCAGTGCTACTGAAAATTTCCTGCAAGTACCAGGAAGATACTTTCATGCATTTTCAGTCCAAGCATTCCTTTTCACTCAATCTATCACCATATTTCCACTCACATGAGAAAAAAAAAAAAAAAAAAAAAGAGTAAAGAGAAGAAAGTGTATGTACATGAAAGAGAGCAATTCACAGGCCACAGATGACTGCCACCCTGCTGGCAGGAATCCTTTCTGAGTCTTGTAAGCTTTCTCTGATCCTGTTGGATCCACCTTTCATTTCTACTATCCTAAACTCTGTAACAAAAGAAAATAATCTACAATTAACTATAGTGCCAGGCCCTAGGGTGCTTCAGTAAAAAGTCCAAAGGCTACAGCGGGCTGTAAGTATGCCATAAGTAGGTTAAATGTCATCCTATTGGGTCTAATAAGTGATGCACAATATGAAAAATAGAGAAAGTAAAAACAAAAAGATACAAAAAGGAGGTAAACCAGCACATTACATTTGACAAACAGAATGAATTACACGAAGCTGCAAATAGTAGTGAAACACATGACATATGACTTAATTTTAAAAGTTCTGCAACAAGTAAATCCAAACTTAAATAATATATGCCAAAACTCTTAAGAAAAATAATCCAAACTGAAGTTATTTAATGGCAAAAATGATCAGAAAACAACCTGCTGTGGAGGTCTGACTGATACAGGCATAGTTTTAGTATTGTATATAGATATGATAGTGGATTTCTGAGGATAACCTACATAAAACTTACAGTTCAATTTAAATGCTAGTTTATATATTTATTTTTATCCCTTTTTACTTTTTTAAAAACATAAAAAGAACTTTGAGAATTGGCACCTGAGTGCATTTAGATACAATTTTTCCTCCTTTAAAGTAGGGGCAGTCTTCACTGAAGAGAAGGAAGATAAAAACAGAGTCAAACCCCTAATCTGAAAGCTTTGCCAACTTTTCGGAACCACTTTGTGTTTTAGCCTTATCTACTGTCAGTACACTTGCCTGCTGGCAAAACAGTTGGGAAAACCGAAGAAAGATAAAGGCAGGGCCATAGAATCACTACTGTACTGACCAGGGAGACGGCAATGTCAATTGAAAGATGATGAATAAATTACCACCTCCAGATACAATTTTCCTGTCCATTCAACAAAATTAAACCTGTTTTCCAGTCTCTCATGACTCTGAGTTTCCCGTCTTGATTTTTTCTCTCTGAACTCAACAAATACACTCTTGTCCTACTCATATCTACTCACAACATGTCTACAAATACTATTATTAGCTTAAAACACTGACCATGTCTTTCATTTTGCACCTGTCTTTCCTGCCTTTTTGTCTTCTGTCACACCAAACATAAAACCCACATTAAGGAAGCTGCGTTATTTTAATCATATACCTTAATATATCTTCAGATACTGTTCTGTAAGCTTTTAGCTATAATGTTCCCCATATGTATGAGAAATCCTCGCTAAACAATCACCACAAAACTCCATCCTTCTCCTCATCCCACTTTCTCCTTAAAGAACCCTCCTTTTCTGTGATTCCTACAAAGAGACTACCATTCTGATCAAAAATGTATTTACTCTCTTGCTACTACACCAGAATACCACCTTATCTATTTATTATCTATCTGTTGTAATACTGGCTAAGAATGGAAGCTCCTGGGAGAAGCAAGTTCGTTCTGTGTTCATGCAGCTCTCAGCATAATAGAGTCCTGCTCACGAGGAGGCATTGTAGGTGCAACAGCGACACCACACACTAGCCATTGCAATAGCTAACTAAATAATATGCTGACCAAAGGACAAGTAAGGATACCAACTACAAATTAGGTAAAAAAAAATTGATCAACACCTTCAGGCTACATGGTATTTACTCTCTATGAAACTCGCTAAAGCCTAGGGTATTAACAACCCTGCACTAAAAACCTTAATTGTCAGTGACACCCAAACCTCTTCCAGAAAGTTTTAACCTCTTCCTCCAATCTGAAACGTGACCAAACTCCATAACTCACGTTTCGTGGATGGATTGGAATTCGCTTATGATTCATATTCATTCCTGGAATGATCACAGACATTTTTCTGGGACCCTTGAATCCTAACACATTGGTTTCCTGAAAGACAAGGAAAGACATTATTTTCAGTAAATGGGATACTCAATCTCAAAGAAGGAATGGCAGCAAAACTGTACTTGAATCCACATTTATATTGGCTTTAGAGATGTGCTAGCTGCAACTGTAGTAGCAGTTATCTAACTAGAACTGTGTTTAATGACTGAGAATAGCATTCTCTCCCATTTTGAAAACTGCATTAAAAGACATACATACTGTTAGCTAATTGAGAGCACATCTGTTATCCTAATGAAACATTTATAATGAAATCAGACAAGTGTAATCTCCAGACATAAATTTTAGCATCTGAGGCAAAAACATGTTAAAATCCTACTAGTGAACAAGTGTTAAGTATGATAAAAGGCAAATATCTTTGACCCAAGTCTATATATCAGCATTTAGGCTAAAATGTTCCTGAAGAATGACTGACATTCTTCTTTAGGTGCTGGTTTTTGTGTTTAAGAACATGCCTACAATTTTCTCTCAAATCACACTTTCATAAATGACTAAGAACAGACCCAGAAGGCAAAGTATTCAGCATCTGTCCGAGCTTCAATCTTAAAACAAGCAGATTTTTTCAGAGTACTTCAGGATGCTACTCCAAGTGGGTTTAGTATAATAAGCAAAGGAAAAAAGTCTTGGCATTCTCAAACCACCCATTTAATAATGTCAACCAAAATCCAAGAGTCCATTTAAAGTGTTCTGTAACAATGTCAATGATAACCTTTAAAATTCCTAAAGACCAATTAAAAAGCCAGAATCTTTTTGAAGTACTGAATCAATTGATAGGAGTGATATAGCTTCTCCTAACATGCTAGTGCATTTTACACACAGGTCTTTGGAATTGCAACCTCTATTATTTCACTTCAGAAAATCTAGGGACATATATGAGAATGAGGGTACTGATTTTATACATATATAAACTTTACAAACTTCTTGTAGATAAAAGTTCAGAAATCTGAAAAGCTGACTTCGTGTTATCTGCTGTAGTAATTTTAACACCTTGCTGTGTACAGTTATGTACAAAACTGAAGAATACTCTATATAATACAAATCTAGTGATACTTCTTTAAACAGGCTAGTACTAGAATTATCACATATTTTTTTTTCCCAAGTGGCACCAAGATCAACAGTAAAAAAAAATCCAGATCATGCTTCAGTAGGCTAGTGTGCCTTTAAATTTCTGCTGCTGTACCTGTGATAAAAGTAAAAATCCTTCACTTGACTGGACAGCATTTTGTAAAGAACCTCAAATTTTACTCAAACTTTAAGATTGGAATATGAAACAATGTGATGTTGAGATCCCTCACATAATTCTAGAGTTGCCACAAGTGCCTCCTCACTCAGAAGCCTAGAGTGAGGTGATGCACAAGACTAGAAAAACAAAATATCTCCAGGACAAAGCTAGCGAATCACGATTTCCCTTGGAAACATATCCTTACCAACACCTTTCAGCTGCTGCTGAAATAATGCCAGCCTCTTCCTATCCACCAAAATGCCTTTGGTTCTGCAAAACATAATTCTTCTTCACAGGGTACTCCCAATGCCTTTTTCATGTCCACCAGATACCAGCTGGACAACATGCAGTTCATGCTTTGGCTGGCTCTATGCAAAGGATATGCTGAATAGCCACACACCAAACGACAGGCCAGATAAGGTGGTCATTGGGCTGTTAGTTTGTGTCTCTCTCTCTCCCCTCGCATTGACTCTTTTTTTTCATTAAACTTGTAAGAACTTGTCTTTGAGGCCTCTGCCCTTTGTTGTATCTGGTTCAAATTGGTCAGTTGGTTCCAAAGCTAAGTGGGGGAGGCTGCCAGGAAGTATGATTTTGTGGGCCTGGTTTCCTCGGTAACCAGGCAGCAAAAAAGGAAGGGGCAAAAGGGGAGAGGCACTACTTACATAACAAATAGCTGCAAGCTCCTGTCTCATATAAGCCTTCTCCACTAGACCTTGTGCCTTGACTGGGCTAACTCCATGGTCATAGACTGTAAATTTAGTTCCCATGAGGTTTGACCTAATGTCAGGTTTTGGAAAGACAAAGAGAGAGGCATCAGTGGAAAGTTATGTCATCTTCTGAAGGTATTTGTACAGCACAGTGAAAACACACACCTTCTGCTATCTGAATCTTCCTATTGCCAGCTCAGTAAGGAGCAAGTGCCCATATAAAACTGAGGCTGTAACCTATCCTGGAAATGCATCAAGCCAGAATTCTTTCTCTGAATTGCCAGAGTCAATGGTAATACTGAAGAAAGGCTGCCAAACCATGTGAATACAGATTTCATTAAGCAGGCCAATGCAAGTTCACTCTTTCTAAATTGATAACAGATTGCTATTTATAACCCCAACTCAACTAAAAAGAAAATCCTATCTCTCCTGTCAGTAGTTTTCACCTGTGGTTCTCACCTGAGTTTTCCAATGAAACTTTCCCCTTCCCGAGATAAATCAGTTGGATCAACTGATATGAGGTAATTGGATGTTTTGCTCTTTTTTCGTTTTCTCCCTGCAAGAAGGAATGTCTGGAAATACAAAACTTTGATCAAGACCGGAGTTTTGTAAGAATGCAGAGGTATTGCTATCCAAACTGTTATCTCTCCACTTCCCACATCTATTGTCCTTTTTGTTCTGTGCTGTTATTACTGTCTCCAAAGTTTTGATCTCTTCCACAAGTGCACACCCTGAAATCCTGTTCCTCCAATCAGCTCACTCAGCAGTCTAGATTTAATACAACTGTCCTTTCTAGTCTTCCCCCCTTTTCTTCTGGAGCATCTCAGTCTCCCTGCTCTTCTTTATCGTTGACTTTTTCATAGTTTTAAAATTTCATCTTTCATTCCCTCATCATCCCTTCCCATCATCAATTCCCTGCTTAATGCTTAGCCAAATATAAGCTGTCCTCATGTGTATGCTGGCTCTCCTAAGCTTCTGGTGTTTTTTTTACCAGAAGCTCTCTCTTACACCAAAGATATTCTGTGGTAGCAGTAAAATAGCCAAGATAACTGTGTGCTGTTTCCAATACCTTTCTGTTGTCGTCTCTTTCCAGATGCATGTAATAAGTAGGAAAGAGGCCACGGTCCATTCCCTTCTTATCTCTAGTGATTCGACACTTGACTGTAATACCACGGGGTGCAGGGCATAATGCAAAATTCTCCAAGTTCTCTACTTCTCCCAGCTGTACATCTGTCTGAGTGGATGGACTACAGGACGCACCTGTTTCCTGTGGGAAGAACCATCATATTAGCAAATTAATATCAGATCCAAGGTTCTGGTATTCCCAAAGGAAAGAAAGGTCTGTTGAAACAGAAGATGTCATGTCTCAAGAAGGTATTTGGGAAAGGGAAGTTAAATGAAAGGCCACACGTGTTTCCCTCCAGAAAGTGGCTGAAAGTGACTTTAACTCTGAGGAAAGATTAGCCCTCCAAGGGGTGGGGAGAAAAAGTACCCATTAACCAGACATAAGTAAATTGCTAAGAAGGGAAAAATATTATGAGATACTGGAAATATTCTAAGCAAAGAGCTTCTCTGCTTTTAGAGCTTCAAGCACTGTAGGAAATAGGCAGCACGATTGTCATTGTTTAACTGGAGCTAGCAATAAAACCACAATAGCCACTCACTCATCTCCTCCCCCAATAAGGGAGAGAATCAGAAGGGAAGGGAGAAGCTTGGATTGAGATAAACACAGTTTAATACAATAACAAAATACTAATACACTACTAGTAAATATATATATATATAAAAGATACTCAAGGCTATTCCTCACAAACACGCTGAGCAGTGAGTCCCAGGAAACAGCACCTGGTTCCACAGCCGATCCCAGAGAGAGAAAAGAGGAAAAAGAAAAGCCCAGAGGCCTTTGCAGGATGTCAAAAGGCCAAGCTAAATGTCCCGACCAAACTTCTCCGGCTACCCCCAGAGAAAGAGAGAAAAGCAGAAAAGCAGAGGAGTGTGAGAAACCAGAAGGCCCCACTCTTAAATCTGAAGCATGACTCTAATGGGATGGAATACTCTCATTGGTCAGTCTGGATGTCAGTCAAGCTCTGCCCTATCTCTGCCCTCCCTTCCTTGATGCCTCACACCTGTGGGCAGAGCACTCAGAATGTCCTTGGCTCTCAGACCAGAGCAATTAAAAACATTAACTCTGTGCTGGGGTGTTATCTGCTTGTTCTCAAACCAGGGCCAAATAATGAGCATGCTAGCTATGAAAAAGGAAGGTTTCTAACTGCACAAAGAAAATTACCACATTTTCAGTCAAAACAGCACAATGATAAACTGAACTGGTAGATGCTGCAGTAAGACAGGCTGGGATTTTTATGACTGAAATGAGCACTGAGATTACGTTGGTTCAGAAGAGTAGCAGAAACAGAGTAAGCTGATGGTGGAACCACCTCAACTAAATGCTGGAAGAACCTTAAAACAATGCATACAGTCAGGATGCAAGCTATGGTCACCAAAGGAACTGTAATGCTAATGGAAATTTGGTATGCATCATCAAAGTATTTTTTTCTTAGAGGTAGCTGAATCTTTGGGACTGTAGAGCCCAGGAGATTCCTCCATTACTGGAACCTGAAGATGGGGTTGCTGGTTTATCCCCATTCCCTGGTACACTTAGTAGGAAATATGAATGAATACAGAGAGATTCACACAGACTTGAAATTCACTAGTGGGTCTCAACCCTCCCCACCTCCAGCACCCCCTACACTGCATCTCCAGCACCCCCTACACTGCATCTCCAGCAGTTGACACCCGTAGCCCAGTCTCCCAAATACCTAACAGGCAGACCTCTTGTACTCCCCACCCACACAATCACCTCACAAATATACTCACACAGGTATTCTGAATAGTAGCATGGACGTGTAAGGCTGTCCAGCATTCATGCCCAAGCCCTATGCCCTTTATCTGGTCACTACCTCAGATCCTGGGTGTTCCTGATGCTGGTCTCTTCCAACTCACATAGTCCACCATACAGTTTGTCAGTATATATATATGTGTATGTATCTCACACACACACATGAACACAGGAACACATTAACACAGGAAATAGTTAGAACCAGAGTTTTGGAAGATGGTAGGATATGCTGCAGTAATCAGGCACAAGGCTTGGCCACACAACCATGCTGTCTTGCAGCTGTTTACATGCATCAAGTACTTTTTAACCCCTTTACTCCCTATTTTCCAATGCTTATCCCTCTGATCCACATTGACCGCTTTCTTGTCCCTCTTGAGTCCCTTCCCCTAAACACCCCATAAAAAATTTTTACCAATCCCAGAATTCTCTGTTTCATCCCAAAATTCTGGTCCTCCTTGCATCCCACAATAAATGCTACAAATCTTCAGGCAGTTAACTCTCCTAAGTTTGCATGGCATTTCAGTTTCTGTTAGTCATCTTGGTGGATTTTACATGAGAGAAAATGGCCTAATCTGTCTCCTTTGCGGGTCATAAGAGCAGCTGATTATGTTCCCACCTTCACTGATCAGGCTGATTGGCTTCCTCCACCCACCGTTGTTCTTTTGGTCATTACTAGGTTTTTGTATTTAACTCAAAGGCCCTCTCAGTCAGATAACCTGACAGTCATGACCTTCTTCTGCCTTCAAGGATTAATAAACTAGCTACTGTAGTTGCGACTACTCCTTTTTTAACTCACTGCTCAAGGGGTTAGTACTAAAATCAAGCATGTGCCCAGCCATTATCAGAAATGTATTTTTATACACTTACTGCAAAAGATTTCTCGCTGGTTGCAGAACTAGGCCTCTCAGATTCTGGACATGGAGAATGAGATGCTGGTCTCTTAGCAGCTTCTTCTTCTTCTGTGTCCTCCTCATCAAAATTCAGACTGCCTGAAATTCCTGTCAGAATGCAGGATCAAACAGTTAACCTCTGGAAGAAGGTGTCATGAGTTCATGGGATCACTAATTCATATATTACTCTTGCAAAGCCATTCAACTCTTGCTCTTTTAATTAATTTCTGTTGTTTCAACTGCTGATTTTCTTAATGTGCTACATATTGCTTCCTGGGCCTTGTAATTCAATCCCCTGGTGCCATTGGGCAGCTGGCACTGTGCAGATGATTAAGCAGATGTCAGGTTTTTATTAATACATACTTTACATAATATTACAAGATATAGCATACTGCTTAGTGTATGCTGTCATTGAATTAATTTTGCCTATTTTCACACAAAAAGCCCTCCATGTCTTAAGAACAAAAAAAGAAAATCCAGATCAATATGCTAACACCTATGCCATAAGTTGGACACTACAGAGTTTACATCCTTTACCATTTCCTCTTAGTCTTATACACACTGAAATGGAGTATGATAATTTTGCAGTAAGGGCCCCTCCTAGTTTTACATCAGCAGCAATAACTTGGGTCTCATGAATACTACTAATGATTTGATTTTTAAAATAGAAGTGCACATGAGTAGCTCCAATACTCATTTATTTAAGGTTAAACCTCAGCACAGTTATATAGAGATGACTGTGGGTATATAACTAAGTAAGATAAGTTTTTAAAAATCTGCTGTAGACATCACTGTCTGGTGTTTCCTTCCACTTCCACTTCCACTCCAGAAACTGCCTAATTCGGTTCTGCGATCCCATTCTTCAATTTGGTTGTAGAATGGAAAAGAACATTAAGCACTATAGCAAATGAACACAGCCTGCTAAGCTGAATTAATTTCTGAGAGCCAATATTAAAACAGTGCTCCCACATGGCACTGCATAGAAGGGGCACTGCTGGAAGTTCTTTGACTCAGATCAAACAGAAATATATAGCTTTAACAACCTGTCAGAAAGAGGAAAGGCATTAACCCTAGTACTCCAGCCAATATTAAAATTCACTGTTTATATTCCACCTCCACTAATTTCCCCTGAAGTTTCTGGATATTTTTCTCTTGCTTCCTTTACTAACTCTTGGATAATATTGCTATCCATAGGTAAGCAGCTGTCGCATCTCACAAACGAATGGAAGTATTTCCATCCTTCTATATATGGTAGTACCTTAACACATAAAGTATACTGGAAACATTCTGGAAGACAGGCTCTGCAAAATAAAAACAAGCCATGTACCTTATTAAACAGTAGCCATTATTTTGTTGCAAACTGCTTAGGCTGCATGCAACAAAAAAAGTTTCCTGTGGCACTGGCAGCAACATTAAGTACTTGGCAGACAGTGATGGACACTCCACTGGGAAACTACTCAATGGGAAACAATTACTGAACACAAAACTCTAAAACTGTTGATTGCAAAAGCTTCTGACTCAGGAAAAACACCTTTCCTGTTAGTCTCCTAAACAGTTAAATTACGGCATTTACTGGCTACAGAGGGTTCTGCTGTTGTGAAAATATTCAAGCATCATATCCAGATATAATATATATGGAATAAAAATACGGCAGATGTTAGAAAATGTGAAGCATAGCATTTTTTCACCAGCTCTTTGGAAAGGTCAGAAATTATACAGCACATTGATAAACCTTTAAAATGTAATTGGTATGTTCCAATTAATATCAGAAGAAGGAACTGCAATTCTGCATTTCCACATGCTATAGATTCTACTAGCTCTGCATTTAAAAGTAATATCCAGATACTTGTTTTATGATTCCTCGTATTTTCTAGTTTTTCTAATGCTACTGAGAAAAAAAAACATAAGAAGTAGAAAAGCCCCGAAAAAGACCTTTGTCCTTATAATCTGTTACCTCGTTTCTGTAAGATTTCTTGCAGATCTGGCTTGCCTGATGTGTCTGTTAGAGCCTCTCCATAATCTTCCTGATCTGCATTGTCTTCTGTTTTGGAAGATCCAGCACAGAGATTTTGGAGCTTGGTATCCAAATCTTGCAGTTCTGATTTCAGGAAGGCAGCTGGTCCATCAATACCTGCCAGTCAAAAGGAAATGGAATACTAAAGTCTATTTTTTTATGGCTAAAGACACATTCCAGGATGGTTCTGCTTTTCATTTTTCTTTGCTCAAGCATCCCTTTAAAGTATTGATACATACTTGTTCAGGTTTTGCCAGAAGACTTAGGAAGAGTCAGGCCTGATTCTGGTATAGACCACCTATTACCTTAAACATATCAGGCATCAGTTTCTCCATTTATAAATATAGTGATTGTATCTACCTTTTCACAAGGCCTTAAGCAATTTAAACTAGTTGTATTTGTCATGCACCTTGATATCTTTCAACTTATTTATGGGAAACTACTCTATTTTCTTTTCCTTCAGGTTCCTTGTTTACTCCTGTGCCAATAAGTGAGTGTTCTACAGTGAACATCACAAATCAATTTGATAAAAATATCTAAACCCACAGGCAGAAAAACAGTAAATGTATGCCCTCTATCTTTTTGGTAGAAATGAAGTTTTCATGTTTAATCATGCAACACAGCTGTGCACTGCACTTTGTAATTGGTGAAGATGTCTTGATGTCGGGGCTGGCATAATACTTAATACATGTTTGTGTAGTGCACAATATGTAAATGTAGTTCCAGCTTTGGATTTCTTGCTTTCCCACTGCTTTCTTTCTTAAAACTTTACTGCTTTATCTAGTCATCAGATTTCTGACATGTTTACTGCTGTTACCACTTCTTAACAGGATTTGTTACTACTGAAGTACTACGGAAGCTAGTGAGGAAGCAGTTCTCATTTTTCTTTCTTGTAGTTTCAGTACTACTGAAGTTTCCTAACTCAGAAGTTATATCAATCTTTTATCTCACTCTCTTTTCCACTTAAAAGTGTCTTTCAACAGAAGCTTTCTCCCACCTGATTTTAAACACATAAATGATACCATCCACATCACCACACTCCTCCCCATCCTACAATCATGAAAGACATCTGGAGAACAAGAAAAGCATTCAAAAGGCAGGGGATAACATAGTTCCAAATGTGACCTTCCAATCAGGTATTGCTGTTTTGTTTGGGCTGTTAAAATTCTACTCTACGCTTTAATTCTCTATTAATATAGTGGTGTTATTATAACATCCTGCGATAACATACATCTCAAAGCCTTAGGATGTTTCCTGTTACTTTCTTGATGGGCTGATGGGATCCTGACTCTGATAAACTACTTCCTGATGTTTCCACTGGAATATAGGCATTTCATTGCTGTTCTTTTTTCCATCCTGCAACATACAAGTTTTAAGGCTGTCACTACTGCATTTCTTTTCACTCCTAACAGAATGGTCACTATTTTACTGTAATGTTTTGAGACCACTGAGTTATTGCCTTTGATACCACCTTTGTGCTTGTGGCTTTCTAGACCACTACAGCTTGTGAAGTTTCAGTTGTCTCCCTGAAGCCCACAGAAAACAATAGATGAGGTAAAAACCAGCAAGAACCTAATTCGGTATTCATAAGACTTTTGTTTTGCTCTTGTCCACTTCATCATTCAGTCATATGCAGTCTTGAGATATATACCATGATACAGTGAAGGAAAGTACAGGCAGTCGCTAGTTCCCTTTTCTTTACCCTACAGCTTCAAAAGACTATCTTGCTTCAGATTTGTATCTCCCTGCCTTTATAGAAGTTCCTAACCCATTTCTACTGTTTTTCTTAGCCTAACACAAGGGAGGGACTACTCAAAGGCACATGAAGATACATTCTCAGCTGTCACAAAATCCAGGTTAATGCTTTTGTTTGCTTTTACAGTTCAGTGTTGCTCAACCATACTGTACTACAATGCTACTTTTGTACATACAAAGGTGCGTAATGAATGTTGTTTATTACTTGACCACTGTCACAGCAATGTAGGGACCCACCTGTGACATAAAATGCACTGACAGTTTGAGGAACATTGTTGCTAACCAGTTGATTACTTACCATGCAACGTAACTTCACTGTGGAAAGGTGTAGGACTTTCTACTAAAGGAGTCTGCTCCTCATGCCCTTTGGGCTTTGACCTACACAGCTTTGCCTCAGGATTTGGCTGTACCATCAAGGGATCAAGACGTTTCTTCCTCTGCTTCTTCTCTAGAAGAGCTCTCTGAGAGAGTAAGAAAAAACATGAAATAAGGATGAGTAACCACTAGGTTTGTTCAGCCTGGAGTAGACTGAGGAGAGACCTCATGGCCACCTACCATTTCCTCACAAGGGGAGGAGGAGGGGCAGGTGCTGATCTCTTCTTTCTGGCAATTAATGATAGGATCTCAAGGAATGGCAGGAAGATGTGCCAGGGGAGGTTCAGGTTGGACATTAGGAAAAGGTTCTTCACCCAAAGGGTGCTGGAGCACTGGAACTTGCTCTCCAGGGAGGTAGTCACAGCTCCAAGCCTGACAGTGTTCAAGAAGTGATTGGACAATGCTCTCAGGCACATGGTGTGAATTTTGGGGTTGTCATATGCAGGGACAGGAGTTGGACTTGATGATCCTTGTGGGTCCCTTCCAACTCAGGACATTCTATGATTCTATGATCCAGAGAGGCAGAAACCATGCTTCAGCAATTGGCAATTACATGCCACTGATCAGTCAGGATCTCCAATAAACCTGGAATACCCTTGTAGTATCTTACAAAAATCCTAGACAGAGATATCACTGTGTGTTTGGAGTGAGACATTTCCTTTGATTCTTCATCAATGGTTGATGGGTGATGAGAATGATATGTGTGTATTTTCTGATCTATCCTGAGACCACCAGCAGATAATTTAAACTCCTTTCATCCAGTCTAACTGCAGCAATCCTTAATATAAATAGACAAATTCAGCAATCATTTATAATCCAATATGAAACATTTCACAAAGTAAATGTTATAAGATACAGCATGGTCATGCAATTTTATTACTCCATGCATCCTACTTACTTAAGCTGATAGAGTGGGCAAAACAGGTCACAAGGACTCTTTGGTCTTTCCACTGCAGTTGTGATTGGACTAAACATTCTGTCATTTAGGGCAACTTCCTGTGCATACAGGGAATGTATAATTTTTCCTCCCTGTTTTGTACAATTAAGGTAACTTTGTATTAAGAGAACTATCTTCAAGACTATCTGTAAATGCTAAGTAAAAATGAGAGCCCTTGCCCTATGCATTACATGGCAATTAAGTCTTTTACTATATTAGTATAACATTTCTAAAAATCCTTAATCCGGGTTTATACTGCCACTGCAGTTAAAAATGCTGTTACAATGCAGCAAAAGCAAGTCAGGACTTGGAAAGGAAAAGGCTTCTATCTCTAAATCTATCATCTTATGAAGAGAACTGAAAACAAATAGTTTCCAAAAACTGATGTTGAGAGATAAGACTTTGAGGGAAAAAAAAAAATGCAGTAATTAAAATATTATAGGGCTGATCCAGTAAAAGGAAAATTTATCTACATTGCAAAAATTGTCCATCTAATTCCAGATTAAAAGGAACGAACAGTAAATCAAAATGTTAAAAAATAAAACAGTTTTTCCAAGATACAAATACATTTGATGCTTATGATCTCCTACTAAATGAGAACAGAAACAACTTAAATCAAGGCAAATGGGGACATTGCACCATTTTAAAGACAGCCACGCTTAATCCTGAAAAGTTAAGGTGATGCATGAAGAAGAAGGAAAAACCATATTCTAATATTCTGTAATGCACCACTATGGAAACAACGTGCATGTGCCTTGCCATAGATGCAGTTTATCCATGCCTGCTTCTTAGGCACCTGAACACCCCTGAAAGTCATTCTTGATGACAGAAACCCTTTATCCATCACATTTATTTTCAGTCTCCAAGGACCCATGAGATAAACCATACCAACAATTCAATTCACTTGAGACACAGACATCTTTGGAACCCTTTCCTCTCATATTATGCTTTTTTCTCTCTCTTGTTGGTTCTTTCCTCTCCTATTAGGCTTTTTGTCTTAAGCGAGGTTAGTTTCTCAGGCAACTTCTCCCTGAAGAAGTTCACACACAACTCAGCCATTGGTCCTTTATTCTTTCTAATTTTTGAGCACGGAGCTAAAAAGTAAGCAAGCAACCAGCCACGAAAACAAAACAACATTTTCTATTTAAGTTCATGATTACACTTTGAAGACTGGACTGCAATACATGTAGTGTTTGTTGCTGCATGATGTTTTGCAAGGATTGTCCTGCAGGTCAAAAATTACATAGATTTCCAAAGAGATTATCACACTGCTCTAGAAGAAGAAAATAAAAATAAGCAGTAGAAGTCAAATTCTTAGCAAACACTAATTACAAATAAAACTTGTTTTCTAGAAAGGTAGTCAGACCCTCCAGAAGAATTTACATTGTTTTTTGTTGTTTGTTTGATTTTTTTAAATTAATGCTGGGCAGAAGTAAAAAAAAAAAAAAAAAAGTGAGAGTTTATAAATCTCTAATAGTTTAAATAGAAGTATAGAGGGAAAACAAGAATCAAAACATTATGCTCTAGAATAGGGGCTTGAGAAAACTTTTTGCCAAGGCAACTACCTAACAAACAGATAGACATGAAAAAAAAAACCCACCAGACATCCTAAAGGCAGTAAGAAAGTACACAGCTACTGCTAGAACAGGAAAGTGAATTTGAGATCACTATAAGATGTAATAACTTTGAGGATTAACTGATTATTCTATTAGATGAGTTTTTTAAACATTTCACTGCTCACCAGTCTACATTTTTCTTTCTTATTATACTACATTCTGTTTCATCAAAGAGTTTCTAGGACTCACCAATCCAATGGGATCATATTGGTTTATACTGAAACACATACTTTATTGCTGGTAGATGCGACTGACCTTCTTGCAGGAACTTCAGGATAATCTAAGTTACAAAACCTGACAGTAATTTAATTTGTTTTAATCTTTTTAAGGCTTCTCTCTACTACTGTGCTTAATGAGGTAGAAAAAAATCTACAAGCCTGCTGACAGTATAGTAGCAGTTCATTTTCTCTACATAAGGTGGCAGAGCAGCCTTACATTCAGTACTATGTATTCTCAGACTTACTCCACTAAGAGGAGTCAAAAAATGGCAATTTTAATTTTGTCTACTAACTAGCTACTAACACTTTGTCCTCCAGCTCTGTGTTACAGTAAAAATTCATATAACATTACAACAAAAAATTTAACTAGTTCATGAACCAGTACACATAACCTGTTAAATAAATAATAGATACAGATTATAATGATTTGTTCAGGATTTTGTGAACTCCATGTATTAAATACTTTCAGAAATATTTTCTTTGCACCACAGAAAAACATAACATCAGAATACAGGATGATTAAAAGATCATAAAATACCAACTACAGTTCTAATGAGCTTCCAACAAGCTAAGAAGCCCAGTATGTCAGATGAATATATCATAGCAGACTTTCAAGACAACTATTTTAGTATTCTTTCTACAACTGTGATGAACAGGAAGTTGGTATACAAGAAGATTCCAACTACTCCACCCTTGAAGTTGCAATGCCATTCTACTTATTATTTGGCAGGGTCCTACCTTACTAGACCATGCAGGACAGATTCTAGCTATGAAACATCTTCTCCACTCTTCCAGCTCCTCCTTAGTTCATGCTGAGGCAGTAGTGACTGTACTAGTGATGATGGCATTAACAAAATTTCATGTCAAGAGTAAGTAAGTACCTTACCAGGTGTATTCAGAAGTATGCCTTCAGCTTCATGCCCTCCACTCACAGAGAGACAGCAGCAGTGCACTGTGAGCTGCAGGTGCCTCCAAAGACAGGAAAACACCTTCTACTGTTGGGAAAGTAAGCACTGCCTGAGCAGTCACACACTGTCTCCTCAAAGAAAAGACATTAGTCTAGAAAAAACATCCTGATAGGCAGAGCTGACCCACAGATGGAACTTAATGCTATGCATTATTATAAATACTATTTAACTGCAATTACATGGTTTCCAAACCTATCAAGAAAAATGGATGACAGGCATGTGCCTTTGCTGTGGCAAATGCTCTCTATGGTCAGATGTTCTAAACATAATCCTGCTGGATTAAAACTTTCTGCATTTTTTATTCCGATTCCTGTAAATGTTTAGGACAAATTAGTCAAGCAAGGCATCAGCTGCCACCAGCAATGAGTCCATCATGTCCAACAGTGATTTCCTCCTGACCTCTGTTTCTTCAGATGGCATGGTACTATTCATGTAAAGGTTAAAAACAGACTTTCAAAGGTAATATTCAAACCTAAATATGCAATTCTAAATTAGAGACTGTTAGCATTTCTCAAGGAATCTCATTTGCAAGGAGAGGGCGTGGTGTTAAAATATATTTTACTGACATTTTCTAGCTGTTGGTTTTGCAGGTGATTGCGATCTCAACCAAATCCAAGAGAGCCTGAAACAAAATTGCAAAAGGGTATAGATTCTTTGAACTCAGCTCTTCATGATTCAATTGACAGTTGCTCCAAGGAAATGCCACCTAGCCCAGCAGCTTTTTTTTTGGTGAAACAGTAATGCACCCCTATGACAAGGTCTGAAACTATGCACACATTGACCACAGTGTCTAGCACTAGGAGCCACTGATTACTACCAGCTTATGACCCAAGACAACAGTCCTCAAACAGACACTAAAGTTCATCACGAAGCAGTCAGACCATCATCAGGTTTGGAACTTCTACTGAGTAGCATTTGGCACTAAATGCTCTTTTACTGACTACTTGAATTAATGCTGCTTGCCTTTTTAAAACAAACAAACAAACAAAACAAAAAACCAAAACCCCAAAACAAAACAAAAGAACTACTGTTGCTGGATAGCCTACAAGTAAAAGGATTATAAATATGACCAAAGACAGAATCATAGAGTCATTTCGTTTGGAAGAGACCCTCAGGATCATCAAGTCCAACCATAATCTAACCCAACTCTAGCACTAAACCATGTCCCTAAGAACCTTGTCTAAATGCCTTTTAAACACCTCCAGGGATGGTGACTCCACCAGTTCCCTGGGCGGCCTGTTCCAATGCCTGACAGCCCTTTCTGTGAAGAAGATGAAATGCCTACATATACACAGATGAAGTTGGTAATAACTCCACTGGCTGAAGCCAAAGCTAAGCAAACTCAGACTAGAAATAACAAACAAATTCTCATAAAGAAGGTTATTTTCCACCACAACAGTCCCCTGAAGACTCTTATGTCTGGATTTAAAGATCCTCAGCTCTGAGAGAGAGCTCTTCTAAAAAACATACTTTAATTTGAACACAGATTAATTTAATGCAAGACAATGATCTGTAGTCCATGGAAAATGGCCAGCTACAGAATGCCAATAATCTCACATCTTCTGATCTATTTATAAGCATTTAAAATTTTATAGAGGAAGAATATTAAAGATGGACACTTCATTGTTTTGAAGAACATGGTGATCCAGCAAACAGTGCTTTAAAAACTGAGATCTATAACCTCATATTTGACAAATGCTGTGCTGTAGATGTTTTCTTTATAGGAAACAAAAAAAAAGACAAAATATGATGGAAATCTTGCTCAACAGTAGTGTTAAGGAGGACTTTCTATAACTCAGGGAAAATTTTTCTTTCAGGATTAAAATGTACGATCCCCTGCAGCCTTCCTTTCTTTTGATTCATTCTTGCATTGTGGTGACTCCATCTGAATGAAATGAATAGGATGTATGAAAAATAAATGTATCAAAGAAATCAAGCCTACAAGCCACAGCAAAGTTCACTTAAACTAATGAAAGCCATGAAAATCTTTAAAGAAAAATATTAGCAATGAGTTCTTATTTGTAATCTTTAGACCAAGCATTTTTAGCACTTCACCCCTATATGAGAGTGGTGAAGTACAAGAACAGGCTGACCAAAGAAGCTGTGAATGCCCCATCCCTTGGAAGTGTTCAAGGCCAGGTTGGATGTGGCTCTGATCCACCTGGTCTAGTGAAAGGTGTCCCTGCCCATGGCAGGGGGGTAAGAACTAGATGGTCTTTAAAGTCCCTTCCAACCCAAACCACTCTAGGATTCTGATTTCTCAGGTCTCTAGATGGCTAATTTTTGTTTTCATATATTTATTTTTACCAGCTTCAGCACTATCACTTACCTGATTCTCTAGTTTCAGCTGTCGTAGTTTCATGCTTTCATCCTCAAAGATTCTGAGAAAGGGAAAGAAACAAAATAATTACTGCGTGTAAATTGTTTGCATTGCAAGAGCACAGGTTATTCACAGACTACAACTTCACCATCAAGATTTTAAAACAACTGTAAGACATAACTTCTATCCCACAAGAAGACCAAGTTACAAGTCATTAAAAAGAAAACATACTTCACATTCTGTCATAAATAGGACCAAACTGTAGTTTAAATTTCTTAGTAAACTGTTTTGAAAACATTCTGTAAGTAAAAAAGGCTTAATTACTGGCAGATGGAATATGAGCCACTCTTGAGGTGGGCTATGAGACAATTTCTATCCAAAGGCTTAGCAAAGTTCAAACCAATTCAGTAAAATCCCTGCTTCTTCATAAAATGCTCAATTCCAAATTAACTCAGAATTTTAGGTTTTGTCTTGGAATCAAACCTGCACCATTTCCCCCTCCTGCCTGACTTCCCAGAACTATTTTTAATACCTGAATCTGTATTTGCAACACCTCATATTGATTTCTACAGATGAAAAAAATAATTATTTCACTACTTAAGTGTTTTATAGATAACTTGCATAAGGACTCACTTTTTTGTTTTAAGTTGTGTTGCATATAGACTTCCCATTTCCTTTTGCACAATCATGAATTATTATGTAAAGTGCAATTTAGAGCAGTTAACCCTACAAAGGGAAAAGATTAATTAACAAGTAAGCACATATTCTGCCTACCACAGTTGTGCAGTTTCCCCCTACACAGCTTTGACAAAGACCTCTCTGAAAGTTAGAAAGCATCAGGAAGAAAATATTTAATATGAGAAACAGACAAACATTATATATTTTATTGATATCATGTAGAAAAGGAAGGCTAGCCAAAAATTCAGCTTAAACAGGAAATTCTCCATCTGGTTTAGGTATGCAGAAATGTCCAATGATGTGAAGTCACCAGCTGGCAGACAGTGCTGAATATATAACCCTAACAAGGAAAAAAAAAAAGAGATGGTGAGAAACAGGGAGAGAGGTGGGGTGGTGTTTCTGCAACACATATGCCATGGAAATTTGATCACAGCGCAGAGAGCTAATGAGCAGAGAAAGGGCTCAGAATCCCATCAATCCCTAGTAAATCCACATTTGACTCAGCTTCCAGACAGGCAGATGACAGTCTAGAGGTCCTTACAGACAGACTACACTAGCCAGCACAGGCCTTTGTTGCTGAAGGCTTCAATATGCAGAACAAAAGTTTTATACACAGACACAGTGTATATACTCCAAAATTGGTGCTTATTGCCAACTAATGCTATTTTACAGCAAGTTACCACTCGCCTGGTTTTTTACTTTGCCGTTTTCCTTATTTCTAGAATTTTTTTCTAATATATTTCAAGTATTGTCACATAACAGGTCTAGGACCTTGAAAACACTTTGCTTCTAAAAACTGACGTTATTCCTCACATGAACCAGTAATACGTAGCACCTTGGATTCAAAGGTAATGGAGGGCCTGGAAGAATGAATGCTTCTCTTGAAGAGGAAGGGAGAGCTGTTGCATGTCCCCACCACAAGAGTTATACACTTGTCTCCACCTGCAAACATCCACAATTTAAGAAAGAAACATGCAGAGACACACCTTTGCAGTGCAGCAAGGTATACTTTAGTTGTCATGTGAAACTTCAACATAAATTTAAAATGTGACATGCTTTTTATTTAAAGCATAGGCGATGGAAAAGGCCATCTTTGGCAGTCTGAAAAATGCCTGAAAGCTCCAGATAAAATATTCATGACCAAAAAAAAAAAAAAAAAAAGCAGGGGGAGGGGAATATTCCTTTTCATATGCCTGCTGACTTAAGAAATAGATGACATTTGTTAACTGTAGACAAGAGTTTGTTACAAAGTAATCTATGTAGCTCTCAGAGTTATGGACACATTCTTATATAATTAAAAAGAACTACAAAGGTGTCCTGTGTAGATAGAAGCTACTGTCTGAGGTTTTGTTGCTTTTCCTAAAAGAAAATGCATCCCAAAAATTAGTCTCTTCTTCAGAAAATAAAAAGCTATAAAAACACCACAACTTTTGGAAATAAGCTTCCAGGTTTTCCTTTTTACCTGGAAGATGGCAAAATGTTAATATTTTATGACTGACATATGTGCCTTATGGAAAACCTCAATGAAAATTATTTCCTTCATATTTTAAATTTACTTCCTACCCACACTGGAATAAAGTTACAGAACATCAAAGACGGATCTGAAGACTGTTGGAACAGGATCATAATGCAAACTAAATGATGCCTTACCACCAGCCGCTAAACTGAGACTCAGACATGTTTGAAACACATAAGATTCTAACACATCACAGAGCTTGGTAAAGCGAAAGATAACAATACTGTTCTCTTTCACAATCACCTTGTAGCAGGCCGCAAAATGAAAGTAGCCATCACTTGCCATTCTAAAGTGCAAGGATTCATACAAGGAGCAAAATAAAAAGAAACAAAGCCATAAGCACTATGGCACTTTAAATAGTAGCTTAAAAAAAAAATTACACTATTTTTACCTACTCTTCCTGCAACCTTCCTTCCAGCACTTGGTCATTGTGAAAGTGTAACATAATAACTAAACAAAAGAGAGCTTCCAGCACATGAACACACTTGAAACTTTTTATACCCACCACAGCAGGGTTGGTGGTGTTAAAGACTTTACAGGAAATGGCTGTGCCAGAGTCACTCCTACAGTTCACTCACTGCTCAGGAATGCAAGTAGTGTGCTAATACAGCTGTAGGCTCCACACATCCTTTCAGATCGACTAACTACACAGACCAGTATATCTACATGCTCTTCCAACATACCCACACAAAAACACTGTGCTCTTCGCTGTGCTTTTCTGTTTTAAGGGTTTATGCACAGTAAGAGGGATTCCAGTAGGAACAGGAAGAATAAGCAGCATTTTCACAGATACAATACCACAGTTCAAAACAGAAAAAAAAAACACAACCACTAAACCAGTTGCCCGTTTACCTTTGATAAATAAGAACTGAAAATATTCAAGTAGCCTATTGCGACCTTCGTCTTCCCAGCCACTGCAGTGGAGCAGACTACAGAAGACACTGCCCACCAACACCTCAACTACATTTACCAGAATCCACTGGCTCTCCTACTAAAGCTGCATGATGGGTAATGGACACATGTCATAGAGGAAGGAAAAAGTACCCAGAATGTAACACAGAAATGAAGACTAACGATTATCCAGGATACAGAATAAAGATGAGAGTAGGAAAGCAACTATTTAACAAAAACACTCAACTGTAACTGAGAAGATAAAACAGTACGTCTGAATGTGGGAGAAGACAGCAATACATAAAGAGGTTCGCAGATCCATTCCTCCTCACAGATCCATTTTCACATTCAACATAGTCCAACATGAAGCAAAATGTTTCGTTTTCAACTGATACCACCTCAAATTCCTGCTGAAATCAGAATTAGCCTTCTTTTCATATCATAAGCAGAAATTAGTGTTGGAATAGAACATGAATGACAGATTTATTATAGAAGTGCTTATTTGATCTTTCCTAACCATTTTCAGAATATCAAACTAAACACAATGAAGATATAACACACAAGTTATGGAACAGTGCCATTCATATGTGCCATTAAGGCTTCATTTTTATGCAGCTTAATGTCATTCATGTAAAAAGGCACATAGTTCTTTCAAAATGCACGTATTATTTTTCAATAACACACTGCAATTCTGGAATTATAAACTATGTTGTAAAGCATACATGTGGACAGGCAGAGTTAACACTCTTGTTTTCATTGCAACTTCTCTGTGTTCCTGAATATATTATACTTAAAACAAAAAAAAAGTTATATTCTAAGCACTTGGCAATAATTATCATTGAATCAGCCAAATACAAACTAGTGAAATAAAGCAACTCTGAGAATAATAAAATACCATGATATTAAAGCAGAAGAACGTAGAAAATAGGGCAAGAAAGCAATCTACCAGCCTGAAAATGGTCTTGGAATTTTGTCTGAAGTCCCACATGAGAAAAGATTCTGAAGAACTGAAGAGGGTTCAACAGAAAGCTGAACAAATTGACTAAGGCCTGGAAAATTTATCTCTTAGCAAGATTCAAATGCATCCTACAGTTTATTTAAGAGAAAAATAATGAGTACACTCCACTGCATTCCATGGATTTGAGGCCACAAATGACTATTGATGAGAGAGGAAAAGAAAACAAAATCCAGTCGTATGTAACTGAAGCTAAACAAATTCTGATTGCAAATAAAATTTTTATTTAACACTGTGACTAATTAACCATTGGGATACATCACGGAGCTGTGGATTTCAATAGAAAACAACAGGTTTTAATCAAGGTTGATTATTATTATGCTAAAAACTGCTGTCAGGGAGTAAGGCTGTGGTTTCTTTCAGATTTCAGGTATGGTTATCCCTGATGGGAGAGCTGAGCATTCTTCTTAAAAGTTATATCAATGGACCAATTAAGTCCCCTTTCTACAGTGACTGTTGAAGCTCTAAAGAGGAAAATAAAATGTTGCCTTTATTATGGTTAGTTTTCCAAGGAATTGACTGGTTGCAGCTGTGAGTGAGAGGCCACAAGGAGAGGAAGCAAGAAAAGGCACAGGAAGAGCAGCCTGTAGAGAGAAAATGTTCTACATGATCCAGAATTCACTGGAAAGACAGGTTTTAAATATGGTGTGGCAGTTGCACATCCCCCTGAGATTCAGAGCCTTCAATGGGGCAGTTAGCTCTTTAGCACCTTTTTTGCCCCACTGTGCCTGTCCCCACATACACACCTAGGGTGGTACCCTACCCCAAGGCAGGGTCAGTTCACCTCCACTAGCTGGTGGGGCAGGAGGGGCGGGACCCTCAGCCAATTGACAGGGTCCTGTTAAGGACCCTTAGTCAATCCATAGGGTGGTTACCAAAGAAGTTGCCCAGAGTAGCTGCGAAGCTTCTGGACTATGCTGTAATGCCCACAGCCAGATCTGACCAGACTATAAACCCCCCTTTGAGTGGTCTTCGCGGAGCAGCGGGTCTGTAAACTGGAGCCCTCTCCTTAGACTGGGACACCATACATTATATGTACAATGCCCTAATAGTAAGTGAAGTGTACCTAAAACTAACAGGCTGTTGAGGTTAAAACAGCCCAGCAAGAACATGCTATATTTGGCCTAAAGGAGTTCCCTTGAAAATGTGTCTCTTTTGGAGCGACTGTTCACATGCCAAATGTAACTCGGTAAACAATGTTGCAGTCTAGTACTGACTGACTGCATCTAAGTTAATGCAGAAAAGAGTATTTATCAGTAAAGGAGACACAAATGTCTCTTTTCTTTAAAGCACTTGCTCCAGTGATTCTTTAATGTAAAATGAAACGGTGTAGGCAAGATGAAACAGCCACCCAGAAGAATCTTCAGTTTCAAAATGGTATCTGTGGAATCACAAAACCATAGTATAATATCATCTCACAAATGCAATGGGATATGCTCTGCACTATTACATATCTACACCAACACGCCTTGAAATAAGAAGAATTTATTTGGCAGGAGATTGTCAGGTGAACTAAACAGGAAACTGCTAGTAAAGTAACAGAAGATTAAAAAATGAAGGGTCTATGGGAGAAAAGTTGAATTATGGTGAAACAAAGAATAAAACATATGCAATTTGATAAGATTCCTTTTCTAGAAATTGATTGATACTGTCTTGGTGGACAAGTTGACCTTGAGCCAGAAATGCACCCTCAAGGCAAAGGTGGCTAACAGCATCCTGGACTGCTTTAGGGAAAGCACTCCCAGAAGGTTGAGGGACATGACCCTAACTCTCTGCTCAGCACTGGCAAAGCCACACATGAAGTGCTGTGTCCAGTTCTGGGCTCCTCAGCACAAGAAAGATATGGACATTGTGGAGCAAGTCCATCAAAGGGTCATAAAAATAATTAAAGGACTGCAGTATATTTCATATGAGGTGAGATGGTTCGGCCTGGAGAAAAGAAGGCTCAGGGGTGATGTATATACATATATAAAAATATAAAAATCGTATATAAATGTGTATAAATACCTGATGGGAGGGTGTAAAGGAGATGAAACCAGAGGTGCCTGCTGACAGGACAAGAGGCAATAGGCACAAACTAAACCACATGAAGTTCTATCCAAACGCAAGAAAAAAGTCCTACTGAGAAGAGTGGTCAAACACTGGAACAGGTTGCCCAGGGAGATTGTGGAGTCGCCATCTTTGGAGACATTCAAATCCTGACTGGACAACATCCTGTGCAACCTACTGCAGCTGACCCAGCTTGAGCAGCAGGGTTGGACCAGATGGTCTCATGAAGCCCCTTTCAACCTCCATGATTCTGTGTTTCTGTCTATTCAGATTCTGGAGATCACAAGGTAAATGGAGATAGTTTAGAGCCTGAGTCTGAGAGAACAAACCAGATGACAATAGAGAATACAGGCTGTTACAAGAAAATGCAACAAGCATCATGAAAAATTTAAATTCTGAGTTCAGAAATATTTTACTACTGTACTGCTTAGTGTTTCATACACCATTGAAAAACTGACTCACCAAGTATAAAAGACTAGCTCCTCCTACTTGGAACAAGGGAACAGAGTGATTAAAATAAAGCAGCACTATCTGGACAGAAGCTAGTAAAACTTCCATCTGGACTATAAAGAAGAATGCAAACAAAACATTCCCTACTATCCTGGGAGAGCAGAAAGTAGATCCTTGTTTTCCTTAGCCACAAAAGTCTCAAGTAATTTGTTACAGCATCCCTAAGGTGAAGAGAGTCTTCTTTTCCTGGAAGAAAGGCCAAGAGAAGCCAAAAATTCACACAGACCATTAGCCACTAAAGCCACCACGGATGCTCGGAGGGTGGCGCAGAGGAAGACAACCATAGGAATATGCACATAAACTTATCTCAATGTGTGTAGCCAAACAAGGGCTTTTAAACTGGGGTTTTATTACATTAATTGTAAGAAAAGGGAGACAAGGAATGTCCTGCCAGACACATTACTTCGAGACTTCACAGCTGGTGACTCCCAGTGATCTTGACACTAACAGGGAAGATACAAATTCACAACATAGATTTTCAGCTCTTAACCACCAATACAATTGCAGAATGCTGTGCTTCCAAAATCACGTCTATTCATATCAATTTAATGAAGCTTAGGTTTCCGTTAAAGAAAAGAGACTTTATTCCATAAGCAGAACACCAGCTTTCTATTTAATACCCTATCAACTATACACTCCAAATCTCCATAGTCATTTCATTGATAGAAATTGTGCTATCCAAGGAAAGCGCAAAGCAAGATCCACAAGGGCTTAGAATTCTGACTCCTATGATCTTCTGTTTATGAATTATTAAACCTTGTCTATCACTCTTGTTGACATCGTAGGCCATTACAACATGAAACCAGCTAAACATAAAGCAGTTGCTACTCTCTCCTAGCAACAAAGTCAGCAGTTAAATAGCACACAGTATTTTAACCCAGCCTAGATAAAAAAACTCAAAGTTTCCTGAAAATAAGCATATCATACCTCATGCCATGAATTGCACTTGTTTTATAGGCTTTTAAACTAGAATGAGGTAAATAATATAAACGAAATTTTCTGAACTGACACTGTAGAACTGATTGTGGACTTTCAGTCGCAGTACCGTTTTTTTTAATTTTTAAAGGACTGAAAATGGAAGCCATTAAAGAGAAACAACAAATTTTAATTTCCATTCCAAACGTGATGACTCAGCAAGATACTGCTGCTAGATTTAGATTCTTGTTCTTTTTTTTTCCCCTTGGACTTCACCTAAGAATGCTAAATGAGAAAGGAGTACAAAAGTGACCACAGATTTCTCTAAAAGTAACAACAGGCAGTTAGAGTTCTAACATCCCACAGAATATGTTTTAAACAACGCTAGGATTAAGGGTAAATGCTCTTTCAGTAGTCTAAGACAACAGCTCTAGACATATCAACAAATTCACTTAGAAGAGAATTCCTCCCATGATCCAACTACAACACAATCAACAGTTTCATTTTGGAGATCACCCAACTGTACCTCAGTGACAAAACAAGAGTCAGGAACTATCCCAGTGCAAGTCTGGTCACAGAAAGTTATGACACATATAAAGCCATAATTATGCTGAAATCAGCTCATTTGTCCCTCCCACAGATACCATACAAAAGGAAAAAAAAAAAAAAAGGAAAAAGAAATAATGGTTGTCTCTATAAAGATGGGTCATCAGTAACTTAGATTTTAAATTGTAAGAGATGGAAGAAGAACCTATTAGAAACTGAAGAGACAATTCAAACAAGGTTCAACTTTAAGACAACTCTTTCATTGTTCTAACAATTGCAGTTAACAAGTGCATTTCAAGTAGTATTTGGAAATTTTAGTGACAGGTGTAACAGCATTGTTACTTTTTCTCTCTTGTCACATCATAGGAAGTGAAGGTGATTCCTTCTTCACTCACACTGACAGCAGTGGCATAAAATTGCAGTCGCAAAAGCTTTTACTTTGAAACTGTACTCCTAGGAGTACATCTTAACATCTATAAAATATTTACGGATTCCTCTCATTTTGGACAGATTTCTTGATTATAATGTTCAGACTTGAAAGGGATGAAGCAAACAAGATATTAAGCCAATTCTCTTTTATCTAAGGATAAAATTTGTAGAATTACAAAACCGTGATTGTTAATTGCAAGGTCACCTGTGGCCAAACAAAAATACCCAAGGACTAACCGAGATACTGATAGGTTTTAAAAGGAAGTTTAAAATTCTCTCTCTTCCCTTGATTACAAGTATAGCTAAAATCATTAGCAAAGTATTTTGTGTTTTTTCCTCAAAATCATAATTAAAGTGCATCTATACAAAACAGTCAAGCCCAGCAGCCATCAAGATTCCTGACAACCACAACTGCACTAAAGTTTTTTAAATATAGAATCAGTCCATGGACTCATAATCTTTTGAAAATTTAGCTTTTTGACAATAGGTCCTTTTTTTGAAGACACTGAGGAAGTGTCCCGAAGTTCCTAAGTTCACAAACAGGAAACCACTAACCCATGCATGTCTAGTGACCCAAGAAGCAAAGAAATTATGGGAGTGACTGCTGTAGTTAACACAGAGTTTTGTAGTCTCTGTAGACTCAGTTCAAGATTTTTGTACCTTGAAAACTGTATTCCTTATACATGACACCTGCAAATCAGAAGCTGAAGCACATTTGGAAGGCAGCATGTGGGAAGCTTTTACTATTCCAGCGCAAAAAAGGTAAAGTTCAGTCTCCAAGATTCTAAAACACACACATACTGCCATAAGAACCAAATTCCTTTCTCAATATTTTAAAAGCTTACAATGATTTAGGTTGACTTTTATCTGAAAGTTTCTATTGTATTCAACGTAATTAATTTCATTTAAGTCTCAAAATGAAGAAAGAAGGTATAGCACATATCAAAAACATGAAATAGCACTAACAACCTTATTGTTTTCTAAAGCATTAATATAGTTGTGCCATGTCTACCCGAAAGTCAATAAAACTTTAAAATTACCTTGAACAATTTCAGTTGCAGCCACCTTAAATGGAAGACAGTGTTGGTAGACAAGCAGTTGGTTAACACAATGCCATAGTTGCAAGGGACAGCCTGTTTCAGAGATGGCCTAAAGCCAAGATCTCAGCTGTCTATCCATCAAGTATTCTACAACACGTTTACAAAACTGTATTTAGGTTTAACTTCTTCCCCTTACCTCTGTCTCCCAGAAATAAAATACTTTTTATATCTTAATGTGTATTTTACGTATTGCTCAATAGTAAAAGTAGTTCACACCGGGAAAGACACACACACAAAATACAACTGGTTCTCCAGTACAGCTCTTTTTTAACTTTACAGGTAGTATCTTAATTTCTACAAACTGCCAGTTATTATGTATCACATTTACTTTTTCTATTGCAACCCACTGTTTGGACAACTGAAAATTATTTTACCAAACAGGAGTTCTAATGACTAAATTAGTGATTTATGAATAATTTAACTATTCTCTTCTCAGGAAAATAAGATCCTTCTTTAAAATACAGTCTTTTGTCTTCCTGCAATTTATTATAGTGCTGCTGAATATTCTAAGTTCAAAGTCAGACCCCTGAAAATAATAGGCCTTAAGGTTCTATTTTAAAACTACATACTTTTATTTAGATTCATGTATTCTAGTTTTCTTGCTTTAGCCATTGAGACTAAGAAAGTTAAGAAAATGGACTTTGCTTCACAAACTGGGGGTGGGAGGGAAGCAGATATCACATGAACGGCCATTATTTTTAGGCTATTTCTGTGATTCACCCATGAAAGTATGCAAACATGTTTCTTAGTAGAAATAAATTGTACTAGTACAATTATTATCAGAAAAGATGCACCATTTCCTGTAGCTTCAATTCTGTCAAAATTAGATGTCTACTATCTATCCAAGGACATTCATGTGCCAGGTCACTGGTTTTTAAAAAACTGTTTCCAGAAGTGATATACAAATCCCAGCCTTTGAAGTCTGCATAAAGAATCATCTTCTAATGTTTCACAGCATATTTGGTTGACTCAAGCAACTACAGGACCCCTTCTAACTCTTTGGCCTGTTTTCATGCTCAATTAAAACTACCAAGTGTCATAAATAAACACAGTTTCTTCTCTATGCTGTGTTCACTATAATCCAGCTACTAGAAGTCTAGGTTTCTCTCTTTATTTGCTCTTCCTTTTGTGAAAAATGCAGTTGTGATTCGTGCTCAGATGTTTAATGTTTACAGGTATAACCAAATGAGGCACGGACTCTGAACTTGGAAAAGGGAAAGGTGGTTAAGTTCTATGTAAAAAGTTATGAAACTTGTTTAGGAAGTTATATTGATAGAGGGAACTAACATTTTAAGGGTTAAGCAACTATATAATAAGGGCCTACTAACAAGCTAACATTTTAAACCACATAATTAATATCTAGTTTAGAGCTGTATGTTAATAATTGTGCTAAAAAAAGCAGGACTTCATTAAATGCCAAGACTAGAAGTTTTACAGCACCAGCTGCAACCTTGAGGAGACAAGATAGCCAAGATTTACAGCAAAAAGATCGGGTTTCAGCCAGTTCCTCCTAATGAGCCAAAGGTAAAAAGTTCACTGTGACGAAGCTGAAGGAGCCTTCATCCAAAGACCCCTAAAGACCCTTCCTCAAATTCACCAAGTGACGTTGCGCAGGCGCAACAGGGGAGGGCCAAGGAGGGCAATATGTAAATGGTTATCTGAGACTCATTTTAATAAAAAGCAGGAAAGGTCATCAATATGTATAGGCGTTTCTGGGGTCATTATGAATATGTAATACCATACTGTATTTAAGCACACTTCTTATTGTTAAAAGTGTGCGTGTTGGGCGAAGTGAATACCCTGTGCACCCAGCGCTGTTTTGCTCATGCTCTAATGAACACGTGTTTAAAGAATACAATTAAGGAATTGGATTAAACGTTGTTTATCCATAGAAAGAGCGTAAGTTATTTATTTCACTTTCTATATCCAGAGGCCCAAAGTGCATTTTTTCCTGTGCTTTTATAATCACACTCGTTCTGTCAAAACCCATTTTCACTGCCTGCCTGCGTCCTCACATTCAGTTTCAAATAATTTTGGTTTTGAGCTATTCAAGTGTCACAGGCATAAACCCTTTCCAAAATATCTGCTCCAAAGTTGACAGTTGTTTTTCCTCTTACATCAGTTAAGTTCCATTCAGTCATTTCCCTTTCCTTTGCAATGGCATACGGAGTATGTTACCATAGACCCCAAGAGCTTAATCAGGAACAGAAGAGCACAGTAACATTGCAAGAATGCTTCACAGCAACACCTAGAAACAAGCAGAGTGATCCGAGACCACACAAACCCAGTTTAATCTATATTGAGAGGACGCATACACAACACATAACGTCGAAGGGTTAAGTGCGCACAGTACAACCGGGTTACACAGCCGTTACGCGCGGGCAGGAAGCGGGCGTTACGAGTGCACCACCGGCCCAACAGCGCGACGTCACCCGGCGGGTGGTGACGCCACACAGCCGCATGCGGCTCTGTCCGCCCAGGCCCAGCTGCGGCCGCTCAACGCACCATCTGGCGCTCCACAGCCGGGGGCGCCGCTTCTGATGCAAGGCAGAGCTGCACGCAGCCCCGGGTCAGGTCGCCTCCCCGAAACTGCACCCACCCGCCGGCAGGGGCCTCGGCCAGGCACCCGCGGGTTCCTGCCGCCCACGACCCCTCTTACCTGTCGTCGATAGGGCCACTTCGGCCCCTCGCGCCCTCCATCCCCAGCCCCGCTGTTGCTATGGGTCCAGGCCGCCGCGCCCAGCTCCGGCCTCACCGCTACCCTTGGCAACAGAACTCGGTACTGAAGTGCGGCGCCATTGGTTGAAAGCGCAGCACACGGGCCGTCTATTGGCCACGGGGCCTCGGCAGGACGAGAGCCACTTGCGCCGGGTCTGAGCCCAGGCCCGCCCCCTTCTCTCGCGCGCCGTAGGGCGAGGCGGGTCTCTGCGCCAGCAGCGCCGGAAAGCGTATAGGAGAGAGTGAGGGCAAGGCCGCGGTGCTGCCTGCCCTCTGCCTCGTCCGGAGTTGGAGTAACAACCTCTTCAAGCAGTCACGTCGCTTAGAAAGCTCTTTTCAGAGCCCTCTTCCCCAAGGGAGCCTGGCCCAACATACCCCCATCCCCGAGAGAATACCCTCTGCCCCTTTGTGGCATTCATCAAGAGAATTCAGCTAGCAGCAGCACAGGGCTTGGATTAAATCATCTACCCTCTTAATCCTTGAAAGTGACATTGGGACATGTCTTTTCCCACCAAGTTAGATGTCAGCCTGCCTCCTTGAGAGCTCGGGGTTTGCCTTCACCAGTACATCAGCAGCACGCAGCTTCCCCCTTTCCTGCAGGTATTTCATTAGATGAGGCCGCTGTCTCCAAGTAACCTTTACTCCATACTCATGCTCGGGAGTATCTGTAACTAGTATTGCTGCTGACTCCCCCCTCCCACAGGGATCAATACCGAATGCCAGCTCTTTTTCTGCATGCCAAGCATGGCTACTTAGTTGTGGTAAAGTGCTGCTGCATCTCCAGTGTGTTATGGAAGGCACCTGTGGAGTGTCTACACCTGAGGGACTATAGACTTCTGGCTGCACAGGCTGAGGAACAGGTAACAAAGGTATTTCACTACAGTTTTCCAGACTCTTCACCTGGATGTTGGCTTTTGCTGTTGTCCCTTTTTTGGGCTGGCTGTAAGAGTGCTGTGTGTTCTTCCTTGAGTGATTTGGATGATCCAAGGGCTGGACTGCATATTGGTCTGGATTCTTAAAACTTAAAGAAGGAAATATGCAGGCTGTAGCTCTTTGACAAGCTCCTCCTGCATGAAACACACTGTGGTTGACATCCTGATTCTGGTGTCTGTGAGGACCACAATGCTTCTTCTGGCAAGTTTTCAACACCACTGACTTAGTTGTTTCAAATTGTGGACACACCTGAAGGGAAAGACATAGCAATAATAATAATAAAAAAAATATTCTCCAGACAAAAGGAATGCCAACCTGATTCTACTCTCTCACCTATCAAATCTTTTTTCACTATGTCATCTGGTCTACAGCTAAGAAAATCATTACTGACAGCTGCTAAGCAGGACATACCTCTGAACTTCATCATGTTTTGCCACTGTTCTCTGTAAAGTGATTGTGGTGCAAGTGAGCTGTTCTCTGACAACTTAAAAAGCACTCAAGATCTGAGTTTTAAACAAAAGTCTAACTGGTGTCTACTCCTGTAACCCCTGTAGATTTAAAATAGTTCAAACCTGGATCGTGTTTGTTTGGTTTTTTTTCTGCGTCTTAGCACAACTCTGAATAGATTCACTGAACTACGTTCTCAGTCTCCCTGAGGAAGTTGAACTGAGAGCAATCCAAAGTTATTTAAAGGATTCCCACTTAGCTCCATCACCTTAAATTATCTTAATAAGGCTCTAAGAATATTCCCTCAAAACATATTTACTTCAAAATACAGATAATCTCTCTGTTCTGGAGTAACAAATCAGCCAAAAGCCACTTCTAAAATCAGTTTTCTATAGAAGATGGTCAAAGCTCAACAATCTATATTTCTTTGAAAGAATCTGGACTCTTGCTCAAAACCTGGAAATCCTTACTATGGTATTCTCTGTCTTCCTGAGTATAAACAAAAAGAGTCAGGTTCCACTTCTTACAATTTGTTTTTCCTTAGAGCACACCAAACTGGGTTCCAGCTATGATAATTACAGATCACTTTCAGCATTCCTAAGTTACTACATTAGTCCCTCAAAAAAAACTAAGTGAAATTTAATTAAGGATAGTGACTGTATGCTGTACAACTGAACTGTTTGAATGCAAAGCCTTTGTGCAGGAAGAAAGAAATTATTCCCTGACAATTGTATCCTGGCATATACTTAAAAGAACATAGGTGAACCACTGACTTTAAGGATATGATTTCCTGGCTTCAGAGGACATGTAGGGTAGTTCTTTACCAATGCAGGAATCTAGCAGTCAGGAAGGTATGAAAAACTTAGATAACATCAAGAAGAAAGGAGCAGAAAATCAATTACCACTGAAACAAGTCAACAGAAACTCTGCAGAGGATGATTCAAGAAGTTACAAACCTACCAGGATCTTCAAATGCAAAAATATAACAGTTTCAGTGCTGATAGCTTCAAACAAACTTTAGAATCATTGTATATTTTAAATCAAAGAGCCAAGTACCAGTGTGAGCATTTCCACCTCTTCCAAACAAAAAGAATGCTTATTAACCGTAGTTATTTTACTTAATATTTCAGAAGCCATAAACCTAACTGCCTCAAGCATATAAAAAAATAAAAAATTGAACACACGATACTTCAAGGTTAAGGCATGACAAAAATAACTCCAGGTCACCAGTAACAAAGGAATGTTTCATGCAGGTTTGAAACCACACTTCCCAAGCCTGCTTTGTAAAAGAGCAGACAGTCAAGCAGCGATAACACTTGAACAGAGTTCCCCTAGGTGATGACTGTTGTAAAGGAAATGTCTTTGCAGCACCTGTTTGCTTAAAAAACAAACAATCTTTCCATTACATGATATAAGGAGTACCTTAGGACATTGCAAACAGTCCTTGGAATACTTTTTCAGACCAGAAAAGGAGCCCATTAGAAGAATGCTACAGAGAGAAACTATTCAAAACACACAGAATGGAAAAGATAGCAGGTTAGATCAAATAATCCTGAAGTGAAAGCCAATGTTCTCTAAATTCAGCAGTGTCAAATTTAAACAAAACATTTAGTACCTCACATGTAACGTACAGGCGAAACTGAAAAACTATCACTGTGGGATGTTCAATACCAACCCAGGCAACAGAGGTATTCCGGCCTACAGATTTTGTAGGAACGCGTCTTGGATTCTCAGCTGAACGTAGTGGAGTTTCATAGCAATGGACGGGTCCCTCTTGCGGCCTCTCAAGGAATACCAGCTCTGCCGTCCTGCATTTGTGGGTACATTTCTTCTTCGGAGGCATCAAAAAAATATGGTAACAACACTGAGAAACCTCATGGTGCTTGCTAAAGCCAATTGGAAAAAGAGGAAAGCACCCAAGGAGATGCTAAAGAGCTCTCAAATCTGTAGAAGGCAAATAAATGGACTTGAAGACAAACTTGATTGGAAACTTCAGATCTATTTTTTAACAAAAGTAAAACTTTTATGAGTGGTACATTGTCCACATCTCTATACAGACTTTGTCCTACCAGTTTGACCTTCCATCAAATTTCAGGTAGATTTAGAAATGCACAGCAGAATAGATAAATGCTCCAAAGCGTCACTAAAGCCAATAGGCAAATACATTGGGGGACACATAAACACAAACAAAGCAAGTGATCCAGCAGCAAAAGGAGTTCTGAATTTGCCTTTGAGAAAGACTCAATGTTACTGGAAAAATTTTATTTCTTATGAAAACACGTATTTTAAATACAAAAAACAGGCAAACACACAGAGGCATTTTCCTTCATAAAAGTGTTTTAGAAGCAATTTAGAAGAAATCCATTTATGATAAGGCTTGACTAAAATACCGAAATATAGAACCAACTATATTTAGAATAGGCTTGGCCACTGAAATTTTAAGGAAGTTCAAGCCACTAGGAGAGAAGACAAAAAGAACTGGAATGGGAGTAGCTGGTCTACTGAACCAGCTATGTCAACATCTATAAAAAAAAAAAAAATAAGTAATTTCTTTATATTAGCTCAATATCTAGTCTAGTCACAGGAAAAGAGTGGTTTAAGAACTTGTAATCATAAAAACTTGTTTTCTTTTTTCAATTTAACCCATAAAACTGTTAGTACTCGCAAGATATATTGTAGGGCCAAGATAACCAGAAGTCTTTCCATTTCTAGTTGCTAACTACCCATACTTTTTAATTTCAGGATTTTTTAAGTTTTTAAATACAGAACATACTTGATATTTCCCTCCTGTATTCTAAATATCTTGCAAGATTTTTTTTTTCACCTAGTGAATAAGCTTTAATTTAAATTACATTGAACTTAATTTTCCACTCAGAAACAGGTTAGCACAAACGAGAAATCTGAACGAGAACATTTTCTGAGAAACACATTATCTTACCAAATACATAAGACTGCATCAGCCTGACTGCTCACCAAACACACGGCCTCCTCAAGGAGTCCTGCGAACCCCCTGACAGCCACAACACCCGTTAAACGGTGAAGCTCCGTCAGCTTTTCCCGAGGGACGACCCGAGGTCAGCGACTGGTGCTCGGGCACACGGCAAGGCTCCCAGCACGAATCGGCTAGACTGTAGGGAGCTCCGGGGCTGCCTCTGCCGAGGTGGGGACGGCTCTCCTAGGACAGGGCCCGCACCCCAAGCACTAGACGAGCAAAGGCTCCGAAGAAGAGCGATACGACCGCACAGCTAAAACCGTACAGACCCACCGATCCCCAGACAGCCCCAGCTCTCCCCACGTCACCGCCACATCCGTATCCCCCGCCGCCGCAGCCGATTGGCCCGGTGTCGCCCCACTTCCGCCCATCTCATTAGCCCAGGCCGTCACGTGGTGCCAACGAGTCGCCAGGCGCCAAATTCAAACCGGGAAACGATCTCTTCTGCGAACAGCAGCCGAGTCCGGAAGTGCCGGAGTTGCCGCTTCCCTCCTTACGTGCTGTCCGGCTGGGGAGTTGGTGAGTCGTGACCTGCGCCCAGCACCCTCCATCCACCACCACTTCTCGCTCACCGGTGTCTCCCCGCAGTAGCTTGAGGCAGAGGCCGGCAACCTCTCGAGAGCCAGGCTGAGAGTGGAGGGCGTCTGGAAGAGGGAAACGTCTGGGCTCAAACTGGGGCGGGGATGCCCTGAGGCACTCACCGGCAGGCACGGCAGGGTTGGGGTTGGGGTTGGAGTGGGTGAAGAAGGAGCCTTTTAGCACTGCCTCTGACCACCCGCGGGGCCGTGCGGACACAGGGTTGCTCCTGGGCCTGTGCTGGTGGTAGCAGCTCGAGGCCTTTTGAAGTGGCTCACTCCCGCAGGGGTGCAACCTTTTTGAGTCTGAGGAAGGGTGATTCTTCTGTCGTTGTTTTCCTGTGATCTTTCTCTAAGAGTGTGGAGTAGATTGCAAAGGGCCACGTGTGTGCCTGTTTGTAATGCTGAGCATTTCTGTTTGTGGTCTCTGGCTGCTGGGTAGCACCTAATTTTAGGGCTGTCTGCTCTTTGCACATAGTTTTTATCTGCTGGACTCTTCGTAGTTTGTGTCTATGTAGGTGATTCCTACTGAGACTTTATTTGTTGTTTGTTTTTTTTGTGGGGGGTTTTTTGTTTGTTGGTTTTTTGTTTGTTTTGTTGTGTGTGTGTGTGTGGTTTCTTTGTTTGTTCCTATCTTCGTACCAGTTGCTGAGAATGTGTGTTCTGTGGGAGACTTTTAGCAGTTTGCTGCACCTTTCCTAGCTGTTCTTGCCCTCTGCACTGTTATGTTGAATCTTGTGTTTTGCAGGATTTGTTCTTGTCCCTTTCAATGGAGAGTGACTGTATAGACCAATAATGAGGACCAGCCCTTGCAGGCCCTTAATTCTCAAAAGACGGAAACTGACCCTTCCACAGAAAGACATATCCAGTACTTCAGCAAAAGATGAGAGCAGTGGTCAGGATGAAAAGATTCATATGCAGGAGCACAGCCAGGAGGACCGACACAACAGCCAACCCAGAGACAAAAGGAACTGTACCCTGCAGAAATTCCCAGCAGCAATAAAGATAATTGACCATCCTACCATGCCCAACACACAAGTGGTGGCCATCCCTACGAATGCTGATATCCAGAGCATCATAGAGGCACTGACAGCAAAAGGAAAAGAATGCGGCAACAATGGGCCAAACAAGTTCATTCTCATTAGCAGTGAGGGCACGTCTCGTTCAGCAGGTCCAACACCATCACAGCATCTCCCATCAGAGAAGAAACCCGGTGCAGCAACCAAGGCTGCAGGTGGTCAAGAAAGGGACAACAATGTTAGACAGACACCTGGTCTTGCAGGAGAGACTATGCACTGCCATTCAGGACTTGATTTGGTGCTTGGACAGGAACAGGAGAGCAACAGTATGTAATCTTTACCTTTTTTTTTTTTTTTTGTCAGATAGACAAAGGGATGTGAAGTGGGCCAATGAGAGTAGTACTTTTTGGTGGAAGAGATGGCATATAAAGGTGTATAGCAAAGCAAAATTTTAGTGCTAGGGGAAGAAAGGGCTGGCTTTAGGAAGTCAAGTCTAGAAGAACAAAATACTAAGTTTTATTTAGCAAAAGGGTTATGGCTGAATTCAAGACTAACATAGAATACCCTAGTCAGTGACAAAACATATAGGCCTAGAGTTTGAAAAAGAGATGATTCCCATTCTTCAATAACTAAGTGGCAAGTCTGTTTCCTTCTTGGCTGTCTCATGAAGCTGTGGAAAAGGTGTTAGAATTAGGATGGATTTTACTTTGAAACATTGTTCAGATCAAATTTGTATTTGCAACTTAAAATAGCGATGTAGCTCTTGGGTTGTAGTAAGTCTTATCTCAGAGTATAGTACTGTCTGCCAGGAACACATAGACAGCTGCAATAGCTGCATTTCTACAACCAGCCTAATGAAAAATGACACAACTGTATTAGTTTTCATTGCTGCAGTTCAGAAATGTTCAGTCACATGAGCTTCTGACTTGGGTACTGTGCTAGGTCTTTCAGCTGGAGGTTGTCACCACCTTCCTTGGCCTCTGCATACTAGATTCATCCTTTAGCTAAAAATATTTGAATTATTGAAGTACCAAATCAACATTGTCCTGTTTCAATTGAGAGCAGTAGTCTGGTTCGAATGCTTGTTTTTAAGACTGCAGCTTTTTTCAGAAGTTGGGCAGATTCGAGGTTGAATTCCTTCCACAAAAAACATTAGCATTGCAATACCGTCTTGTCCCTATCTTGAGACAGAGATACCTCCTTTGGAAGTATGCCTTCGTTTTGGGAGAGAGGGTTACTTGTGAGTAAGCAGAGCTATGGGCTTGTTGTCCCAACAGGCAGTGGCAAGACAATGAGCTCTGTGTTGGACGATAGTCTCACTAACATCCAGTGGCTGGGGAAGATGAGATCTGGTGGGCTAAGTCCCTGTTCTGTGAAGGGAGACACAGAGAAAGAGAACCAGATACCTCTGCGGGAAAAAATCAAGGTAAGTAGAAGACAATGGAGTATGTGGTGAAACTTTTTATAAGGAGATAATCCATGTGCATCAGAAGACTTGCAAGAACTAGGCATCACCATCTTTAAGTAACCCAAGTTTGGCCTTTACTGATTTAAACAGCAGAACCTGCAGGATCCAGGGCTGTTCTGTGGTCCTTGTCAACTTTGTGAGCACTCATGTTTCATTCCTTCTGTCTCAGACTGCAGAAGATCCTACTGCTGCTGCAATTCCTACTGCCGCTGCCACCTCCTCCCCCCCATGGCAGGGTTCAGTGTCGGAGCGACCTCCTTACTCCTACATGGCCATGATCCAGTTTGCCATCAACAGCACTGAGAAGAAGCGTATGACTCTGAAGGACATCTATACCTGGATTGAGGATCATTTCCCATATTTTAAACATGTGGCTAAGCCAGGTTGGAAGGTAACAAGCAGGCAATCTAGTTGCTGTGGGCCACAGGGTGACATTATCAGAAGTCTTCTGGATGAAAATGAAAAGTTGTTCCCTGGCCTGCAGAGCAATACGGAAATTAATTTAAACACCCCACCTCAGATACCCTCCCATTTCATGTGTTCCCTGTTCCACTTCTTCTACCCCTTTTCTCATTCCACTTAGGCAAGATGATGGGATGTTTAATCACTGGAGTAAGAACAGGGATCTCAAGAGTAAATAGAGTAAGAGTTGGCTGGGTAGGCAGTGAATATGAAGGTCCATGTTGTCAACATTTTGGAATGTAATCCCTCTGCCAGGCAGTCATGTCTCAGGTAGGCCCTGCTGTGCTGATAAGAAAACTACCCCTTTTCAACCTCCTTCTCATTCCTTTTTCTCCAGAACTCCATTCGGCACAACCTGTCCCTTCATGATATGTTTGTCCGTGAGACATCTGCTAGTGGTAAAATCTCTTTCTGGACTATTCACCCTGATGCAAACCGTTGCCTGACGTTGGACCAGGTATTTAAGGTGAGTGGCTTATGCAAAGAAAACAGGACAAGCTAGCCAGTTCTGAAGTGCCACACTAGCCATATGCACCTTATTTTAACAGGAAAGTTACATTGCTTTGACATCAGCCTTTTTGTGCTGGATTCAGTCACTTCTCTTGACAAACAGACAAGGTCTGTATTTGAAAGAAAGGAGCTGTGGCTGTGTATATGAACTGGAGCTTCTGTGGGATGTTTATCCTTCAGGTGGTGTGCCAAATGTAATAGTGAGCTTGTTCAACCTCTTTCCATGGGTCTGATTCAAATTCGTAGCGAGAAGCTTTCCACTGGAGTCGACCAGGATTTCCTATGCTGTTTGATTAGACAGTCATAGGATGGAATTGCTCTACCCCAACTGGGTACTTTTGGAAGTACCAATTTGAGGGAGAAACAGAGCTTGTGAGTCTGGTATAGGTGTGTTTAGCCTCTTCTGTGTCTTCTGCAGTGTTTGCTCAGATTATACAAGGTTAAAATATCCCATTTGTTCCCTTTTGGTTGATAACTTCATCTTATTTTTCTCCCTCTCAATGCCTTGCTGCCACCAGCCACTGGACTTGGGGTCACCAACATCGCCTGAGCACTCTGAATCAGTAAGACTTACCCTCTGGCTCGGGGCTTGGGCTTCCATTCTTCTCTTGCCAGTCACTGAAGGAAAGGACAAGAGGCTTGGGGAGGGGGACTCGGTCACTACTGCACCTGGTCGTATAACTCCATGCACATCCTTTTAGGGGAAAGGAGTTAAGCCAAAGATTAATTGCCTTCAGATAATATGCTCTCTCTACAGCTGGTAGAGCAGTACAGCTTTTCTAGAAGCCTACTGCTGGGATGCAATGGGCACCAACAGGCTTCAGAGAACAAGTCCAGACAGATTTCTTGTAAAATCTTCATCTTCATGGCAGCAGTCCCAATCTGTTCTAGGGCTCAGATACAGAGATAATAGGATCTCTCTGTGCTTCTTTTTCATTTTGGAATTCAGCTGCATTGTGACTCTCAGAAGGATGAACTTGTTTGCTGTCTCTTTTGCATTTGCCAGTGTTAACAATGACAGATTTTCAAGCAGCCAGTGACTTTTCTATCACAGCTACAGCCCTGGCCTTCTTCCCATCTGCTTAGACTTCTGATTCCTCTGTTGCCTGTGCTATTCCACTTGAACATTTATCTGGTCTATACTTTGTATAGAGATCCAATATACAATAAATTTATCCTATTCACTTTCCTCAGACACCGAAATCAGGTCACTTCTGCAGTAGAGCCTGCAACTGGAGCAGCTCTGTCATGCCATCTTTTTCTACACAGCTTTTGGTTGGCAGCTGGCCTTGAGATGGCATGGCTGCAAAACATCAAGTGGTACAGAGATAAAGCTGGCATGAGTGCTTGGTCCTAACAGCTGCTCTCTCTGTATTAGTGCAACACAGGTTTCTGGATTCGCAGTTCTAAATGAGGCAACAGAATAAAGACGGATTTTTCTCTTTAAATCTCTTTCTTTTCTCCCTCTCCGCTTTCTTATTTCACAATGACTGCAGAAGCAAAAGCGACATCTTCCTGATCCTCAGAAGACCACGGGAAGCAACAGCAGCAAAGCTGAACCCCAGAATGCACGTGAGTGTCTACATCAGCCTAGGCCAAAGAGAATCAGTCCCATAAATCTGAAGCACTCTTCCAGATACCCTAAGGCAGGGGAGTCACATTCATTTTCACTGGGGACCACATCAGCCTTGTGATTGCCTTCAAAGGGCTGAATGTAGGAGTAGTTACCTTTATACAGTTCTAAAATTACATTTGGCCCTTTGAAGGCAACCACAAGGCTGATGTGGCCCCCAGTGAAAACAAGTTTGACACCCCTGCCCTAAGGAATAAAAGTGGCAACTGTTATCCAGGTTTAGCAGCTTTTAGGCTTCCTACTGTCAGGTTTGGAGCTGAAGGCAGCATTGCTGTCTCAGAGAGGATGTGCTGGGAAGATGGTGGAGATTGGGTACTCATATGGAGTGAGAACAGAGCTTGCCCCAACTTGAGGGCTAGGATCTGTATGAAGGACTATTTTCTTGTTCATGAGGCCTTCTGGCTTGGGATTTGTGTCCTCAAAATTAGCAGAGAAGTCAGGTGGGTCTATCTCTGATTGGATGTTTACTTTGGGGTATTTGAAGGACTTCCTGTTAAATGCCTGGGTTTTGGGAGGTTGTAGTGGAAGGGCAAGAGGCTAGAAAGTTCATTCTTTTCCATTCCAGGACGAAAGATGAAGCCTTTGCTTCCTCGCATCAACTCCTACCTGGTTCCAATCCAGTTTCCTTTGAGTCAGCCTCTTGTCTTGCAGCCTTCTATGAAGGTTCCTCTACCCATGGCACAGGGAGCATTCCTCAACAGCTCAGAGACTTTCCGGAGCAATAAGCGTGTGCGCATTGCTCCAAAGGTTGGTTTCTTGTTTTCTGAGGGTTTTTTTTTCTTTGGTTCTTTTGTTTGGTTCTGTGTTTTGCTTTTTCTTTTTTTTTCTTTTTTTTTTCATTTTTTGGGGGCAGGGGTGTTTGTGTTGTTTTTCTGTTCCTCTTGCCTTTTGTGGACCCTGTTGTTCATGTGGTTCCTTTGTCCATCTTTACTAGGTGCTCTGAAACTAAGCTCATATTGAGGAACTAGCTAGTGACAATGCTTTCTGTTCTTTTCTGTCTCTAGGGTGATTATTACCTGCTAGTTGACTTGCTATAAGGATGTTACTATAATTCAGTAGAGGAGAGAGCTCTATGGATTGGTCAAGGAAATTTTTTCTCTACTGCTTGGATGTGAAGAAATGAGAATGGGAGAAATGGCTTTGTTCTGTCCCTAGAACATTCAAATTTTTGGTAGCTCTGAAGAGATGTATCATAGGGAACTTCTTCTGAAAGTGCATTTATTTGCATGCAGTCTTTCCCAGAGGTTTTCAGTACCTGCTGTTTGCTAATTCTCTGGATTTCCCAGTTATTCTGGGCTCAAGCAAAACAGCTATTAAACAGGCCTTTCTCTTGGAATCTCACTGACTGATCTTGGATGCTTAGGCATTGTAAAGCTTTAACTTCCATTCAGTCTAACTATAATCCTGTTTTCGTTTGTGTGCCTGCTGCTTTATATTCTATCCTGCTATGATTTCTCTTTCCCCTGTGCTCTTTTTCTTTTGATAACATCAGTTTTTTTCTTTTCTTTTTTTCCCTGTTTTCTGGGAAAGCTGTCCTTATTTCATTATTTCACATGTAGGTAGCATAAGGAGGAGTCAAAGGGCTTACAATCTTTCAGAAGTATTCAGGTCTCCTTCTCTGTGTACTCCTGGGAGTTCCTCATAGCAGAAGTGCTTTGAAGTGCATGACTTCCAGTCAACTGAGCTAAAATCCTTTCCATGTGATCTGTGGGCTTGTTTGTATCAACTTCACACAGAGATCAATCTCTAGCTGTTATAGTTACTACTTTCTGAAGATCCTCCTCTTAACTGTTCTGCTATCCTTAAGTGACAGTCTTTCTTTTCTTCCTTCCACTATCATTTGCATTTTAGGTGGGTCAGATCATTGCTTACTGCCTGCATATCACTTGTGTTTGTTTCTAGACGTCACTCTCTGCAGAAGAGCCATCCTCTTTACCCATGGCTGCTATCAAGGAGGAGAGTCAATGTGATGAACGTTCATTTTCCCCAACACATTCCCTAAAGGAGACAAGCTGCCAGCCTGGTGAGGAATCAGCTTCTTTCCCTGAGAACATCTGTATAAAGGAGGAAGAAAGCTCTCAACTGGATGACTGTCTGTCCCCATTTGCCTCAACCCTAACAGTAAAGGAAGAGCGAGGCTTGTTCCTCCCAGTCTCATCCACAAAAGAGAAGAAACAATTCACCGTACTGAAGTCACCATCTAATGGTGACACGTTAGTTATAAAGAGGCGTGAAAGGCTGGAAGTGGGAAGATCCAGAAGGAAACAGCGCCTAGCACTGCCTTGCTCAGAAGAGCCTGTCCTTGTTTTGCCAGAAAGCAATGGCTTTGACCCCTACCAGTTAGGGACAGAGTCCCCTTTCCTTCAGGAATGCCAGCCTCTTGAGAATGTGTCACAGCTTAGTTGCTCACAGGGGGAAGAGGGGCCCTTTAAAACACCAGTCAAAGAGATTTTCAGCAAATTGCCAGTTTCTTCCACTCCCAGCAAAGCCTCAGCAACTACTACCTCCCCACTAGGAGGCCTTGACCCCTGGAAGTCTGCATTCTTATCCAAGGGAAGTCATGAGCTGGACTTCAGTCCAGTGAGAACCCTTCAGTTGCCATTCACACCCCTCCAGGAGAACCAAGACTTGCTGGACTTCAACAGCACACCGATTAAAAATGCCCTCTTTGAGTCCCCTCAGGAACTGCTGAATACAGAATCCAGTGACATAGTGCATGCCCCCCTCATGAGCTCTCCAGCTTTCACTCACGAGTCTACTAAGCAGTCAGCTGTTGAACTGCCAGCCAGTGGCTTTACTGAAAACCGGTCACTCATGGAGGGCCTGATCCTAGACACCATGAATGACAGTCTGAGCAAAATCCTTCTAGATATCAGTTTTCCTGGTCTGGAGGATGAAAACTTAGGAACAGACATTAGTTGGTCTCAGCTCATACCTGAACTGAAGTAAACTGGCCTGAGGACTGAATTTGGCTTGTTCTGGTATTACAGAAAGCACTCTTCTGAGATCTGTTCATGTAGTCTAAGGGGACTGCTTTTAACTAATTCCCACATTCATGGGAACACAGGGCATTATTGACTCCTGCTAAGCTGGGAGACAGGCCCATTAGCTGCTATGAGCTGTATTTATAAGCTGCAATAGACTATTTTATGTGAAACGGGATAGAACCTCTTTAACCTTGTGGTAGAGGTGAGGGTGCCTGGAGAGAGGTTATAAAGAGAATGTCTAGGCAGGCCCTGAATGGTATTTGCTGTTCAACATATCAGATGAAATGGATGCACTCCTCAGTTATGTACAATAGGAAAGAGCGTAGGAACCTCCTAACTCTGTCCTTACTTCCCTTTACTTCCTTCTCCTATTACTTAGTATCTTCTGTATAGTTTTAATGGCTGTAAATACTGTACATTCCTTAAACTAGCCCTTAATTATAATAAGATTTTTATTCTTGTAGGGTTATGGGAATATTTGGGCTGGTAAAACACTTAGAGTGTTTTCCATATGTTCCACATCTCCTGTAATCTTCTACTCTAGATAAGAGCCCAAAAAAACTTTTTTCTTTGACTTTTGAAACACACTGATCTAGACTGTTCTGAAGGTTACTGGGGCAAAGATCTGAAAAATCACCTATATGTGACTCAAGCTGAAACAGATTATCTAGATTGCAGCATAAAATTTTGGCTTGGTTTCCTCTTCCCAGGCTGCGATCGAGAAGAGCTTGCATCAAGCTCTATAACTCTTCTGGTTCCAGAGTCCTATTATTATGTACCTAGAGGACTAGGTAAAGTCACTGTTGCAGTAAGATGAACTTCTGTTGAATGGTTAAAGCTGCTACAATCATCAGTTGAAAAGGTAAAAAAAGAACCTATAAAGGCTGATATTTCCACTGAAAAGTGACCTCTGGAAACACAAAGTATAGCTTCTCTTGGTGCAATAGGACAACTCATCCAAGTTCTCTAGAAGTCATGTCAAAAGAGGAGATTGCTATGGAACAGACCTGATCTTTCTGCTTACAGGCAAATGATGGTTCATGCATCTACATACTCAATAAAGCTTCTGTGGGAACACAGCTGTGTATTGTCTTTACTGCTTTCACTCTTAGCAGTGTGCTCAGACTAGGCCTTAGCATGAATAACTGTTTTTTGGTTGTCTAACGTGTTTTCTGTGATCACATAAGTGATCATTAAGACACTTCCAGTATTCCTCTGGCCATACCACGTTGGATTTGGTTGCTCAACCCCCTTGCTTCATATAATATACTTTTTCCTGCTGTTCACAGGCCAGTCCTGACTTTACAAGTTGGGAACATACTAACTTAGTCTAAAACATTAGAATACTGCCAGCAAGCTAGTTTCTGTACTTTAGAAATACAAAACAAGTCTCACTCAAAAGTATGTATTGCTGTTTTCACCTATAAACACAAAACTGGATTCAGATGTGTGTGGTTTTCAAAACTGCAGTTCTCTCCTGTGCTTGAGGTTATTTGCCCTTAGAAGTTGTTTCAAGCACTTTGTATTGATGATTATTGTTTCAGTTTTTCTGAAAAGGAATATTGGACTCCCTGATCTGCATTTCTGTCTGCTTAGCACAAATGACTGGTCAGCTTGAGACCAAAAATGAAAAATGTTTTATGAGGCTGCCATATGAATTTTGGGCCAGAAGTTTTTTGTCAGTGATGAGAAGTTGAAGTTCCATCACTTCTGACTGAGTCTCAGGGTTTCTTTGCCTCTAAACAGGAAATAAGAGAGGACTTCAGAAAGCTTTAGGACTGAGAACTGTATTGATTTGCCAAGACTGCCATTAGGGCAGGAGGTCTTGATTCATTCTTCTCTGCAAATGTCCTCTAGTAAGGAGTTCATGTCCTCCAGCTAGATTGAGATTGTTATTTTCTAATCAGGAAATTGCAACAGATTGCTGTGAAAACTAGTCAAAGCTACACAGCACATCTGTCTTCAGGGAGGAGAGCTGAGAGCAAACTATAAACCTAAATTTAGGCTCAGGGTGAAGAAGAAATGCAGACAGAAGGCAAGGTGGTGCTCATAAGGCAGCAGAAGAGACACACTTGGTGTTTTATGGCATACTTTCTGCTAGTACATAGCAGCTAGTTTACACAGCTGACAACACTACTTAGGTTTCTCAAGACATCCTATCTCCCTTTCACTTCATTTCTTGTTCCTGAGAAGACACATATGCAGAATTGTCATTCAGGATCCAAGTAGCCAAAGATCACGTCTCCATCAAATTATGAAATACTCTTGTCCTTGGGATGGTGTGAATTTCAGGCAGCTGATCCCTTGCTGTCTCTGTTAGCTGAGATGTTTTGATGGCCACCTCACATCATATTTCAAACATAGCAGTTCAAACACAGTAGTGCCTAGTGACACTAGTGACTAGTTTCTCCTCCTGCTAAGTGTCCCCAGTGGGAGCTCGGGCAGTTGTATCAAAAATGATGAGAACAAGAAAACTGTTAAGCAGTCATATCTACCTGCAGCACATTTCCCAGTGTTTTGCACAATCTAATTCAAAGCCCTGCTTGTTGACAATTTCACCACAACCCTCAGAAAGACTACTTTGTTTCTCTCTGTCTGTCAGTGTTTGTCTGATATTCTGCCTGGATCCTTTCCTTAATTTCATCCTTTTACATTCCCTGCTATGAAGTTCTACAAAAAGCTATAGACACCACACTTGTGTCTGAGTGACTGCAGCCAGCTTGTTGAAAACTCTAAGTCTTGGCTTCTCATTCTGTTCTTTCCCTGCTGGTATTTACATGTCACTGTTTATGGGAATGAGCTCCTGCAGCACATAAACTACTATGAAGAAAAGTTGTTGGAGTGCGGAAGTCATGCATATTTACAACTTTAGCAGTAAGAATTGTCACATCTCTGTGGACACTTGCTTTTAATACCCATTCCTAGCCCACAGAAGATCTACAAAATTGGATGTGATCTGGTGTTGGAAGGCGTGTTATGAGGCAGAGGAGGGGAGAGCTGCACTTCTAATCGCTCAGCAAAGCAGCTGCCTGGATGCCTTTGGATTAAATTGTCAGAGTTTGTTACTGGAGGTCATTGCTTAGGTATCCTGTATTTGAACAACTGGACTGTTCCAAGGTGCCATTGCTCAGAAGTGAAGTGAGACAATTAAGACAACTGGAACTCAAGCACTTTGTAGTTTCAGTTTCTAGAGGCATATGCAGTGAGGTCACAGTGGGAACAGTGGAAGTGGGGCTGCAGAGTAGGAGTATTCTGTTTTGAAAATGTTTGTAATGAACTAAAGGCTAAAACAAGATGATGGAGCTGCCAGGCAGAAGTAAAACATTGTGTGAGAAACAAAACTAAAGACATTATTTTGGACTGTGGGGAACCAATTATTGAACTTGAGGTACACAGGCAGAACAAAGAGTTGATTGAGGACATAAATTCTTCTGCAGTCAGGTTGGATGTGTAACAGAGATCTACTCTAGCACAAGTCCATCATCCTCTCCATTACGCAAAAGCACATTCAGTACTCAGAGCTGAACAATGATATAGTTGTCTGCTTCTGTTCTGCAGAAATTAGCTGAGTCAAAGAAAGAGAAAGAAGTACACCTGTCCAAGAACAAAACACTGTGAACTCTCCCTTTGGACAGATACAGCCTCCAAACTGCAAGAACCAGTCTGCAATCACCCTGTGTTCAGCTCAACCCAGTTGGACCTGCACTGAAGGACTCCTGGGCCTGGTCTTGCCCCAATCCTCATCCTCATTATCAGGAGACAACATTAAGTCTTACTTTGAGGAAGAACAGTCACCTTCTGTCAGGAGCTGGTGAAAAAATACTAGGACACCACATCAGACACAGACAAGAGAAAAACAGGGCACTGCAATAGGGTGCAGCAACAGCACCCTATGTAAAAGTAGAGCATACACTGAAGTTTAGTGAGTTTGAGGCACTGTATAGAGTGGACACAGACAGGTGGAAGCATACAGGTAATTGTGTTATGGGATATAAAGTCTGTCCCCTCCTTGCCCCACTCTTGGCACAGACAGAACAGGTAACACAGCAGCATTGTTCAAGAATAAAGATTATTGATAACCTCCCCCAGAAAACACATGGCTCTGCTTTAAAACAGCACAGCTCTTGGGCAACACTTAAACTGCAATGGTATTTCCATAGGCAAAAGCCATGCTCTTTGTCAGTGTCTCCCTCTGCAACCTCTGCAACTTCACGTTTTGAAAGCATTGCTCTGGAAATTGTACAGGATCTCTTTTTTTCTGATTGTCAGCTGGCAGAGGTGCAGGGCTTACAGCCAGCCCCAACCAAAAGAATTCTGACGTCTTCCCAGGAGTAGCTCCACCACGTATCTCCATCCTTACTGCTGATCTGGAGTGCTTACTTGAAGTTTTATTCTGGCCTGGGAATAAGAAACATGTCAAATCACACTTGCTCAGCAAGTGACAGCAGTGAAGCAGTGTTGTCAAAAAGTATTTCTCAAAAGAGATCTATGGTTTTAATCAGATGAAGGCTTGGTTGGTCCATGACAATAATAGCAGGAGTATTTTATAAGGAAGAATGGGAAACATAGTTAAGACTTTGTGAATAAAGATCTTCAGACACTTGGGATAGGGGTGTCACGATAGTGTCAAATTGGCAACTCTCAGGAAACAGGAGGTCTGCTTAGCATAGGGAGTTGTAACTGGGCAAAGACTTGAAGACTTGTAAGTTCAAGAGCAGAACAGTGAAGGAGGCTTAGAACACAGGAAATGTACAGAGGAGAAAAGAGGCCAGAAACTAGTTATCACCTGTCACTGCCGACTCAGTATTTGTATTATAGTGTATAGGTGTGACTTTGTAAGATGGTAGATGCCTCTGCCCATCTTCCTTCAGTAAGGGCAGAGCTATACTTCTTGTCTTCTCATGAGCCTATTGTAGCTGAAGAGCAGGTAGGCACAGTTAGTCACACCCCTTGTGTAGCCCTCCCCAGGTCTTTTCTGAGTAATGTGCAGGAGCATCCCAAGACTGCCCTTGAGTTCTGATAACAGAGCAGGCTGCTAAACACCTTCCAGCCAGTGAAAGAAAACATTAATTTAAGGTATAATTTCCAAAGGATCTGGGACACATAAATCTACAGGGAGAAAGCAAGTGCTGTGGATGCACCACTCAGCTGAAAATCCTGCCCTGTGCCTGGCAAGAAGTGCAACAGGTGAAAAGGGGAAGATAATTCTCTTTCACCAGTTGAGAGTGGTTCCTTATATGTAATTTTGTCACTGAAAGGAACTAGATGCCCTCTGACACGAGGTGAGTTGCTTTTGCAACTTGGCTGATGGAGAAAGAAGTTGAGCCCTTCCCCATACAGAAGAGACACCGTTTTACAACCAAGCAATCTCTTTGTGAGGGTGTCAGGCCTTTATTTCTACCAAATATAGTCTAGCTCTAAACAAAATGCCTTTTTTAGTAAAATACTTCCCTTCCTCTTTAAAAATATTATAGATTTAGAGAGCAAAATGACAGGCTTGAAAAATGTGAGTTTGCTCCTGAACAGAAACAGCCTCTTTCTTCCTCCAGCAGAGGTGAACTACAACTGGATAAAAAGATATTCAGGGTATAACAAAGCATTAGCTGTACGAAACAATAATCTTGCCAATATAACAGGCTCAGGCAGGATCTCTCAGCAAAGCATATTTTATTGATGATTTTGCAAGACTGGGTGTTCTACCTAATGGTAGGCACACGGGATAGGGCAAAAAGTCCCTGCTTGTATCACCCTAATCCTGGCTGCAAATTCCCTCGTCTGTTCCCTGTTGTTTGGGTACTGCAGGGTTTACAGACTACCTGACACCTGCCTCAGTTTACCTATCCTATTCATTGGATTCTAACAACTCCCTTCCCTTATTGATTTAAAGTGCAGATTCCTGGCTCCCTGGCTACCCTTTCCCCAGCTTATCTTTTTAAATACAGTAACCAGTTTGCATTCCGAGACTGGTTTGAAAAGACTGTTTTACATTAAAGGTTCACAGCCAGATGTCTCTCAGTCCTCCCCCCTGCTGGGGTCAGGTGCCAGATCAACTGTAAAAACAACATTCCTCCTTCAATGGCTCCTTACATTAGCTGCCTGAGATTAAGAAAAAAGTGTCTTGCTTCACTAGTCATCTCAGACTGGTTTTTTGCTTTGATAAAAGAAGTGTTTTAGAATATGAAGGCCATGAATCTGAACTGCTGATGCAGTTCAAATGTCACATTTGTCCTTGAGTTTCAGTTACAACTGAAAACCATGATACAAGGTTTAACAATATAGGCAAAAGATTATGCAAAGCAGATTCTATTCCACATCTCAAATTCTGTAGGAAGTAATTATATAGAGCACACTGATAAACTGTTTGCATATTATCAGAATTATTTATCCTCCGTGTTTGCTTCCTTTTTTGATGTACCTTATCTAAAAAGAGAAACATTTAATTACATTATTTAAGAAAGTCAAGCAAAACACTCAACACAAATTATTATTAAACCACAGTCAGACATGGATGGCCTATGTTCCGTGCTGTTGGACTCTTATTACCTACTCATGGAGGGGTAGGTTGCTGGCAATAGGACCTTCGTTTCTCTAGTAATTGTGACAGTTGCACATCCCCTGATGAGATTTGGAGTCTTTAGCACCTTTTGTGTCCCACTGTGCCTGTCGCCACAGACACAGCTAGGATGGTGCTGACAGTCATGTCCTCCCCACACCTGGGGGCAGGATGACTCCACCTCCCACAGGCTAGGGGGACAGGAGAGGTGGGACCCTCAGTCAGTTGACAGGGTCCTGAACAAAGGAGGTGAGCAGAGAAGCTGAGAAGTTTCTGGGCCATGGTATAATGACCACAGCCAGATCTGACCAGGCTATAAAATAGGGTCCCCACTGAATACCCGGTTTGAGCGGTCTTCTCAGAGCAGTGGCACTGTGAACTGGAGTCCTCCCCTTAGACTGAGATGCCATCTAAGGAGACTTCCCAGCATTGAGTGTATCTCACCTCCTTGATTAGGTGAGTGGTTGTTTTTCTCTGCTGGATATATCCCTGAGTGAGTCCTTGCCTAACCCAGGCAAGTGATTATTTCTTCTGGGTAGCCTTGGGTAAAAGAGACCTCTAGTTTTGTTTCCTGTGAGTGTATGTGTGCATGCTGTGGATTGTCATTATTCTTACACTGTCATACCCCAACAATCTCCTCAACTGATATCTGAATCTGTATTTTATGTTGTCAGAGTGCTAAATAATTATATAAACCCCATTTTTTAGTTGGTTTATTTGCTACATTTTTCTGGCTAGAATAAAGTCTGATTTAGAACTTGTTGTCTGCATAAAATTGACTTTTGAGGTTGAGGAGAAGCTGCTAAATTAATGTACACTGTGATTAAGTTACAAAGGACATACCCATCTTAAATCCATAGATATGGTCAATGCTTTCTAACTACCTGCCAAACGAGGGGATATTCTTCAAATTTTAGATCCTCTTGCACGACAAGCTAGAGACAGAAGATTAAGTAATAGATTGTTTAGAAGCAGAGTACTTAGCTTATGTTTAACTAGAAATTAATAAGTGTATTGTAAGTAAGCAACTAATCAATTACTTATGTAAGTGAGCACTAATTGTGCTTGTGCCAAGAGCTGCCAATGTGGAGAGGTCAATCAGCCGACACATGAAAACACCCCCAGAAGCCCCCCAAAAGAGACTGTGGTACTGGCAAATGGATACTACGTGGCAGCAAAGACCGTGAAATAACTAACTCTATCTTATGCTTATGCAATCATTTCCTAGTACAGATGTATGTGAAAATTCCCCCAAACTGTAATGAATATGCAATAATTGTGTGAATATAAACAACATAAGAGCATCCAGTCGCTGGAGCACTTATGGACAATAATTTCCAGTGTTCTCCAGCGCTGTCAATAAAGAAAACCTGCTTAACTATATAATTGACTTTTGCTGTTAAGTTTATTTCTTCATTTCAGGGTGCCTCCATAACAGTAATGTAGCCTGTAGAAGGTAAGTTTTGTTATACACATCTGTGGTTACAAACAAGAGACTGGCTCATTAGAACCATGACTGTTTGAAAAATGAATAGACCAATTTTCCAGCAGGAGCAAAACCTCCTCAAGTCCACTGTACATCAGAGGATTCTTGATATTGCTGACATTTTCTATAGAATACTTTTTTTTTCACTACCAATATGGTATATTTTCTTGGTGTACTGTATTCCTTCACATTTTATGTATTTTTGTGTAATTTTTTTACAAAGGCAAAGTTTTTTATACCATTACACAACAGGCCAGAACAACCCATCTCATTAAGTAACATGTACATGTTTAGATTACTTTTTTTTTTTTTTTTTTAAATTATGAATGCTTAGATGACATGTTTGTCTATGCACAAGGTTATTTTGGATTGTGGAACACTATGAAATTCCAAATGTAATTTCTATTCTGGATAATGCATGTATATTGTTAAGCCACGAAACACTCCACTGAGGAATAGTTATATGACTCTTTCAGTATAAGCTGTCATGAATTATCAACATGCATATTCTACTTCAAGCTTCACCTCAAAAAAGCTTTTGTTTGGGGCAGTTAAAGTTTTGTCTGCTTACCTGTTGTTACACACACAGAGGTAACTAGAAGAGAAATTCCTTCAGGCATTATCCCGTCAACCGTATATAAAAGTTTAATAAGACTATTGGTTGCTGAGAACTCTATCATCCTCTTAGCGCTAATAGGTGTTGGGGTACATTGGTGTTGGTCATTGGCCATTGGTACCACCTACTAAGAGCACAGGACCAGGCCATTCCAAAATGCCAAAAATCTAGCAGACGAGGTAAAAAGCCAGCTTGGTTGAGCAGGGATCTTCTTCTTGAAATACAGAGAAAAAATAAACTACATGGTCAGTGGAAGCAAGGTCAGGCAACATGGGAGGACTACAGAAATGCTGCTCGCCGTTGTAAAGGAGGAAATTAGTGCTGCCAAAGCTCAATTAGAACTGAAGGTGGCCAATACTGTGAAGGACAATAAAAAAGGCTTTTAAAAATATATTAATGGCAAAAAGCAAACTAGAAATAACTGATGAGCATTAATTGATGAGCATGGTCACCTTATTAACAGGGACATAGACAAAACTGAGATGTTTAGTGCTTTCTTCACCTCAGTCTTCAACACCAACGAGGGACTTGGGGGTTCCCATAACACTGGGCTGGAAAACCATGGCTGTGATTTCCAATGAATCTGGAACTTGTATGTGATCTGCTACTCCAGCTAGATCCCTACAAGTTGATGGCACCTGATGGGATTCATCCAAGGGTGCTTAAAGAGCTGGCTGATATCATAGTGAGACCTCTCTCTGTGATTTTTCAATGCTCTTGGGAATCTAGAGAGATCCCGAAAGACTGGAAGCTGGTAAATGTTGTCCCAGTCTACAAGAAGGGCAACAGGGATGACTCTGGCAACTACAGGCCTGTCAGCCTCACTTCTGTTCCTGGCAAAATCATGGAGAAGATTTTCCTGTTACTTATTGAAAAACATCTGAATGACAATGCAGCCATTGGTCCCAGCCAGCATGGGTTCATGAGGGGAAAGTCTTGCCTGACCAACTTAATTTCATTCTACTACAAGGTTACCCACCTAGTTGACCAAGGGGAGCCTGTCAATGCAATCTTTTTGGATTTCAGTAAAGCCTTTGATACGGTCTCTCACAGTGTCCTCCTGGACAAGATGTCCAGCACACAGCTGGGTAAGCACATAATGTAGTGGGCAAGCAATTGGCTGATGGGCCGGGCTCAAAGGGTTCTAGTAAATGGGGCTTTGTTGGGCTGGTGACCAGCCACTAGTGGGTTTCCGCAAGGATCCATCTTAGGGCTAACACTCTTCAATGTCTTTATAAATAACTTAGACTTGGGACTTGAGGGATTGCTTAGTAACTTTGCTGATGACACAAAATAGGGGGGAGCTATCGACACTCTCAAGGGCAGAGAGGACCTGCAGAGGGATCTAGACAAATTGGAGAACTGGGCAATCACCAACCACATGATGTTCAACAAGAGCAAGTACTGGATTTTGCACCTGGGACACAGTAACCCTGGCCGTACATACAGACTGGGGAATGAGATGCTGGAAAGCAGCTCTGTGGAGAAGGATCTGGGGTTCTGGTCAATGGCAAGTTGAACATGAGCCAACAGTGTGCCCTGGCAGCCAAGAGGGCCAACTGTGTCCTGGGCGCATCAAGCACAGCATTGCCAGCCGGGCGAGGGAGTTGATTGTCCTGCTCTGCTCTGCACTGGTGCGGCCTCACCTGGGGCACTGTGTGCAGTTCTGGGCACCACAGTACAAAAAAGATATTAAGCTACTAGAGAGTGTCCAGAAGAGGGCTACAAAGTTGGTGAAGGATTTGGAGAGGAAGCCGTGTGAGGACTGGCTAAAGTCACTTGGTTTTTTCTGCTTGGAGAAGACTAAGAGGAGACCTCATGGCGGTCTACAGCTTCCTCACAAGGAGAGGAGGAAGGGTAGATGCTGAACTCTTCTCTTTAGTGACCAATGACAGGACCCGAGGGAATGGCAGGAAGATGAGGGAGGTTTAGGCTAGACATTAGGAAAAGGTCCTTCACCCAGAGGGTGGTGGAGCACTGGAACAGGCTCCCCAGAGAGGCAGTCACAGATCCAAGCCTGACAGTATTCAAGAAGAGACTGGACAACGCCCCCAGACACATTCTGTGAACTGTGGGGTTTTCATACACAGTGACAGGAGTTGGACTTGATGATCCTTGTGGGTCCCTTCTAACTCAGGACATTCTATGATTCTAAATCTTGTAGGCTGGAAGTGTCCATAAATAGTCGGTGCTACTGCTGTCTCTTTCTCAGGTTGCCCATGACCACACTTCATTTCATTTTTGCTACATATGCAGAGTCTGTCTTCTCCTTTACTTCTCCCTCTCTTGACAGGGGGCATGTTACAGATTAGGACTTGGATGATGTGAAAAAACATGGTGCTCCATGTGTCAGGTTGTCAACAGTCCTGCCAGGCCTCTGAACAGGGCTTTCATGTTTGTAGAATTTCTGTCAGGAACAGTCTGCCAGGAGAGCAGGTGTCTCTACACAACCCCAAGACTATACATGCAGACCAGGATGATCATCAGCCTCCAAACCCTGTCCCCACCCACCAGATAATTTTGGTGCACATAGGCTTACTCTTTGTAGACCTTCACCCACTCCCTCTCAGCCCCTCCTCTCACTTTCCACATGTCTTACTCACCCTCTTTTTCTGCTTCAGAGGCCACTTGTGACCCTTGTCATTCCTTTATTAATACAAATAACAATGTAGCCTTAAAATTTTTGACAATTAATAGTGTTTGGCGCATTTTGCATCCAAGAGTAGGAGGTGGAGAAAGGTCAGGAATGCAGCTGAGCTGACACCATAAAGGCCATAGCTTGCAACTTGTGGGATCACTGAGGATTCCTTCAGCATTAATATAATGTTCCAAGTATTTGCCAATGAAAATATCAATGCCATAGAATGGTCTGATCGCAGGAGCTCCACGCTGCAGCTAATTAGTGCTTGACATTCTGCTGTGCATACCCATCGGATTGACATACTACAATAATAAGTGGTTTACCATTTCCCATAGTTGAATCTGAGTTTTGTTTTGTTTGCTGTTTTTATTGAAATGTTGATTGTTGGAGTCAGGAGATCATGAGATAATCTCAGTTGTCGTTCAAATCCTGCCAAAGCCCAGCCATCAAGAATGCAAAGAACAGTTGGGTGATATGATGTACAAATACAGCCTAAAGGTTAAGAAACCAAAGGAACACAGTATTTATAGTTTGAAATAAAATGACATTGTTAAACCATCATTGTTATCCATCAAATCCTTGGGGTCATAACAAATCCCTCTGTGTACACAAATCTGCTTCTGTACTAGCAGTACTACCGTACAGGTGATTCCATCATAAAATCCTGAATTGTTTGAGCAGAAACTATCCATACTGCATGTCAGTCTCATGCAGAGTAATTCTTGTTCTCCTGGAAAGGGGCAGGGAACACAGGGAATTCAATTCAAACAGCCCAATTGCTTCTATAAATCACAGCACAGGAATGCTTTTCTCAGGTAAAAACAACACCCCCACACACCAAAAAAACCAACACTAAACCAAACCAAACAACCAACCAAAGAAAAAATCCCCACAACCATTTTATAACAAGCCTTTTGTTGAAAAGACCTAGGGTCTCCCTGCGGTGGAGGGAGTTTGTCAGGGTGTCATTCTTGGCTTTGATGTATCCCTTTTTAAAAGCTGAAAGAAAATGTTCCAATTTTTGGCTGTTATAAACATAAAAAAAAAATCTATTTCACACCCTTAGCAGAGATATAGTTGGTAACTGAAACCCGAGATTGTTCAGCACAGAGTGTGCTCCAGCACAGGTTTGCTGGAGTGTATGGAGATTTCTTTCTGAACTTGCCCTTCACAACTGCCAGCAGCTGATCATGGTAACAGGAGTTCTCTTGTGTTCTAGGAACTTCTGCTGTGCTTCAGGGAGTGGATAATAGGAAGACCTCGATGAGAAGAAGGTAACTAACTCAAAGAGCGAAATTGAGACAGGGTTCAGAAGACATAGAATCATAGAACCATAGAATCATTTAGGTTGGAAAAGACTTTTAAGATCATCAAGTCCAGCTGTAAACCTAACACTGCAAGTCCACCACTAAACCGTGTTGCTAAGTGCCACATCCATACATCTTTTAAATATCTCCAGGGATGGTTACTCAACTGCTTCCCTGGGCAGCCTCTTCTAGTGCCTGATAACCCTTTCAGTGAATAATTTTTTCCTAATACTCAATTTAAACCTCCCCTGGTGCAACTTGAGGCCATTTGAGAGGAAAAAAAGAACAAGGTTGGATAAGGACCATCATAGTCACAGATTCAACAGTCCTCTGGTGTAAGGCTGGAGCAAAATGATCAGGTAGTGCAGAAAAGCATGAGAGATGTGAAACACTATTTTCAGGGCTTGGGTTTGACTGCTTTAAAAGGGATGAGCCCAGTGCCTTGCATCTCCCAACAAGGAAAAAACACAATGTGGAAAAGGTGCGTATTTATTAAACAGTCATTGTTCCTGAAGAACAACCCACAACAAGAATGTGATCCTGCACTGGGCCACCACAAGCAACCTCCTGGTCTTGACAGTTGATACACTGAAGGGCACTTTTACAGCCACTTGAAGCTTGCTCTACCAAACTGAGACAATGCCTTGGAAACCGGTGTAATGTAGAAACAACCTTTAGCCTGGTTACATTATGTGGGGGCTATTGTTGAGCTCTGTAACAGTCCAGCTTGATGCAAAAGAAATGTAAAGTTCTTTATCTAAAATCCAGCCTTCTGCCTGCACTGTGTTGGCTCTTCAAGAGGACAAAATAATAGTTTCCCAATTGTTGAAAGAGAGAAAAATTCAAAGCTGAAGAGAATGCTCTAACAAGGGAACAATTACTAGAAATTACAAAAGTAGCAGGAGAATATTTGAAAGATGAATTATTAGGTCAGGTAAAGCCTCCCAGAAGTGTGATATAAGGAAAATCTGTGGTGAAATAACCTCAGCTTGTGAATTTAAAATAAAAATAAAATCAGTAAAAGTCTTCAACAGAGCAACTCCTCAAACAACTGGGATACTCCCTGATGCTCTTGGAAGAGGGAGATAAAATCTTTACTTTGTCTCATGTTCTTTAATCTGGGAGTTACTTCTTACAGCAAAGGACCCTTCCCTTCACTACTTCAGGTACTGTTCATTAATTTCTTCAACAAAGGAATAGCTGGCTGGAATTTTTACCCTCTCCTTTTTCTTGGCTGGGCAAACTGATGACTGGGAAATCCTACTTTTCAGTGCCTTTCCTCAGAAATATGGGCACTAAATCTGAATTCTTCAGCATTTCTCAGACATGGAGGAGATCAACACCAGGGACCAACAGCCACGAACACAGGTGCAGTGCTGTGGCTGTGTGGTTAGAAGCTGGAATCTTTTGCCCCAGAACTCTCACTGACCTGTAACTGCTCAGGCTAGAAGGCCAAGCTGCTAGCAGAAGGGAGAAGGGCTTTTTTTCTTCTATGGAGGTGGAATGGTTCTTCTGTTGTCTCAATAGCACTGTTACACAACCTGTAAGAATTTCTGTATGAAGGTGGACAATACTGAGATATAACAGGTTATGATTACTGTATCAAGGAAGAAAAACAATTTCTTAGTGCATATGGGATTGTGTATGAATGTTTTTAATCTAAATCAGTTGTATTTTTCTAACACAGTTTGTTGGTGAGTCATACTTTATGTTCCAAGGCCTAAAAATGACGACTGGGAAAGGCAGAGCTACTGGGAATAAACTTATATTTGCTGCACTGTGGTCTGGTGGCTCTCCATCAGAAAACCTTTCAGAATGTCCATTCTGGAAAAACAAAACAAAACAAAACAAAACAAAACAAACAAAAACCTGAAAGAAAACTGATCTCTGCTTTAGAAGAACAGGATGGAAAAATAATAGCTGAATAGAAAAAAACAGTGACTTAGAACCCAGCATGCCTCTAAAGGGAGAAGATATCTTAGCTGATTCCACCTCCATCAAAATGGTAGAGGTTTTCTGCTGGATCTGGGAACCAACACATCACAGGATATAAAGACTGATATAACTGACCTGCTCTTTGGAGCAGAACGGATGAAGGAGGGGAGAAAGCTTTAAATAATATTTGAAGAATTCTCCTCTTTGAAGCACTAGGAGAGAAATACTTTGTGAGTTAGGGGCCAGGATTAGCTGGTCAGACCCTAAAGCAGGACTAGTCAAGCAATGGCTTCAGCACAGCTGCCAGGCAAATAAATTTTGATTGACCTTTGCCAAAGTGTGGGGCAAGAACAAACAACAAAGAGTGGTTAGCTGCAAGAAGGAACTGGCACTGGCAACCACGAGCGCTCTCTCCTCTTCATGCCAACATGCACATGCAAGGTGGGAGATGATCTCATCAGAATTTGCATCACTTCTGCCCATGGATTTCAAGGTAGGGACTGTAGGGCATCTGGTCCCAAGATGTTCTGTTCTACTTTATAGTTTTAAGGTCTGTTTTGAGGCTTTAAGGAAATCGGCACTGCCATTGCTGCCAGCAGAAGTGGAGCTGCCTTGTCAAGCTGGCCTGATGAGGTATTCACAGTCTTCAGCAGGGGAAACAGGGCCCTGTGTAAGAGTAGAGGTGCATGATTTGAAACTGGTTTATGAGGACTCAATAACAGGACTTAGAGGATGTTCAATGAGGCCACAAGAGGTCAAAAGTGTGTGTAAATCAGGAATCATGCCAACCTAGAGGCAAGAAAACAAGACTGTGGGAACACAGCTTCCCTGGGAATATCCATTATTTAAACTCTTCTTAATTGGGCTTGCAGAGAGACAAGGATAGTTGAAAGCAGCTCTGCTGAGCTCTTGGTGGGACTCTGCCTGCATTATGATGTTGGAGATTAGCCTTGCAGTGCAAAAGAAGTTAGAATATATTTCTACCCTCATTCCTGCCAAATCTAGTTCTACAAGTTGGTGCTGGAACCATGGTTCCTTGTGTAAAGAAGTTAGCATACTAGGAACAAAAATGTTAACCTCTTCAAATTTCAGAATGACTCTAAAAATGACCAGCTTCTCTTCTAATGTTTGAGGACCAAGAGAAATGCTAACATTGTGATGATTAGCAGGGAGTGTAGGGTAAACAACATGGTTTGCTTTACACTGAGGCCAACATTCTTGTAGCTTCTGTGACCATACTGAGGACCCACAGTGGCTGACTGTATATGGACTATGGGATTTACTTCCTAACATTGCAAACTCAATGTTTTATTTTTATATACAATCTAGAACATAGAAATAATTGGTATCAGTAATGTTGGAATGTTACATACTACTAATCTGGAAAAAAAAAAGGGAGCAACAGAAAGCCTACTTTTGCTGTAACATCCATAGTCTGTTGCTGCTATTTCTTCTATGTCATACAAGAAAGCTGTTTTACCCTCAGCTGACATTCATGGAAAGGTAATGCTGTTTTCAGCTTCATACCTGAGTAAAACTGAGTTTTCTCCTCTGTATATGACATCAGAACTGCTGCTTGCTGGGGCAGTGCATTAAGCAGTGAAAAGGGATCAAACTAACTTCAGTTCAAGTTGAAACTTATAGTTTCAAACAGGATGATGGAGGCAGAAAGGTAAAAAAGTGAGATCTGTAATGTCCTCTCTCCCCTGAGAGATGAGATGTCTTCCCTAGTCCAAATATCCCAGGCTGCTGCAATGTCAGCATACTCTTACTGTAAACAGAGAGTCAAGTTCACTGGTATTGACAAGACAGTGATTTTAGGCTCCTGTAACTTCAGCTCTACATGGAGAGGGGGGAAAATGAGGTTAGAGACAGACCAAATAAATTTGCCCTGACCAGAAGCTGAAACCAGGCCTGCAGGATCAGGCTACACAGTAAAATCCTTCAGTGCAGCCAATTCCAAATGCGTGCCACTCTCTGCAGAAATGAGACTGGGCATGTCTGCCAGGAGCCTTGAGGCAGATGCTCTCTCCCATTTACTAAGGCACTTCATCGTCTCCTAGACCAAACCATTTTGTTGTCAGTATTTATAGAATCACTGAGATACGTCAAAGCCCCCCCACTGAACTGCACAGCCTGCCACTGAGAGATTTACTGTCTCCTCAGCCTATTATGCGGGGATGGGGGGGGGGAAGGCAGGGTACACACATACACGCCTGAGCCTGTGTGCATGCGCACAGCCTGAGGGAGGTAAGTCCAGCCCCCAGCCCCAGGGATGCTGGATTTTTCCAGCCGCACCATCTTGCCTGCTCTGCTGTAATTTATGGAAACTGGTTTCTGATGTGGGGCTTTTTCTGTTACCACAGGGACCCACCAACTGGAGAAGGCAAAGCTGCAGTGAGGGCAGGAGAAGGGACAGAGAGGGAGAGGTGAGGAGCAGAGGGACACGGAGGGTTTGGAGAGGACAGAAGGAGAAAAAAGCACAGAGACAGTTCAGAGATGGGTGAGTTATAACTAAGAGAGCAGGAAGAGAAGCAGAGAAAGGGAGAGAAGGAGACCTGTGAGGAAGGGAAAAGGAAAGGAGCTCAGAGACTGAGTCAGCCTCAGGAAGGCAAACACCAGGAGGTAAGTGCAGGGAACACCCCAGCATACCAAGAAGGACCTGTTCTGTCTGAATCTTCACCATGAGCTCAAGGAAGAGCTTCTCACTGCTACTGGGGAAAGGAGACCAGGAGGAAAAGCAGAGTGAGGGTACTCCTGACCTGGAACAACGGGAGTGTGAGGTGGAGCTCAGAAGCAAAGCTATTTTGCATCAGAAGAGGCGCCTTAAACAGGCCATCCAGTTTGTGCACAAGGACTCTGCTGACCTGCTGCCCCTGGATGGCTTGACAAGGCTTGGCACCTCCAAGGATCTGGTGAGTCCAGTGGGACCCCATTTGGGAGGGGGGCTCCTTATAGCCTTCATCCCAGTTGGGAACTGCTGCCAGGTTTTGTGAAAGGGTCATGGGTTCAGCAGAAATGAGACTTCCTTCCAGAATCATCTATGAACAGGTGAGGGTAAGGGTAAATAATTTTTTTGCATCCATCTTCCTATGCATCCCCATAGGGATCAAACTCTTCAAAGAGTTAGGCAGACATGAAGTAGAAGCACGCCCCAGGATCCAACTTTCCACTCACCCCGATACATAAATATGTTCATCTGACATGTGTGTTTCCATGTGGGACATCTCTGAAAGCCCCCATGTATTCCTGCATGATCCAGGTTAAAAGTAGCCTCCTTCCTGGACTAGCAGTGAGGGAAGCACAGTTCATGAAACTCCAAGATGCTTATGTTTGACCCTGTCACCTTTTTGCATTATTGTCTTTCCCCCCACTCTTTGGATTTCCAGAGGAGCAATCACAGGGCAGGACCACTAGCCAGGCATGCAGGCAGCTGCAGTGGCCAGCACCCTTGGATAACACCTTTGGGGAAGAGGAACAGGAGTGACGTCTGTGGGCATTTTCTGGTGGAGGCATGGAGCAGGAGGCATCGGTGAGGGCATCCTTCCCAGGAGCCTGGGCAGTATTTCATCTGGAGGGACTTCCTTAAGGCAGGGAACCGTTTCCCACAGGACCTTTTGCCGGCTTAACTGCACGTATCTCCCCCTTGCTCTGGCAGATTTGCTGTCTAACTCCTCTTCATTGTGGAGTTTAACTGCTCAAGGATGCAGAGGTCTAAACCATTTTCCCAAAAGAAGGCTTGGGTCTGTCCAGTGATGTGGGTACAACTACTTATTTCAGCTGTGCCAGTGGGTGTTATAAAAGGTCTTCCTCCTCCATGCATCCTGTGCTTCCCTCTGTACCCTCAGACCATTGCAGCAACACCACAGATGCTCATGCATCTCCTCCATTCATCATGTATCTCCTCCAATCATTTCCTGGCTCCCATGGCAGGCCCCACAGCTGCTGGCAGCCAGAGCTGCTGCACACAGGGACAGATATGTGTGGGATAGGCAAGGGCCCAGGCACTGGACCTGAACCGAAGCTATGTCCCTTGCTGAAACACTCAGGTGCAGCGCCGCTGCACAGAGGAGGGGTTAGTGCCATGTTCTTGTGCTTGTGCACCCTCCTGTTCCACCATCCTTCCCACAGCCACCTCAACTGCTGATGAGAGTCCCTGGCTCAGCAGGGTCAAGGGTGGTTCCTCAAAGTCACTCTGAGCTATCACCTCATGCTTTGCCAGCCCTTTGCAGCTGCACACATGGCTTTCAGCAGGGACAGATCTTGAGCATCCCACTGGCCCTGAATATAGTTTCTGTCTGAAGTATAACAGGGGAGTCATGTAAGTGTCATGCTAGCTAGTAATGTGGCCTCTCTTCCCTGCAGGGAAGGAGGTCTGGGCACACTGGTGCCTGGAAGGCATTGTTCAGACTGGCAGGCTAACACTGGTGCTTCATGCCCTGGTAGCATTGCATCTCAGGAGAGCATAGCCAGAGGTACCCCTGGGCTCTTCCTTGTATAGCTTTTGGGAGGGAAAAGGGAGGAGCCACTTCTGAGTCTTTCAGTGCATTTTTGCTGAGCCCAGCTACAAAGGCAGAGAGAAACACATCTATCTACCCACTTTGCTTTGGAATTTACTAGTGTCACACCCTGCCCCAAAATGATAACTAAACAGAGGCCTCTGTGGGAGTCCTCCTCAGTACAGGTGGCAGCCTTTGCCTCCAGAAGCTGGCATTTTGAAGCCCCTTGTTCTAATGAGACAGGCCTCGTCCAAATTGCTTGCCATGAGTAGCTCTCCTGGTCAAATTAGCCATTCTCAGTAGGGGACTTCCTTGCATGCAAACAGCATTTGGTCACTCAAAACCACTGCAATAGTTTGTGTTTGATCTGTAGCAGAATGACCGAAACATTTTAATCACAGAGCAATGCATAAAGCATAACATATTTTCTGCCATGGAAATTTTGCACTAGTTTTAGAAAGCACAAAATTAAGTGTGGCACCTATGCAAAGTTCGCACACATAGTGCCATACTTGGGGTCAATGTGGTAGCTGGAGTATCTAATTGCTGGTTTACCTTGGAGCAAGAGAAGAACCAGGCCTTAGATTTCCATGAGCGATTCAGAAGTCCCTGCAACCTTATGGGCCACTGTGAAATTGCTGTAATGTTTTGGGGTCTGCAAATTAGAGTCCAAAATACGCTTTCAGGCACTCTTCCATCCCCATGTAATACTCCATCTGTTTCCTAAATTGATCTGCCCCCCTCCTGAAGGACAGGAATGCAAGGCTGCAATCAAAGCAGCAGCAGGAGGTGGTGCTGGAACAGTTGATTGTTTGAAAGAGTGCAAGACATCCCAGAGTCCTATAGCACTTATACTGGGATGAAAGTTTAATTAATTCCCCAAAGCATGTCTCCATTGACAGTGTCAGAGACTCCAGCTGTGGCAGCCCCACATTTCCTAGAATTAGAGCAAGGCCTTGTGTAATTAAAAAAAACAAGTTTTCTTACACAGTCAAAGTCAGGCTGTTACTTTTTTCCACTCTTTTATGTGTATTGTGGGTGTGCATCCAGCAGTGTCTAGGATTTGATGGGCCCAACACGTTTCTAACAATTTCTAATAATACGTTTCATTAGAGACCTCATATTTCCAGCTCTATAACAACTACAAATATGACACTTTTAAAAAGAAAAAATAGCTGCATGAGCTAAAATATTCTGAAAGTACCAAGAAGATCTGAAGATCTGTCTTCTCTCCCAAAAATCAAGATCCCCGGCTCATACTTCACTAATCATAGCAAGGCCTTGAGATTTCACACTGGAGGGCCTGAATGTGATCAGTTGCACTGGAAACCTGCTCTGACCCTTCTAAGAGTCCTGAGAAGGCCTCCCTTCCAGCTGCTGGTCAAAACTCCCTTCAGGTCCTCCCTCACCATCCTCTTCATCTCATTGTTTCTTACCAGCCCAACAGAGAGAATGGTGCCCACTTCTCTGTCTCACTGGTGAGACAGAAGACAGGGAGGGCCCCAGAAGTCTGCTCTTGAATCAGATGCCTCCACAGTTCAAAGCTCAGCTACTCCCCACCAGTGCTTGGCCTCTTCACAGCCTGAGCGACAAGAAGGAGACAGAGGTAGAAGCTGAAAAGGGCCTGCTCTTTCCATGGGAAACCTTGCAGGGAGAGGGAAAGGTCCTTTGCATGCCAGATTCTGAGAGGAGACAGGAGAGAGGATGGGAATTTGGAGACCTGCTGTCAGTTTCCTGCCCTTTTCCCATGGCCCAGCTGTTAGCTGGCAGCCAAACAGGCACTGTGCTCAGAGTATTTAGGGAGTGAAATACAACAGCCAGCTCAGCTGTGGGCCTGTAGAGTAGGCTGGGAAAAGGCCTGGGACAGAGGGATATTTTTACCTCACTTTTTCAACTACTGCAGTGTCTCTCATGCAGCATGCAAATGTTTGACTCTCATCCTTGTGCAACAGGGAAATAGACGCAAAATGGAATTGGTACAAACAATAGCTGCTCTCCTGCTGCAACTGTTTGGCGAAACTGACAAGTCAGTGTGCTTCGAGTTGTGATTTACACACATGCCTGGCCTCAGCCCTTTGATCAGGCATAAAGCTAGTGCAAAGTGCACACCCCCTGTACAGTTAATAACAGCCCAGCTAACTGGCACATCTGGTCTAGCTCAGATATTTGGCCTGCACATTGATAAGATCCTGTATCAAAATGCTGCACTATCTGGAAGCTGATTTTTTAATTTTGTTTTGAGAAAGATAAAAGAAACAGTTTATGCTGTAGCACATTAGCCCCTGTAGATTCATTGCCTATCTTCACTACACACAGGGAGGCCTGCCCAGGGAGGTAGTGGACTCGCCATCCCTGGAGGTTTTTAAGCTGAGATTGGACATGGCACTTAGTGCCATGATCTAGTAAACGGACTAGAGTTGGACCAAGGGTTGGACTCGATGATCTCTGAGGTCTTTTCCAACCCAGTCGATTCTGTGATTCTGTGATTCACGTAGGCAGTTGCTATTGAAAATGCTATTGGCAACTCTGAGCACCTGCTCTCCTGGAGAAGGGCCATGGGACCAAATACATGGAAAAAGGACAAAGCTACCTCCAACAGACCTACTTGATTGCTGCTGCCCATTGTTGACTCAGTAGCTGTGCAGGGACTGGAGGTACTGGATAAACACTGGGCAAAAACTAAAGCATCAAGGCAATAACAAAGAGAGCTTTCTTTCCAAAGGAACGCTTTCCTCTGTGTGTATGCAATGTCAGGATAAGAAGCTTTCCATAAATTTTTGTCCCTTTTGGTGCTCCTCCCCTTCTGCCCGGAAGAAAGGAAATAGGAATACAAAATACACGAGATATGAATGAGATACACGAGGCAGGAGTAAAGTTCCTTCAGCCATTGATCTGGCTGATGGTGTTCTCTTCTAGCTGTGAACAGCATAGGGCTTCATAGATGACCCTCCAGCTAGGAAGGGAGTCAAAATAGTATCTCTTCTGATGGAGGGAAGCAGAGACAGACTCCAAAGAACATTAGAAGCTAGTTTTAGTTTCCTATGCAGGGGCAGCTTCCTGCTTCACTACAAATAATAGCTTTTACACCTAAAATTTCTGGAGTCTTGCCTTCTTATCCAAATGTACATCACACAAATGCTGCATTCCCTGTCACCTCTCACAGGTGTGAGTGTGCCTGGATGGATGTCAGCACACACCCATCAGGCAGTATATTGCAGTACCTGAACAGATATGAGACTGCCAATTGCATATTTAGCTGAAGGAAGCTGTGTGAGGAGAGCATGTGTCAGGCATGTTCTTCTCTTTCAACAATTGCATCCCAGAGACCTGTCTGTTACAGCATCTCAACATTTCAACATCACCTTAGTGGCTACATAAAAAGTCTTGTGGTTTAAAGAAAGTTTTTTGGGATAAGCCTGTCTTTCATCAGAATGATCAGTTGGGTCAAGCATCTGCTTTCTTGTTCTTAGCTCCATACTTAGCTGGAATTTCTCTTTCTTTGTGATGGAGACAGCAGCCACATAGTGTGGTCCAGCGGCGCCTCTTGGAAGGCAATCTGAACAAGCTGCGGGTCGAGACCAGGGTTCAGTCTGCATGGGTTCAATCTCCGCTGGCAAAAGACCAGGATGAAGAGATGGAAAAGGGAGAGGATAGGAGAAAAGAAACTTCACCCCTGCTAATACAGTGCCAGGTAAGGCAAAAAACACAGTGCTGCTGATTTGATAGTGATGGCAAATGCTCAGTGACTTCCAGCTGCCCCGCTCCCAAGGCCCATGCAAAGTTATTAATTGCAAAGACAGCTGCAGACAGAAAGAACAGATTTCCTGCATGGCCTGTCCTAGAGTTTGAATTCAGTTCTTCCAACAGAGGAAAGCCTTTCTGCCATGTGGATTCGAATTGTCCATATTGGAAGATAAATTACCTTAATCATATCTCCTTACTTTGGAGGCCAGCTTTCCTGTGACACGAGGTATTTAATAAATGCATAAAGAAGCAAGGAATGTCTCTGTATCACTTTAAGACGGGTGCCCGTAGTTGATTTACACTTAGTGGAACCAATCTGGTCTGATTCTCTCAGGCATCAAAGGACCTCCTAAGAAAGTGGCTAACTGTGCTCTGAATTAGTGGTTCTTGATGGAAGCAGTATTTTTAGCTCCTTTTTCTTCTTATATCCTCCTATACATCAGGACACATTTCTCCCTGGCCACTGTAGGTAAGAAAGCACATCCAAAATTGTGGCCCATGAAAGACAGCTTCATGGTTAGAGCATGTAATATGCAGATATGAGGCTCACCAAGCTATAAATGTGGTATACAATATCCATTTTAAAGCTGTTTTTATTTCAGTTACTTGTCCAAAAGAACATATGACATGTTAGTGTAAAGTCTACACTTCTAGGAAAAATACATATACCTTTAAAAATTCAGTTAGTATAATTAATTATCTTATGAACATAGCCTGGTAGCAAGTTTCTGAAATGTTTAGATCAAGTGCCTCAGTACTACACAAAGCCACCATCCGGCTTGTTTTCCAAGCTTTACTGATGCAGTTAGGTATTGCTTACTCTGGGTTTTAGACTGTGATGTAGCTAGATTAACTTAACTATACTTGTGAAAACAGACTAGTAGGATGAATGGCTCTCAGTGTAATTTCTCCAAATAGCTGGACCTTTTTTTTTTTTTTTTGAGCAAATGAAGGTGTTTCCTTTTCTTTAGTCACCACTCTGTGTTGTTGTATAAGAGGAAACTCAGTGACCAAGGGTGTTTTTTTGGCAGGTATGTACATCCAACAAGGACACAATTATCATATCCCAGGGGCAGTAGCTAGCTCAGCATCAGAGTCCACTACTTCTTCCCCTTTTGTGTTTCCAATGGACTGTACCCCAACTGTCACACACATTATATTTTCTGTCATGGAAGAAGGTTAATGAACATCACAGTCAAGGAAATAGGTCTAACACTTCACTTAACTCTCCCTGAACTCAGTACCTTCTGCACAGGCATTTTCTTTTTCTGCCCTTAAGAGCCAGACACTGTTTGTCACACTTAATTTTTTTTACACTGAAGGAAGGGAAGCTCTCTCTCCCTTCTTTTTAGTCTTGCTGCTTTTCATGTTCACATTTGTGAAATTCAAAAAGCCTCATCTGTAAGTAACAGATCTATGATAGGAAATAGCACTCAGGCTGCCAGTTTATTTTAACTAGAGAGGTGAGCTGGTACCTTTTGGAGAACTGCTTGACTATGATGTAGTTTTTATTAGAAATGGAACAGGACCCCAGTGAAGTCTCTTCTTTCTGACAGCAGCTCCCAAGAAAAGATCATCCACCAGCATAAAGCTTCCATTTATACTCAGGCAAGTATTCTGAAAATTTCAAAGTGATAATAAATGCATCATCTCACTAGTAACTGAACGTAACTGGGAAATAAAGCTGAATCTATGTAGACTTCAGTGATACAGGGCAACTCAGGCCATCAGTTTTTTTCACTCTGACAGGTTATAGTTGGCCTGTGTCTAAGGCCTTTGTAAGTTTCAGAGATCACAGACAGACACAGTCTGTAATAGTTGTACTGCAGAGGTACTCACCCTGCTATTTACTTAAGCGGGTTGCTCACATGGCACTTCAGCAGAATTGCCTGGTTTTGTGGCTGATTTTGGAAGCTTGTCGTGGCTGGCATCTGCATCATAAAATCAAGCTGTTATTTGGAGGGGGGGCTTGTCTCTTACTGACTTGGAAACAAATGCTGAAAGATTCCACTGCTGTCCAAAGCTGCTTTTCCTCTTTGTCAAAGCAACCTGGGATTAATCAACCTTGGTTGGTTAAAGCAGCTTCTTGACTCTTGAAATGACACTGTATCAGACAATAAAGCTCTTTATAAAAGGTGACCCTTACTGATTACCCTCCCCTCTTTCTCTTTCTCGGAACTCCCTGTAATTGACATTTACTAATGGTGAGTGGTAGTAACAGACTGAAAATTCTGGGGCAGAGATGAGAGTGGGCAACATGATGAAAAGTCCTCTTGGTCCAAGAAGGCTTGCAAGTGCTCATCAGGTGTCTGTGTACTCCTCACCTAATCTGCACTGTATTTGTGTATTTGTGGTATGCTGGACCAAGGACTCTCCTGGTGAGTTCTCTGGACAAATGATTAGTGGATAGCTTTTGTGAGGCTGCTGGAGCTCATAACTGTGCAGGGCTGCTTAGTACTAAATGAAATGAAATATTTTCTACAGAATAATCACTGTTTCTAACCTAAAACTTTTCCAGACTGCTCTGAAACAAAACTCAAGAATCTGCCTAGTGATACAGTTTAGGTTTATGATCAAAACAATACTAAGGGCTCATGCATCCCAGGTCTGCCTGCTCACAAAGTGATTCCTTAGCAATTGCTGTATGTAGTCCAGGTCTTCTCTTTCTGAAGAGCTGATATAATGCCTTTTCTATAGCTAGACAATGAACAGCTGGCTTCTGTGAGCCACAGGGATGGTTAACTCTTTCCCAGTAGAATCCATGTCTGTTAATGAGAAAGAGCTGATTCAGCTGAACACTGTTGTCAGGTTGCAGTCTGGGCAGATGTGGTAGCATACCTGACCTGACACTCATGACTAATATACCTGCTTAGGTAGTGAGGAGGCACAAGAAAGCCTCTTCTATGAAGCACAGTACAGAGGATGAGGAGGTAGATGCTTAGCATGTATCTGCACTATGTGCTTTATCTTGCTGCGGTCTGGCCACAGTCCTTCTAGGCAAGGTTGATTTATCAATGAGGACCAGACAGCACAGATGTTACAGAGCTCTAAAAGCATAATGGCAGGTGTTTTGTCATAGACTTGTAGAATGATTTGGGTTGGAAGGGACCTTAAAGAAGTATTACCAAAGTCAAGAGTTTCTAAATAGAGTGCTTTGTAGCTCTTCCCATTCTGTGAGGCTCTAGCATGCTCCCTCACTTGCTTGAAGTAGATTTGTGCCAAGAGGAAGGAGGCGTGCATGAACAAAGGGCAAGAGAATGGGTGTGCATTCTGGGAACAGGCAGCAGCTTCTCTGGGTCCCCTACGAGCTCTACCATGTGTGTGATCTGCATTACCATGGGACAACAGTTCAACCTGCTCTGCAGTGAAATGGGACTGTTCATTTGTCAAGGAGATGGGGAAAATATTCATGTATGAATGTGCAAAGAATGGCAGAGAGAGCTTTTAGGGGCTGGTTTGTCTGTAGTCTTTCATGAATCTTCCATCTGATACCAGGTCAGTTAAGTTTTGTGTTCTCCCAACCCTGTAGTTCTGTGGCAATTTCCATATATGTGCCAAAGAGCAGCCTTGGATTGAATGTAGAAGTCAGCAAGACTGAGATTGTAAGAAGCACATGACATAATAGGGAAGGCACAGTGCTGGCAGCTAAAAGTTTGTGATATCTGTCTTGGCTTTGACTTTCCTGAAGTATTCAGCAATATATGCCTCACTTGGTGTTGTAAGTAGTCAGAAGTGTTTGCAGTCACATGGGACTCTTAACTAACCAGACATAATTCTTCATGAATAAGACTTTAAAGAAGAAAAAGTATAATAACCAAATCAGGAGCTGTTGAAAATAGGTATCTGTGCATCTTTTCTGTGTAGATGCTGCTTGAGCACTGCTCTTTTTTTCCTGGATGAGGCCACACAAGGTGAATGCTTATCCTTCTAAAACCACTGACGTTACTTAAATATAAATGACACACACATATATGCATCTTACATGATTCTTGGTGAACTCTGTAAAGCAATATAGGTGGAGATCTCCAGTGGTCTTGCAGTTCTTGAGAAGTAGCCATTCTAGGAACATGGTGTATCTAAACGTTCAGAATGATGACATTTTCTATACTGATGTACTGCAGATGCAGTTTAGACCACAGGAAGAGCTCCAAGACAAATCATATTTGAAGTTTCCAGGATGTGCTCTCTGAGGTTGCCTTGAGTGCAATTAGCACGCAAACTACAACTGGTTTGTTTGCAGCATCCCAGTATTTCTCACAGGAGATGTTTTCTCCTTTCTCTTTATAATAACTCACAAGCAGCATGTTTTCAAAAACAAAATATTGGAAATACAGGATGTAGCTCTCTGTGATGATAAACCCATGTAATAATCATAAACAGTTTTCGTTAAGGAATTAGGAAAGTGAGATATTTTCCTTGATCCTACTGGTGCTGCACTGAGTCCCTGATGGTCATGCTTAAGGTGTTCAAAGCATTTAAGCTCATCAGGAATGAGCATAAGGGTAGAGAAGCTATGAGAAGTCTGTTGCTTCTTCTGAGTAGCTCATGGCACTGAGTGCCATAGTGGATAGAAGAGAAGGAATCACAGGAAAAATACAAATGATAGCAGGAGGAAAATGAGCCTCCCAAGCAGGAAACTCTGTGATTGGAGGTTTTTGGGTGTTGGTGCAAGACCTTGTAGAACTAGGCCATCAAGAAGGGATATGGTTAGGCACTATAGTTAGGTGCAAGTCATATTTTCTAGATGACAGTTACTCCATTGTTTTCAGTTCCTTTGCTAAGTCCTGCTCCTATTTTTTTTTTTTTTCTGAGTATAACTCATTGATGTCCTTGATGACCCATTTTTTCAGACCTCTACCACATATGAGACCTGCTGTTACCTCAGCACCTCTGGCCTGCCATTAAGGACCTCATCCTGTTCCCTTTCAAGTGCAAAGGGGTGAAGAAACAAAATGGTCAAAGCACTGGGGATTATTCAGTCAGATCATGTAGAAGTGACTTGGGTGCAGGGCATCTAGTCTCTCCCTTTGCTAGATGACACCACCTGTGAATATTGTAGTTGTAGTGTTCATGTCATCATATTTCCTTAAGGAGTTGTCTAGGAACCTAATGTAAGCTCCACACAAAATAGACACCTCTTGATTAGGTTGGTTTTTTGGATTCAGGACACTTGGATGTGTCAGTTATCTTGGGAACTGCCTTAAATTCAGGCTCTTCTCAGGGATGCATGTCCTGGTGCTCCTGCTTCTCCCACAAACTCCTCCCTCTGGAAGCTGCTTAACTGAGAAGAGACATCTAGCCCTGGAACATTGTTGCCTGTGACACCAGAAGAAATAGAGAGAGGAAACCTACAAAGGCTGTAGCACATGCTTATATGCTTTCAGAAGGTTTTGTCACATCAATTATTGCTCTGCTAATAAAGTCCATGTGGCTTTTCTGAACAAATTCATTAATTATGCATCTCTTGACTGGAATACTTCTAAGTTAAAGTTGCTAATAACAGATAAGTGTCTAGGTAATTAAATACAAATTAAAGAAGACAAATTCAAAAAGCAGCCTTTGGCAGAGGTCTGCAGAGCACTGGGAAGACCACCATTGTATTGGATGACTCTCCTGCCTTCTGACTACTGCCTAAAACACCACATCTTTGGCTGTGTGTCTCAGAAAAGTCTAGTGGATTGTCACACTGTTGGAGGAGTGGGTATGCCAATTTTGAGCCCACAGTAATTATCTGTTGTTGTTTTTTCTAGTGCCAAGGTCAGGCGTTGAAAGCGACTGTTAACACTGGGTGTCTACCCAATCTCATCTCCAAGAGATGTTTAAGCCAGCTGGGGTAAGTCTTTGCAGAGCAGAAAAGGAGGGGTGGCTAAAAAGAAATCCTATAGCAAAAACCTAGGCACTCTCATTCCCAGCCCCAGTGATATTTACTAGCAGCTTTGCATGTACACATGGCTATTTAGAAGATGATGAAGAGGGTGGGATACAGGGCAAACCGTCAGAAGCACTGACAGAGTTGTGTGCATACTAGGAGGCAGAGCTATGTCATTCTGTCTGTGTGTACTGCAGGGCAAACCTGCCCACCTGATGTTTGGCCTCAGCAGTGAGGAACCCAAATTAACAGTGCCTTATGGTTTTGCTTGTGGAATCTGCCTCCAGACATGTTGTATGAAATAGATTCCTCCTTTTGTGGGTGTGTTCCCAATGAGACCAAGAAGTACTGCCATCAGTTAGAAGTCCTGTTTTCCCTCCTCTTGAGACAATAACACCTCTTGTGTCCCACAGGCTGGAAGAAGTGTCTGCCATGGACAGTGGAGACCTCTCTCTTCCCATCCCCAGCGTTGTTGGCCACATAGAACATATGGAGTTACAATTTGGCCAGGAGACAGTGCTATGTTCAGCACTGGTTGTAGGTGAGAGTGCCAGACCCTCCTCTTCCCCAAATTTTCTGTGTCCCTCTTGCCCTGCCAAGGGCATTTAAAAGGCTCTTTGTGAAAAGCATGATGTGGTGGGAGGTTGGGGACGTGGTTACCTACACTGCTGGCCAAGGTCATTATGCTCTGTGAACACCCTCAACCAAAAGCACAGGCTATAGGAAGAGTACAGAGAAGACAGAAGATGTTGAAAGTGGGGAGAAATTAGGTGCTTTTTTGTCTTAACAAAGGATGTGGAAAATTCTCTTTTCCTTCTATAATAGACCTTTCTTAAAATTATCCAGACTGCTTGATTAGTCCTCTGGTGCCCCATGTTCTCCTATTGAATGGGCACTTATGTCTGGGGCTGGATGAAAGTCATCAGGGAAACCGACGGAGGATACAGCTTATTCCCCAGAGTGTTTCCCTCTGTATTGATCTACCTCTGCTGCAGGGAGAATCCTGGAAGAACCTGGTAGCCCCAGAGTACTGAGTCTCCCTTGTTGTCTTGAGACAGGACCCTTTGAAAGAAGGAGCCATAAGAGAAAAGGTCAAGTCAAAATGCACTGGAGCAGATCCAGAAAACAGCAGAAAAGCTGCATGTTATGCATTTACATCAAGCTGTGCATATGCTGAAAACAATTTAGTCATCCTTTTTTCCCCTGTTCTTTCTCCCTAAAGCTAATAGCTTTACCCTCTTGCCTTTATCTGTCTCTTCATCTTCCAAGGCCTCCCTTGCTCCCTCTTTTCATGTTTATTCTTCCCACTTCCTTAGTAATCTAGAAAGAACTTCCTCCTCTTCAACACTCCAGCTCATTCTTCTTCCCTGGTTTCCCCTCCACTTGTCCTTGCCCATCATGGAGAGTCTGTATTAGTACTAGCAGAGGTGAATTTACCCCACTAGCATCTATCTGTTTTGCTGGAATGTGGAAATGGCTGTCTGGAAGGAGCAGAATTGCCTTACAGTGCTCTTGCTTATGTGGTCATAAACAAATTATAAAATACAGGCACTGATTACATGGCAAGCAGGCATCCAGGAGACATCGGAAGTGTTGATGATGTTACTGGTGGCTGCTGAACCCTGCAGGCTTCAGGACCTGGGAATTCCTTCTTCCCTGCTACTGGAGTCCAGATGGATGACTCTAAGACCCAGCAGGTCGCTCTTGCTCAGTCCAATGCATGTTCCAAGTGGCAAGGCTGAACATATATTCCAGAGAGGCACATACAGAGCGGACACAAACAAGACCAGCCACACAGATTACCACACATAGACAGTGTCTTTATCAACACTCACATAAACATATAGCCCAGTCCTGGTCCTCTTCTCTGGTTGACCGGAACAGAAGCTCATACTTAGTCTCTAGATTCACAAGCACACTCATATTAACAGAGTCTTCAAATAACAGCACAGCTTCTAGGTCTGTCTTATATCCATGTCTGGACCCTGGACCTCTTACCTAGCCACTGGCCCAGACATTCAGTCTTTCCAGATGCAGGTTTCCTCCTACTCCCTGGCTAGGCCAGACTGAAGTTTACTAGCTAATTACGTATAAAAACCCACAAGCATATAGGATTAAATTCACTGAGGAAACAAAAATACACCCAAGTTTTTATAATTAGTGGCATTTAGACCACTCAAACATATGCCCTGTCCTCTTCAGTCACTGGCTTATTAACCTAAGTCCCCTGTGACCCTGGTCAGAGCTAGTACCCAGAGGTCTCTTGCATGCTGACCTCTTTAGTTGCTGGCACCTAGACCTACAAGCTCTGTGACCCATAGTCCATTTACTGGAATTTAGACCTTGCAGCACATGTTGCAGTCCCTCCAGTTGCTGGCAGCCAGGTGTACAAGCCCTACAGCCCATGGTCCCTTCCCCAGTTACTGGTGCCCAGACTCTTGCACACTGGCCTCTCTGCTTGCTGGCACTTGTGAGCTATGTCCTCTCCTCCAGTTGCTGACACAGACCTATGAGCCCTATGGCCTGTGGTCCCTTCAGTTACCGGCACCTCTTTTACATGCCAGTCCCTCTGGTTGCTGACATCTAGAGCTATTTGCCACTTAACCTGTGGCATCTTCTACACTTGTGGACACTTAAGACTTGCAGCAGTCACATGTAGGATAGAAAGGTTACACAGTAAAAAAAAAAAAACAAAAAACCAACACCTTAATAAAATTATTTATTAATATCTCATAGATTGTGGTCATCAGGCACAGGGTTTGATCACAAAAGTGAACAGAACAATAGCCTGATTGCATGTCACTGGCCCCTTTTCCCCCCTCCTCTCCATTTTTCCATCCTTGTTGTTCCCTAATCTACCCTGCCACTTGCCTTCTCCTACCTTTGGCCTTTCCCCTACACAGCCCATAGTAAATTTCATATGATCCTACAAGCTCGTTCTCATATCTCATGGTAAGTTTCAAAAAATCCTACACTCTCAAATATCTCATTATAATCATGGTGCCTTTCTCTCATCAGCTACAAAGTTCTTTTTGACCCTCTTCAGGGCTGTGCCTAAGTAGCTCCTTCAATGACTCACCAGTCAGTGGCAGAAGAGTGCTGGTCTTTGTTATTGTCACTGTTACCATCTGTTTGTTAATGTTTGTGCATTTAATCCACCACTTTCCTTGATACTTGTTATTTAATTTATACCGAATACACCATAATCATATAACTTTATGAAACAGATGCTCTTGTATTCCACATCCTCTTACAGGAGATACACACTTTAGAGGGGCAGTATATATAGTCTTTAGCCTGATGAGTCTCTTCTCTCTTCCCAGATGACGAAATGCTGGAGTTTTGCATTGGTCTCCAGACTCTGTTGTCTCTCAAGGTAAGGAACAGCTTCTTGCTTATTGCAGGGCTCCTCTGAACAATTTCTCCAAGATTTGGTTGCTGTAAGCATCAGAAATACTTGCATCCACATATTGCAGGATGCCACTTGCAATGCTTGTTGCACAGCTGCCTGTCTGGCTGCAGTATGCTCTGAGTCATTGATTCCTTTTCAGTCCTTCTTAAAGGTTTTAAGAAAGGAATCACCCAATAGGATACTATCACATCTCCCATTCTTTGTATTCCTGACCATACAAGTTGCAAACAGGAAGAGGAAACAAGAAAAGGCAAGGCACACTGTGTCAGAAGTTATATCTGTGTCATCTTTTGAAGGCAGATGCGAACAAGCTCCGCCATTGCTTTGAGCCAAATGAAGCTGTATGATCACATTTAGTGTCCAACCCTAGCTGAACCTGGGTGAAAAGAGTCCTCTCCTTTCACCAGCTCAGTTCAGAGTTAGTGTTCTGCTGAGCCTGACTCCTAGGTGACTCAGAATATGGCTGCGGCAAGCTTGCTCCTGCCTCTCAAGTACTTGTTGCCACATGTCAGACTCATAAAGCAGGAAAAGCGTTGTGCTGAATGGCTGAGTGGTGTGAAGACATCAGCTCAGAGGGAGTCTTAGGAAGAAGGGAAGGGAATAGCCCTGTGAAGGGTTTGGAGAGGAATACATTGAATGGAATAGGAGCAAGGAGGCAGCATGGGGGACAGGGAGGGGAACAGTAATGCCTCTACAAATCCAAAGGGGTGTTATTTGATAGTTATGCAGGTTTTCCTCGATCAGAGACACCATGATATTGCTGTCTGAAATGTCCTGCAAGTAACTGGCTCTCCCATTCTTTAGTGTTGCATCGACTTGGAGGAAGGAGTCCTGAGATTTAAAGCACTGAGTCAAGAGCTGCCTTTTCTACATGCCTCTGAAGAGCCTGGTCAGTGACTGACTGCATTCGCCATGTCTGGGGCTGAGGAGACTTGCAGCTATGAGAGAGAGATGAGGGTGAGGCTCACACGCCCCTAACCTTGCTGAGTTCTGGGCTGAGGCATTCACTGGGAAGCAACGAAAGGGTGCTGGAAGCTGTTGTTGGTGCGAGTGCCTCACCTTGAGAGGTATCCCTCCTTTCAGCGGACCCTCTTGCTTGTCCTCATGTGCCACATGGGCATTTTGTTCTTGTTTTTCCTATCTGTCCCAAGTCACTCCAACTTCTGCTTCTGTATTAAATTTGCCCTACCCTTATTCTTACAATACCCTCTGTTCATGAGACAAGAAAGTCTCTGTAAACAATCTCCAGTTGTTCTGTGGACGGGAGGGCATTGCTTTCTCCACAAGTCTCCAAATATTTATGTGAATGTTTCCCTCCTCTTTGCCTCCATGTGACCGGACCCCACTCCCTTCTCTTCCTGGGAAAGTCTCTGTGGCCACTCCCCTCACCTGTGTTCTGGGAAGCTGGATTTTGTTACTTTTTGCTGGCTCGGAGCACAACAGAAGTATTTCATTGGAAAAACCTTGCAGCAAGAACACTCTTACAGTTTTTAATTTTAAGAAACCTTTGCAGAAATGCAGGGTATAGTTGCCTAGAGTACAGTGGACACACACAGAGTCTTGGGCTTTGTCACTACATCCTTGGCCACTAAGCCATATTATATGAATGGCAATGCTTATAATCTCTTGGTGTTATACATCATAGTAACTAGACTTGCACACCCCGTTGTTCTGACCAGGCCTCTGCTTGCTGCGCTCCATCTTCTAGAGCTCCATTCCTGTCACCTCTGCTGCATCATTGGAGATTCTGCCACTCAGTTTAAATATTGTGAAGAATCACAGCACCCAGAGTCTTCTGCTCTGTCAGCTCCTTTCTTTCAACTTGAAGTCTAGTCACTGGACACAGATACATCATCAGCCTCAAGTCCTGGCATCTCAGAGGCCATCGACTTTGCTAGTCCTGCATGAAACAAGAACTAGACTTCCTTGCAGTATCAACTCAGGCCAGAAAACTGTGAACTCATCTGGGATGACCAGGGTGTTTATTAAGTCACTAAATTGTTGGGTTTTTTTAATTTTTTTTATTCCATAGCAGTATGATAGATAGTCTATTCTTTACTAGCTCTAGGAAAGGTGCACCAGATCTGGGCTTGTTCCATGCCTCATGACTACTGATTTGCCATCCAAACTCTGCACCAGTGTCCCTTTGTCCACCCTTAGAATGTCATGACGTCTCCATTTTGCCTATCTTCCTGAATTAAATACTGCTGACTCTCTTCCTTATCAAACCACTCATTCTTTCTGTTGTGCTTCTCAAATTACTTACGTATCTATTTTTGCTTTTTTCTGTTAGTTCTTTCCTAAATCAGATGCTGTATGCTGTAGTTTATCACATACTGAGGGCAGCAGAGTACCACTGTTAGTGGGTGTGACTGGCATCTGCTCCTCCTACATCTGCCTAGTGGCTAGTGATTTTTATTGTTAGTCATCATACCTTGCAGCATCTGATCTGTTCCTTGGCTTCTTTGCCATTCTGTTTGTGCATCTGATTATTTCTGGTTGCATGAACTGCTTTCCGTGAATCTCCTGAATGATATCAACAGTTCTTTCATTTATGTCAGGACCTATGTCTACTCGATGAGCCTGTCTTCCAAAGTACCAGTAATTCCTCCTGGATTTTTATCCCTTGCATGTCTGCTCGGCTTCTCAAACCCCAGGGTCTTTAATGACAGTTTAGACTTCTACTAAACCATAATGTGTGTCAGCTGGAATCTACATAGTACCTAGGTTAACTCTGCTGAAAAAAATTTGTTTGCTATAGATGAGATACATGTTCCTGTGTGCAGCAACATGCCTAGTTTCTAACTCTCATTGTCCTCTAAAAAAGGTATGTGAAACAACAGCAAATAATCCGCTAAAGCTGACTGATACCACATCCATTACATCTCTTATTAGCCATTAACTTCTATGATCTATTAAAAAGAAGACAAACCCTAAACATTAAAGCTAACTCTAGCCCTAACTGAAACCCTAAACCCTAATTCTAAATCTAACCCCTAAAGCTAACCCTAACCTTAAATCCTAACCGTTAAATCTAACCCAAAACCTAAACCTTAATGCTAACCCTAACCCTGACCCATAATCCTAAATACAAGCCCCTAACCATGAACACAAACTCTAAACATAATGCCCCAAATCTAACCCTCTAACCTTCTTACTCTAACCACCTAACCCTAACTCAATTCCAAAACATAAACCTAATCCTAAACATGCTAACTATAAACCCTAACCCGCAAACCTAACCCTAATCCCTAATCCTAACGTCTAACCACTAAACCTATCCATAAACTCAACCCTAACACCAACCACTAAAGATGACCCTAACTCTAAACCTTATGACAAACCCTAACCCCTGAATGTTAATCATAAACCTAACCACCTAAATCTAACCTGTTAACCCCCAAACTCTAACCTCATAACCACAACCTTAATCTCAATTCCTAAACTTTAACAATCACTCTAATTCCTAACCCTAAACCATAATGGTAACCCTATATCCCTAACCCCCTAAGCCTATCACTAATCTTAACCCTAAACCAAACCTCTAAACCTACCACTAATCTTAGACCTAAATGCTAACACTAACCCTAACTCTAACCCCAAACCCTAAAGATAACCCTTAACCCTAACATTAAACCTAAACCTGACCCTAACACTAGACCCCTGATCCCAACCCAAACTTTTAAATCTATCCCTAACCTTTAATGTAACCCCTAATGCTACTCTAAACTAAACCTAATCCTAACATAAAACCTAACGTGAAACTTTAATGCTGACCCAAACCCCTACCCTGACCATAACCACTAATTCTAATCTTTGGCCCATAACCCTAAACACTAAACCTAACTCCCTGAATCTAACTACCTAACTCTATTTCACTTATTCTAACTCCCTAAAACTAATTTCAAAACCCAACCCTAATCCTAAATCTAACACTATCTCTAACCCTAACCCCCTAAATCTAACCCTAATCATAAACTTACCCCCTAAACCTAAACCACTAAATCTAACCCCCTAACCCTAATCTTAAAACTAACTCTAATCCCTAATCTCTAAATCTGACCATATTCCTAACCCACTAATCCTAACTCCTAATGTTATTCCTAACCCTAATGCTATCCCTAACTTCTAACCCTAGCCCTAACTCCAAACCTTATAATTTAACCTAATCCCTAACCCTAAACCCTGATCCCTAACTCTACACCAAAGACTAACCCTAAACCTAAGTGTAAACCCCATCACCTAACCCTAACACTATTTGATAGCTTTTGTCAGTGTCCACAAAGGGTCCTGCTTTCCCTCCTGAATGCCTGAAAGCTTTATCCAGGCTTTGTGGAAGCTGGCCTGGGGCCTTCCAGCACATCCCTGCAGTTTTGACAGGCTTTGCTGATGCCCAGGCAGTCTCTGCTGCCTTCCAGAGTGTCTGACAGCTTTTGCCAGGCTTTGCTGATACCCACAAGCAGCTGCCAAGGGAAGGCGAGGGCCACCAACAGCTTTCAGTCCTGGCGACTTCTGTGCGGGAGCCCTAGGCAGTGGGTGTGCATTTTGGAGCTGGGCTCTGGTGAGGATGAGGGGGTAGGTGAGGATTAGGTGGTAGAGCAACCATAGAGCCTCAGTGTTGGTGAGGCTGTGAAGGGTCTGCCGATGGAAAGGGATGGCCACGAACAGCTTTTGGTCCTGGCCACTTCTGTCTGGGAGCCAGGGTGTCCATTCTGGAGCTGTGCTCTGGCTAGGGTGAAGGTGTTGGTGACTGGGAGTCTTCACAGAATGTTAGGGATTGGAAGGGACCTCGAAAGATTATCCAGTTCAATCTCCCTGCTAGAGCAGGCACACCTAGATGAGGTTATACAGGAAAGCGTCCAGGCTGGTTTTGAATGTCTCCAGAGAAGGAGACGCCACAACCTCCCTGGGCAGCCTGGTCCAGGCTCTGTCACCCTCACTGAGAAGAAGTTTCTTCTCATATTTAAGTGGAACCTCCTGTGTTCCAGTTTGTACCCATTGCCCCTTGTCCTATTGTTGGTTGTCACCAAGAAGAGCCTGGCTCCATCCTCGTGACACTCACCCTTTATATATTTATAAATGTTAATGAGGTCACCCCTCAGTCTCCTCTTCTCCAAACTAAAGAGACCCAGCTCCCTCAGCCTTTCCTCATAAGGGAGATGCTCCACTCCCTTAATCATCTTTGTTGCCCTATGCTGGACTCTCTCCAGCAGTTCCCTGTCCTGTAACTGAGGGGCCCAGAACTGGACACAATATTCCAGATGCGGTCTCACCAGGGCAGAGTAGATGGGCAGGAGAACCTCTCTCGACCAGCTAACCACTCTAATACACCGCAGGATGCCATTGGCCTTCTTGGCCACAAGGGCACAGAGCTGGCTCATGGTCATCTTGCTGTCCACCAGGATCCTCAGGTCCCTTTTCCCTACACTGCTCTCTAACAGGTCATTCCCCAACTTATACTGGAACCTGGGGTTGTTCCTACCCAGATGCAAGACTCTACACTTTCTCTTGTTATATTTCATTAAATTTTTCACTGCCCAACTCTCCAGCCTGTCCAGCTCTCGCTGGATGGCAGCACAGCCTCCTGGCGTGTCAGCCACTCCTCCCAGTTTGGTGTCATCAGCAAACTTGCTGACAGTCACTCTATTCCCTCAACCAAGTCATTGAATAGTACTGGTCCCAGTACCGACCCTTGAGGCACTCCCCCAGATACAGACCTCCAACTAGACTCTGCCCCGTTGATCACGACTCTCTGGCTTCTTTCCTTCAGCCAGTTCACAGTCCACCTCACTACCCGATCATCCAGGCCACGCTTCCTCAGTTTAGCTGCAAGGATGCTGTGGCAGATGGTGTCAAATGCTTTACTAAAATCAAGACAGACCACATCCACTGTTTTGCCATAATCTATCCACCTGGTTATGTCCTCATAAAAGGCTATGAAATTGGTCAAGCATGACTTCCCCTTGGTGAAGCCATGTTGACTGCCCCTAATGACCCCCTTATCCTTGAAATGCTCCACGGCAGGAGCTGCAGCTCTAGCTACAGGAAAGCAGTGAGCCTGGGCAAGAAGAGTAATAGGTGAGACTGATGGTTGACACTAGTAAATGCCTTGGGGCACTGAAAGACAAGAATTACACAGTCGGGTTGGGGGGGGTGAGGGGGCAGGGCCCTTAAAGAGGTACTTTCAACTGGGCAAACATTTTATTTTATTTTTAAACTAGCCAGACACATGAACTTTAGCAATTGCATGTTATTTTAAAATAGTACCTGTAAAAACATATTCTATAACCAGCAGTCAGGGTCCCACTCATGAATTCAAAAATGTCCAGTAAGAGAAAGACTGATGCAGAAGGAAGGGAATTTAATGATGGGAAAGCGAATACATGTTTGTGTTTCAAGGAGAAAAAACAGTATGTCTTTTGTGTTGAGACAGTGTTTGTGATTAAGGAGCACAATGCGCATAACCGAGGGGCAAACACAAGGCCTGTGGGTCGAATCTTAAAATTACATTCAGCCCTTCATGTCGCATTTGAGATGGACAAGCGACATAGACCAAGTTCTTCTGAGATGTAAATAGATCTACCATTTATTGCTACAAGTGCACTTTATATAGTCTTTACCAGTTCACATGTCTTTTTACTATTGGCTACAAGTTACATCAGTAACATCTCATTGGCTGATTTTGCTGTCATCGATATTACTCTTTAACTCCCTTCTTTCTCACGAATACACCTTAATATCTTCAGACACTCCTTTACTCCCATCCTTCTCACGGGTACCTCCCTTCTTTCTCACGGGTACACCTTAATATCTTCAAGGCTGTTCTCTGTTCCCACACCCCCTTTCAGGGAATCCATGGACCTGCCATAGTTTCCCACAACTCCCCCTTTGTGTATTTGTGCTAAAAAAATTGCCTTCCTTGTCTGATGCAGGGCCCTTTGCAGCAGAGAAATCATGCATGGCAACATTAGTAACACAATCACAACCATCATCAAAACAATCAGTCCCGTTTTCACTACTGATAACAACCACTGGAAATCCCCAACCACTAAACAATTTATTTAACCAATCCCATCCATCATCAGCTTGCAACTTTTGTAATCCCTCTTTCCATAATTGTATACTTTTATGAATTGATTCAGAATGATCAGACAAGTTCATAGAGCACATACCATCAAATTCTTCACACCCATGTCCTTGAGCTAACAACAAAAACTCTATTGTGGCTCTATTCTGCAGTGTAGCATGTCTTACAGAATCTACATCTAACAAAAGTCCACTTAAAGCCTTAAAAGTTCTGTTAGGTTGCTTAGCTAGCCAGCATCCTAATTTTTCTAAAGTATTTAAAGCTTTAGCTGTGCCAACTCCAGGTACAAGAGATCCTACAACCCTTAACCCTGATTCCCAAAGATCTACATTATCATTACATTTTGACTCATATACATGCAAAAAGCATTTTTCCTGTCTTGCTCTTCTGTGATCTATTATCATAGATACATTGGGTGTTAAGAGAGTTAATCGTCCCAAACTACACGGTCCTTCAACAGCATTAGAAGGAATTCCTAGCCAGGCTTTATCTCTGCAGATCAAGAATACACCATATGGAAGTTTTCAGGGTCACCATCCCACATTGTTAACAGCACCTCTTGGATTCTTCTGCGAGGCATTACACCACTGAATTTCATTTCTATAGTGACCAAGGGTAGCATTAACATTTTGCAGTTTTATCCATTCATGCTCTTGCATATTGTTCTGACACTTTGCCCAAACCAGTTGGATACAAGTGTCCATAGGCACAGATCCCAGCAATTCCAGTTCCTGTGGTTCAATATCTGCTTCTGGGAGGCAACTAATTCAAAGTGCCATGTTGATATTATTACAGTTTGTTGCAATGCCTTTGCACCAATCACTATTTTGCAACAATTGTGTGATGCTGCTGTAGTCATCAGGGGGGATGCCAACCAAACACGTGGAACAGATTTTCTGGAGATGCCATAGCTAGGCATACGGAGTCGTGGCCAGCCATGTTTGCTAAAGTAATCCACATGTTAGTCTTTTCTGTGCAGGCATCCAAAACGCAGCAGCTGCAGCAATCATCATTAGGAAGGCAACACAGGTTTCACATTTTGCACAGGCAACCATTGCGGCGCTTGATCTGTAGAAACACAAGCATAGCCTCTCCCCCAGGTTAATAACTCATGTGGACCCATCCATTGTCTCTTGGGCAAATCCCTTATCAACACTTTTACCCCTGGACCCACTCTCTCCTGAGCCACTAAAGAGGAAAAATGACATAGAATGGGTGGTGTCTGGGCATCATCAAAAACCTGCAAAAAATTTAAAACATCCATGGCTTTAGCCAAGCGTGCATCAGGTGGCTCACCCAACATTCCCCCTTTTTGTTTTTGGAGAAAATGCTTGAGTGTTCCATGGGCATGCTCCACAATGCCTTGCCCTGTAGGAGAATGGGGAATACCTGTAACATGAGATACCACCCAAAGCTGTAGAAATGAAGCAACTTTGTGGGACACATATCCTGAACCATATCTGTTTTTACCTGCTGTGGAACACCCAAAAAAGAGAACGCACGCTGCCAATGGCGTATGACATCTCGTGCAGTCTCTCCAGTATAAGCAGTGGCAATTAAGGTATCTATAGAGAAATGAACATTCTTTAACTGCCCAAATTCAGATATATGTGTAACATCAGTCTGCCAAATTTGCAGAGTTCAAAGGCCATGAGGATTGGTGCCATAATAAGTAGGAATATGCTGACCTTGACAATCAGGGCATGCAGCAACAATGGTATGTGCCTCAGAATTTGGGATGCCAAATTGTCGTCTCAAAGCACGGTAGCCTTGATAATAGAAATTATGCTTAACATCAGGAACAGGTCCCAAAGCCACCACTGAAAATAGAGAATCTGCTTTCACATTCCCCTCTCCTATGAAGCCTGG